>NC_087348.1:92360118-92971725 GCF_030014295.1 Loxodonta africana
TTCCTCAACATAATAAAGGGCATCTATACAGAGCCAGCAGCCAACATCACTCTAAATGGAGAGAGCCTGAAAGCATTTCCCTTGAGAATGGGAACCAGACAAGGATGCCCTTTATCACCGCTCTTATTCAACATTGTGCAAGAGGTCCTAGCCAGAGCAATTAGGCTAGACAAAGAAATAAAGGGCATCCAGATTGGCAAGGAGGAAGTAAAATTATCTCTATTTGCAGATGACATGATCTTATACACAGAAAACCCTAAGGAATCCTCCAGAAAACTACTGAAACTAATAGAAGAGTTTGGCAGAGTCTCAGGTTATAAGATAAACATACAAAAATCACTTGGATTCCTCTATATCAACAAAAAGAACATCGAAGAGGAAATCGCCAAATCAATACCATTCACAGCAGCCCCCAAGAAGACAAAATACTTAGGAATAAATCTTACCAAAGATGTAAAAGACCTATATAAAGAAAACTACAAAGTACTACTGCAAGAAACTAAAAAGGACCTACTTAAGTGGAAAAACATACCTTGCTCATGGATAGGAAGACTTAACATAGTAAAAATGTCTATTCTACCAAAAGCCATCTATACATACAATGTGCTCCGATCCAAATTCCAATGACATTTTTTAATGTGATGGAGAAACAAATCACCAACTTCATATGGAAGGGAAAGAAGCCCTGGATAAGTAAAGCATTACTGAAAAAGAAGAAAGTGGGAGGCCTCACTCTACCTGATTTTAGAATCTATTCTACAGCCACAGTAGTCAAAACAGCCTGGTTCTGGTACAACAGGCACATAGACCAATGGAACAGAATTGAGAACCCAGATATAAATCCATCCACATATGAGCAGCTGATATTTGACAAAGGCCCAGTGTCAGTTAATTGGGGAAAAGATAGTCTTTTTAACAAATGGTGCTGGCATAACTGGATATCCATTTGCAAAAAAAAAGAAACAGGACCCATACCTCACACCAAGCACAAAAACTAACTCCAAGTGGATCAAAGACCTAAACATAAAGACTAAGACGATAAAGATCATGAAAGAAAAAATAGGGACAACGTTAGGAGCCCTAATACAAGGCATAAACAGAATACAAAACATTACCAAAAATGACGAAGAGAAACCAGATAACTGGGAGCTCCTAAAAATCAAACACCTATGCTCATCTAAAGACTTCACCAAAAGAGTAAAAAGACCACCTACAGATTGGGAAAGAATTTTCAGCTATGACATCTCCGACCAGCGCCTGATCTCTAAAATCTATATGATTCTGTTAAAACTCAACCACAAAAAGACAAACAACCCAATCAAGAAGTGAGCAAAGGATATGAACATGCACTTCACTAAAGAAGATATTCAGGCAGCTAACAGATACATGAGAAAATGCTCTCGATCATTAGCCATTAGAGAAATGCAAATGAAAACTACGATGAGATTCCATCTCACTCCAACATGGCTGGCATTAATCCAAAAAACACAAAATAATAAATGTTGGAGAGGCTGCGGAGAGATTGGAACTCTTATACACTGCTGGTCGGAATGTAAAATGGTACAACCACTTTGGAAATCTATCTGGCGTTATCTTAAAAAGTTAAAAATAGAACTACCATACAACCCAGAAATCCCACTCCTCGGAATATACCCTAGAGAAATAAGAGCCTTCACACGAACAGATATATGTACACCCATGTTTATTGCAGCTCTGTTTACAATAGCAAAAAGCTGGAAGCAACCAAGGTGTCCATCAACGGATGAATGGGTAAATAAATTGTGGTATATTCACACAATGGAATACTACGCATCGATAAAGAACAGTGACGAATCAGTGAAACATTTCATAACATGGAGGAACCTGGAAGGCATTATGCTGAGCGAAATTAGTCAGAGGCAAAAGGACAAATATTGTATAAGACCACTAGTATAAGATCTTGAGAAATAGTATAAACTGAGAAGAACACATACTTTTGTGGTTTTGAGGGGGGGAGGGAGGGAGGGTGGGAGAGGGTTATTTACTGATTAGTTAGCAGATAAGAACTACTTTAGGTGAAGGGAAGGACAATTCTCAATACATGGAGGGTCAGCTCAAATGGACCGGACCAAAAGCAAAGAAGTTTCCTGAATAAACTGAATGCTTCAAAGGCCAGTGGAGCAAGGGCGGGGGTTTGGGGACTATGGCTTAAGGGGATTTCTAAGTCAATTGGCAAAATAATTCTATTATGAAAACATTCTGCATCCCACTTTGAAATATAGCGTCTGGGGTCTTAAATGCTAACAAGCGGCCATCTAAGATGCATCAATTGGTCTCAACCCACCAGGATCAAACGAGAATGAAGAACACCAAGGTTACATGATAACTATGAGCCCAAGAGACAGTAAGGGCCACATGAACCAGAAACTTACATCACCCTGAGATCAGAAGAACTAGATGGTGCCCGGCCACAACCGATGACTGCCCTGACAGGGAGCACAACAGAGAACCCCTGAGGGAGCAGGAGATCAGTGGGATGCGTACCTCAAATTCTCATAAAAAGACCAGTCTTAATGGTCTGACTGAGACTAGAGGAATCCCAGTGGTCAAGGTCCCCAAACCTTCTGTTGGCCCAGGACAGGAACCATTCCCGAAGACAACTCATCAGACATGGAAGGGACTGAACAATGGGTTGGAGAGAGATGCAGATGAAGAGTGAGCTACTTGTATCAGGTGGACATTTGAGACTGTGTTGGCATGTCCTGTCTGGATGGGAGATGGGAGGGTAGAGAGGGTTAGAAACTGGCAAAATTGTCACGAAAGGAGAGACTGGAAGGGCTGACTCATTAGGGGGAGAATAAGTGGGAGTATGGAGTAAGGTGTATATAAGCTTATATGTGACAGACTGACTTGATTTGTAAACGTTCACTTAAAGCTCAATAAAAATTATTAAAAAAAAATAATCCTTCGCACTTTCACACATCGTCATTTGAACACAGTCACCTGTTGAGAGAAGCAGGGCAGGATTACCACAACTGGTTTTATTCCACGGTGTTACACAGCAGCTATTAAGTGGGAGAGCTGGGCTGCACAGAATCAGCACTGTCCGACACTAGCTCCAGTGCTTGTCACTGCACATCTTATCCTTTCTTCAAAACACCTTGAGGTTATTCTCAAGTTGTAGCTGAAGAAGCCACAAATATTTACCTAAATGAAATGAGGTGATGGCTTTAACTTGACTCATGGTTTTTCTTTGACTTTTTGTTGGTTCCATTGGGATGCTTAAGGCACTACCGAATTTGACCAGATATTTCAGTGTAACTTCTCAAGTTCTGTGAGTATGATAGCCTGCTTTCTTAAAACAAATTAATGGCGGAATAATGTTTCAAATGGGTGTATATTATCAAAACACTGAGACTCATTTAGTGGTAAAAGAATAAATGAGGTTCAGAGATAGTTTACCTCTTAAAAATGATTTTACAATAATTTACATAACCATTAAAAGAAATTCAGCGATCCAACCACATTAACATGTCTTTTTTATTTTTTATGTTTTATTCAACTGCTTAATGTTTGAGGGGCTTTTGGACTTGAGAGAATATGCTCTATTACAAAAGCATCCGTGCCTAATTTATTAAATTCATCCAGTAAAACACTGAACACCTTAAGTAGTTAGACATGAGTACAGATTTGATTAAACTGCCTTAAACATAAACACCAATTATAAGTCTAGTATAGCTGATACCTTTGAGCATTTCAAACACTACAAATAGTAGATAAAACATATAAATCCAATGATTACAAAACGTATACCAAAATGGAGTACAAAAGAGCTGATACCATGCATTTAACTTTGTGCCTTATTACACCTTTTGAAAGTTCTTTTAAATCTCTAGGATTTCAGTAACTGAGCCTTGAAGAGATTAAATGACTTGGGCAGTTTCTTTGTCTGTTAAAACGAGGGCTGTTGTGAATATTAAGTGAGAGAAAGTACTTAAAATGCCTAGTACTTAGATAAAAGATAAGTGTCTGGCACATAGTAGGTGTGCAAAAAATAGAGCCATGATGATGATTATGATTTTTCCTATAGTAATAACACTAACCCATCATGTGTGCAAAGTGTTAAGCAGTGGGTTTCAAACTTACATGTACATGTGAATCACCTGGAGAGGTTTTAAAAAAAAGACTGCTGGGCCCCAGCTTAGAGAATCTAATTGAGCAGGTGTGGGATCTGGCCAGAGAATTTACATGTGATACTGAAGGAAGAAGTTCAAGCTGCACTGAAGGCATTGGCGAAAAACAAAGCTCCAGGAATTGACTTAATATCAGTTGAGATGTTTGAACAAATAGATGCAGCACTGAAAGTGCTCACTCGTCTATGCCAAGAAATTTGGAAGACAGCTACCTGGACAACAGAATGGAAGAGATCCATTTATTCCTGTTCCCAAGAAAGGTGATCCAACCAAATGCAGAAATTATCAAACATTATCATTAATATCACATGCAAGCAAAATTTTGCCAAAGATCATTCAAAAGCAGCTGCAGCAGTACATTGACAGGGAACTACCAGAAATTCAAGCCAGATTTGAAGAGGACATGGAACCAGGGATATCATTGCTGGTGTCAGATGGATCCTGGCTGAAAGCAGAGAGTAACAGAAAGATGTTTACCTGTGTTTTACTGACTATGTGGATCATAGCAAATTATTGATAACATTGCAATGAACGGGAATTCCAGAACACTTAATTGTGCTCATGAAGAACGTCTACACAGATTAAGAGGCAGTCATTCGAACATAACAAGGGGATACTGCGTGGTTAAAGTCAGGAAAGGTATGCATCAGAGTTGTATTCTTTCACCGTACTTACTCAATCTCTATGCTGAGCAAATAACTCGAGAAACTCAACTATATGAAGACGAACGTGGCATCAGGATTGGAAGAAGATTCTTTAACAATCTGCAATATGCAGGTGACACAACCTTGCTTGCTGAAAGTGAAGAGGACCTGAAGCACTTACCGATGAAGGTCAAAGACCACAGCCTTCACTATGGAGTACACTTCACCGTAAAGAAAACAAAAACCCTCACAACTGGACCAATAAGCAACATCATGATAAATGGAGAAAAGTTTGACATTGTCAAGGATTTCATTTTACTTGGATCACCAATCAACACCCACGGAAGCAGCAGTCAAGAAATCAAAACGATATGTTGCATTGGGCAAATCTGCTGCAAAAGACCTCTTTAAAGTGTTTAAAAGCAAAGATGTCACCTTGAAGACTAAGGTGTGCCTGACCCAACCCACAGTGTTTTCAATTGCCTCATAGGTATGCAAAAGCTGGACAGTGAATAAGGAAGGCTGAAGAAGAATCGATGCCTTCGAATTGTGGTGTTGGTGAATATACCATGGACTGTCAAAAGAATGAACAAATCTGTCTTGGAAGAAGTACAATCAGAATGCTTCTTAGAAGCAAGGATGGAAGACTATGTCTCACATACTTTGGACATGTTATCAGGAGGGATCAGTCCCTAGAGAATGACATCATGCTTGATAAAGTAGAAGATCATTGAAAAAGAGGAAGACCCTCAAAGAGATGGATTGACACAGAGGCTGCAACAATGGGTTCAAGTGTAACAACGATTGTGAGAATGGCAAATGACCTGGCAGTGTTTTGTTCTGTTGTACATAGGGTCACTGTGAGTCAGAACCAACTCGATGGCAACTAATAACAAGTAAGTTCCCAAGTAGTACTGATGCTGCAGGTCCACAAACCACTCTTTCAGTAGCACTATGTAACAGTACTTTTCTCTCCTACTTCCTACTCACACTCTTGCCAGCCCCTTGAGGTAGAAGGAACAGAGACTGTTACTATTAATGCCCATGTGGGGTCAAGAATAAATTCCCAAACAGGTATCTAATTTGTTCCCAAATTTCCTAATCAGAAATTCAACTTTTCCCATGCCATGGTAACTGCCTGGGACTCCTCCTGAGGTTTTTGCCAAATCTCATGGCCATCTCATGTGACACCACAGCTTGGGCACAGGGTGCTTTTCCATCTGTAGAGCGGGTTTGAATACTCCAGCCTGGCACCGTCTGTGTTGTCAGCATTAAGGGATGGTTGGGTAAGCACATTTGGCCTGGACCCTTGAACGTGAAGAGTGAGATCCCCAAAGGTCAGCATGGTGGTGGCAGCAACAATCTAAGACCTAAAGGGGAAGATGAATTTTGAAGGCAGAGTCTGGTGTGTCAACTGTCCTTCGCTTGGGAAGATTCTCCCTTGGAGAAAGGTAACAGTTACCTTACAGTTCTCAGGAGGGTAGGGATGAGGGTTGGGACATAAGTTTTATGTTTGTTTCCCAGGCCCATGAGTGTCCCAGTGCCTCAGGAGTTATGAATGGGAGGGCACAGTCTTCACACTAAGCCCAGAGTCAGGAGGTGGGGCAGAGCCTCATCAGTTGTAGTTGGGCTGGATGGAGGCTGACAAGGATCCAGAGCTGCAGACACACTTATTCAGGAGCTCAGGTAGCTAGATGTGTTTGGGCAGTGCTGCTGTATAAAATTGCCCTGCCAAGGGTGCAGGTGGGGCTTGAAATGCAAGGCAGCATGGAGCTCCCAAGCCATGTATGTATAGGTGTTACAGATTAAATTGTGTCCCCCCAAAGCGTGTGTCAACTTGGCTAGTCCATGACTCAGAGTATTGTGTGATTGCCCACCATTTTGTCATCTGATGTGGTTTTCCTGTGTTGTAAATCCTACATCTATGATATTAATGAGGTGGTATTAGTAGCAGTCACGTTAAAGAAGCAGGACTCAATCTACAAGATTATGTTGTGTCTTAAGTCAATCTCTTTTGAGATACAAAAGAGAGAAGCAAGCAGAGAGACATTGGGACCTCATACCACCAAGCAGGTAGAGCCAGGAGCACACATCCTTTGGACCCAGGGTCCCTGCACTAAGAAGCTTCTAGAGCAGGAGAAGATTGATGACAAGGACCTTCCCCTAGAGCCTACAGAAAGAGAAAGCCTTCCCCTGGATCTGGCACCTGAATTTGGACTTCTAGCTTCCTAGACTGAGAGAGAATAAATTTCTCTTTGTTAAAGCCATCCCCTTGTGGTATTTCTGTTATAGCAGTACTAGGTAACTAAAACAATAGGGCTGCAACTACTCAGGGGAGGCAGCTTTTTCTAATTAGCACAAGGTACCCATAACCCATTGCCATTGAGTCAATTCACACTCATAGCAACCCTATAGGACAGAGTAGAATTGCCCCATAGGGTTTCCAATGAGCAGCTGGTAGATTTCGAACTAATGGCCTTTTGGTTAGTAGCCAGGCACTTAACCACTGCACTATCAGGACTCCAACCATGGGAAACCCTGGGTTTGGGTGTCTGAGCTGATAGTGGCTGCCTGAGGGCTCTGGGCTGGGGAGCCAGGACTTGACTTCTTTGGAGGATGTTGGGGCCAAGAGCTGGCACTCCTCCTCAGAATCCTAGAGAGGTTGATCAGGGCTGAGATCCCCACACTGAGGGCCTGGGGTATGCCTGCCCTGTACCTAAATATGGGGTATTCTAGAACAATCTCAAAAGAGGCCCCTGTACTTGACAACGGAACCTGTGATCTGAGGGTGGAGATTAGTAAAAATTTCTACGAAAAGATTGGAAAGCAGGAAGTGTAAACAGTTAAATGGCATTTAGAGAATGTCACTTATTGAATAGAACAAAAGTATCCAAAAATTAGCTCTATACTGGGAATCGAGACAAATCATTGAGCAGAGGTAAGAGTCTATGTCCTGAATTCAACTGTTAGTTTGTTTCCCCCTTACCTCCATCCTTTCTTCCTTCCTCCACCCTCCCTTCCTTTTTTTTTTTTTCCACCAGTTATATGAGACCTTGTGCAATTTATTAACCTCTCAGAGCCTATATTCCCTCTTTTGTAAAGTGGGCGTAATAACACCTCTTAGGCTGTTGAGAAGATTCAGACAGCGTCTATGTGATGCACTTGGAACAGAGAGGGTCATCCTGTTCTCTCCCTCCCTGCCTTGTTCCCACGCTCATATCTGGGCAGGGCCACTTGGCCTGGGAGGCAGAGTTTGCCAGTGATTCTAAGCAGTGAGGGGTCTCTTATGTCCAAGGGAACCACAGTGACCCACTAAGGAGCCCTGACTACTGGCGAAGGAGGACCTAGAGACAGGGAAGGCCGTGGGCCCCATCATATTTGTCAGGACTGTCAAGCCAGCCTCCTAACTGCTCCTCCTGCATCCTGTTACACCTCTCCAGCCCATTCTCTACATTTAATGACTCCTTCATCTACAGGATAAAGTTTTTATCTTGGTGTTCAAGGTTCAGTCTATCTTTCTACCCCCGTCTTCCAAAACGGCCCTCCATACATGTTACTGGAGATTCCTGAACAGGCCACAGTGTTTATGCCTCTGTTTATGTCTGTGCAGCTTGTTTTGTCTGAAATGCTCCTTTTCCCTCTTCTCTGCTAGGAAAATGCCATTTCCTCCCTCAGGATCTAGATTAAATGCCCCATTTGTTGAGGATCCTGCCCTGACTCCCAGATCAGGATAGACCCCACTTCTGAACTCCCACTGCCACCCTCTAGCACAGCACTGAATATTCTGTGTGAAATGTTCTACTTCTGTATATGTGCCGTTTTCTAGACTGTGAGCTCCTCAAGGCAGGGACCATATTTTATCCTGTGTCCGCTGTGCCCACCCTAGGGTCTGGCACAGGGGCGGAGCAATGAAAGAGTTTGTTGAATGAATGAGTGAGTTAAAATGATAGGCAGGTTGGGCAGTTGCAGGTAGATAGCAAGTGACCCTGTCCCTAAGCCTCAGAAGATCACCTGGGCTGAGTATAGAGGAGGGAGCCCATTTTGTTAGTCTCTTTTACCAAAGGAGATTGGATCTGAATTTGTTTTCAGAAATCTGGACCTGTTGTGTGATTGTAAGACTGTCCGGGGACAGCAGGACAGAAGGTCTGAAATTGGAGGCATCTTTGAGCAGCAGTAGGACTCAGAGATGACTGCAGACCTTGCATAGCTCTGCCCAGGACTCAAGACTCAAAAGGAGCTTCAGGCAGGTGGGTGTGAACAAACAATGCTGTGGTCAGTCCTTCCCACCTGGGGAGTTAGGCTCCCAGAACAGGCCTGTCTTAGGCTGGGTTCTCTAGAGAAGCAAAACCAGTAAAGCATATAAATATATATATAGATTTATATCAATGAAACGGCTCATGGGATTATAGATGTGGGAATGTCCCAAGTCTGTAGGTCAGGACAGAGGCTTCCTGCAGGGGCTGGTGAACCCAAGATCAGCAGATTGGAGAGCAGGGCTCTTGGTCACAGGCTTTAAAGATTGATGAATCCCAAGCTGGGCAAGTAAGCTGCTGGCTCAAGTCCCGAGAACCGGATATCAGACAAACTGGAGGCAGCTGCAGGAACCAGTGCAGGCGAAAGCCAGAATGTCCACCTATATTCAAACGCAGGCCACACTCCCAAGGAAACTCCATTCAAACTGATTGGCTACTCACAGCAGATCCCATCATGGGGGTGATCACATATAAACACTGAGAATCATGGCCCAGCCAAGTTGACACACAATCTTTTTTTTTTTTTTTCAATTTTTACTGTGCTTTAGGTGACAGTTTACAAATCAAGTCAGTCTCTCACACCAAAACCCATATACACCTTGCTACACACTCCCAATTGCTCTCCCCCTAATGAGACAGCCCGCTCCCTCCCTCCACTCTCTCTTTTCGTGTCCATTTCACTAGCTTCTACCCCCCTCTACCCTCTCATTTCCCCTTCAGACAGGAGATGCCAACATAGTCTTAAGTGTCCACCTGAAACTCAAGAATTTCACTCCTCACCAGCATCCCTCTCCATCCCATTATCCAGTCTAATCCCTGTCAGAAAAGTTGGCTTTGGGAATGGTTCCTGTCCTGGGCCAACAGAAGGTCTGAGGGCCATGACCACCATGGTCTCAGCCAGACCATTAAGTCTGGTCTTTTTACAAGAATTTGGGGTCTGCATTTCACTGCTCTCCTGCGCCTTCAAGGGTTCTCTGTTGTGTTCCCTGTCACGGCAGTCATCGGTTGTAGCTGGGCACCATCTAGTTCTTCTGGTCTCAGGCTGATGTACTCTCTGGTTTATGTGGCCCTTTCTGTCTCTTGGGCTCATAATTACCTTGTGTCCTTGGTGTTCTTCATTCTCCTTTGGTCCAGGTGGGTTGAGACCAATTGATGCATCTTAGATGGCCGCTTGCTAGTGTTTAAGACCCCAGACATCACTCTCCAAAGTGGGATGCAGAATGTTTTCTTAATAGATTTTATTATGCCAGTTGACTTAGATGTCCCCTGAAACCATGGTCCCCAAACCCTCGCCCCTGCTACACTGGCCTTCGAAAAAAAAAATTTTTTTTTTTTGAAGCATTCAGTTTATTCAGGAAACTTCTTTGCTTTTGGCTTAGTCCGGTTGTGCTGACCTCCCCTATATTATGTGTTGTCTTTCCCGTCACCTGAAGTAGTTCTTATCTACTGTCTAATTAGTGAGTACCCCTCTCCCCTCCTCCCTCCCTCCCCCTTCTTGTAACCATCAAAGAATATATTCTTCTCTGTTTAAACTATTTCTCGAGTTCTTATAATAGTGGTCTTATACAATATTTGTCCTTTTGCAACTGACTAATTTCACTCAGCGTAATGCTTTCCAGATTCCCCCATGTTATGAAATGTTTCAGAGATTCATCACTGTTCATTATCGATGCGTAGTATTCCATTGTGTAAATATACCATAATTTATTTATCCATTCATATGTTGATGTACACCTTGGTTGCTTTCATCTTTTTCCTATTGTAAACAGTGCTGCTATGAACATGGGTGTGCATATATCTGTTCATGTAAAGGCTCTTATTTCTCTAGGATATATTCCAAGGAGTGGGAGTGCTGGATCATATGGTTCCATTTCTAGCTTTTTAAGGAAGCGCCAAATCGATTTCCAAAGTGGTTGTACCATTTGACATTCCCACCAGCAGTGTATAAGTGTTCCAATCTCTCCACAGCCTCTCCAACACTTATTTTGTGTTTTTTGGATTAATGCCAGCCTTGTTGGAGTGAGATGGTATCTCATTGTAGCTTTGATTTGCATTTCTCTAATGGCTAATGATCGTGAGCATTTCCTCATGTATCTGTTAGCTACCTGAATGTCTTCTTTAGTGAAGTGTCTGTTCATATCTTTTGTCCATTTTTTAATTGGGTTATTTGCCTTTTTGTAGTTAAGTTTTTGCAGTATCATGTAGATTTTAGAGATCAGGCACTGATCTGAAATGTCATAGCTAAAGACTTTTTCCCAGTCTGTAGGTAATCTTTCTACTCTTTTGGTGAAGCCTTTGGATAAGCATAGGTGTTTGATTTTTAGGAGCTCCCAGTTATCTAGTTTTTCCTCTGCATTGTTAGTAATGTTTTGTATGCTGTTTATGCCATGTATTAGGGCTCCTAACGTTTTCCCTAGTTTTTCTTCCATGATCTTTATCATTTTAGACTTTATATTTAGGTCTTTGATCCATTTTGAGCTTGTTTTTGTGCATGGTGTGAAGTACGGGTCTTGTTTCACTTTTTTGGAGATGGATATCCAGTTATCCTAGCACCATTTGTTAAGAAGACTGTCTTTCCCCCATTTAACTGCTTTGGGGTCTTTGTCAAATATCAACTGCTCATATGTGGATGGATTTATGTCTGGATTCTCAATTCCTTTCCATTGTTCTATGTATCTGTTGTTGTACCAGTACCAGGCTGTTTTGACTACTGTGGCGGTATAACCCACCCACTGTGGCGGTATAATAGGTTCTAAAATCAGGTAGAGTAAGGCCTCCCACTTTGTTCTTCTTTTTCAGTAATGCTTTACTTATCTGGGGCTTCTTTCCCTTCCATATGGAGTTGGTGGTTTGTTTTTCCATCTCATTAAAAAATGTCATTGGAATTTGGATTGGAATTACATTAAATTTATAGATCACTTTTGGTAGAACAGACATTTGTATAATGTTAACTTTGTATCCATGAGTAAGGTATGTTTTTCCACTTATGTGGGTCTCTTTTGGTTTCTTGCAGAAGTGTTTTGTAGTTTTCTTTGTATAAGCCTTTTACCTCTCTGGTAAGATTTATTCCTAAGTATTTTATCTTCTTGGTGGCTACTGCAAATGGTATTGATTTGGTGGTTTCCTCTTCGATGTTCTTTTTGTTGGTGTAGAGGAATCCAACTGATTTTTTATTTATCTTGTATCCCGATACTCTGCTGAGCTCTTCTGTTAGTTTCAGTAGTTTTCTGGAGGATTCCTTAGGGTTTTCTGTGTATAAGATCATGTCATCTGCAAATAGAGATACTTTTACTTCTTACTTGCCAATCTGGAAGCCCTTTATTTCTTTATCTAGCCTATTTGCTCTAGCTAGGACCTCCAGCACAATGCTGAATAAGAGTGGTGTTAAAGGGCATCTTTGTCTAGCTCCCAATCTCAAGGGGAATGCCATCAGACTCTCTCCCTTTAGGATGATGTTGGATATTGGCTTTGTATAAACGTCTTTCATTATATTGAGGAATTTTCCTTCTATTTTCCTGAGAGTTTTTATCATGAATGGGTGTTGGACTTTGTCAAATGCCTTCTCTGCATCAATTGATAAAATCATGTGATTCTTGTCCTTTGTTTTGTTTATGTGGTAGATTACATTAGTTGGTTTTCTAATGTTGAACCATCCCTGCATAAAATACCTGGTATGAATCCCACTTGGTCATGGTGTATTATTTTTTTTGATATGTTGTTGAATTCTATTGGCTGGAATTTTGTTGAGGATTTTTGCATCTAAGTTCATGAGGGATATAGGTAATTTTTTTGTGTGTTGGTGTCTTTACCTGGTTTTGGTATCAGGGATATGGTGGCTTCATAGAATGAGTTTGGTAGTATTCCGTCCTTTTCTATTCTCTGAAATACCTTTAGTAGTAGTGGTGTTAACTCTTCTCTGAAAGTTTGGTAGAACTCTGCAGTGAAGCTGTCTAGGCCAGGGCTTTTTTTTGTTGGGAATTTTGTGATTACCTTTTCAATCTCTTCTTTTGTTATGGGTCTATTTAGTTGTTCTACCTCTGTTTGTGTTAGTTTAGGTTGGTAGTGTGTTTCTAGGAATTCATCCATTTCTTCTAGGTTTTCAAATTTGTTAGAGTACAATTTTTCATAGTAATCTGATATGATTCTTTTAATTTCAGTTGGGTCTGTTGTAATATTGCCCATCTCATTTCTTATTTGGGTTATTTGCTTCCTCTCCTGTTTTTCTTTTGTCAGTTTGGCCAATGGTTTATCAATTTTGTTGATTTTTTCAAAAACCAGCTTTTGGTCTTGTTAATTCTTTCAATTGTTTTTCTGTTTTCTATTTCATTTAGTTCTGCTCTATTTTTCTTCTGGTGCCTGAGGGTTTCTTTTGTTGCTCTTTTTCTATTTGTTCAAGTTGTAGGGATAATTCTTTGATTTTGGCCCTTTCTTCTTTTAGTATGTGTGCATTTATCAATGTAAATTGACCTCTGAGCACTGCTTTTGCTGTGTCCCAAAGGTTCTGATAGGAAGTGTTTTCATTCTCATTGGATTCTGTGAATTTCTTTATTCCATCCTTAATGTCTTCTATAATCCAGTCTTTTTTGAGCAGGGTATTGTTCAGTTTCCAAGTGTTTGATTTCTTTTCCGTGCTTTTTGATTTCCACTTTTGTGGCGTTATGGTCAGAGAAGATGCTTTGTAACATTTCAATGTTTTGCCTTCTGCTAAGGCTTGCTTTATGACCTAATATGTGGTCTATTGTAGAGATTGTTCCATGTGCACTAGAAAAGAAAGAATACTTGGCTGCTGTTGGGTGGAGTGTTCTGTATATGTCTATGAGGTCAAGTTGGTTTATTGTGGCATTTAGATCTTCTGTGTCTTTATTGAGCTTCTTTCTGAATGTCCTGTCCTTCACCAAGAGTGGTGTGTTGAAGTCTCCTGCTATTATTGTGGAGTTGTCCATCTCACTTTTCAATGCTGATAGAGTTTGTTTTATGTATCTTGCAGCCCTGTCATTGGGTGCATAAATATTTAATGTGGCTATATCTTCTTGGTGTATTGCTGCTTCAATCATTGTATAGGGTCCTTCCTTATCCTTTATGATGGATTTAACTTTAAAATCTATTTTGTCAGAAATTAATATTGCCTCTCCTGCTCTTTTTTGATTGTTGTTTGCTTGATATATTTTTTCCCATCCTTTGGGTTTTAGTTTGTTTGTGTCTCTAAGTCTAAGGTGTGTCTCTTGTAGGCAGCATATAGACAGATCGTGACACACAATCTTAACCATCACAGTCCACCCTTTGTCAACTTGGCATCTGTACACATCTCCCCAAACCATACATAATCTCTGAATAAAGACAATTAGAAAGCCATACTTGTGCCTAACATGATACAACTAACATACATACAACTGAAAACACACTAGCCCTTTTTACATTTTATATTTTATAAGTGAAGAAAACAAAAATATTTGATGCACACATACAAAGCAGAAATACTTATAACAATTACGTTCCTCTTTTCTCCAACTGGTCACGTGGACGTAACTGGCATTTAGAACTACCTTCTTCCACCACCCATTCTGTATTCCCTTTGCCCTCTGCAAACACCTCAGCTGGCTGTGGTTCTTTACCTGGTGGGGTGACCCAAACCTTCATTCCTGAAGGGTCTGGGCCATTAGTAGTCATGATGGAATTGGGTTACTGTAGTTTTCCATTGACTTTAGTCACAGGGCATGGTAGTACTGAGAGACACTCTAATGGATCTCCTGCATTCCAGACATACTCTTCTTTACATCTATTATGTAATATCTGGTTTCCTCTTGGTAATCAGGATCAATCACACCAGCCAATATGGTAACTCCCTTCTTTGTCTGTTGATCCAGAGGCATAAGGAGCCCAAAGTGGCCAGGTGCAATCTTAGCTTCTAGTTCAATGGAATCAGTGAGGTATCTCCAGGCGGGAGCATTCCTCCCTTTGGAACTAAGACCACTAGACCTGCAGAGCATAAGGTCACAGGGACAGCAGGCAAAAATTTTGTGAGTGGATCTCTAGGGGTAATAATGAGCAGTTCCACTCTCATTTCCATCCCTTAACTCCTGGACCCATGAATTCTGGCTATGGGAGAAATAGCACCATATATTGGATGCCAGTTTAGAGCATATACGGCCTCCTGGAGAACATTGCCCCAACCCTGCAAGGACTTGTCACCTAGTTGGGGCCGTAATTGTGTCTTTAGAAGGCCATTCCATCATTCTATCAAGCCAGCTGCTTCAGGATGATGGGGAACATGGTAAGACCAGTGAATTCCTTGAGCATGGGCTCACTGCCAGATTTCATTTGCTGTGAAGTGAATCACTTGATTAGTGGCAGTGCTGTGTGGGTTACCATGGTGATGGATAAGGCATTCCGTAAGTCCACGGATGGTAGTTTTGGCAGAAGCATTGTGTTCATGGAAGGCAAATCCATATCCAGAGTAAGTGTCTATTCCAGTAAGGACAAAATGCTGCCCTTCCCATGATGAAAGTGGTCTAGTGGAATCAGCTTGCCATCAGGTTGCTGGCTGATCACCTTGAGGGATGGTGCCATATAAGGGACTCAGTGTTAATCTCTGCTACTGGCAGATTGGGTACTCAGCAGTGGCTGTAGCCAAGTTAGCCTTGGTGAGTGGAAGTCCAAGTTGCTGGGCCCATGCATAACCCCCATCCCTGGCACCATGAACACTTTGTTCATGAGCCCATTGAGCAATGATGGGAGTAGCTGGGGAAAGAGGATGACTGGTTTCCATAGAATGTATCATCCTATCCACTTGATTGTTAAAACCATCCTCTGCTGAGTTCACCCTTTGGTGAACATCCACATGAGACACAAGTACCTTTGCCTCTTTGGCCCATACAGAGAGGCTTATCCACATACCTCTTCCCCATAAATCCTTATCTCCAAATTTCCAATCATGTTCCTTCCAAGTCCTTGACCATCCAGCCAAACAATTGGCCACAACTCATGAATCAGTATACAATTGCCCATCTGGCTGTTTCTCCTTCCAAGCAAAGAGCTAGGTGCACTGCTCTAAGTTCTGCCCACTGAGAGGATTTCTGTTCACCACTGTCCTTCAGGGAGGCCTCAGAAAGGTGTTGTAGTGCTACCACCGTCCACTTTCACGTGATGCCTGCATATTGTGCAGAACCATCTGTAAACCAGGCACAAATTTTGTCTTCTTCAGTGAACTGGTCATAAGAAACTCCCCATGAGGCCATAGGTTCAGACTGGAAGATGGAAGGTAACGTGACAGGAGTGGAGACCATGGGCATTTGGGCCACTTCCTCATGCAACTTATTTGTTCCTTCAGGTCCTGCTCAGGCCCGATCTCACATATACCATTCCATTTAATGATGGAATGCTGCTGTGTGTATCCAACTTTATGATTCTGTGGGTCAGACAACATCCAATTCATGATGGGCAGCTCAAAATTCACGGTGACTTGGCGTCCCATGGTTAAGTGTTCAGTCTCTACTAAGGCCCGGTAACAAGCCAAAAGCTGTTTCTCAAAAGGAGAGTAGTTATCTGCAGAGGATGGCAGGGCTTTGCTCCAAAATCCTAAGGGTCTGCTGTGATTCACCAATGGGGGCCTGCCAAAGACTCCAAACAGCATCTCTATCTGCCACTGACACTTTTAAGCATCATTGAATCAGCTGGATCATGTGGCCCAAGTGGCAAAGCAGCTTGCATAGCAGCCTGAACCTGTCACAGAGCCTTCTCTTGTTCTGGGCTCCATTTAAAGCTGGCAGCTTTTTGAGTCACTTGATAAATAGACCAGAGCAGCATGCCTAAATGAGGAATATGTTGCCCCCCAAATCCAAAGAGGCCCATTAGGTATTGTGCCTCCTTTTTAGTTGTAGGAGGAGCCAAATGCAATAACTTATCCTTCACTTTAGAAGGAATATCTCGACATGCCCCACACCACTGGATCCCTGAGGTGGAAGTTGCCTGAATTTTTGTGGGATTAATTTCCCACCCTCTAGCATGCAGATGTTTGACCAATAAGTCCAGAGTCATTGACACTTCTTCCTTACTAGGTCCAGTCAGCATAATGTCATCAGTGTGATGGACCAGAGTGAAGTCTTGTGGAAGGGAAAGGGGATCAAGTTCCCTGTGGACTAAATTTTGACATAGGACCGGAGAGTTGATGTAGCCCTAAGATAGGCAAGTGAAGGTGTATTGCTGATCTTGTCAGCTGAAGGCAAACTGGTCCTTCAAAACAGGTGTGGAGAAAAAGGCATTAGCCAGATCAATAGCTGCATACTAAGTACCAAGAGATGTATTAATTTGCTCAAGCAATGAAACTACATCAGGAATAGCACCTGTAATTGGAGTTACCACCTGGTTAAGTTTTTGGTAATCTACTGTTATTCTCCAAGATCCATTTGTTTTTTTGTTTTTGCACAGGCCAAATTGGTGAGTTGAATGGAGATATGGTGGGAGTCACCACCCCTGCATCCTTCGAGTCCTTGGTGGTGGCAGTAATCCCTGCAGTCTCTCCAGGAATGGGGTATTGCTTTTGGTTTACTATTTTCCTAGATAGAGGCAGTTCTAACGGCTTCCACTTGGCTTTTCCTACCATAATAACCCTTACTCCATTTGCCAAGAATCCAATGTGGGGGTTCTACCAGTTGCTACATATATCTATTCCCATTATGCATTCTGAAACTGGGGAAATCACTACAGGATGGGTTCAGGGACCCACTGGATGTACTGTGATACCGACATGAGCCAAGACTGCATTAATAACCTAACCTTCATATGCCCCCACTCTGACTGGTGAGCCATAGTGTCATTTTGGGTCTCCTGGAATCAGTGTCAGTTCAGAGCCAGTATCCAGTAATCCCTGAAAAGTCTGATTATTTCCTCTTCCTCAATGAATAGTCACTCTCATAAAAGGCCATAGATTCCTTTGGGGAAGGCTGGGAGAGAGATAAACAGTATAAACTTTTCGCAGTGTATTGGAGTCTTTCCTCAAGGGAACCGGCCCCCCTTCATTCAACGGTTATGGGTCTTTAAACTTGCTCAAGTCTGGGAATTGATTGAGAGATCGTGACTCTGTTCTGGCGATTTGAGTTAGGCTGCTGTTCACCTGACCTAGAATTCATCCGTTTGTGTAGATCAAGTAAATACTTAGTAGATATCCTATCTGTTTCACTCCTATGGACACCATGACTAATTGGCCAACACGATAAGTCCACATGAGTCAGACTATTCTGTTTACTACTTTGACTCTGCTGTCTATTACTGTAGCCATGCCCACCTTGTCTTTGTTGATTGAGTGCTACTACTTGGCCCCTGCTACCACAAGGTTCAATCAGCCCCATTGTAGTTAAGAGTCTTAATTCAGTTAGGGCAGTTCACACTGTCAAATATGATTTACATAAAATAGCAATCATAGCAGTCTTCAAGGGTGCTGGAGCTCCCTTCGCAAATTTGTTCCTCACAGTTGTGGTAAAAGGTGTGTCCTCTGGGCATTCCATGTGTGGGCCCGTGGGTCTAACCTGATAAATCCATTCTAGCACGCCAATTTCCCTAAGCCTTTGAATACCTTCTTCTACATTACACCAAGGCAGGTTTGGTACTTCAACTCGATTTAGAGTAGGCCATCACACAATCCATGCATCAGCAACTGAACCAAATGAACTATTACATCCTTTCCTAGCTTCTGAAGCTGAAACATTGAATGAAGAATCTGTGCTAGGTAGACCCATATCAATAAGCTCAGACCGATCCATCTTTATGTTCCTTGCACCATTATCCCACATCCTTAATAGCCATTCCCACTCATATTCCCCAGGTTTCTGTTTGTATATATTAGAAAAGTCAAGCAGCTCTTTTGGAGTGTAGCGTACCTCCTCCTGGGTCACACTTTGTACTTCACCTTTTGGGGCTTGCTGAGACTTAAGTCTAGGTATATGTCTAGAAGCCAGAATTGGTAGTGGGGAACTGTTTTGAGAACATTCAGCATTGTCTTGTAAAGCATCTTCCTCAGATGATGCCCAGGTAATGATTCAGGCAAACGCTCTTTAGAGGCAGCTGGGCGAGGGCTAATCTCATTTTTTTTTTTTTTAGTAAAAGGGCTAATGGTTTTTCTGCGCAGGGTGGTGTAGCAAACATGAAGTAATCTCTTCAGATGGGGTGGTTCTGTTGGCAGGAGCGAGTCAATGGAATTTAGGGGGTCAGTGTCTCCAGCTTCCTGATTATCTGCCCATATGTCCCCATCCCAAGTTTCAGGATCTCATTTCTTCACAATCAATGCCCTCACTTTAACTTCAGACACCTCTCGAGGTTGGCAATTGAGCAGGTGTTATAATTCAGCAACTCTTAAAATAAGACTCTGGGTTTTTGGCAATATCAGCTCTGTTACTATAAGAAACAAAGTTTTCTTTCAAAGCACAAGTGGAAAAATTTTGAGGTCATTTATGCAACACTTGAGCTTTAAATCTGAAACCCTGAGTGCATTTCTTTTATCAGTTTGTCTAGCAAAAGTAGGATCAATCCTTGTATTTCTCATTATGACAAAACTCTAGAAAAATATCATACATGTGTTCACTCAGAGCCTCGCCTTTCACCAATACCTGTTCTGTTGGTGGTGATATTTTGTGTATTTGTATCACCACCTCACTCCATGGGTTAGCAGTGCCCTGTTTACTGCTGGAAGCAGGGTCATCAACATCTTTAAGACTAACCAGACTTGAGAATCAATTTAGAAAACTCATCCTTACGGTTTTGCTTTTCTAGAACCCCTCTGAGTTCCAGATGTCTTAGGCTGGGTTCCCTGGTGAAGTAAAACCAGTAAAGTGTATAAATATATATGGAGAGAGATTTGTATCAAGGAAATGGCTTACACGATTGTAGAGGCTGGAATGTCCCAAGTCCATGGGTCAGGATAGAGGTTTCTCTTGATTCACGTAGCTGCAGGGGCTGGTGAACCCAAGATTGGCAAGTTGGACAGCAGGGCTCTTGCTCACAGGCTATGAAGATCAAATCCCCAGATCGGCAGGTAAGCTGCTAGTTCCAGTCCCAAGAACCAGAGGATCCAGTGCAGGCAAAAGCCAGAACATCCACTTATATTTGGATGCAGGCCACACTCTCAAGGAAACTCCTTTTCAACTGATTGGCTGCTCACAGCAGATCCCATCATGAGGGTGATCACATATAAACACTGAGGATCATGGCCCAGCCACACTGACATACAACCTTAACCGTCACAAGGCCCATAGCGATCAGAGCTCTGGATAACGTGGAAATCCTTGCTTCCTCTGGCCCTCCTTCCTTCTGGGGGTTACCCTTTGCTTTAGTATCTGTTTAAGATGTCTCAAGTCCTCATTCTATGCTCTGTGCAAAGTGACTTGTCCAAGCCTGGAGACTTCCAGACCAGTGCTTTGCCTGTAGCTCCATGGCACTACCGACAATGGCCACCAGATGGCAATCTCCCCCAGCTCCCTGCATGCCACAGGCAACCTGGAATTGTAAATGGCAGTGTCTGTTGTTGGTGACAGAACAGCTCTGCCTGGTCTTTCAGAGCTGACCTGAGGCATCATTTATTAACTCTGTTGTCCCCAAAGGGAAACTGGTGTCCTGAGAGGGATGATGACTTGAGAGAGGAAGAGGCTCTGTGTGTGTGCATGAGCACAGGATCTGGTTCAGTCTGGTTCCATCTGAGACTAGTGGCCTTTGCTGACCTATTGTTAACTGGGAGGCTGTGGACATGATTCTCTTGGCACAGAGTTTAGTTTCACCTCTTTCCCCTCTGCTGTCAAGGCCCTCTCCTTTGACTCTGCCGGAGGACAGGAGGACCATGGCCCAACCCTTCTTTGGGTCCTGAGGCCATGTGAGCAGCCCCAAGCCTCCTACCCCTATTTTAACTTGAGAGCTTCTTTGTATGGATCCACGGAACGGTTGTAGTCTTCCTTGCCTACCTATGGCCAACAAGAAATGGGAGGGAGTCTTTTGAATTCTTTCCTGCTACACCTCACCATGCTCCCTAGAAGCCCTCCTGGCTAAAATGGATCCCTTCAGTGGGATTCCTGCCACTGGATAGCCACTTCCCAATCTCTGTGCTGCTCAGTGGCAGCCGTAGAGTGAGCCTGTGGGTTCCCAGCTCAGCAAGCTTTCCAACTATATATAATAGGCTAGATTCTCCTTCTGGCAGGTACCCCATTTCTGTGATGAGCTCTGGAATACCCCCCATTCTCCACCATGCATGAACATAGCAGTCCTCACAAAGTCACTACTGACTTCTCCCCGTTTCTCTCCCAAGTCTGTGTGTGTGTGTGTTTGCGTGTGTGTGCATGTGCCCGTGATAGTAATAAGGCCTGTTCTGCTGTCTTTGAGTTAAGTCCTGGGCAGCAACTTAGTGTCTTTCTTTACCCAGTGTGGTCTTAGAGCCTCTTCTCCTCAGCTTTGAGCCTTCACTACATTTCCACAAATCTGAGCCCTCAGAGAAAGTCCTACTGTACATTCTGCTACATTCAGACTTCATGACAGCTACGTTCAGGACTCTGAAAGGGTTCAGTTCAGGAGCGAGGAGGCTGGGGGTTCCCTGAGGTCAGAGGCCTGTCATTTCAGCTCTGCGCCCCCAGCATGCAGCACAGAGCCTGGATGCAACAGGCCTCAGGGAAGGTTCATCACATGAATGAAGGGCCCTGAGGGGACTTTTCCCTTACTCTTTTATTAGATCTGGTGGGCCTCTCATAGCAGGACCAGTCTCCTGCCACTGAAGTTCCCCATATTCCTCTGTACAGGAAGGAGGTATGCAGGTGGAGGGTGGGGGGAGCAGAGGAAGGGAGAAGGTGAAAGGCGGAGAGTAAAATATTTATGAAGCCAAGCATCACACAGTCATTATTTTAGGATTTCTCGAGCTTCTGTCACATGCCTCCTCCATGATTTTTGGTAAATCCATGTATTATTTTAATAATTTCTTTAGCATATTTTATGTGAATATGTAGTTTCATGTCTCCTAAGCAATGTTGTTATTATGCTGTTAGGTGCTGTCAGATTGGTTCCAACTCATAGTGACCCTATGTACAACAGAATGAAACACTGCCTGGTCCTGCACCGTCTTCACAATCCTTGCTATGTTTGAGCCCATTGTTGCAGCCACTGTGTCAATCCACTTTGTTGAGGGTCTTCTTTTTTGCTGACCCTCTACTTTACTGAGCATGACATCTTTTTCTAGGGACTGGTCCCTCGTGATAACATGTCCAGAGTACGTGAGATGAAGTCTAGCCATCCTTGCTTGTAATGAGCATTCTGGCTGTACTTCTTCTAAGACAGATTTTTTCTTTCTTCTGGCAGTCCATGGTATAGTCAATATTCTTTGCCAACACCATAATTCAAAGGCACCAATTCTCCTTCGGTCTTCCTTGTTCATTGTCCAGCTTTTGCATGCATATGAGGCGATTGAAAATACCATGGCTTGGGTCAGGTGCACCTTAGTCCTCAAGGTGACATCTTTGTTTTTAACACTTTAAAGAGGACTTTTGCAGCAGATTTTCCCAATGTAATATGTCATTTGATTTGACTGCTGCTTCCGTGGGCGTTGTTTGTATCCTAAGCAATAATATTCATAAAATGCTAAACAATATTCATAAAATCACATATTTGATATGTTAGCTATATTTTTTCCTAATACGCATTAAAGCTAGTGAAAAATAGCAGGAACCACCAACAAACATACTAAGCACCACCAGTGAAGTGTATACCACTCTTGAGTTATTTAATTTTCACAAAACCCTGTGAGGTCAATAATGTTATTTCTACTTTACAGGTGAAGAAATTGAAGTTCAGAGAGGTGAATTGACTTGGCCAATGTCACACAGAGCCTTCTGACCTTGGCCTCACTGCCTACACAGAGGAGAGAGAAAGGGGAGAGTTTGTGCTCGGGATATGGTAGGGATAGAAGGGGATAGGGGCAGCTACCAATTAGAAATGAAAGAAAATGGGGAAGATAGAGGGTCAGGGGCAGGACTGAATGTCAGAAAGGCAAATGGGCCTGAGTCCCAAAGGCCTATGCACAGTAATGGGCATGAAAATAGCTGCAGATTTGCCTGCATTTGTGTGACCAAGATTTATTGTGCCAGCAACTCTGGTAATTGGATGATGAAAGCACTGCAGCTGGGACTGTTGGCTAGAGATTAATTATTAGGGAGAGGAGGTGGGGTGGTGGCCTGGATGACGCCTAGCTGTGGAAAGACTGTACCCCACTGGAAGAGTAGGTGGGCAGACCTTAGAAATCTTCTAGTGGACCCATCCCCATTCAGCTGAGATCCAGAGAGGGAGGTGACTTGGCCCAGAGCCATAGCCATTGCGCAGCAGAGCCTGATGAGAGCACATCTCTGAGTGAAGCTTGATCCAGGAGAAAGATGGGTGGGTACAGCCGTAGAAGGTGCCTGGACTTGCAGGCCAGAGGAAAATCTCAGCTTTGTCTCTTACTGGCTATGTGGCCTTGGAAAAGAGAATCTCTTTGAGGCTCAGTTTCTCCTGCTGTAAATTAGGGATGATGGTGCTAACTTTTCTAGTGAGGATCCAAGGAGATTACCAGGCCCTGTTTAGACCTGGGACCTACTCTAGGGGAAATTTCATTCTCATCCTCATTGCTCAGGTCTGGCCCTAGTCCCTCCTGCCTGGGTCCTGCAAGCTGCTTCACCCTTTCTCCAGAGCCCTAAAACTTGATGCCCAGCTACTGTGGGCATTTTCTGCATGAATGCCAAGTCTCTCCAGTGGGATTTAAAAAACCAGTGGGATAGGGAAACCAAAAAGGGACAGCGGTTTGGGGGATCCCAAGGAAAGACTCTTAGAAAGAGGGCAGATTTGGGAATCAGTCCTGAGTCCAGCCACCCTTCCAACTAGGAGAGTCTCTTTCTGGCATCTGACTCTACTCCCACTTGGCAGGACTCTGAGTTTTAAGAGATTTGTCACCCTGCTCTCTCAGGGGCAACAGGGCCTGAAGGTAAGAGCTGGGCATGGAGAGAAGCAGCCCTGGTTTGCTCGGAGCTAAGGAAGGAGAATGAATGGGCCTTGTAGAAAGACTATTGGATTCCAGTTCCAGCTCTGCCACTTAGCTAGCCAGCTGTGTGATTTTGTGCAAATCATTCCTCCCTCTCAGTCTCAGTTTTCTCATCTGCAAAATGGGAATATACTACGTTTAGATTTCTTTAGTTACAAAGAATAAAAAAATCACTCGAGCCCATTTAGAAAACCACTTGAGAATCATTTGAGCTAATCCCCAACAAAAGGAAGTTGGGAAAGGAGCCACCTATAAGGACTGGAATTGAAACCTAAAAATTGGAAGGAACAGAGGCCACTCTGGGCCTGACTTCTCCCTCTCTTTTTGTCAAAGTGTCTCTGTTGCTATCTGTTCAACTGCTCTGCTCACCTCCCATTGCTCATAGTCTGATTTCCTTCCCTCTCCCCTGCGCCTATTCTCCCTGACTCACAGCTTCTGCTTCCTCAGAGTTTCTGCTCTAGCACAACTTGAACTTACATGTGGCCCCTCATGGCTATAACTCAACCCCATGGTTCCTCCCGCTGGGCCATCATGTAGTTTCCACTTCTTTCTGCCTGAGGTTCCCCATCTTTCCCAATTCACAAGCATGACATGAGGGAATCTGATTGGCCCTGCTCATTTTTCCTGCCCAACTTTTTCAGAGATTGTAGAACCATTTATGGTCTGCCCATGATCACGGATGGGGGTTGGGATTGAATTAATTTATGTATATAAAGTGCTGCACATGGCGCTTGACATACTGTGAGTGCTCAGAAAAATTTTACTGAATGAAACTCAGCAATCCTCCTCTCCTGTCATAGACCCTCCATTTGGTCCTTCCCACTTCCCTTTGCCTTCTCAAAGGCCTCTGGCCTTGGATCCTCCTCATCCCCCTGCAGCTTCTCTTGGCCTTCTTCCCTTCCTTGGCCAGCCTGGACTTGGGTGGGGTGATCCTCCCATCCAAACCTTCTACAGCTTCCAGAACTCCTCACCCCATACCTCAGCAAATACTTTTTACACTTAAACCTCCTAACAAGGTCTATGTCATTGGAAAGGGAGTGGTAGTAGTTATAAATAGCTACTATTTATTCACTGAGCACCTCTGTGCCTGGCCTTATGCTCAGTGATTTACCCATTTATATTATTAATTCTTTACAATCTTCCCTTGAGATGGAGTTTTTTTCCAGATGAATAATGAAGTTTCTTGAGGATTAGCATGATGAAGTAACTTGAATCCAGCTCTGTCTGATTCCAAATCCTTTGTTCAAGAGCAAAACTGTTGGCATGAGCTCTATCATCTTTTTTTCCCTTTCAAGTGGAATTTCCATAGGCCACACCAATAATTTTCTCCTTATCTATAGCTTTACAATTAGCTAACAGTTACTCTCCGTTGGCTACTAATAACTAACTTATATTGAGCACTTAATATGTGCTGGGCACTGTTTTAAGCACTTTCCGTGTATCAACTTGTTTAATCCTTATAATACTCTATGGAAATAAGGAAGTGACACCTCTGCCTTAGGTTAAGTAACTTGACCAAAATTTCACCAAATTGGTGGAGCCAGGACTCAAATCTGGGCCATCTTGCTGCAGACCCTGAGCTTTTAACCACTATACTGCAGTGGCCAGAGTGCTCAAGGCCCTGGGGCTAATTTCCTGCTCACTCCCTCCAGGAACTCGTTCTGTTGGTTGCCACCTCAACTCTTTAAGCTCTCCCTCTTTACCAGCTCCTTCCAATTAACTTTCACCATGTTTATGACTTTCCACCTCAGAAGTGTCCTTCCTCAATGCTATGTTGCTTTAAAGCCATTACTCTTTCTTTTCTTATAATCACAGCCCAATTTCTTGAAAGAGTGTCCCCACTTTCTGTCTACACTTCCTCGCCCCACTTCAAACTGGAGTTCAAGTTTCTAACTTCACCTAACCATATGAAGGAAAAAATTATGCCCATGAACAGCTTGAAAAAACTGCCAACCAAACATGAAATCAGATATGTACATTGTAAAACATCTTATAGTTCTGATGATTTTGCAACAATTTTTTAAATCAAGATTAAAAAAAAAAAAAGGAAAAAAAGCATTGAGTGCTTTGCTGTAACTCAATTGATAATGATACTTCAGTTGAGTCATCTGTATCCAGCTGGAGTTTTACTTTCCTGTTCACATGCTTTGTAATATTATACCCAGCCAAGGTGTCATTCAAGTATAAAAGCAACAGTCAAGGTGTCCTTCAAAGCAACAGACTGGTACTTGCACTGTTCAATTTCATTTGGTGTGCATAGTTCTTACCCTTCTTCACTCATTTAACATTTCAGCAATTGTGGGCTGTAGCTTTTTTCTTGGTAGCTACAACTATTTGAAAACAACATCAAAACAAGTTTCCTTCTTTTCTCCTTAGTGGTGTCTCAGTTATCATGCCTACCTATCAGTCTATATGCATTTCTTGTCTTCCTCTTACTCTTTTATTTTTATTTCCCTTCTCACCTCTCTGCTGTCTCCCTAATACTGCTATTCCTTCACCTGAATAGGAATGAATAGGGGTCACTAGTGTGCCAGGGTCAAAAGACTCACCCATGAGATAATTCAGGGCCATGGATAGGGGGATGTAGATCACCTCCAAGTGTTTGGGAACACTGAGCCCATGAAGACTGCTTTTGCCAGAGTTCCCAGCTGAGCACTTCTGCTGCCTGCTTGTCCCTAAGCCCAGGGGAAGTTTTTTGCTTTCACTTTACTGACCACTTGTCAGCATAAGGGATCACTTACTCCTTGACTTTCTTGAAATAGTCCCATTCCTCCTTGGCTGACTTCACATTGTACCACTGTGATTCACTGTTATTCTGTTGTTCATCCTCTAGTGGGAGATTAGAGTTCTCCAAGGTTCCAGCCTTGATCTTCCATTTAATGTGTGTACTGCCTTTAGTGACTTAATCCACTCTCATAATTGTGATTACCCATTTGTCAACGACTCCCAAATCTGCAGCCTAGGTCTTGGCTTCAGATCCAGATATCCAACTACCTTCTAATTTAACTGGCTAAAATCAAACTCATCCCTTTTTCCCACACCTGACCTGTCTATACTCTCTATCTACCCAGTCTTTCTGACCAGAAGCCTGCACGTTATCCTTGAATCCTCTCTGTCTATTGCTTTCCACATACAAGCAATCACAAAAATCAGATGGTTTCTATGCCTCCTTAGTACCTCTGGAAAACACATCTTCCTTTTCAGAAACTAGAACACAGTAGGAGTAGAGGCTTTAGGGTTGGACAGACCTGGCTTGAAATCCTGCCTCTGACTTTGGACAACTCTCTTAGTTCACTCAAGGCTTAATTTTCTTACCTATGAAATGGGGATAACAACCTACTTTGAAGAGTTGTTGTGAAGATTGGAACAATGATGTAAATACCAAGCATCATGCCTGACCCATAAAAACACTTAATGACAGTATCCATTATAATGATGTTAATGATAATGTTTATTATTATTTCTGAATCTACTGCTCTTACTCTAATCTAGGACATCATCTTCTCTCTCCTGGACCATTGCATCAGCTTCCTCACTGGACTCCCTGCCTTCACACTCCATTACCCATCTCTAAATCTGTTTTTCACCCAGTAGTCAGATTTTCCTAAAATGCAAATCTGATCATAACACTTACCTGTTTAAAACTCTTCTTTCCCCATATACCATCTGCCCTCTACCCCACGCCTATGTGTAGGTCCTTAAGAATATTTTGGCCTTTCACTCCCTTCTGCTACATTTCACTCAAATTGTTTCCTCTGCTTCTGCCTGAATGTCTTTCCTTTCTCCCTTTCATCACATCCTACGTGGCTAATCCTTCATCCTTTCAACCCAGTGCCAATGTCTGCAAGCCCTTCAGGGTGAGATTCTGTTTACTTGGAGTCAACTTCTTGAGGGCAGGGAGCAGGCTTGGCTCTTATTTGTGGCCCCCCCTGCCTGCACAGGGCTGGTGAAGAGAATGGGCTCACCAGAAGTTTTCAGAGACTTGTCCAAGGTCACACAGTGGGTCAGCAGTAGTGTCAAGGCTTGAACCCAAGTCTCTTGTCTTTCTGCCCAGGACTCTTTCCTCTACACATGTCATTTTCCCCCCAGTGGAGAGTAGGGGCCAGGGCTGGCGGCTTGGGGGTAGGGGAAGCTCCACATGCGAGGGCAGCAGGCAACATGAGGATATCACGCACCCTATCGCAGCCCTGCACTCAATAAGTGGGGGAAGGATAAAATTATCCACTGCCCACATCCTGTATCTCCCCATCCGACATGGTCTAGAGATAAAAAATGAACGACACAAAATCCAATCTTCCCTGGTGCAGAGGCTGGCAGGGTGGGGTGCGGGGTGGGGGTTGGCGGCCCAAGCAGCTTCTCATCTCAGAGCACATCTCATATTTATTGGCTCATAATTGAAGGCAGCCTGGAGATGTCCCAGCCCTGGCCCCCGACAAGACAGATGGGGGCACAATGACTGTGGAGGGAGGGAGGAAGGACACAGACTTCCTCACAGAACTGCAGCTGTGGAGAGGAGCCCAAGAAAGGGGAGGCAAGGCAGCCAGCTGGCTGCTGCACTGGCCCCAGGGGTCTGACCAAGCTTTTGCTTCTGTCACCCGCTTGTAATGACCTTGGGCAAGACCTTCCCTTTCCAGGTGCGTAATTTTTTTGTTTCTGGGTTTTATTACCAAGGTATGGGAGAGCTGTTTTGGGATTTAGGGAAAATCTGGGCTACTGACTTGCTGTGAGTTTCTAGGTGAATCCCTTTTTCCTCTCTGGGCTTTCTGCTTCCACCTTGTAAAGAGGACAGGACACCTCCTTCTTCTATATGAACGTTGAGGCAGTTGGCCTAGAAGCATTTTAGCTTCAAAAATGCATTTTAGCAACAGCACTAGAATACTCCCTTTTGGGAAAAGGCAAAGAAACAAGAAATGCTGCTAAATATTAAGAACCTGCCATGGCTCCCAATTACTCATAGAAATGATCCAAATTCCCAGGCCTGGCAGGCAAGGCTCTCTGAGATCTGCACAGTTCTACCTCTATTGTGCCGCTGTGGGGAAAGGGTCCTGGGCTGGGAGCCAAGAGGCCTGGTATCATGGACTGAATTATGTCCCCCCCTCAAAATGTGTGTATTAATTTGGCTAGGCCATGATTTCCAGTATTGTGTGGTTGTCCTCTATTTTGTGATTGTAATTTTATGTTAAAGAGAATTAGGGTGGGATTATAACACCCTTACTAAGGTCACATCACGGATCCAATGTAAAGGGGGTTTCCCTGGGGTGTGGCCTGTACCACCTTTTATCTTATAAGAGATAAAAGGAAGGGGAAGCAAGCAGAAAGTCGGGACCTCATACCACCAAAAAAGAAGCACTGGGAGCAGAACACGTCCTTTAGACCTGGGGTTCCTGTGTAGAGAAACTCCTAGTGCAGGGGAAGATTGACCAGAAAGACCTTCCTCCAAAGCCAACAGAGAGAAAGCCTTCCCCTGAAGGTGACACCCTAAATTTGGACTTCTAGCCTACTAGACTGTGAGAAAATAAATTTCTCTTTCCTAAAGCCATCCACTTGTGGTATTTCTGTTATATTAGCACTAGATGATTAAGACACCTGGGTTCTGAATGAGCCTCACCACTGTCTTCATCTGTGACCTTGTGTAGGTCCTTGGCCATCTCTAGGTCTCAGCTTTCCTATCTACACGGCTTGAGTATGGTCTATGAGGCAACCAGGGCCTCCAACCCAGAGGCAGCCAGTTGCCAAGGTCTGTCTTCTCTCCCCTTAAATGTCCTCCAGTCCATCCCTCCTCTCCGTCTACCCTGATTATGGCCACTTGCCTCACCTCAGTATTTGTCTTTCTTTCCTGGACCAGTGAAGTAGCCTCTTCGCTGGTCTCCAGTCTACACCTGCCCCTCCCCCCTTCAAACCACCATCCATACTCCAGTCAGAGAGACCTTTTAAAGTGGTTTAATGACCATGCTCCTCCATTGCACCAAAACCTCCCTGGGCTCCCCACTGCCCTCAGTCAAGCTCCTTAGCTTGGTATTTAAGGTCCTTCATGAGCTGGCCCTGTTTTGTCTCTTCTTCAACTCATTCTGCTCCCACAAGTGTCTGCACCATTCAGGTTGGCCTTTTTACTGCCCTCTTCTGTGCCTCTGCTGGAGCTGTTCTTCCAGAAACCTCCCCTTTGCCCTCTCGCCAGCTCTGACACCAGGGCTTCGTGGCCAGACTTGGGAGACCACTTCTCAAATTGGTCACTAGAAGGCCCTGTGGCCCTGAAGACAGTGGGAGATAGAGTCAGCATTGTGCCTAGGCCTTGTTCTCCAGCAGCTTCCAGGAGTCCAAGCCCCACAGATGGTTTATTGCACGGAGTCCCCAGGTCTCAGGGGTGAATGATGCTGCTGTTCTCCTTCCTGCTGCTGAAGACCAGAGAAAGTCTGAGTAAAGGGGACTCAGAGGTGACCTCTTATAAACCCCCCCCCCCATTATATAGATGGGAAAACTGAGGTCCAGAGAAGGGCAGTGGTCACATAGAAAGTCAGTACAGAGCTTTGTGCCTGCTATCTGGGGTAGGAAGCACTAAGCTGGCATAGCACTGCAGAAAAGACAGAACACTCCAGGACCTTGGGCAAGAGGGTACACCATGACTCTCCCACCTCTCCCTTCAGTTTGGGGACAAGGGGGTGAGATAGCTCAGCAGAAGAGACCTAGGGAGAAGGAAGAAGCTTCTTTTGATAAGTTTCCACCCTCGTTGGGCTGCCTGCTGGTTCTGATCCATGAAGGGCTACAGGCCCCTGAACTTTACCTCCTGGCCAATGTCCACATTCCTGAGCTTAGGAGGGAATCAAAGCAGCTAAGAACAAGGATTCGTGAGCATCTATCTTTCAGGGACCTCTGCAACATCCTGCCAACACCCCAGGGACAGAGAAGTCACTTCCTCCTAAAACAACACCTTCCTTTGGGGGACAGCTTGGCTTGGGCAAAAGACCTTGCTCTCTCTCAGCTGAAGCCTGAGGACTTCTCAGGGGAAGTTGAGGTTCCCTGCAGTGTGTTCTCCTGGGCCTAGCATCACCTTGCAGAAATTAGGAGAGAGACAGGGGCCCCCCAGGACTTTTTTTTTCCAGGCTCAATTGATTATCAGATGATGTGGTTTTTGGACCACTCCCAGTGCACAAAAAACAATCCTTAGAGAGTGCAGATGGGGAAACTGAGGCCCAGGGAAGGGTAGGATTTGTCCAGTTCACACAGCATATTAAGGTTGGACCTGAGACCAGGATCCAAGGCCCCAAGTCCCCAAGTCCCCAGCCAGAAGCGTTCCAGGCATATCATACTACTTCTACTTTGTGGCAATGGAGTAGCGGGTAGGGGACTTGCATCCAGGTCTTGCAGAGGCAGAGAGGGAACAGCTGCTGAGAAGGGCTTGTGCTCAATTAAGAGGGATGGTCACGGTCTACCCTGCAGGAGCACAAAGTTTAGAGAGAGGACCTTCCTAATCCCTCCCTATACAATGGTGCATGCTTCACAATAGGACCACAGCCACAGTTGTGCACTTCACAAATTCACCCATCCAACCTTTGCTCCACTCAGAAAGTCCTTTCTCTCTCTCTGTATATGTGTGTATGTATGTACATCTGGATGTATCTATTCTCAATGCCATCTTTTTCTAGTTCATCCACCAGGAGAGATGGCTTTTTTTTTTAAGTAATTTGCCATGAGGGGATTTACATAAAGGTTGCAGTAAAGGCTACCGGTGACCTAGAATATGTGAATACCTGTAGATTAGTTGTTTGGAGCAAGAGCCAGGCCAGAGAGGGCCCTGAGTGCCAGGCCAAGGAGCTCAGACTTTATTTCATAAGAAATGGGAATGCAATGAAGATTTCCATGCAGGAGACGACATGGTCACACTTATGTTCTAGAAAGATCTCTAATTTTTAGCAAGAAAGGTGAATTGGAGGGAGCCACAAAATACAGGGAGACCAGGGAGGAGGCTGGGGCCATGATCCCAGAGAAAGATAATAAGATTTAAGGTCGTGAGCAGAGGCCATGGCGATGAAGAGAATATTATGGGTTTGAGAGATCTTCTAACAGTTATGTACAACCCCTGATGAACAGCTGGTTGTTGGAAGGAGGAACTGAAGTTAAGAGTAAGGCCTAGGTTTGACCTAGGTGACTGAGGTGGTGGCTAGGAGAGTCCTAGAAAGTGGCCTTCCTCATAGGGGAGTGACCTGGGCCAATCCTGAGGTCACCTCATTAACCTATTTGCCCACTCATTCACTCACTCACACATCTATCCATCCATCAAGCCATCAAGCCATCCATCAAGCCATATTTCCATCCAACACTCACTAAGTCCTCCTCCTTTGCCAAGCCTCCATATGTTGGGGACTCAAAAGACAATTGGTGATGATCTCTGTTCCTTTGGGCCCAGAGAGACAGACCTTTCTCCCTCACCGCCCTACCCCAACAATACCTTTGTCACTGGTTTCTGCCCATAGGAAGATGATAGATGAGATTAGCTGACATGTCTTCTGAGAAAGTTCTTATTAGTCAGGTGGGCTTGGGGCTTGGGAGAGAGAATTTCCACCCAGCCTGGAGATCAGTGTTAAAGTTACAAGTCTTAGCCATTGACAGCTTCATGATATTGTGTAGGCACCTTTTCCAGTTGCACTTTTTGTGCACCCTTGAGCCTGACCTCAATGAAGCTCCAACTCTGATCTGATACCCATCTCTGGTTAGGATCCTGTCCAGGTATAGCCAACCCTGCAGAAATATGAGGTCCTCTCCTGGGTGTTGTGGACACTTGGTCTTTGCCCATGAGTAGCTCTCAGTCTCAAGAGGTAGGAGACAGGGCCGCTTGAGGGGAGAGAAGTTGAGGCTAAATTGTGGCAGTGGTGGTGAGTGGAAAGGAGGGATGATGACAGGCGGCAGAACTGGTAGGAATTTTTGGCCAGTAGGATGAAAAAAAAAATTTTTTTTTCTTTTTTTTTCTAGGATGAAGGATGTATGATGTCCAGGGTCCTGGGTGCCCAGTGGTGAAGGTGGCCAGATGGGGGCATAGAATTCCCCTGTCCTCATGGGTTGTTTCTGGGACCCTCCACAGGGCCCTCCAAGATGATGAGTCCTGATCAGAAGGACTATGTCCTAATAGCATGAAAGGGCCTGGAATGTTCTCTTCAGGTCCCTCTCCACCTCCTAGAACCAGCAGTTCAGATCTGAAGCCACTATTTTGCATCAAATACTATTTTATGCCTGAACAGTGAACAGAAGTCCCAATGTGATGATCACACTAAGTGCCACCATTCAGGAGCTTTTCCAGGCATGAGGTTACTAGTTTCCTAGATATAATTTCATAAGAGGAGAATGGTCACAACGAATCTTGTCAGTCTAATAGCTGAAGCAGCCTATTTAAGAAGTAAAATGGAATGTTACAACATCACATGTCTGTTAGTGCCATCATAAATCCTATTCTCATTCCACAAATATTTACAGGTCACAGTGGGCTAGGCTCAGTGCCAGCGTCTGGGAATCCAAAGTCTGGGCAGATATTTCCCTTTAGTTTTTATAGTTTTGTCTTCATGTTTAATTATTTAATCCACCTAGGGTTTAATTCACTCACTGCTCGTCTGCCAGTTTGCTGTACTGTGGTGGCTTGTGTGTTGCTGTGATTCTAGAAGCTATGCCACCAGCATTTCAAATACCATCAAGGTCATCCATAGTGGACAGGTTTCAGTGGAGTTTCCAGACCAAAGGCATTTGACTGTGTGAATCGTAACAAATTATGGCTAACATTGCAAAGAATGGGAATGCCAGAAAACTTAATTGTGCTCATATGGAATCTGTACACAGGCCAAGAGGCAGTCATTCAAACAGAACAAGGATTACTGCATGTTTTAAAATCAGGAAAGGTGTGTGTCAGGGTTGTAGCCTTTCACCATACTTATTCAATCTGTATGTTGAGCAAATAATCCGAGAATTGGAACTATATGAAGAAGAACGCAGCTTCAGGATTGGCGGAAGACTCATCAACAACCTGTGATAGACAGATGACACACCTTGCTCGCTGAAAGCAAAGAGGATTTGAAGCACTTACTGATGAAGATCAAAGACTACAGCCTTCAGTATGGATTGCACATCAGCAAAAAGAAACCAAAAATCCTCACAACTGGGCCAATAAGCAACATCATGATAAACAGAGAAATACTGAGGCTGTCAAGGATTTCATTTTACTTGCATCCACAATCAATGCCCATGAAAGCTGCAGTCAATAAATCAAACTATGTATTGCATCGAGCAAATCTGCTGCAAAAACCCTCTTAAAAATCTGCTGCAAAAAACCTCTTTAAAGTGTTAAAAAGCGAAGATGTCACCTTGAGGACTAACACGCACCTGACCCAAATCGTAGTATTTTCATACGCCTCATGTGCATGTGAAAGCTGGACAATAAATAAGGAAGAACAAAGAAGAATTGATGCCTTTGAATTATAGTGTTGGCGAAGAATACTGAATACACCATGGACTGCCAGGGAACAAACAAATCTGTCTTGGAAGACGTACAGCCAGAATGCTCCTTAGAAGTAAGGATGGCTAGACTTCACCTCACATACTTTGTACATGTTATCAGGAGGGACCAGTCCCTGGAGAAAGAACACCATGCTTGGTAAAGTAGAGGGTCAGCAAAAGACAGGAAGACCCTCAATGAGATGAATTGACACAGTGGCTGCAACAACGGGCTTAAACATAGCAACAATTGTGAGGATGGCACAGGGCCAGGCAGTGTTTCATTCTGTTGCACATAGGGTCGCTATGAGTTGGAACTGTCTAGACAGCACCTAACAACAACAACAATAGGGTTTATTTTGGTGTGTAGTGTACAGTGAAGCTCTAAATCGCTTTTCCCCCCCAATTGTACTGTGTACATGTGGATTGAAATCTAGGTCAGAAATTTCCAGAGTGATTCCACAGAATACCGGTTCCATAAAATACTCAGGAGATAAAAAATTCTGTAGTCAAATTTAGGAGCTGTTGCATACCTACCCCTTTCAGAGATCCACAACGTACATCAGCATAGTAAAGGAGTTCTAGGAGTTCTACAGTAAGAAAACCTCATACTTTTGTTTAACCCAATGTTTCCTAATTTTATTTGACTACAGAACCCATTATTTTAATAACAGCTATTAATACGTTGCAGAACACTGTGGAATAAAGACCATAGTAGGGTAGAACTAGAGGTGGAGGCCTTTTCTATCTCAGATCCAGCTTCCACACTTTCCAGATCTGAGGTCCGGCCAGGAAGAGTGATAGATCCATGACCAGTTCTTCTCCAGGGCCTGCAGTGCTAAGAGCTCTGCTAGGGGTCACAAACTGTGGACACCCCAGGAAGACAAGGTGGCCTGTCTGGCACCTGACTAAACCTTCACAGGAGTGTGTGAGGTGGCCTTTGTGAAAGCAGGACCCCCAGGGTGGACACCTTGCCAGGGCAGTGACACTGACCATGCCTGCAGAACCATGGGACATAAAGTGCTTGTGAACAGTGATGCCAAAGTTACGCTGCCTGCCCATGGAGAAGCCAGATGAGAACACAAATGTGAGTGTGGGCATGCATCCACAGCTCCCTCCACAGGGGCTAGGGATGGGCATTTAGCATTAAGTTTCCAAGTGCTTGGTCTGCCTTGATCAGGCAAGGTCTTCTGAGGCCTCATTACTACAGTCAGCATAGACCACACATGTGGCCCCCTCCCAAGGCCTCTCTTTCCTTAGGGAGTCTGCAAAGTTTTCTTCTTGTCTGGAATGAATAACTGGGGAGTTGTGGTGGGGTAAGAGGAGAATATTGGGACCCAGGTTCCTAGGGATTAATTAGCGCCCTTCAATGAAATCTTTTTCCCCTCTGGAGGCCAATTAGGGTAACTGGATGCTTGGGAGGTGGGGGAAGGGGAGGTAGGCATGTGCTCAAGGCAGGCGCATCTGTTTCCCTTTGGACTGGGTCCCTCTGGGGGACTGGTAGACCGTAGAGGTCCCCTGTCCATTTACAGGAAAAGTACAAGTGTAAAGATAATCACAGAACTGTTTTCATCGCCTGAGAACCGGACTGTAGTGCTGTGATCTATGAAATGCATCATCATCATCATCACAGAAACCACCCTTACCTCCGTAGTAACTGCTTTGTGCTGAGTGCTTACTAGGGGCCAGGCCCTAGGCTAGACCTTGACACTTACGATCTCACTTTTAAAAACAGCTTTATTGAGATATAATTTTCATACTATACAATTCACCCATGTGCAGTGTACACTTCAATGGTTTTTAGTATATTCACAGAGTTATACAATCATCACCATAGTCACTTTTAGGATATTTTCATCATCCCCCCCAAAAAACTCATACCCGTTAGGAGTCTCTGTCCTCTTCCCCTCAACTTCCTATCCTTAAACATTCACCAGCCTACCTTCTGTCTCTATAGATTTGTCTATTCTGAACATTTCATATGAATAGAGTCATATAATATGTGGTCATGTATGTCTGGCATCTTTTGGCTAGCACAATGTTTTCAAGGCTCATCCATGTTGTGGCATGTGTCAGTCTTTCATTCCTTTTTATGGCTGAATACTATTCCATTTTTGGATATACCACATTGTGTTTATCAGTCCATCGGTTGGTGAACAGCTGAATTGTTCCTTCTACTCTTTGGCTATTATGCTGCTATGAATACTTGTGTACAAATTTTTGTGTTGGCATGTTTTCATTTCTCTTGGAAATGAGCAGATCTCATTTTAAATTCAAAATAACCCTAGGTAAGAGGAATTTTTTTTTTTTTTAATAGGAATTGCTTTCCCAGTTTTATGTATTAGAGAATAGAAACTCAGAGAATGGAAATGACGACTTATATGTGGTCACTCAGCTACAAAGCCAAAGGCTGGGATCCAAACCCGTTGATGCCAAAGTCCATGCTCTTTCTACCATACTCTGCTATTCATATCTGTGAGTTGTGTGTGTGTGTTTGTAAAATATAAAGAGCTAGTAAAATGACCATGGAAGCAGCAGTCAAGAAATCAAACAATGCATTGCACTGGGCAAATCTGCTGCAAAAAGATCTTTTTAACATGTTAAAGAAGCAAAGATGTCACCTTGAAGACTAAGGTGCACCTGACAGAAGCCATGGTGTTTTCAGTAGCCTCATATGCATGTGGAAGTTGGGCAATGAATAAAGAAGACTGAAGAATTGAAGTCTTTGAATTATGGTGTTGGTGAAGAATATTGAATATGCCATGGACTGCTAGAAGAATGAACAAACCTGTCTTGGAAGAAGTACAGCCAGAATGCTCATTAGAAGCGAGAATGGCGAGACTATGTCTCACGTACTTTGGACATGTTATCAGGAGGGATCAGTCGCTGGAGAAGGACATCACGCTTGGTAGAGTAGAGAGTTGGTGAAAAAGAGGAAAACCCTGAACGAGATGGATTGACACAGTGGCTGCAACAATGGGCTCAAGTATAACAATTGTGAGGATGGCACAGGACCAGACAGTGTTTCGTTCTGTTGTACGTAGGGTTGTAGGGTTGCTATGAGTCGAAACCAACTGAACAGCACCTAACAACAGCAACAGCAGTAATATTCTAAGCTTCTCATTAGGCACAAGAGGACCATTGTGCTCTGGCTTCTGCCTGTAGATTAGTTTGCACTTTCTAGAATTTTATGTAAATGTAATCATACAGCATGTACTCTTTTTTTGTCTGGCTTCTTTCACTCAACATAATACTTTTGAGATCCATTCATGTGGTTGCACATTTCCATAGTACGTTCTTCTTATTGTTGAGTAGTATTCTAATTGTATGAATAGATCCCATTTTGTTTATGCATTTACCTATTGATGGACATTTGGGGTGTTTTGAGTGTTGGCTATTTTGAATAAGGCTGTTATGAACCATTTGTGTAAAAGTTCTTGTGTGGACATGTTTTTATTCTCTTGGATGTGTGTATAAATACTTGGGAGTGGACTGGCTGGGTTGTATGGTGTTTAACTTTTTAGTAAACTGCCTAGCAGTTTTCCATGTTGGTAGTATTATTTTACATTATCACCAGCGATGGATGACAGTTCCAATTGCTCTGGATTCTCACCAACACTTGACATTGTCAGTCTTTTAAATTTTAGCCTCAGGTTCGATGATTTGCTAGAAGGACTGACAGAACTCAGAAAAGCTATTGTACTTGCATTTAGGATTTATTATAGTGGAAAGATACAAATTCAGATAAGCAAAGGAAAATGGTGCATAAGGTAGAGTCCAAGAGAAGCCAGGTGCAAACTCCCAGTTATCCTCTCCCTGAAGAGTCACATAGACTGTGGTTAATTCTCCCAGTAACAATGCATGACAGCACATGTGAAGTGTTGCCAACCAGAGAAGTTCGCCAGTCTTGGTGTCCAGGATTTTTATTGGGTGTCAGTCAGATAGGCTTGTAGCACCCACACGACTGATCTCAGCTACTCAGTCTCCAACCCGCCAGAAGTAAAACCAATATAGGATGCCCCAGGGACGAGGGCCCCAGGCAAACAAAAACAGGTGTTCACCATAAATCACATTGTTAGTATAAACTACCTGGTGTGACCCAAGGCCCCAGGTATAAAAAGACACTCTATCAGGCAGAATATTTCAAGGACTTAGAGGTTATTTCCTAAGAGCTGATCAAGGGCCAGTCCTGAAGACCTTTGAAATGTGGAGGGCTTGGACAACCCGCCTGCTGAGTTACCCCTTTATTACACGTAACCACTTGCCACTGAGTCCATTCTGACTCCTGGTGACCCCATGTGTTCACAGTAGAACTGCACTGTATAAGGTTTTTAGTGGCTGTGACCTTTCAAAAGTAGATTGCCAGGACTTTCTTCTGAGGTGCCTCTGGGTGAATTCAAACAACAACCTTTTGGTTTATAGACAATCCCATAATTGTTTGTGACACTCAGGAACTCCTTTTACTATACATAGCCTAATTTTAATTTTAGGTTAATGAGTGCATAGTGTTATCTTATTGTGATTTCAATTTGCATTTCCCTGATGACTAATGATTTTGAGTATCTTCCACATGCCTATTTGCCATTTAAGTATCTTCTTCAGTAAAATTCTTGTTCCAGTATTTACCTTTTTTCATATCGAGGTTTTGTTTTTTGAGTTGTAAGAATTCTTTATCTATTTTGCCAATATTTTTTGATAATTGCATGTGTGGTTGCTATTTTCTCCTTTTCTGTGGTTTACTTTTTGTTTTGTTAGTGGTGTCTTCTGAAAAGCAAACATTTTTAATTTTGAAGGAGTCTAATTTATCAATTTTTTCCATGCTATCTAAGAAACATTTGCCTCATTATTTTTGCAAAATAGTATCTTCCTATGTTTTTTCCTAGAAGTTCTAAATTTTTTGCTTTTTCATTTAGATCTGTGGTCCACTTAAAGCTAACTTGTGTATGGTATGAGTTAAGGGTTGAAGTTTTAGTATTTTTTTTCCATATAGACATCCATTTGATCCATTATCATTTACTGAAAAGACTTCTCTTTCTCTACTGAATTGCCTTGGCACCTGTCTTAGTTATCTGGTGCTGTTGTAACAAAATACCACAAGATCAGTGGCTTTAAAGAACAGAAATTTATTATCTCACAGTTTTGGAGGCTAAAAGTCCAAATCAAAGTGTTAGCTGTGTTGATTCCTTCTGTGGACCTTTCTCCTAGTTTCTGTTGTTTCCTTGCTGCTTACAGATACATCTGCCTTCACGGTCGTATGATGTCTCACCTGTGTGTGTCTACGTCTATTTTGCTCTTTTTATAAGCCATCACTCAGAAGGGATTAGATTTCGGTCTACTCTGGTATGGTCTCATTAACATAACAAAAGAAAACCCCTATTTCCAAACAGGGTCATATTTGTAGGTACAATAGTTAGGACTTCAACATAACTTTTGGGGCGACACAGTTCAATTCATAACAGCACCTTTGTAGAAAATCAATTGGCCATATAGGTATAAATCTATTTCTGGAAATTCTGGTTTTTTTAATTCATATTTCTAGCCTTTTACCAATACTACTGTATCTTAATTACTGTAGTTTTACAGTAAGTCTTGAAATCATGTATGACACTGTAAGTCCTCAAAATTTATTCTTCTTTTAAAAGATTTCTATGATTCATCTAGTTCCTTTCCACTTCCCTCTAAGTTTGAAAATCAGTGTGTCGATTTCTAAAAAAAAAAGCCTGCAAGAATTTTGATTTGGATTGTGAGACTCTATAGATCAGTTTGGAGAGGCTTGATATCTTAATAATGCTTCCAATCTATAAATGTGGTGTACTTCTTTATTTATGTCTTCTTTAATTTCTCCCAGCAATGTTTCGTATTTTTCAGGGTAAAAGTCTTGCACATCTTCCTAGTTTTTTAATGCTATCATAAATAAATCAAAAAAACTTTATGTTCCAGATGTTTGCTGCCAGTATATAACTTTTTTTTTTTTACATACTAATCTTACGTCTTGAAACTTTGCTAAATTCACTTATTAGTTCTTGTGAGTGTTTTAAAAATTCTCTAGGATTTTCTACCTAAACACTCCTGCTTTCTGCAAAGAGAAATATTTTAGTTTTTTCTCTTTAAGAATTTTATTTCTTTTTCTTACTTTATTGCACTGGCTAGGACCTCCAGTACAATGTTGAAGAAAATTGTTGAGAGCAGGTATATTTGCCTTGTTCCTAATATTAGTGGGGGAAGGATGTTCAGTATATCACCATTAAGTATGATGTTAGTTGTTAGTTTTTTTTCATGGAGGAAGTTTTCTTCTATTCTTAGTTTGCTGAGAATTGAACAGATAATGATTTTGTTAGATGCTTTTTCTGCATCTAGTGAGATGTTCACATAGTTTTTCTCTCTTAATTGGTTATTATGGTGAAGTACACTGTTTTAGTTTTTCAAATGTTAACTCAACCTTGCGCTTCTTGAATAAACCCTATGATATAATACCCTTTTTCCATGTTGTTGAATTTAATTTGCTAGTATTCTGTTAAGAATTTTTAAGTGTATGTTCTTGAGGAATATTGGTCTGTAATTTTTTATTTTGGTAGTGTTTTTGTCATATTTTGGTATTAGGGTTATGCTGGCCACATAAAACGAGTTGAGTAGTGTTCCTCCTCTTTTATTTTCTAAAAGAGTTTGTGCAAGATTGGTGTTATTTTTTGCTTGGATGTTTAATAAAATTTACTGTTAAGACCATCTGGACCAGATGTTCTCTTTGTGATAAGGTTTTTGAAAACAAATTTAATTGTATTAATAGATACAGGGTTGTTCAGATTTTTCATTTCTTCTCTGTCAATTTTGGTTAAGTTCTATTTTTCAAGGAATTTATCCACATCAACTAAATTGTGTTTTTAAGTATGTTCATAATATTCTCCTATTTTATTTTTAATATATATAGGATCCACAGGATATCCCGTCTTTCATTCCTGATTTTGGTGATTTGTGCTCATCTTCCTTTTTCCCTTGATCAGTCTAGCTGTTGGTTTGTCAATTTTGTTGATCTTTCAAAGAACCAACTTTTGGTTTTACTAGTTTTTAATTTTTTTGTTGTTTGTGTTTTTTATTTTACTGATTTCTAATTTTACTTTTATTATTTTTTCTCTTCTACTTATTTTGGGTTTACTTTAATTTGGGTATTTGTTTTCACCGTCCCTTAATTGAAAATGTTTTCAATTTCCTGTGTGATTTCTTGTTTAACCTATGTATTTTTTTTTATTATTTAGAAGTGTGTTGTTTAATTTTCAAATACTTGATGTTTTCTTAGATATCTTACTGCTATTGATTTATAATTTCATTGCTTGGTCAGAGAACATATGTTGTGTGATTTCAATCCTTTAAGATTTATTGTGACTTGTCTATCTTCATGAATGTACCAGAAAAGAATGTATATTCTGCCAATGTGGGGTGTAGTCTTCTATAAGTATCAGTTTGGTCAAGGTAATTGATAGTGTTGTTCAGATCACCTATGTTTACTAATTTTTGCTCTAGTTGTTCTTTTAACTGTTAAAGGAGGAGTGTTAAAATCTCCTAGTATGATTGTGGACATGTATATTTCTTTCTTTAATTCTGATAATTCTGATAATTTTTTCATATGTTTTCATTATTTGCAGATTTCATTTCTGCAAATTTACCTACTCAGTAAAATTTATTTTTAACCTGCAAAATTGGTACTCATGATAATTTTGCAGTTATTTGTGGACATTCTGTGAGGGCAAGTACAAATTAGAAATAAGAAAGAAAGAAAAAAGAGAAAAATTTAATTCTCCCTGTTGAAAAAAGGAAGAAGCTTCCACTTTTCCTTTTCTTAGAGCCTTTACTCTGGAAAACTTGTAGTTATGTTTTTTCACTGCCTCTTTGAAATGTATGCAATTGTTTTTAAAGGCTGAAAAGCCTCTTGCCAATTTTACAATCCAGGAATGTTTCCTCAAGGACCTGGAGGCCATCTCTTTGAAAGTAACCAATCAAGGAAGATAACACCTCTATCTCCCAGTTTTCTGGGAAGACAGGCATCTAACTTCAGCTGGCATGTGGATCCAAGCTGAAAACCTACCTCTAGTCATAAATATACGAGATATTTGTTTTTTTCTTTGAGTAAAGACAATTAGCAAACACATGTGGCTATCCCAATTACCAGGTAAATTTAGGATGAACTATGTGTGACAAATGATGCTGTCAAGTTCTCTTACTTGAAAACTAGTTCTCATTTATCTTGAAGACATGCATGAAATGGGTTGCATCTACTTGGCTATATACCAAAATAAACAAACCAAAAAAACCCAAACCTATTGCCATGGAATTGATTCTGACTTATAGTGACTGTCTAAGTCATCTAGTGCTTCTATAACAGAAATAACACAAGTAGATGGTGTTAATGAAGAGAAATTTATTCTCTCACGGTCTAGTAGGCTACAAATTCAAATTCAGGGTGTCAGCTCCAGGGGAAGGCTTTTGTTCTATATTGGGTCTGGAGGAAGGTCGTTGTCATCAATATTCCCTGGTCAAGGAGCTTTTCAGCAGAGGGACCCTGGGTCCAGAGGATGGGCTCTGCTCCCAGTGTTGCTTTCTTGGAGGTATGAGCTCCCCCTACTCTCTGCTCACTTCCCTTTCCTTTTGTCTCTTATAAGATAAAAGATGATGTAGGCCACACCCCAGGAAAATTCCCTTCACACTGGATCAGGGATGTGACGTAAGGGTGTTATACTCCACCCTAATCCTCTTTAACATAGTCTAATCTCACCTTATTAACCAGAGGCAGAGATTAGGATTTACAACACATAGGAAATTTACATCAGTCACAACATGGAGGACAACCACACGATACTGGGAATCATGGCTTAACCAAATTGACACATATTTTGGGGGGACACAATTCAATCCATGACAGCGACCCTATAGGGCAGGGTAGAACTGCCCCGTAGGGTTTCCAAGATTGTAAATCTTTATGGGAGCAGACTGCCACATTTTTTCCCCCACACTTGGCTATATAAAAGGATAAAAATCCTTTCTGTCTTTGCAATTTGCTTAGCAGATTGCCTGCAATGCACATCATATTCTGGCTTAATGCATATTCAATAATAAAAGTGTTTTCTTTCTCTACTACTTTTGTGGAGAGTTTGTCTGGGTTGGCAGGAGATTTTGTTTTTAATTATACTTCCTCAACAATGCCCAGAGCAGCAAAGAATTTGAATCACCTGGTGCACATGTTCCCAGCTGAGGTCAAACTGTGTGACATTCTGCCTTCTTGTTTCAGCTCTCATGCTGTAAATAAGTGTCCTTTTTCACACTCTATTTAGTGCCATGTTTCCATATTTTTAATTGATAATTTTGCTGTTTAAAATGGTCCTCAAGCATAGTACTGAAGTGCTGTCTAGTGTTTGTAATTGCAAAACAACTGTCATGTGCTTATGGAGAAAATACATGTTAGATGAGCTTCTTTCAGGCATATAGTGCTGTTGGCTGTGAGTTCAGTCTTAATGAATCAACGAGAAAGTAAAACTACATCTATTCACAGATTATATGATCCTCTGTATAGAAAATCATAAAGAATCAGCAGCAACAAAAAAACTACTAGAGATTATAATCAAATTCAGCAAAGTTGCAGATACAAGATCAACACACAAAAATTAGTTGTATTTCTATATACTAGCAATGAATAATCTGAAGAGGAAAGTAAGAAAACAACTCCATGTACAATAGCATTGAAAAGAATAAAATGCTTAGAAATAAATTTAATCAAAAAGGTGCAATAATTGTACACTGAAAACTATAGAGTACTGCTAAAAAAATTTTTAAAGAAGACCTAAATAATTGAAAAGACATCCCATGTTCATGGATTTGAAGACTTAATATTGTTAAGATGGCAATATTACCCAAAGTGATCTACAGATTCAATCCAATCCCTATCAAAAGTCTGTGTTTTTTTTTTTTTTTTTTTGCAGAAAAAAATCCATATGGAATTCCTAGAGATCCCCAATAGTCAAAATAAACTTGAAAAAGGAACAAAGTTGGATCATTCACACTTCCCAATATCAAAAGTTGCTACAAATATTAAAATAAAAGTTACTTTATGAGTTTATGGTAATCAAAACTGTGTGATACTGGCATAAGAACAAACATATACACCAATGAAATAGAATTTAAAATCGAGAAATAAACTCATATGTCTTTGGCCAATTAGTTTTTGACAAGGGTGTCAAAACTACTCAATGGGGAAAGGATAGTCTCTTCAACATATGGTGCTGAAACAACTGGATAACCACATGCCAAAGAATGAAGTTGGACCTCCTGTATACAAAAATTAACTCAAAATGGATCAAAGGCCTAAATGTAACAGCTAAAACTATAAAATTCTTAAATGAAATCACAGAGGTAAATCTTCATGACCCTGGCTTTGGTGATGGTTTCTTGGATATGGTGCAAAAGCCCAAGCAACAACAATAAAAAATAGATAATGTGGACTTCATCAAAATTTAAAACTTTTGTGTTTCAAAGGATACAATCAAGAAAATGAAGTGATAACCCACAGAATGGGAGAAAATATTTTAAAACCACGTATCTGTTAAGGGCTTACTATCCAGAATATATAATTATTTACAAATCAACAACAAAATGACAACCTAATTAAAAAATGGACAAAAGACTTGAATAAACATTTCTCCAAATAAGATACAAATGGCCAACAAGCACATGAAGAGCTGCTCAGCATCACTGGCCATTAGAGAAATGCAAATCAAAACCACAATAAGATACTATTTCACACCCACCAAAGTGTCTATAATTTAATAAAGTGAAAAATGACAAGCATTGACAAGAATATGTAGAAGTTGGAACACTCATACATTGCTGATGAAAATGTAAAACGTTTAGCCACTATGGAAAACGGTTCAGAAATTCCTCAACATGTTAAAAATAGAATTATTATCCAAAAAACCCATTGCCATCGAGCTGATTTCAACTCATAGCGGCCCTATAGGACAGAGTAGAACTGCCCCATTCGGTTTCCAAGGAGCACCTGGTGGATTTGAACTGCCGACCTTTTGGTTAGCAGCCGCGGCTCTTAACCACTATGCTACCAGGGTTTCCAGAATTATTATATGACCCATCAATTCTACTCAATGCCCAAAAGAATTGAAAACAGGTGTTCAAACAAATTTGTGCACAAATGGTCATAGCAGCACTATTCACAACATCTAAAAGGTGGGGGAAAACCCACATGTCCATCAACTGATGAATGGTTAAATAAAATGCGGTATATAGATTTTTTTTCTTTTTTATATCTATACAATGGAATATTATTCAGCGATAAAAAGGAATGAAAGATTGATACATGCTATAACAAGGATGGAACATGAAAACAAGATGAAAAAAAACTAGACATAAAAGCAACATATTGTATAATTCTATTTGTATGAAATGTCCAGGGTAGGTAAATCCATAGAGATAGAAAGCAGATTAGTAGTTGTCAGGGGCTTGGAAAAGGTAAGAATGAGCCATTACTAATTAATAGGTGGAAACCCTGGTGGTGTAGTGGTTAAGTGCTACAGCTGCTAACCCAAAGGTGGGCAGTTTGAATCCACCACGTACTCCTTGGAACCTCTATGGGGCAGTTCTACTCTGTCCTATAGGGTCGCTATGAGTTGGAATCGACTAGACAGCAACGGGTAGTAGTAATTAATAGGCACTAGATTTAGAAACCCTGGAGGCATACTGATTAAGAGTTACAGCTGCGAACCAAAAGGTCAGCAGTTCGAATCCACCAGGCACTTCTTGGAAACCTTATGGGGCAGTTCTACTGTGTCCTATAGGGTTGCTGTGAGTTGGAATCGAGTCGACAGCAATGGGTTTTTTTTTGGTTTAGATTTCTTTTGGGGTGATGGAAATGTTCTAGGGTTAGATTGTGGTAACAGTTGCACACATTATGAATGTACTAAATGTCACTAATGGTAAATTTTATGTTACGTGTATTTTACTGCAATAAAAAAATCAATCCTCTTTGGAGGAATACAACATAATTTAGAGTCTCCACAATATAGTATTTACAACATCCAAGATCCAGACCAAAAAAAAAAAAAAAAAGATCCCAGAAAGTGAGACCCATTTTGAGAGAAAATTCAGTCAATGGAGATTAACCTCATGATGACCAAGATGTTGGAATTAGATGACAAAGACTTGGTTGACAATTTATTTTTCTTTCAGCACTTTGAACATTTCATTCCGCTGCCTTCTGGCCTCCATGGTTTCTGATGAGAAATCAGCTATTAATTTTACTGAGGAACCTTTGTACAGGACAAGTTACAAGTCTCTCTTGCTGCTATCAAAATTCTCTCTTTGTCTTTCGATAATTTGATTTTAATGTGTCTTGTTGTGGGTCTCTTTCAGCTTATCCTACTTGGAGTTTTTTGAGACTCTTGGATGTGTAGATTTTTGTCTTTCATCAAATTTGGGATGTTTTTGGCCATTATTTCTTTAAATTTGCTTTCTGCTGTCATAGATTGAATTGTGTCCCCCAAAATATCTGTCAACTTGGCTAGGTCATGATTCCCAGTATGGTATGGTTGTCTACCATTTTGTCACCTGATGTTATTTCCTTATGTGTTGTAAATCCTACCACTTTGATGTTAATGAGATGGATTAATGACAGTTGTATTGATGAGATCTACAAGATTAGATAGTGTCTTAAGCCAATCTCTTTTGAGATCTAAAAGAGATAAGCAAGCAGAGAGACATGGGAACCTCATACCACTAAGAAAGAAGCACTGGGAGCAGAGCTTATCCCTTGGACTCGGAGTTCCAGCATGAAGAAACTCCCAGTCCAAGGGAAGACTGACGACAAGGACCTTCATGCAGAGCTGACAGAGAAAGACTTCCCCTGGAGCTGACACCCTGAATTTGGACTTCTAGTCTGCCAGACTGTGAGAGAATAAATTTCTGTTTGTTGAAGCCATCCACTTGCTGTATTTCTGTTATAGCGGTACTAGATAACCAGGACAGTGCCCTTTTCTCTCCTCTCCTTCTGGGAATCCCATAATGCATATGTTGGCACACTTGATGATGTCTCATGGGTCTCTTAGGTTTGTTCATTTTCCTTCTTTTTATGCCGCAGATTGGTAATCTTAATTGGCCTATCTTCAAGTTCGCTCATTGTTTCGTCTACCTGCTTAAATCTGCTGTTGAATCCCTCTAGTGAGTTTTCATTTCAATTATTATACCTTTCAGGTCCAGAATTTCTATTTGGTTTCTTCTTATGATTTCTATATTTTTATTAGTAATCTATTTGTTGAGACATAATTTACTGGTTTGCTTTAGTTCTTTGTCCAAGGTTTCCATTAACTCTTGGAGCATGTTTAAGATAGTTGATTTAAAGTCTTTGTCTAGTAAGTCCAATGTCTTCAGGGGTGGTTTATATTCACTCTTATTTTTCTGTCAATGGGCAATACTTTCCTGTTTTTTTTTTTGTAGAAAAATGGACATTTTTAATGTTTTAATTTGGTAACTCTGGAAATCAGATTCTCCTCCCTCTCCCAAGGGTTTGCTGTTATTGGATATAGTAGGATGCAACTGTCCATTAGTTTAGTAAATTTTTCCAACTTTTTGTTTTTTGGAAAGACTATTCCTTGTCATGGTAGTCACTGAATTCTCCATTCTGTTAGCTCAGCAGTCAGCCAGTGACTTGACAGAGATTTCTTTAAATGCTGAAATTTAGCACTTTTTTCTTCATTAAGTCCTCTCCTGTTTGTTGAAAATTTTTTATTTCCAGAGTTCCAGAAAAGTTTGTTCTGACAGTTTTCACCAGCTTAGTGGTTGCTTCAGTGGGGGGATAGATCCTTGGAGCTGTCTACTCCTCCATTCCTGGCAACATCATTCAGTTGATATATTTTTTTAAGCAGGCAATTAACTTTGTTGGGCTCAAACTGTAAGGTTTGTCTTGCCTTCAGTGAGTAGCAACTCAAACATAAATTCAGTTATTTTAGACTTAATTGCATGCTGCTTTGACTCTGCCCCACACATTCCTGGTTGAGAGTCAGCTAGAGACTTGAGCAGTTTGTAGACAGAATTAGGGTCTCTCATCTCTGATCCTTTCCTTTCTGGGATAGCCTACCCTTAACTTTCTAAAGGCTATAGCGGCCCTGAGCTCTGTCTTCCGGATCTTCAGGATAAAAGGACTGATTGTCTGAATCTGCAGCAAATTTGGATTCAGGGAAATCTGGTCTTAAATCGTCTTCCTTTCACTTTGTAAAGTCATTTCACCTCTCAGAGCCTCATTTTCTTCCTCTGTAAAATGGAGACAGAAATTTCTATATGGCCGGTTAGTTGTGAGACTTAGCAACAACAACCTAAAACCCCTAACAGTGCATGGCCAAGAGCTAGTGCTCAGTGATATTGGTTCCTTCTTCTCTGTCTTAGTTACCTAGTGCAGCTCTAACAGAAATACCACACATGAATGGCTTCAACAAACAGAAGTTTGTCCTCTCACAGCCTAGCAGGCTAGAAGTCTGAATTCAGGGCATCAGCTCCAGGGGAAGGCTTCCCTTCTGTGTCAGCTCTGGAGGAAGACCCTTGTCGTCAATCTTACCCTGGACTAGGAGCTTCTCAGTGTAGGAACCCTGGGTCCAAAGGATGCACTCTTCTCCTGGCGCTACTTTTTTGGTGGTATGAGGTCCCCATGTCTCTCTGCTTGCTTCTCTTTTATATCTCAAAAGAGACTGGCTTAAGATACAACCTAATTGTATTAACATAACTGCCTCTAATCATGCCTCATTAACATTATAGAGGTAGGATTTACAATACATGGGATAATCACATCAGATGACAAAATGGTGGACAATCACACAATACTGGGAATCACGGCCTAGCCAAGTTGACACATATTTTGGGGGGATACAATTCAATCTGTGACACTGTCCTCCCACTGTGTCCTGAGTGTGAGTATTCCCTCCTCAGCCATACCATGGGTGTGTTTCCCTCCAACAACTCAGCTTGATCTCTCACTAGCCTGAAAATGTACGACAGGTATTAGTATCCTCCTTCCACAGAGAAATAAATGAGGCCCATAATGTGAAAATGACCTACTTGAAATTATACTGTGAGTTATACAGTGAGCTGGGAATTCAACCTAAGTGTCTGGTGGGTTATTTAAGTAATAGCACTTCATATTTATAATTATCTTGTTTATTTATTTACTTTTTTTGTTGTCTGTGCTCTAATTTGAATGTAGACTCCACGAGGACAGGATCTATTTCCTATGCCTATCTCATAGATTTTTTCTTCATGGTTGTTTGCTGAATGAGTGAATGCTGACCAATTTGATTTACAGGAAAGGACAGTGAGGAAAGTAGTTAATTCAGAATGGCCATTGAAAGCAGTCCTTTTTAACAGCATTGAGATTCCTGAATGCATAAGCAACTTTTAGCATCACTTTGAAACACTATTACAGTATCTTGCTCCTATTGTTCCTGTTAAAAAATCTGCTGTTAGTATAAAAGTTGTTCTTGAAGGCAATCTGACTTTCGTCTCTGGCTGTTTAAGATTTTATATCGGCCTTTAGTTTTCAGCTATTGTACTTGTTGTTGTTAGGTGCTGTCGAGTCGGTTCCGACTCATAGCGACCCTATGTACAACAGAATGAAGCACTGCCCTGCCTGGTCTTGCACCACCCTTACAATCGTTGTTGTGCTTGAGCTCATTGTTGCAGCCACTGTGTCAATCCACCACATTGAGGGTCTTCCTCTTTTCCGCTGACTCTGTACTCTGCCAAGGATGATGTCCTTCTCCAGGGACTGATCCCTCCTGACAACATGTCCAAAGTATGTAAGATGCAGTCTCGCCATCCTTGCCTCTAAGGAGCATTCTGGCCACACTTCTTCCAAGATGGATTTGTTCGTTCTTTTGGCAGTCCATGGTATATTCAATATTCTTCACCAACACCACAATTCAAAGGCATCAACTCTTCTTTGGTCTTCCTTATTCGTTGTCCAGCTTTCACATGCATATGATGTGATTGAAAATACCATGGCTTGGCTCAGGCGCACCTTAGTCTTCAGGGTGACATCTTTGCTCTTCAACACTTTGAAGAGGTCCTTTGCAGCAGATTTACCCACTGCAATATGTCTTTTGATTTCTTCACTGCTGCTTCCATGGATTGTGGATCCAAGTAAAATGAAATCCTTGACAACTTCAATCTTTTCTCTGTTTATCATGATGTTGCTCATTGGTCCATTTTGAATCCGACAATCATATAGTCTACTATGCTGGGAATGACAACTTGAAGAGGAAAGCTGTTGCTTCATCATCGAAAAGAAAGTTTCAAGATCTATCCTGAAATATAACACTGTCAGTGATAGGATAATATCCATACGCGCACAAGGAAGACCAGTTAATACAACCATTTTTCAAATTTACGCACCAACCACTAGGGCCAAAGATGAAGAAATAGAAGATTTTTTATCAGCTGCTGCAGTCTGAAACTGATCGAACATGCAATCAAGATGCATTGATAATTACTGGTGATTGGAATGCAAAAGTTGGAAACAAGGAAGAAGGATCAGTAGTTGGAAAATATGGCCTTGGTGATAGAAACAATGCCAGAGATTGAATGATAGAATTTTGCAAGACCAACAACTTCTTCATTGCAAATACCTTCTTTCACCAACATAAACAGCAACTATACACATGGACCTTGCCAGATGGAACACACAGAAATCAAACTGACTACATCTGTGGAAAGAGACGATGGAAAAGCTCAATATCATCAGTCAGGACAAGGCCAGGGGCCGACTGCAGAACAGACCATCAATTGCTCATATGCAAGTTCAAGCTGAAACTGAAGAAAATCAGACCAAGTCCATGAAAGCCAAAATATGACCTTGAGTATATCCCACCTGAATTTAGAGACCATCTCAAGAATAGATTTGATGCATTGAACACTAGTGACCGAAGACCAGACGAGTTGTGGAATGACATCAAGGACATCATCCATGAAGAAAGCAAGAGGTCACTGAAAACACAGGAAAGAAAGAAAAGACCAAGGTGGATGTCAGAGGAGACTCTGAAACTTGCTCTTGAGCGTCGAGCAGCTAAAGCAAAAGGAAGAATTGATGAAGTAAAAGAACTGAACAGAACATTTCAAAGGGCATCTTGAGAAGATAAAATAAAGTATTATAATGACATGTGCAAAAGCTGGAGGTGGAATACCAAAAGGGAAGAACACGCTCGGCATTTCTCAAGCTGAAAGAACTGAAGAAAAAATTCAAGCCTCGAGTTGCAATAGTGAAGGATTCCACTGGGAAAATATTAAATGATGCAGGAAGCATCAAAAGAAGATGGAAGGAATACACAGAGTCATTATACCAAAAAGAATTAGTCAATATTCAATCATTTCAAGAGGTGGCATATGGTATTGAAGGAAGAAGTCCAAGCTGCACTGAAGGCATTGGCAAAAAACAAGGCTCCAGGAATTGAGGGAATATCAATTGAGATGTTCCAACAAACAGATGCAGCGCTGAAGGTGCTCACTCATCTATGCCAAGAAATATGTAAGACAGCTTTCTGGCCAACTGACTGGAAGAGATCCATATTTATGCCTATTCCCAAGAAAGGTGATCCAACCGAATGTGGAAATTATAGAACAATATCATTAATATCACACACAAGCAAAATTTTGCTGAAGATCATTCAAAAATGGCTGCAGCAGTATATCGACAGGGAACTGCCAGAAATTCAGGCTGGTTTCAGAAGAGGACATGGAACCAGGGATATCATTGCTGATGTCAGATGGATCCTGGCTGAAAGCAGAGAATACCAGAAGGATGTTTACCTGTGTTTTATTGACTACACAAAAAACATTCGACTGTGTGGATCATAACGAACTATGGATAACACTGCGAAGAATGGGAATTCCAGAACACTTAACTGCGCTCCTGAGGAACACTTACATAGATCAAGAGGCAGTTGTTTGGATAGAACAAGGGGATACTGACTGGTTTAAAGTCAGGAAAGGTGTGCGTCAGCATCCTATCCTTTTACCATACCTATTTAATCTGTATGCTGAACAAATAATCTGAGAAGCTGGACTATATGAAGAAGAACGGGGTACCAGGATTGGAGGAAGACTCATTAACAACCTGCGTTATGCAGATGACACAGCCTTCCTTGCTGAAGGTGAAGAGGACTTGAAGCACTTACTAATGAAGATCAAAGTCCACAGACTTCAGTATGGATTACACCTCAACATAAAGAAAACAAAAATCCTCACAACTGGACCAATGAGCAACATCATGATAAATGGAGAAAAGATTGAAGTTGTCAAAGCTATTGCACTATGATAGGCTTATTTATTCTGATTAGAGGTTATGGGGTTACTTGAATACATGGCTTGATGTCTTTAATCAGTTTTGGAAAATTTTTAATCGTTAGCTCTTCAAATCCTGCTTCTTCTCCATGTTTTCTTTCTTATGCTTCTGGGGCTCCAAATATGTGTTAGATCATTTTTCTCCATTCCATAAACCTCTTATACTCTCTTTTGCAATGTTAAGCTTTTGTTGCTGCATGCCTAATTCTGAATATTTTATTCTGATCTACATTCTAGTCCAGTTACTTTTTCTTCAGCTGTCTAATCTTTCACTAAACCCATTGACTGGGTTTTAATTTCAATTTCTGTATTTTTCAATTTTATAATTACTACTTGGTTTTTTATCATAATTTGCTATTCTCTGTTTAAATTCTCTACATTGCTAAGGATGTTAAAAATATTTTAATATTAAACATTTCTTTGTCTTTGTCCTTTTTTGGTTCTAGGCATTTTTTTCAATCTGGTCTTCCAATTTGTGAATTTACTTTTCAGCTGTATCTATTCTGTTAATTTCATATATATATATTTTTTTAATTTCAACTATTACATTTTCATCCTTACTATTGCTGCTTGGAGTTTTCCTGTGTTTCCTTGTTTGTGTTATGCTTTGGTAATGTCTTACCTCATCATTATAAATATGTTTAGTAAGCTAACTTTAATTCTTGGTCTCACTTCTTTAATACTTTTGCTATTGTTGGAATCTGTAACCCAGTTATATCAGTTTCCTAGGGCAGCCATACCAAATTACCACAAACTTGGTAGCTTAAAACAGCAGAAATGTATTCTCTCACAGTTCTAGAGAGCAGAAGCCTGCATCAAGGTGTTGTCGGGGCTGCAATCCCTCCAAATACTCTAGGAGAGAATCCTTCCTTGCCTCTTCCAGTTTCTGGTGGCTGCACACATTCCTTGACTTGTAGCTGCACAACTCCAATCTCTGCCCCCATCTTCACATGGACTTCTCCTCTTCTGTGTATTATAAGGTGTAAAAATGTCACGGAGGTGGTGTCTGACCTCCTCTAACTTTGCATGGGGGAAGGAGAATCAAGATCAACAGCCCGAGGCTGATTCCTAAGAGGCAGAGGCCAGACATGCCTTCTCCCTATGCCATCTTTACCAGTTCTGACACCAGTTGTCTTCCCCACCCCCACGGCACTCTAATTCTCTGCTGGATTTGATAATTCATTGCAATGGCCACACAGAACTTACAGACAATACTCATGATTATGGGGCTTATTAGGGAAGTATCAGTTATAGTTCAGACTCTGGAAAACTCAGAATACAGTTCTTCTATTACGACAGCCTGTTCCCAGCAGTGCTTATAGGCATGCCTCTCTCTGGCCCTTGGCCTCTGCCCAAAGGCACTCAGCCTTCTCTCTCCATGGGCCGGGAAGCCCAACACTCCATCTCCTGCTGCTGAGTCTCTGCTGCTGTGTCTTTGCTGCCGCTTCTTCCTGCCTTCAGTGTTATAGCTTTCTGTCTCCTGGGTCCAGGAGCTCCTCAGTGCAGAGATCCTGGGCCCAAAGGAGGTGCTGGCTCTTGGCTGTTCTTCCTTGGTGGTGGTGGTATCTTCTCTTTTCTGTCTTTGGGGTGGTTCATTTCAAATCCAATCGGGTGGAAAACTGACCAGTCCCTTTGGTGGGCCACAATTACCCTAACACACAGTTCTGCCCAATCATTTGGAGGAGAGTTACAAGACCATGGCGAGATAGGCCACACAAAAGTGATCCATCTCATTGAATAAGGACACTTGTCATTGGATTTAGGGCCACCTGGATAAACCAAGATGATCTCATCTTGAGACCCTTAACCTAATCACATCTGCAATGACCTTTTTTTAAAAATGTCACATTCACAGGTTCTAGAGGTTAGGACGTGGACTTACCTTTTTTGGGAGCCACCATTCTACTCACTATACCAATATATCATTTTTGTCTTACGTGGTTGTTCTCCTCCAATGTCTTGCTATTTTAGTCTATGGGCTTATTTTCCCCAGGAGGCATCGATTTAGTAATATCAGACCATACATATGAGGGAAAGCCAGACCAGTTCAGTGACTGGGTCAGAGCCCTGTTATTTATTTTCAAAATGAAGTTTCTCTTATTTTTTATTATTATACATACAAGTCTCATTAAAAATATAAACAAATTTTAATTTGAATTTAATAGAAGAAAAAGGAAGTGAAGTAACTGAAGAACATCTGATAAATGTATTTTCAGGTGAAGAAATATTAATTCCTAAAATAAGGATCAAAATTATGAAAAAAAAGATTATGAAAAATATTAAGAGATTGGAGTCATTATTTTTTAATTTCTCATTTCAATTATAGAAGATATTAACTTCATACACTTGCTCTCACTTCCCTTCAGTCTTGTAAAAAATAAACAACTCGAACACCATTAAAAGATTGCTGTGTGGGTTTAACAGACAATTCACAACTGGGCAACACTTCGTTTACCAAGTAAATGAGTGCACTGATTAATCAGGATTCTTAAAGTGCATATACAGAAAGTTATCAGGAACTTTGACCAAAATTTCTGATTGACAGAGATTTATGTTAAAAAAAATTATGCATTCAAATATTGTTCACGTTTAAATAAAAATTTGTTAAACAATTACGAGACAATCACAAGTCTTGTAATCATGAGTCATGGTTACAAGACCCCAAAAGTTTTGACAACAGGATATATTCATTAATTTTGGTTGTTTTCTGAAAAGATAAGTTTCAAGTGAGAGTTAATAAATAATGAAACTAGCCTCTTTGGTTTCAGTGAGCCTGGCCACCTAGAAACAATTTTGTGTAACAAAATGAACTATTCTAAAGGTTATCGTTTAGGTAAAAGGTTATTTATTCATTGCAGTGCATAGCTTTCAAACGACATTGAACAAGATGACCTTTAGTGTCATGAGTAAGAGAACTCCTTCTGTTCTCATAATGCAAAATTTATATTTTTTACAGTCCTCAAAAATGTTAGTTATAACATTAGTTTTACTTTGACAGTTTTATAACGTTAATTTCTATTCTGTGTTATAATTCCCAGTATTCTTTAGTCTTAGTTCTACATTTAAATAGATTATTTAGCGCCCTTCATCCTTCTTTTATCGCTGCTTCTCCATTCCATAATTTTTTTTTTTTGGATTCATCTTTTGGTTGTCTGAATTTCTTTATCTAGTAGGATTTTCATGAAGGACTCATGGATGCCATACTTTCTGAGTTCCTTAATGTTTGAGAGTATCTGACTGTTGCCTTTATGCTTGAATGACATATTGGTTAGGAATAATATTTTTTTCACCGCACTTTCTTTCCTTGGCACTTCAGAGACATTGTTCCATCATGGTGTGACATCAAATCATGCTGGGGAGAAATACAAGGCTTACCTTTTCTTCTTGGGTGCTTGAAATATTCTTTATTTATCCTTGAAATTTGATAAACTTAATCAAGTATGTACAGGTGTTAATTTTCCACCATTTTTTCTTGGAATATGCTGCGTCCTTTGGTGCTTCAGAATTAGTTCTTTATTTCAGGGAATTTTCTTGCTACTTGTCTTTGAATACTTTCTCTGTTACATTCATTAGGTTCTCTACTTCAAGGACATTAAGTTGTCTTATGATAAATGAATCTTTGTCTTTCTTATGTATTTATTATCTTCCTCCATTTAGGTATTGGGAACAGAGACTCCTTTTTTTTGTTGTTGTTTAAACCTGGAAGTCACCAACAAATTAATCCAAGAAATATCTATGTTAAATGAACAGAGTTGGAAAGCCAATTAACCAACAGCCATTGAAAATCTACTATCCACAGTTTATTCAATCACAAGATTTAGCCTTGGTTCTGAATGAGACGCCATGTTGGGCTGCAAGGACTCAGATGAATCACACTTGGTCTCTACCTCCAGGTCTTGGGGGATGAGGACAGGACACAGGTACAGTTAGAAGATGAAGCAGAACTGAGGGAAGCAAATAGCTGAAGAGTAAAGTAGGGGGCATAATCAAATAAGGAAGCTGATACAGATCTGAAGTGTCAGATCTGAAGGGGGAATACAAGATCTTCAACAAGGAATAAAGTGAGGGCGTTAGGCTTTTAACATACTGGGATCAGGTGGGGGAGTGCAAGGTGGGTTGGGGAGACAGCATCTGAAATAGAGGCTGTGAATAAGGCAATTAGCAAAGGCAGCTTAATGGCAATGAAATGGATCTCAACCAGGAGACCTGGGCTCTGACTCCAGTTTTTTCTTTAATTTACTCTGGATTCTTGAGAAACTGATCCTCTCTCTCTTTGGGCATAAGTATATCCATCTATACAATATGCATCTGATGAGATGATTGTTCAGAGAGGAGGAGGGAATTCATGCTGAATGACCACCATGTGCCAGCGGTTATATTATTTATTAAGGCACTATTGTGTGCCAAGCCCTATGAAAGGTGCTGGGAATACAGAGATAAAAGAGATAGACCCAATTTCTATCCTTACATGTCTTGGAGTCTAATGAAGGATACAAACAAGTAACAAGGTAATTACAATTCAGTGTGATAAAGGGCTAAGATTGGAAATGTCTATACTGGTTAGAAACCATTTTTTTAATTTATAGTATTACAATTGGAAAATATAAAAAAATCTTTTTTTTTAAATTTTTTATGTATGCTTTAAGTGAAAGTTTACAAATCAAGTCAGTCTGTCACATATAAACTTATATACACCTTACTACATACTCCCATTTACTCTCCCCCTAATGAGTCAGCCTGCTCCCTCCTTCCAGTATCTCCTTTCATGACCATTTTGCCAGTTTCTAACCCTCTCTACCCTCCCATCTCCCATCCAGACAGGAGATGACAACACAGTCTCAAGTGTCCACCTGATACAAGTAGCTCACTCTTCATCAGCATCTCCCTCCAACCCATTGTCCAGTCCATTCTATGTCTGATGAGTTGTCTTCAGGAATGGTTCCTATCCTGGGCCAACAGAAGGTTTGGGAATCATGACCGCTGGGATTCTTCTAGTCTCAGTCAGACCATTAAGTCTGGTCTTTTTATGAGAATTTGGGGTCTGCATCCCACTGTTCAAAAAATCTTTTCATAATAGTCACATGATAAAGTTTACACTATAGAGCCCTGGTGGTGCAATGGTTAAGCATTCGGTTGCTAACCAAAAGTTCGGCAGTTCAAATCCACCAGCCACTCCTTGGAAACCCTATGGGGCAGTTCTACTCTGTTCGGTAGAGTCTCTATGAGTCAGAATTGACTTGGTGGCAGTGGTTATCAAAGATGACTAAGATATTTATTGAAAACTTGAATAAAAGACATAAAAGAAAATTTTAATAAATGGGCAGCTGTGTCAAACAAATGGAAGGGGTAGCATAATGCAATTCTAAACAAAATTACAGCCAGATTTTTGAGGGACTTACAAACTTATTCCAAAATTTAAATGGAAGAGTAAAGACAAAAAAGAAAAGCTAAGTCAACTTTGGAATATATAGAAGGTGGAGAGAGACTTCCTGTATCAGATAAATATGAAGATATACTGTTTTTTTTGTTGTTGTTGTTAGGTATCATTGAGTCAGTTCTGACTCATAGTGACCCTATGCACAACAGAATGAAACACTGCCTGGTCCTGTGCCAACCTCACAATTATTGCTATGCTTGACCCTGTTGTTGCAGCCACTGTGTGTCAATCCACCTCATTGAGGGTCTTCCTCTTTTTGCTGACCCTCTACTTTACCAAGCATGATGTCCTTCTCCAGGGACTGATCCCTCCTGACAACATGTCTAAAGTACGTGAGACACAGTCTCGCAGTCCTTGCTTCCAAGGAGCGTTCCAGCTGTACTTCGTCCAAGACAGATTTGTTCATTTTTTTGGCAGTCCATGGTATATTTGATATTCTTCGCCAACACCACAATTCAACGACGTCAATTCTTTGGTCTTACTGATTCATTGTCCAGCTTTTGCGTGCAAAAGATATACTACTAAATTACAAAAATCAAAATAGTATGGTACTGGCATAACAACAGACAAATTGATAATAGAACAGAATAGATCAGAAGTAGACAGGGACTTGATAAAGATGGCACTATAAAACAATGAGGGAAGAATAGTTTTTTAAAAAATGGATTTGGAAAGAAACGGCTTCCAATATGAAGAAAAAGAAAACACATTTCACATCTTACACTTTAAACAAGGATGAACTTCACAAGGATTCAAGATATAAATGTGGAAAATAAAAATATGAAACCAATGAAAGGAAGTGTTGGGTGACATAAGGATGAGAAGTGGCTACAAGCCCCAAACCATAAGGTAAAAAATGTGATAAATTTGACTATATCAAATTAAAGATTTCTGCCTAATGAAGGAAAGGTTACAAACTTGGAAAAGATATTTGTAGTATTTAAAGTTGACAAGGAACAAACATATAAAAGTCTTGTAAAGCAATAAAATAAAACAGGAAACCCAAAGAAATGAGCAAAATTTTTCAATAAGCAGTTCACAGAAGGGTAAATGCTAGTTGCTTTTTTTAAAGAGAAATTTATATTCGTTAGTAATCATAGCGGTGCAAATTAAACAGAATGAGGTTATCTCTTTAGCCTGATAACAATGGTGAAACATTAGAAGGTTGGATAATTCCAAATGTTCGTGAGGATGTCGGGATATGGTGCCATTCTGGGAAACAATCTCAAAGCATTTAGCTAAGTAACATTTATGCATGTAATAATACATAAATGTTATAACGACAGTTGTGAGGATGGCGCAGGACCAGGCAGTGTTTCATTCTGTTGTACATAGGGTTGCTATGAGTCGGAACCAACAGCACCTAACAACAACAACAATGACTAATCTGCTTATGAATGCAAAAGCTGGACAATAAGTAAAGAAGACTGAAGAAGAATTAATGTATGTGAATTATGGTGTTGGTGAAGAATACTGACTATACCGCAGACTGCCAGAAGAATGAAAAAATCTGTCTTGGAAGAAGTACAGCCAAAATGTTCCTTAGAAGTGAGGATAGTGAGACTTTGTCTCATGTACTTTGAACATACTATCAGGAAGAACAAGTCCGTGGAGAAGAAAGGACATCATGCTTGGTAAAGCAGAGGATCAGCGAAAAAGAGGAAGACACTCAATGAGATGGATTGACACAAATGTAGCAACGGTTTTGAGGATAGAACAGGACCCAGCAGTGTTCTGTTTTGTTTTACATAGGGTCCTTATGAGCTGGAACTGACTTGACAATACCTGACAACAACAACAACATGACTAATCTATTTCATTCCTTGGTATATAATAGTCTAGGGAAAATCCTCCTTGAGTTCATGAAGGGACATGTACAAGGATGTTCATTAAGACATTGTGGTAGAAAGAAATTGGAGGTAATTTAGATGTCCTGTAATAGGAGAATAAAAAAGTAAAATGTGATGAAATCACACTATAGAAATTTAAGCATCAGTTGAAACCAATGAAACTAGATGTACAAATATCAGTGTAGTTAGATTTAAAAAAAAATTCAGTGAACAAAGAAATAAAATGAGACATGTACCACAATTCCTTTTATGTAAAATCAAAGCACCCACACGAACACTGTATGTTTTATAAAGAAACACTCATACTTATGAACATACATTCAACACATTAGAATGTATGCTTAAGTGGAGGAGGGGAATGGGATGGGAATTGGGGGACTGGGAATAAAGGGAAAAATAAACAAAACAAGCAAGGGGCTTGCACAGACTAATGAGTATAGTGCACTTTGAGCTCTCTTCTAAGGTCCAAGAAGAAAGTGCTATGGGAGCACATTTCAGGATGTGGCTAGGGCAGGCCCCCAGAGAAGGTGATATTTCAGGTGAAGCCTGAATAAGATTTAAGCAGGTGAAATGGACAAGAAGGAAGAATTCTTCAGGAATGAAAAGAGTGAGTTTTTGGTGAAAATGAGAACTTGGTGTGTTTAAGAAACTGAAAGAAGTTCAGAATTGCAACGAGGGAGGCAATGGCAAGACTTGAGACCAAAGGGATCAGCTGGGGCTAGGTCATTAAGTTCTGTTAAGGGCTGTAATGTGACCAAATTCAGATGTCAGAAAGCCCAAGCCCACTCTGACCACTTTATGGAAAATGGAATGGAGGCTGGGCACACAGGCAGAGACCATTCTCATCCAGGAGAGAGATGGCAATGACATCTGCAGCAGGGGGAAGTGAGGATGGAGAGGAGCAGATGTAGTCCAAAGATATTTAAGAGAAGAAATTAACCAGTCACACTCAAATCTTCACAATAAATATTTGAGGGGTTTTACAGATAGGGATACTGAGGTTCACATGGGTAATATGACCCCGCTAAGTATATCAGGTTTCAAAAAACTGTTCTTCCATTTTTCTGTTTAAGGTAAACTGCTCCACCCGCACCCACAGATTTTTAGGTGTGGTTGTTAAACCATATGATTGAATTCCATACTTCTGCTGAGTGGACATTCTGACAAAAGGATGGTCAACCTTGAGGCTACTCCAAGACCTGTGACCTATGACCTGCTGTAAAACTATGATATGAACTAATCAGAGTCGTAGCAATATTTTCTAAATTAAGAAATACTGAGGGGCTGTGCCAATTAGCAGGTGAGGCTGCAGGTGAAAGACATTATTAATTATTGTTGTTGTTATTATTACTTCATCCTACTTATGATGAGGGTTTAGGAAGCCCAGGGTATGTAAAGGATTGGAAAATAGAAGTGAGGGTAGAACTAGCCTGGGATTCCGTATCTGTATCCACAATTCACTGTCTATGTGATTAATCCATTGTTCCATCTAGAAGGTGAACTGAAGATGAAAGGATGTCATGAGGCTGATCCAGGGGCACAGTAAACCAAAGTCCTAAAACTGAAATTGATACAGAAGTGTGGTTGCACAAAACATGACTTCAGTAATACCATGGAGTACTTTGGGAGTTGTTTACTTGGTGGTAGTGGAATAGAGAGCAAAGAAAAATTTCTTTCCATATTTTTAGGTTAAATTCTAATAGTTTGTGGAACTCAGGGGCAAGGCAACTTAATAAGTTGTCTATTTTAGACTTTGAGGTTTGTGGTCCCACTGAAGCCTAGACTTTTATTTCAAGGGACTGAGGAGTATAAGTACTGCAGAATTAATAAGGTTTAGGTGAAAGAAGATGAGTTCCAATCCTACTTGCCCAGGGTCAGTAAACAAGGAAACTCAGAGCCTTTATTTAACTCTGCTTCAAGAAGCCCCGTCCAACTATAGCAAGATCTCTGGGATTGCTGAAAGCTGAGCCCAGAAACATCAGATCCTTTGTTGAACTATATCATTAAATTCCCAGCTACATTGTGTTTTATGAAATGAGAAGATGGTTAAAGTTAATGCCTTGATTGGCAATAACTGAGACCCTAGAAATTGGAAAGGGAATTTCTGTGAAGAGGTAGAGATGAAGATATATGTCACTTAGGTTCCCCCCAAACATTTTCGCTGTTCTACATGTCCCTGGCTGGACAAATCTGACAAGTCTTCAAGAGGAAACTTGTCATAGGGGAAGAGAATAAGGAGCCTAGGCTAGTAGCTAAAACCAGAAAGAGAAATACCTAGGACTATATTTTGAGAAAGAGTGGTGGCCCTGTGCACGACATACTGATAAGGGGAAACTTTCCTACTTAGCCACCCAGTGTCACAGATGGGGAAACTACAGTGTGGCTGAAAATTAAAAGGACTGTGATGCTTTGGGGACCAGATAGTTTTGTTAAAGGACACCCCTTGCCTGAGCATTACCTAGAGAGAGGGTATACTCTTCTTTGATGACTCCATGAGAGTCTGGATAGCAAAGAGGAATTTCCTGTGTGAGTAGCATTGAAATGCTGACCAAACCAAAACCAAGCCCACTGTCGTCGAGTCCATTCCGACTCATAGTGGCCCTGTAGGACAGAGTAGAACTGCCCCATAGAGTTTCCAAGGCTGCGTATCTTTATAGAAGGAGACTGCCACATCTTTGTCCTGAAGAGCAGCTGGTGGGTTTCAACCACTGACCTTTTGGTTAGCAGCTGAGCTCTTAACCACTGTGCCACCAAGGCTCCTTGAAATGTTGATATGGGCAGTGAATTTTCAGGCAACAAGGATTGAGATACTACCAGTTTCAGACTTTTTCCTTGAGGGGTGTTTCTAAGCTTCCAGTCCACCAATAGGCACCAAAAAGGACAAAGCTGATTCACAATTATGTCAGCAATCTTGGAGATTTTCAAAAGTGTTTAAGAGACCCAAGAGAAAAAGACTGAATTTCTTGCTAGTGAAGTACTTGGAATCTCTGAGAATCAAAATTATTTTGAATTAATAGAAATGTAACAACCTAAAAACCAAAAAACCAAACCTGTTGCCATCGAGTCGATGCTGACTCATAGCGACCCTAAAGGATAGAGTAGAACTGCCCCAGATGGTTTCCAAGGAGCACCTGGTGAATTCGAACTGCCAACCTTTCGGTTAGCAGCCATGACTCTTAACCACTATGCCACCAGGGTTTCCTTGTAATTACCTAGCTGCCTGAATTTTCCACATTTCCTTCTATTATTATTGGTGTCTGTGAGCAGATCAAGTTACACCTACGAATCAGGGTTTCCCAGGATGATTTGAGTCCTGGGCGTATGCCATTTTGGTGATGGCTGCTTTAACATCCTTGTTCCGCAGGGTGTAAATGAGAGGATTGAGGACAGGTGTAAGAATAGCATACACCATGTTGCCCATGATGTGGAAGTCGAGGGGCAGTTCAGCTCTGTAGGCCATGTAGGCTATGGCAACAGATGAGTAGTAGGTGCCAACCACTAGGAGGTGGGAGCTGCAGGTGGAAAAGGCTTTTGAGCGTCCTTCATGGGAGTTGATGTGAAGTACTGAGGCCAGGATGTGGGCATAGGAGAGAAGCACCAGCAGAAGGGGCAGGAATGACACCACCATGGCGATGCAGAAGCCTATGAAGGTCTGGGAGGTGGTATCAGAGCAAGAGGCCTGGACCACAGCCAGGTGGTCACAGAAGCAGTGGTAGATGTGGGCAATGTTGTCAAAATCCATCTGAGAGGTCTGTACAACTGCTGGGATGGGCAGGAGGAGAGCAGTGAGCCAGGCACTGGCTGCCAGTGCAGCGTTGGTCTGTGGGGTCATGTGGACAGGGTAGTGCAGTGGGCGGCAGATAGCCACATAGCGGTCATAGGCCATGACCACCAGGATGAAGGCTTCTGAGCAGGAGAAGCTGTGGAAGAGGTACATCTGCAGGAAGCAGGCAGAGAAGCTGAGGAAGTGGTCCCCAAGTAGGAGCAGGGACAACATCTTGGGGACAGTGGTTGTGGTGAAAAGGATGTCCAGGGTGGAGAGGTTAATTAGGAAGAAGTACATGGGCTTGTGGAGGCTGGGCTCTGCTACCACGGCCACTAAGATCAGAGCATTACCCACCAGGACGAGCAGATAGAGGAGAAGAAAGACAAAGAAGATAGGAAGGAAGAGGGATTTTGGCAGAGAGGGGATGCCCAGGAGGTAGAAAATAGGCAAGGAGTCCACTGATCCATTACATGTTATAGTCTCCATGGTGAATTAAAGCAGGTGAATTAAAATCCAGGGATGGGTAGCAGGAGCATCTAGAAACCAGAACAACAGGGAGGTTGGAATGAGAATTACATAATGATTGCTGTATAATTAATGTAGCCACAATTATTTACAACCAACTCTGGGGGACAGATGATGGGCTCCATCCTGTCTCTGAATTCTTCATCCTATGTTAGAATTCTCTCTTTCCTTTTTTCATCAAGCATGTGAAAAGTGCCTACAATATACAAAGCCATATCTTGTGTGCTATGCATATAATAGTGAAGCTGAACAAGACAGAGAAGGTCTCTACCCTCACTGAGCTGAAATTCTAGTGTTATAGAACGACATTAAGCAACGAGTCACATAATTATTTCATGGCAACTGTGAGAAGTGTTGTAGAAGAACTTCTGCTTGTACTCTTTTCCATGTCCCAAAGTATCCTTTTGAGATGTCAGACCTCTTAAACCAGGCCCCTAAACTCCTGTCTCTTTTAACATTTGCTTTAAGTTTTTAAAAAGTGACACCATGTTGCTAGGGAGGACTGATTTCTCCAAGGTTTCCTGCAACATGCTATCTGCTTACCTTGATTACTGATCAGGAATGACTCCTTTCTGTCTTGTTTGCTTGGTGCAGTGGCTCTGCCTGTCTCCATCTAAGTTGAGTTCTCTGTATACTGTCTCTGGGTGTGCGGCTCTTTGTCAGTGAAGGGAGTGATGTTAAAAATGCCCTTGGAGGGAAGAGTCATTCCTGATTAGAATCTGAATCGATAATGGATTCTCCCACATTTGGGCAGCAGCAGAGAAACCAAGGTAGTCTTTGTGTAACTCCCTTGTATTTTCCTCCCTACTGGCTCCTGCAGCTCAGCCAGATATGCCTATTTAACCATTTTATGCCCACTACCAGGTCAGAAGGAGCCACAGTGCCATAGAAAGCCTTGGGAATCATTGTTGATAAAGACAAACTGGAGATCTGCTTGCAGTAGCTACTCAAAGGCAAAAAAATCCCGCCCGGGAGGGATCATGTGTGAGTGCTTTCAATCCACAGACCCGGGAGTTTGAGCTGAGGAAAAGAATTGATTCACCCTCTACTGTAGGCTTATCCTTCAGACTAAGTGATGATCAGGCCAAGTCCATTTGACATCTGTAACTGCCATTGTTGCTTTGTTAATCCAATGATTCCATGAGCAGTTTCCCCATAATTTTCCTGGAATTACCTGTAATTTCCCACACTTCTAACAAAACACTTCTCATGCCATAAACCACTAAGGTAAAAAACTGGAACAACTTTTTTTTTTTCCCCCAAGCCCAGTGGATTTTCCTCCCACAGGCCAGAGGCTGAGCACAGAAAGGACAGGGGCTTTCCCAGGTCAAGCACTCAGTTGGCCGGGAGACTAGAACTCAGGTCTTCGATTCCCAGGACCAGGCTCTTTCTCCTGTATTATGTTTCCTGGTGTCCTGGTTATCTAGTGCTGCTATAATAGAAATACCACAAGTGGATGGCTTTAACAAAGAAAAATTTGTTCTCTCACAGTCTAGTAGGCTACAAGTCTAAATTTAGGGCATCAACACCAGGGGAAGGCGTTCTTTCTCCGTCAGCGTTCTTTCTCTGTCAGCTCTGGAGGAAGGTCCTTCTCTTCAATCTTCCGCTGGACTAGGAGCTTCTCTGTGCAGGAACCCTGGGTCCAAAGGAAGTGCTCTGCTTCTGGCACTGCTTTCTTGGTGATATGAAATCTCCATGTCTCTCTGCTTGCTTCTGTCTTTTATGTCTCAAAAGAGATTGGCTTAAGACACTATCTAATCTTGTAGATCTCATCAATATAAGTGCTGCTTTTTTTTTTTAATCCATTTTATTAGCATCATAGTGATAGGATTTACAACACATAGGTAAATCACAACAGATGACAAAATGATAGACCATCATACAATACTAGGAATCACGACCTAGCCAAAATGCAGATATTTTGGGGGGACAAAATTCAATCCATGACACCTGGAGAATCCAGAAGTTCAAGTTTCCAAAGAAGGAAAATATTGGGATTTTATTTCCCTTTCTGGTTTTTCTTTTCAGTTGACATCAGACAAACCTAAAGTTCAGATTTCTTCCTGAGTCTCTATGTGGTGGCCGGGAGCTGGTGTCTGGTAATATGAATGCTCCTGTGAGATAATATCCCAGAAGGCAGCCCCAGGGCTCGACGAGAGAATGAACCTGCTTTGTCACAAACTGAGAGGGTTATCCCACAGATAACCAGAACCTCATCCTGAGAGATTCAGTCACTGGAGTTTTCCATGCCCAAAGGGATGTAAATCACATTGCCCTGGACATGGCTGTACTTAGGGGTAGTCAAGGACTGACAGTTCCTGGGTTAGGCTGAGTTGGGGGATTTGAGAGGCAGAAGCTCAGAAGGCCAAACCCAGAAGGGCCCTTAGAGGCCATCAAGTACAGCTCCCTCCCTCCCCACCCCACTGCTTTACAGATGGTGATACGGTTGCTGAGACTCGGGCGGGGAGATTGCACATGGATTTCTATTGTCAGGCGGTGCTGGACTGTTGAACAGGCAGACCAAGCATGTGCTTGGCTCTCCAGCAAAACAGGGGCACCAAAAATACTTTCCAAAATAGTTTAGCCTTTGGTATTGCAAAACACCATTCCAGCCATCCATCATGAGGACTATCAGAATTTGGCTGGACTTTCTTATGCTCTTTTACAGGTTAGTACTCCTGTTTTCTTTTGAATTACGTACTACATCTGAATAATGCAGCCCTGTGCTTAGGCAATGAAGGGCACTATTTCCCAGGGGACAGAATCTGCCCCAGAAGATCCTCCCTGTTAGGATTGTCTATGTGCCAGATACAATGCTGGTGAGGGAGAGAGAAGGACAGAAAAACCAATAACCTGAATACCCAACCTGATGCTGAGCTTTATATACCTCATCTCATCTCATTATATAACTGTGCCAGGGCATAACTATGCCCCTTCAACAAATGAGGAGTCAGAGAAAGAAAGTCCCTTGTCCAACACCATGGTTGGTAAGAGGTGAGAACAGAACGGTCAGCCTGAAGCTAGCCTGCTGCAAATGACTGTGCCCTGGCCTGGGGACCAAGAGTCTTAGCTCCTAAGGCAACTCTGCCACTCACTTGCTGTGTGACTCTGGGCCCCTGAGCCTTGGTTTTGCCATCTGTACAGTGTCGGTTTGGAGGAAAAGATCTCTGCAGTGTTTCCAATTCAACAGGCAATTTTGTTAGTGTCCCCTCTGGCAGTGTGGAGGTTTGGAGACAGATGACATATCCATTCCCCTAAGGGAGAGGGCAAGGAGCCCTGATGGTGCAATGGTTAAGTGCTCAGCTGCTAACTGAAAGGGTAGAGGTTCAAATTCACCCAGAGCCTCTGCAGGAGAAAGAACTGGCAATCTGCCTCCATAAAGATTATAGCCAAGAACATCCTGTGGGGGTCACTCTGAGTTGGAAATTCACTCCATGGCACCAAACAACAAAGGAAAGGGCAAGGGCTCTCCCATTTAGTGACCACTGCCGCAAGCCAGGTTCTTTGCCTTCATTCTGTCACTATGTCATCATTAGGTTAAACGGGTGTGGACATGGGAGTCAGGAGGAACTGGATTCCAATCCCTGCTCCCACCTACTAGCTATGTGATCTAGGCAAGTCATTGTCCCCTCTCTGAGTCTTTTTTTTTTTTGGTCATCTGTGACCTCATAGGATTTTTTAAGTTTTGAGGAGAGAATACCTAAATAATTCTCACACCAGAGCCTTGAACATGTAAGCACTCAATATTTGCTAGTGTTTCCAGTGATTACTATTGTTAGCAGTCTTGCCTTTTTATGGGAAGCCCTTGGCCATAACCATTTGAATCCTGCCTGTGAGCACACTCCTTGTTCTGGCCTGCCAGGGTATCTGGCTCAAGACCTCCCAGCCCATGTAGGCACAGCCAACCTGGATCATCTTGTACATACCCAATCCATCCTTCTGGATCCTGCACCACCTTCCTGCCCCTATCTCTCAACCCCAGGTTTGTTTGCTGCGTACCTCTGGGTATTCCATTCTCAGCCAGCTTACCTGCTGAGCCTGGTCCACACTGATGTTTCTGTGTGAGGCCTGGTGGAAGAACCAGGCTGGGCATGAGCTATGGCCCCTTAAACCCTCTGGCTCCTCTTTTCAGCAGGGCTCCTGGGGTACCTTACCTCAGGATGGAACTCCTGTGGGACACCACACCCACCACCCATCAGGGATCAACTTCTAAGCATCTACTAGAACATGTATGTGAGGGAGTGGGATTTGCCCTTGGGTTTTGCTGGTAATGAGAAGGGCATCATTAACAGCTTTCAAAAGTCCGGAACTTTACATCAGTGATGTAGTCTCTATTCTGAGCCTCACAACAGTAGAGAAGACAGGAAGTAATAACCGAGGATATAGAAAGTCCAAGAGAAAGAAATGAGGTTTAGAGAAGTGAAATAACTTGCCTATGTTAACAATGGTGACTAGAGGCAGAGCTGGAATTCAGACTCAATTCCTTGGTCAGTGCCTTGACCTTTACAACAGTATTGTATTGTGGTCAAGATGACGGGGTCTGGAACTATTAAGATCCTTCTGTGTTGGTTTGCTGGTTTTCCATTAACTTTTACCATTGGACATAGAAGTACTAATATGCAATGAGTTCCAGAAATACTTTTCCTTGCTCCAACTATATAGCAACAAACTTTTTTCCTCTTTCTAATTTGGGTATATTAGTAATGCCCTTCTTTGCTTGTTGATTCAGTGGCATGAGGAGCCCCATAAGGTCAGGCAGCAATCTCAGCTTCCAGTTCAATGAAATCATTTTTCTAGTAGATGCATTCCACTCTTTGTAACTAAAACGTATAACCAGCACAATATCAAACTCAGGAGAAGGAAGTACATATTTTGGAACTGGGTTATTAGGGGTATTGAGAAGAAGCACTCCCACTTCCTATCTTGGTTTCCAGATATATGTCTTCCGACTAGGCAGGAAGCTGCTCTATGTAAAGATTGCTGGTTAAGAGTATATATCTCAACTTGTAAGGCAGCACCTCAACCCTGCAAAGTATTGTCATCCAGCAAGTACCTAAAACTGAGTCTTCAATAGGCCATTCCTCCAATTTATTGGGCCACCTTGTTATGGTTAAGTTTGTGTGTCAACTTGGCTGAGCCATGATTCTCAGTGGTTTGGCAGCTATGTAATGATGTAGCTTGGCAGTTATGTAATGATGTAGTCATCCTTCATGATGTGATCTGATGTGATTAACCAATCAGTTGTAAAGGGAGTTTCCTTGGGGGTGTGGCCTGTGTCTAATATATATATATATGGACATTCTAGTAAAGCTCACTTGCTTGCTCTGTATCCTGCATCCAGCTTGTCATCATCTGACCTCCAGTTCTTGGGACTTGAGCCAGCTGCCTGCCATATTGCCTGCCAATCTTGGATTCATCAGCCTCCACAGTCTGTGAGCCAGTGGACTGCCTTCTTACCTTCTGATCTTGGGTTTGTCAGCCCCTGCAGCTACGTGAGTCAGGAGAAGCTTCCAGCTTGACACCTGAACCACAGACTTGGGACTTGCCAGCCTCTACAAATGGCATGAGCCATTTCCTTGAGATAAATCTCTCTCCCTCTCTCTCTCTCTGTATATATATGCAGATATACATATATACACTTCGCTGGTTTTGTTTCTCTAGAGAACCCAGCCTAAGACATTTGGTACCGAGAGTGATTCTACAGAAACAAAATCATAAGGATGAGTTTTCTAGACTGGTTCTCAAGTCTGACTAGTTAAGGCATTGATGATTCTGCCTCCAGTAGTAAAGAGGGCACTGCTAATTTATGGAGTGAGGTGGTGCCTTAGGCTGGATTATCTAGAACAGCAAAACCAGTAAAGCATATAAACATTTATATATAGAGAGAGATTTGTATCGATTAACCATCTCACATGCTTGTAAAGGCTGGAACAGCCCAAGTTTCTGGGTCAGGATAGAGGCTTCTCCTGATTCACAAAGCCACAGGGGCTGCCAAATCCAAGATCGGCAGGCCAAAGAGCAGGGCTCCTGTTTACAGGCTGCAAAGATCTACGAATCCCAAGAGAGGCACGCAAGACTGCAGGTAAGCTGCTAACTTAAGTCCCAAGAACCGGAGGTCAGATGAACAGAAGCCAGCTGTAGGATCCAGAATAAGCAAAAGCCCACAAGCCTTGCCAGAATGTCCACTTAATATTCGATGTAGGCCAGATGCCCAAGAAAACTCCCTTTCAACTGATTGGCTACTCACAGCAGATGCCATCATGGAGGCGATCACATAATATCAAATCTCATGGTGGAAGTGATCACACCATCATACGGCTGCTAAACCACTGAGAATCATGGCCCAGCCAAGTTGACATACAACTTTAACCATCACAGATGACAATATTAATACACAAAAGCTCACCACCAATAGATCAAGTATGGATGAGCACATTTGATACTTTTCTACAATTATGTCTGAATGAGAAGTACAGGGAAGCTGGTTGGTTGGTCCTACTTTCTCTATAAAGACTAGTGAAAGAAAGAGATGAGCTCAAGGCTTCAAAATCACAGCTCAAGTGCCACATAAAAGACCTCAAAGTTCCCACTTGTGCTCTGAAAGCCTTATTTCTTCTAGTAACAGAACTGATATTCCCAAAAACCAAACCCAGAGTCTTATTGTAAGAGTGGCTGAATTAAAACACCACTCAGTTGCCAAACTCAAGAGTTGTCTGAAGTTAAAGTGAGTGCATTGATTGGGAAGAAGTGGAATCCTGAAACTTGGGATGGGGACATATTGTCAGATAATCAGGAAGCTGGGGACATTGAGCCCCTAAATTCCATTAAATCACTCCTCCAACAGAACCAGCCTTCTTAGTTCCATGTTTGTCTGCTAAGCCACCATCTCCAGTAAAATCATTATCCCCTTCACCCCTATCTAGGCCATGATTCTCAGTTGTTTGGCAGTTATGTAATGATGTAATTTGGCAGTTATGTAATGATGTATTCATCCTTCTTGTTGTTATCTGACGTGATTAATCAGTTGTAAGGGGAGTTTTCTTGGGGGTGTGGCCTGCATCCAATATATGTATGGATATTCTGGCAAAGTTCACTTGCTTGCTCTGGATGCTGCATCTGGGTCATCATCATTTGACCTCTGGTTCTTGGGACTTGAGCCAGCTGCCTTTTGTATCGCCTGCCGATCTTGGGATTCGTCAGCCCCTGAAGCTATGTGAATTACGAGAAGCCTCCAGCCTGATGTCAGACCCATCAGGCTCTACAATGATGTGAGCCATTTCCTTGAGATAAATCTGTCTGTCTATCTAGAGCTTTCACTTGTTTTGTTTCTCTAGAGAACCCAGCCTAAGACACACCTGCTTCTGTGTGATGGAGCACAATATAGGATCAGTGAATGCTACGAGTGTTAGACTCATTGCCTCACTTCTTTTGCTATGGTCCTATGGGATATCTTGATGCATAAAGCATTTATTAAATCTGTAGAAGATGATGCTGGCAGAAACACTGTAAGCAGGCAAGGCAAATTCATATTCAGAAAAGGTGACTATTCCAATAAAGACAAATTGCTGTCCCCTCAGTGATGGAAGGGTCCAGTGTAATTAACCTGCCACCCAGTAGCTACTCATTCTCTTGAGTAATGGTTGATGTCATGGACTCAGTGTTGGTCTTTGTTGCTGGCTTACTGGGTACTTAGCAGAAGCAATAGCCAGATCAGTCTTAATAAGCACATGCATAACCTCAATTCATGCCACCATGGCCAGTTTTTTATTAATCCACTGAGCAAAAACTGGGGTGCCTGAGAACGAGCCTGACTGATATCCCTGGGATGGATCATCTTGTCCACCTGATTTTGCTTACTCTTGCTGAGTTTGGAGTGCCTTTTCTGCAAGGGATGCTCTTTCCACAATCCTTGAGAGAAGGGAGGTTCATCAAGTGAGCTCTACAGGACCTCAGTTTTCTACCGGAGGGCATAAATAGTCACATGGGACACAAATATCTTCACAATTTGTGCTCATTCTGAGAGGTCTACCATGTTAAATCTTCTGACTTCCTTTTCACCAATCCTTATATGTTGTTCTTTCCAAGTTCCTGAGTATCTACAGCAAAATCATTAGCCACTGTCCGTAAACTGATACAGATCCATACCTCTTGTCATTTCACCTTCCAGTTGAGATAAACTTACCAGGTAAAAAGCCAGATGTTCTGCCCAAAGTTCTGCCCACCAGAAAGATTTACCTTCTTTAGGATCTCTTGGGGCCTTCCTGAATGGGACTGTAATGCAACAGTAGTTCACTTTTGGGTGGTGACAGCATATTTTGAAGAACTATTTGCAGAAGCCCCATACAATATCCATCTCTGCCACCAACACTTTATACCCCATTGCCTCTACTGGGTCACAGGCTCAAGTAGCTTATCTTAAAGCATATACCTGCTGCAGAACCAACTTTTGCTTTGTTCCCATTAAAAACTGGCAACCTTGAATACATTATAAATAAGTCAGAACAGTGCACTAAAATAATAGTGTATGTTATCTCAACAACTCAAAGAGGACTTTTAAATTTTGGCTATGACAGAGTAGCCTGTTTGGAATTAATCCTTCTGCCAAAAACAACTGAAACAACTGGACAAAATATGTGAAACAACTGTTTGATAGTTTCAGAGGACAACCAATAGTAGGCCTTGAAGGACTGCAATCTTTGAGAGAAGGGGGTTTTTTGAGGTGAGCTCCACATGACCGCAGCGTTTTGCCTGAGGGCATTTCTCAACCCAAGATGGGAGACTAGAGCCCAAGTAGAAAAAGCAGTCAAATTGGGCTGAAGAGACAGAGGTTGGAGTTTTGATTGCCAAAGTGGCTAGAACTTGAGGGGTAAATCCTGGAGTGGAGGGTACTCCAGAGAAGGAACCCTAAAATCTGTACACAAATTTTCTCCAAGTCATTGACCAACTCATAAGGTGTTCATGCACAGCGAAAGACTTCAAGAACCCAGCATAATACAGCAGCTGGAAGACTAAAGAGCTGTGAAAAGATTTTAGCAGTCACATGATATTGTGGGGCCAGAGTTTGGAGTTCAAGACCCATCCAAGCGAAGGGCCTTGGTAAGCACTCCATGATTTCAACTGAGACTCTGGAAATGCCAGAGTCTATGAGTAAGGGCTAAACTCTAATAGTGTAAGGGCAAATATAGGTCTAATGTAGCCTAAAACCAACACACAAGAAAGATGATCCACTGGTACTCTGTTTGCTAGAAGCCAACAACACTTTTTGGAGGAAGATAAATCACCCACAGCTTTAAATGTTTCATCTTCAGTTCCAGCATCCAATCAAAAAGTATGAGGCAAGGCAAAAAACAAAACAAAAATATAAGACCAAATGAGCAAAAACCAAGAAGAGAGAAATAGTGTGATGGTTAAGATTATGTGTCAACTTAGGCTGGGCTGTGATTCTCAGTGTTTTGGCAGTCTTATAATGTTGTGATCACTTCCCTGCAGGAATTTGATATGTGATCACCCCCATGATAGAATCTGCTGTAAGTTGGTAATGGTGGGAGTGGGGCCTGTGGCAGCTCACAGCCCCCCTTAGCCTTCATCTCTCCACCCTCCACTGCCTAGCCCTTCCTTCTCTCCTTGCTGGGGCTTTTGCTGGTTCTGGATCCTGCAGCTGGCTCCTGTTTGTCTGACCTCCAGTTCTTGGGATTTCAGCCAGCAGTTTACCTGTGGTCTTGCTTGCCAATCTTGGGATCTGTCAGTCTTCACAGCCTGTAAGCAACAGCCCTGTTCTTTTGCCTGCAGATCTTAGATTCGCCAGCCCCTGCAGCTATGAGAAGCCTCCTTCCTGACTCACAGACATGGGACGTTCCAGCCTCTACAACTGCGTGAGCCATTTCCTTAATAATGGTGGACAATCACACAACACTGTGAATTATGGCCTAGCCAAATTGATACACATATTTTTGGGAGACACAATTCAATTCATTAGTCATCATGAAAGTGCAAAATAAGATTGCAATGAGCTGCTACTACACACTCATCAGAACAGCTAAAATTAAAAAAAGAGTGATAATACGAAGTTGATGATGAGACTGTGGAGCCACTGGAATGATAATACATTCTTTCTGGAATGTAACATGGTACAAACCACATTGGAAAGTAGTTGCAGAGTTACTTTTAAATTAAACAAACACCATATGACCCAGCAGTTTTACTTGTAGGTATTTATCCAAAAGAAGTGAAAGCATACCTTCAAACATATGTACAAAAATGTTCTTGGAAACTTTATTTTTAAATATTCAAAAACTGGAAACAGTCCAAACATCCATCAACTGGTAAATGAATATGTATACATTGTATCTATACAAGAGAATAATTCTAGCAGTAAGAAGAATGAACTGTTGATACATACAACAGCATAGATGAATTTCAAAAGCATCAGGGGCAAAAACCAGACACAAAAAAGTGTCTACTGCATGATTCCACTTATACGAAACTCTATAAAAGGCAAATCTAATCTATAGTCACAGAAATCAGATCAGGGTTCACCTGTAGATAGATGTAGGAGAGGAGATTGACTGGGAAGGGACACAAGGGAACAGGGTAGATGAAGACATTCTGTTTATTGATTGTAGTGATGCTTCTGTTGGTATACACATTTGTTAAAACTCATTAAATTGTACACTTAAAATAGGTGCATTTTATTATTTGGATATTACGCCTCAATAAAGTTGATTTAAAAAAAAACTATATCTAGAGAAAACAAGAGGTAGAATAAAGACTTGTTCAGACAAACAAAAACTGAGAGAATTTGTCAACTGCAGATCTGCACAATAAAAAGAGACTAAAGGAAATTTTTCAGTCTGAAGGAAAATGACATCAGATAGAAATCTGAGTCTACAAAAAGGAATTAAGAGCACTAGAGAAGGTAAGTAAGTCAATATCAACTATTCAAAATAACAATAATAATAATGCCTTGCAGGGTATATAAAGTTTATAAAAGAAAAATATATGACAACAATAGCACAAAGGGTAGGAGGCACGTAACAGAAATTAAACTGTTTTAGGGCCCTTGCATTATTTGGGAAATGGTTAAAGTATAAACTTTTGTTTTCTCTAATAAATTTAAGGATGCATTTAAAAAAATTTATATGGTAACTAAAGGAATAATAAAACTGAGAATTAAAAAAAAAATAGATTAACAAAATAAATACTCCAAGTAGAAGACAAATATTGTCAAGGTGGATTTTTGAAAACTCACAGACATATGCTGTTTATAAGATAAATATTTTAACTGTAAGGACACAAAATGTTAGAAATTGAAATAATGGAAAAAGATATACCATAAAAATAATGACCAAAAGAAATAACTATAATAATAAAAAATAAAATACAATTTAAGGCAAGAAGTAGATAAAGGGACATTTCAAAAAAAAAATAAAAGGTCAATTAAATAAAAAGATGAAATAACCCTAAACTTATACACACCTAGTAACATAGCTTCAAATTATGTAATGAAAATTTCACAGAACTAAAAGGAGAAGTAAAACAAATCCACAACCATGGTTGGAGCTCTTAACACACTAAGCAGACACAACATCAGAAAAGATATAGAAGATCTGAACAACACAATTTTACACACCTGACCCAATTGACATACATAGCATACACCACTTCAAAACTGCACCGTACTCTCCCCCTCCCCAGATGTTCATGAATTATTTATCAAAAGAAGCCTTCTGCTGGGTCTTAAAGCAAATTCCAACACTTTTGAAGGAATTAAAACCACACAAAGTATGTTATATCACCATAGTGGAAATAAACCAGAAATAAAAAGCAGATAGGTAACAGAAATCTGCATATGCTTTGAAATGAAGCAACACAATAAATAATCCATGAATTAAAGAAGAAATCACAGAGGGAATTTGAAATATTTTGAAATAAATGATAATAAAAATATGACATAGTAAAACTTGCGAGATAAAACAGCGAAAGCAGTACTAACTCTTGTTGTTAGATGCCGTCAAGTTGGTTCTGACTCATAGGAGCCCTATGTACAATAGGACGAAACACTGCCCGGTCTTGTGCCATCCTCACAATCGTTGCTATGCTTGAGCCCATTGTTGCAGCCACTATGTCAATCCATCTCGTTGAGGGTCTTACCCTTTTTCGCTGACCCTCTACTTTACCAAATGTCTTAGTCATCTAGTGCTGTTGTAACAAAAGTACCACAAGTGGATGGCTTTAACAAAGAGAAGCTTATTCTTTCACATTCCAGGAGGCTAGAAGTCTGAATTCAGGGCACCAGCTCCAGGGAAAGGCTTTCTCTCTCTGTCGGCTCTGGAGGAAGGTCCTTGTCATTAGTCTTCCCTTGGTCTGGGAGCATCTCAGCTCAGGAACCTCAGGTCCAAAGGATGTGCTCTGCTCCTGGCGCTGCATTCTTGGTGGTATGAGACTCCCATGTCTCTCTGCTTGCTTCTCTCTTTTATATCTCAAAAGAGATTGGCTTAAGACACTACCTAATCTTGTACACCTCATCAGTATAACTGCCACTAATCCAAGTTATTGCATCATAGTGTTAGGATTTACAACACATAGGGAAATCACATCCGAAGATAAAATGGTAGACAATCATACGATCATATAAGGGAATCATGACCTAGTCAAGTTGACAGATATTTTGGGGGGACACAATTCAATCCATGACACCAAGCATGATGTCCTTCTCCATGGACTGATGCCTCCTGACAACACGCCCAAAATATGTGAGACGAAGTAAGCAGTACTAAGAACTAAGCAGTACTCAGAGGGAAATTTATAGAATGATGAAAGTAAAAACTGACAATCAATAATGTTGACTTTTATCTTGAGAAGTTAGAAAAAGATCAGTGAATTGAATCTAAGGAGACATAATGACTAAATGCAATATAATATTCTGGACTGGATCCTGGGACAGAAAGAGGACATTAGCAGAAAAACTGGAGAAATGTTAAACAAATGGCTCTGGTTATAGAAATGTGTTAATTTGTATCTAATCTGCTTTAAGGAAGTAAAACTAAAAGTTTTTTTTTTTTTTAACAGATGCTTCAATGATGTTTAAGATGACTTTCTGATTTTTTCCCCCTCTTTCTAACATACCCCTCTCAGAATATTTAGAAATCCTGGTTGCATAGTGGTTAAGAGCCATGGCTGCTAACCAAAAGGTTGGCAGTTCAGATCCACCAGGCACTCCTTGGGAACTCTATGGGGTGGTTCTACCCTGTCCTATAGGGTTGCTATGAGTCAGAATTGACTCGATGGCAATGAGTTTTGGGGTTTTTTTCGGTTCAGGATGTACAGTTAAAGCACTGTGTTAAAGTCGCTTAGCGTAATTTTTTGTGTGGTCATGCCACTAACTTGGTAGACAGCCAGGATCAAATATTTCTGTTTATTTTAAATTAGGTTTTTTTTTTCCTTCTTGATTTCTTTTAATTATGTAAAAATTTACATACATCTCAAGTCAGAATGTACATTCCAGTTAATCTTGCTCCTATCCCTGTCTCCTCTACCTCATTTCCTCCTTCTCCTTATAGCTAACCATCTTTATGAATTTGGGAGTTTAATCCTATTTTTTTTCTTGAAACTTTAAACAAATTATCTCTTCTTACAAAAACAGTGTTCAGCAGCTTGCTTTTTCTCAACAAGCTCTTAACAGCAATATCCTAGAGATGATGCCCTATCAATCTATAAAGAGCTTCCTTCCTTCATCCCCTTTTTATAACTGCACTGTACATTGTTATAGTTTATTCAACCAGCCCCCTATTGACGGACGAATAGCCCAATGAATTATTACCAGTGTATCTTTGGAATAGGTTCCCAGAAGTAAAAGTCCTGGGTCAAAATGTAAATGTATGTACTTTGGGTATATATTGCAAAAGGGTTGAATCAGTTTGCATCTTCACAAGCAGGTTAGGATAGTTCTGTTTTCCCACTTGCATGTTGTCAAACTATTGAATTTTAGCCAATCTCATTAGATGAGAAATGGCATCTCAGTGTACTTTTAATTTATATTCATTTTATATGATAGACAGTAACTTTTCACATTTAAAGACCATTGCATTAAAAAAAAACTGTTCATATATTTTGCCTATTTTTATATTGGGGTGTCTTTTTCTTCTAAATTATTATGAGCTCTTTATTCATTAGGAATACTTGCCCTTTCCCTGTGATGTCTTTATTTGTTTTCACTTCCAAAGGTTTTTTTTTTTTTTAATTTTTGTAAAGTTTTCTGGTATTAGTAAAGAGGCAGTTTTTGCACAATAACGTAATATTTCCTTTAGAGTAAAGATTAACATTATTTCATTGCACCAGTGGGAAAATCATGGACCAAAGAATGGGAACAACTGTTGTAGTTATCTGTCTAACTAAATTTTTAAACCCTTCTACATTAATTTATTCACAACAATTTTATTGAGTTCTTACTCTGTGCTAGGCACTTTAATTGGTGACGTGAGAGCATAATTAGCTGCATCTAAAACCAAGAGCTCCTATCACAGCCTGTGTCTTAAGACGTGCAATTTTGGTAACAGCTGCCTTGACATCCTTGTTCCGCAGGGTGTAGATGAGGGGGTTGAGCATAGGTGTGAGAATAGCATATGCTACATTGCCCATAATGTGGAAGTCAAGGGGCAGGTCAGCCCTGTAGGCCATGTAGGCTATGGCAATAGATGAGTAATAGGTGCCGACCACCAGGAGGTGGGAGCTGCAGGTGGAAAAGGCTTTTGATCGTCCTTCTCGGGAGTTGATGCAAAGTACTGAGGCCAGGATGTGGGCATAGGAGAGAAGCACCAGGAGAAGAGGAAGGAAGGACACCACCATGGCGATGCAGAAACCCATGAGGGTCTGGGGGGTGGTATCAGAGCAGGAGGCCTGGACCAGAGCCAGATGATCACAGAAGCAGTGGTAGATGTAGGCAATGTTGTCATATGCCATCTGGGAGGTCTTCACTACTGCTGGGATGGGCAGGAGGAGAGCGGTGAGCCAGGCACTGGCTGCCAGTGCAGCATTGGTCTGTGGGGTCATGTGGACAGGGTAGTGCAGTGGGCGGCAGATAGCCACATAGCGGTCATAGGCCATGACCACCAGGATGAAGGCTTCTGAACATGTAAAGCTTTGGAAAAGGAACATCTGCACTAGGCAGGAAGGAAAGCTGAGGAAGTGATCCCCAAGTAGGAATAGGGACAGCATCTTTGGGACAGTGGTTGTGGTGAAGAGGATGTCCAGGACAGAGAGGTTGAGCAGAAAGAAGTACATGGGCTTGTGGAGGCTGGGCTCTGCCACCACAGCCACAAGGATCAGGGCATTACCCATAACGATAAGAAGGTAGAAGAGGAGGAAAATAAAAAACACAAGGAGGAAGAGGGACTCTGGAAGAAAGGGAATGCCCACCAGGTAGAAGACTGGTGAGGCATCCACTGATCCATTACAGATTGTGGCCTCCATGGTGAGACAGGACTGGAGTTCTGAGAGATGGGTAGCTGGGACATGTGGGCCCTAGGAGCATCTGGAAACCACATACACCAAAGATTTTGGAATGAGAATTTGATAATATTTACTGTATAGTTAATATAAACATAATTATTTACAACCGACTCCAGAGAACTGATGATGAGTTGTGGTATTGATGTCTACCACATGGTGAACCCAAAATTTCTACTTCTCTTCTTTTGTCAAATGTTAATTGGCCACCTACCAAATGGAAGATATTATTCTGTGTTCAGGGGATACAGTGATGAAAGAGAAGCAGGCAAAATTCCTATCTTCTTAGAGTTGACATTTTACTGGAAAAACCAGATTTAGACAGTTGATTGTTGAATTATGATTGTAAAAAGTGCTATGGAAACACATCTGCTAGTCCTCATCTTAGGTCCCACACTGTCTGGTTGGAATGTCAGATCTTTTAAATCAAGTTCTCAAGCACTTGTCTCTGCTTTTACACTTACTCAAAGTTCCACCAAGTTGCTTTGGAAGGGCTGCTTTCTCCAAAGTTCTCTGCAATATGCCGCTGTTCACATACTTCTTAATCTTCTTTCTCTCTTGTATGCCTGGAGCCACTGTGGTTCTTCTTGACTCTGTTTAAACTAGGAGTCTGGATTTTTACTCCTGAATAGGATGTAACAGGTCATGGTAGCCAAACTCTTTCATTGAAACAAGGAGAAATACCTGGAATAAATTACACAAATCACATTTTAAAAGAAATTGAGGAAACATGAAAGCAACAGGATGAGACCAATGGAATGCCAGAATAGGGGAGCCCGCCAAAGTGAACTGACAATTACCAGCTCTTTTCTTCTCTGAGAATGTTTGCTGATTTGGGGGCTATCAAGTGACTTGGACTTGGCCCAGGCAGAGGAACATGGATGAGAGAAAGGGAAACCATCAAGCTTTTGGTAGTGAAAAGATTTTGCAAAACAGATTGGAAACTCGAGGAGTCCTAAATGCACAGCAAGTTTCTCCCACGGAACATCTTCTGAATTCTGGGACTATGCCCAGGAGGCTGGGGAGCTAGGTTGAGGGCTTCTAAAAGGCAGAATAAAACCTCCTGTGATCCCATGAGGCTTAAGAGACTAGAAAGAGAGAGGGCTTGCCTCAAACACACCCTGCTCTTTCCATCAAAAAATTCTCCAAATTTTTGAAGCTGTGTGTGGTTGGGAGATGGAGGTAAGGAGCACTAAAGACCTAAGCTCAAAACCTCTAAAGGATAGAAGCAAATCTCCCACAATCTTTCAGGGCTGAGGAGACAGAGAACAGTCCGGCCACAGTCCAAAGCCCAGGAAGACTATACCTTAAGAACAAAGGACAAGTCAAATTTAGACTAAATCTTACTAAAACTGAAACTCAGCCCTTATCTAAGTCAAGCCTTGATTGGCTTGAGGCGATCAACCCCTGACCCTCTCTAACAGAGGAAAGGGAGAAGTATTATCTAGTGAAATTTGCTTCCTAGGGCCTCTATAGATCTATTATAAATAATGTTTAGCTCACAATAAAAATTACTAGACATACATAAGGACATCACTATGATCGCACTGGGTTGTCCCTGCTGATCGATGTGTCTATGGCTCCATCAGACCAAGGAGCACTATTGGGGCAGTCATGGGGACTGATTGCTTTCTATTAAGTAATACCTCACACCACCACCCCTCCCAGCAACTCAGTGCTCCAAAGTCCAGAGACAGGAGCCAGAATGCAGCTCTCCCAACTTGCCTCATTTTGCTGCTGAACCGTAAAGTTGGGATGAAGGAGCCATTAGCAATTATGTAGTTTAAGTACAACCTGTTTGTGATGCAGATGGGTCACAGAAGGGAGGCTTAGAAGTTGCCCAAGGTCACAGATCCAAAACTGGGCCATCAGTGGGGCTTGAATTTAGCAACTCACCTTGAGCTGGGGATGACTCAGGAATGACCCAGCCTGCCTTACCTATTTGGGGGCCACAGGACAGACCAACCAGTTGAGATTTTTGTGTTCACCCCAAAGGAACTGAAGCATTTTCCTCTCCTGAGTCAAAATTGACTTGACAGCAACTAACAACAACAAACTAAGCATGTGCTTAGGGTACCAGCAAATAAGAGCCCCAAAAGTGTTTGTGAAAGAACTTAGTATTTAGATTTTTAAAAAAGCATTGATATAGCCGTATGGTGAAAATTTAAAAACTTTCTGGACTTCTTTGCATTTATTTTGTTGTTTAGAACAAGTGATTTTATCTTTAATTACATATTGTTTTTAATATTTAGGGTTTTTTTTTTTTAAAGGTACAGGTTAAAGGTAGAGGGGAAACCCCGGTGGCTTAGTTGTTAAGTGCTACGGCTGCTTACCAAAGGGTCGGCAGTTCAAATCCTCCAGGCTCTCCTTGGAAACTCTGTGGGGCAGTTCTACTCTGTCCTATAGGGTCGCTAGGAGTCGGAATCGACTCAACGGCACTGGGTTTGGTTTATTGTTGGTAAAGGTACAGGTGTGTGCCACATACGTCCGTTTGGGCAACATTTGACCAAATATATGTCCGTGGTGCCATAGGTTTTTTTTTTTTTTTTTAAAGGGAAAGCAGATCTTTTGTTTATTATTTCCCTCTAATGGTTTTAAAGACTCCAAGGAGCGAAGGAGCCCGCTGCTCCAGGGCACATCCCAATCCCTCCAGGGCCTCCGTTCACTTCTGGCACAGGGCAGAGACTGCTTCGGCTCATAGGCTCCTGACAGGGGAGTTGGCCCAGCGGGCCATCTGCAGCGGCTGCATATGGTTAGGAAGGGGCCACACCAACAGGGCTGGGCAGCCAGCGCTGCCACTGCCAGCTGCGTTCCCTGCGCCCTCACAAGCGCTTCCCACCCGGTCGCTGGAGACATCTCTCTGCGCCCGTGCGCCTGTCGCCCTGCACCCAGACATGCGCAAAGTCCCGATCCAGCCCAGTGTGCAGCCGCACACCTTGCAAGACTGGCCTCCTGTATACAGTGGATACAATTCATGGGCTTTGTCTGTCAGGCAGGCTGTGACGGGGCTGCCGGTGGGCTGCTCCTGTTCCTCAGGCTAGCGGCACAGCAAGGCAGGGTGGGGCATGTAACCTGGTATTGCCTGCATATAATACTGTGTTTGCACAATGTCCAAATCACATGAAAATCCTATTTCACAAAACATATCCTGAACATTAAGCCACACATGACTGTATTGTTAAGGAATCCTTTCCTTGGTAGCAGTCTCCCTGTTGGGTTATCTACATGCCAGTTACAGTGCTGGTGGAAGAGAAAGAAGGGCAGAAAAACCAATAACGGGAATGTCCAACTTGACCCTGAACTTCCTGTGCCTCCTCTCATCTCATCCTACAGCTCTGCCAGGGTGTGGCTACACCCTTTCAACAAATGAAGAACTGAGGGTCACAGAAGCAGACTGGTAGGTGGTGAAGGCAGAGGGCTCGTCCTGGAGTCAGCCTGTTGCCAACGACTGCGCCTGGGCCTGGGAACCCAGACTCCTGGCTCCTGGACCAGCTCTGCCACTCTCTTGCTTGTGACTTTGGGCCTCTGAGCCTCAGTTCTCCCAACTGTGGAATGGACGCTTTGAAAGACAGGATCTGCTCCAGATCAATAAATATTTTCAACTGTCGCCTCTGTGTTTGGCAGAGTGGTTAGAGATGGAAGTCACATGGTCCATGCCTGTAAGGAAAGAGAGCAAGGGCTTTCCCATTTTTAAGCCCATATTGCCTGCTTAGTCAAAATCAACTGGAGGGCAAGAGGTTTTTGTTTTTTTTTTTTAATTGCCTGCTTGGTTCTTCACGTTCATTATGTCACATAAGACTCACTACAAACTCAATCCATGCTCTTCCTCTCATGCTATTTCTACCACCCTGCACTGTTCCCTTAGAAAAGGAACAAGATATGTGTGAAGCATAGAGTTTAGGTCCATTAACTTTGGAGTCATAAAGAGCTGGGTTCCCACCCTGACTCTGCCACCTTCCATCCTGGGCAAATCCCTTCCCTCTGAACTGCAGCCCCCCTGACCTGTGACTCTACAGTGCTGACAGAGGCCTTGTTAAATGTTTCTACCTCTCTTACAATCATCAGCCTTGCCTCCCTGGAGAAACTCTCTTCCAAGATCATCTGCCTCTTGCTTGCGACTATACAGTCCTGCCCAGGCCTGCTAGCATGTTGGACCCAAGGTCACACAAACTGGGTATGCCCAGCTAACTAACCTGGATCCTGGGTCCCTGCCTTTCACACATTAGCTGTGTCTTCCCAGGCCCCAACCATGACTCCACATGCCCCTGGCCTCCCTGAGCCTGTCTCCTCATCCCAGCCTTTGCCTGCTTCTGGCTGCTGCATCTCCAGCCCAGCTCACCTGCCAAGCCTGGTCTACCTTGGTGTCTCCTATGGCCTTGGTAGGAAGAGCTAGGTAGAAGCTGAGCCCATTAAACTCTAAAGCCTCTCCCTGCAGCTGGGCCTACTGGGACGCTCTCCCTCAACTTGGCTTTCCTATGGGACCCCACATCCACCAGCCAGTCAGAACAAATTCCTAGGACAGGGGTTTGGGGGAAGCAGGGAACATGGTGCATTTAGCCCTGGGCTTTGATGGTAATGAGAACAGCTTTGTTAACAGCCCTCATGGGTCCCAGAACTTTACCACCAATGGAACAGTTTTATTCCTGTTTCCTCATCAGGTCCTCAAAACAGCCAGGAAAGACAGGCTGGGTCAGGATTGTTCCTACTATTTTACATTTGCAGAAACCGAGATCTAGGGAAGTAAAGTGACTTGCCCAAAGTTACAAACGTAACAAAGCTGGGATTTGGACCCAAGGCTTCATTCTGCTTCAGCAATGCATCACCTAATGACTGAGGCCTGAGTGCTTTCCAGCTCTGTCACCTTGAACAAGTCCCTTAATCTCACTTAGCCTTTGTTTCCTTATCTGTAAAATGGGTATAACAATACTACCTATCTCACAGGGCTTCTGAGAAGGTCTAAGGTGCTTAGTTCAGTGTCTGCAACATATTAAACACTTAATAAATGAGAGCTCTGATTTTAAAATCCTATTGCATGAATGTAATAGACTACCTTTGTTGTGCAGCAAGGAGCCTACGAGGGTTTTGCAGGAAGAATATGAGGGTGGATGGAGCTCTATGCCCCAATCCGGGGCAGGGCAAAAGCCAGGAGTCATAGACTCTTCCTGCCTTAATTTGCCTGATTCTCTCCGGTGGTCTCCATAGCTCTCTACGTCTGCCTCTGTAGCTTTTTCAGTAATACATATAATATTTAAATACACTCTTTAAAATTTCACAAGAAATAAATAGGTCCTCATTGTAAAATATTTAAATCAGTACAGAGCTTTATGGAATAAAAAGTAAAAGTTCTCTTCACATCGGCCTTCCCTTTCCCAGAGGTAATCACTATTATTGGTTTGGTGTGTTCCTTTCAGACCTTTTGTAAGCATTTTACACACGTGTGTGTGCGTGCATGCACTCAAGAGTGTAGAGAGAAATACATGATTTTATTTTGTGTTTTTCTTTTAAGATAAATCATTTTGTATTTATTGCATAACATATTTTACTTAATACTAAGACTTGGAATCTTTTTATGACTGATCTACTTCATTCTTGTTGTAGTTGTTAGGTGCCGTGCAGTCAGTTCCAACTCGTAGCAACCCCACATACAACAGAATGAAACATTGCCTGGTCCTTCGCCATCCTCACAATCGTTGTTATGCTTGAGCTCATTGTTGCAGCCACTGTGTCAGTCCATCTTGTTGAGTGTCCTCCTCTTTTTCACTCACCCACAACTTTATCAGGCACGATGTCCTTCTCCAGGGACTAGTCCCTTGTGATAACATGTCCAAAGTATGTGAGACCAAGTCTTGCCATCCTTGCTTCTAAGGAATATTCTGGCTGTATTTCTTCCAAGATCGATTTGTTCTGTTCTTCTGGTAGTCCATGGTATATTCAGTATTCTTCAGCAACACCTTAATTCAAAGGCATCAATTCTTCTTTGATCTCCCTTATTCATTGTCCTGCTTTCACATGCATATGAGGCAATTGAAAATACCACAGCTTGCTCCAGGTGCACCTTAGTCCTCAAAGTGACCTCTTTGCTTTTTAACACTTTAAAGAAGTCTTTTAGAGCAGATTTGCCCAATGCAACACATCGCTTGACTTCTTTATCGCTGCTTCCACGGGCATTGATTGTGGATCCAATTAAAATGAAATCCTTGACAACTTCAATCTTTTCTCCATTTATCATGATGTTCCTTATTGGTCCAGTTGGGAGATTTTTTGTTTTCTTTGTGTTGAGGTGTAATCCGTACTGAAGTCTTTGATCTTCATCAGTAAGTGCTTTAAGTTATCATTTCCAGTAAGCAAGGCTGTGTCATCTGCATATTACAGGTTGTTAATGAGTCTTCCTCCAATCCTGATGCCCCGTTCTTCTTCATATAGCCCAGCTTCTCAGATTATTTGCTCAGCGTACCAATGCAATAAGTATGGCGAAAGGATACAACCCTGATGCACACCTTTTCTGATTTTAAACTGTGCAGTATCCCCTTGTTCTGTTTAAATGACTGCCTCTTGGTCTCTGTACAGGCTTTGCATGAGCATAATTAAGTGTTCTGGAATTTCCCATCTTTGCAATGTTATCCATAATTTGTTATGACCCACACAGTCCAATGCCTTTACATAGTCAATGAAACACAGGGAAATATTTTTCTGGTATTCTCTGTTTCAGCCAAGATCCATCTGACATCAGCAATTATATCCCTTATTACATGTCCTTTTCTGAATTCAGCTTGAATTTCTGGCAGTTCTCTTGAATTTCTGTTGATGTACTGCTGCAATCATTTTTGGGTGATTGTCAGCAAAATTTTACTTGCTTGTGATATTAATGATTTTGTTCAATAATTTCGGCATTCTGTTGGATCACTTTTCTTTGGAATGGGTACAAATATGAACCTCTTCCAGTCGGTTGGCCAGGTCGCTGTCTTAAAAAATTCTTGGCATAGAGGAGTGAGCACCTCCACCAGTGCATTCAATTTGTGAAATATCTCAATTGGTATTCCATCAACTCCCAGAGCCTTGTTTTTCAGCAATGCCTTCAATGCAGCTTGGACTTCTTCCTTCAATACCATTTGTTCTTGATCATATGCTACCTCCTGAAATGGTTGAACGTCGACCAGTTCTTTTTGGTACAGTGGCTCTGTATTCCTTCCATATTCTTTTGATGCTTCCTGCATTGTTCAATATTTTGCTCACAGAATCATTCAATATTGCATCTTGAGGCTTGAATTTGTTTCTTCAGTTCTTTCCCCTTGAGAAATGGTATGTTCTTCCCTGTTGGTTTTCTAACTCCAAGTCTTTGCACATATCATTATAATACTTTACTTTGTCTTTTCAAGCTGCCCTTTGAAATCTTCTGTTCAGCTCTTTTACTTCATCATTTCTTCCCTTTGCTTTGGCTACTCTACATTCAAGAGCAAGTTTCAAAGTCTCTTCTGACATCCATTTTGGTCTTTTCTTTCTTTCCTATCTTAAGGAAACCCTGGTGGCATGGTGGCTAAGAGCTACGGCTACTAACCAAAAGGTTGACATTTTGAAATTACCAGGTGCTCCTTGGAAACTGTATAGGGCAGTTCTACTCTGTCCTGTAGGGTTGTTATGAGTCAGAATTGACTCGACGGCAATAGGTTTGTTTTTTTCTTTTTTTTTTTCTTTTGTCTTTTTAATGATCTTTTTCTTTCTTCATGTCATCTCACAATCCTTCTGGTCTTGGGTCATTAGTGTTCAATGCATCAAATCTTTTCTTGAGATGGTCTCTAAATACAGGTGTGTTATACTTAAGGTTGTATTTTGGCTCTCGTGGACTTGTTTTAATTTTCTTCAGCTGCAACTTGAATTTGCACATGAGCAATTGATGGTCTGTTCCTCAGTCTGCCCCTGGCCTTGTTCTGACTGATGATATTGAGCTTCTCTATCATCGCTTTCCACAGATGTAGATGATTTGATTCCTATATATTCCATCCACAAAGTCTACGTGTATAGTCGCTATTTATGTTGTTGAAAAAAGGTATTTGCAATGAATAAGTTGTTGGTCTTGCAAAATTCTATAATGTGATCTCTGGCTTTGTTTCTATCACCAAGGCCATATTTTCCAACTTTCACATTCCAATCACCAGTAATTATCAAGCATCTTGATTGCATATTTGATCAATTTCAGACTGCAGAAGTTGATAAAATTTTCAATTTTTTCATCTTTGGCTCTAGTGGTTGGTGCATAAATTTGAATAATAGTCATATTAACTGGTTTTACTTGTAGATGTATGGATATTATCCTATCACTGACAGCATTGTGCTTCAGGATAGATCTTGAAATATTCTTTTTGGTGATGAATGCAACACCATTCCTCTTCAGTTTGACATTCTCAGCATAGTACACCATACAATCACTCGATTCAAACTGGCTAGTACCAGTCACATTTCAGCTCCCTAACGCCTAGGATATCCACCTTTATGCATTCCATTCCCTTTCTGACGGCTTCTAATTTACCTAGATTCATACTTCCATGTACTGATTATTAATGGATGTTTGCAGCTGTTTTTTCTCATTCGAGTTGTGCCACATCAGCAACTGAAGGTCCCAAAAGCTTGACTCCATCCACGTCATTAAGGGTGACTCCACTTTGAGGAGGCAGCTCTTCCCCAGTCATATTTTGAGTGCCTTTCAACCTGAGGGGTTCATCTTCTGACACTATACCAGACAATGTTCTATTGCTATTCATAAGGTTTTCACTGGCCACCACTCATCTGTTTGTCATAGTGTGGTGGCTTGTGTGTTGCTGCAATGCTGCAAGCTATGCCACCGGTATTTAAAATGCCAGCAGGGTTACCCATGGTGGACAGGCTTCAGCAGGGCTTCCGGACTAAGACAAACTAGGAAGAAGGACCTGGCGATCTACTTCTAAAATAATGGGCCAGTGAAAACTTTCTTTTTACTTGTAACTTAGTATTTATTGTATGAATATGGCATAGTTTATCTAATAACTCACCTGTTGATGGATGTTAAGCTGTATCCAATTATTGCTATTATTAGCAATGTTGTAAATAATATGATTTTTACATGCATTTGGGGCATGCGTGCTCACATAGTTGACTGGAACAGATAGATCCTTAGAAGTGGAATTTCTGGGCCAAGTAGTAAGTACTTTTTTAAAAAATCTATGATGGTCTTTATTTATAACTTTATCGGCAAAAAGGAAGAGGGACAAGTTGAAAAAGTTTAAAATGGTATCACAGCTCATTCTGTCAGATCAAAGAAGTTCCATTTCAAATGTCCATCTAATTATCCAAAGATAATACAAAACTGAATCTGCATATCCAATTTCCTTTACGAAGTACAGTGTTTGTATTTTAGGCCACCTTTTTAATAAATAAATACAAAAGAAACAAAATCATTCATTAAAAACTGCATTAAATGAAGGATATTTTATATTTAAATTTTTGTTGTTCTTGGTAATAGCATATGTCCAGTGAAAATCAAAGCTGGAAAAGCAGTTACACCTCCTACTTGAGTGGCTATCTACAACAATCATTTTCTGAAATGACCATTATATTTCAATTTATCATGAACTACTCTGAACTTACCATGAGATGTAGTCAAAGTCAGAAGAGAAGATGTAGGGACAACATTCCTGTTTTGGAGAGGGTAAACCCTCCAGAATCAGCATGGTAAATAACATATCCTGTTGAAGAATTCTAGGTAGAAAATAATTAATGTAGTCAATTTCAACTTATGCTGAGCTGACTAATTTTTTCATTAACTTGTTTGGTGTCATTCTTCTAAATCAAGCGTGCTTAATTCTTCTTCTAGTTCATCCAAATCTCCCCCAGCGAAAAGATTTTCATCAACAGGACAACATCAGTGGCTCCATTTTCCTGTTCCTCCCCGTCGTTGTCCTCTTCCAAATCACTTCTTTCCCCATTTTCAGCCCTACCTCCGAAAGCTTCACTTAATTTCTTTTCATCCTTTTCTGAAGTATACGTGGGGAATCTTTCAAGACTGGCTATGGTAATACCTATCTCATCTATATCTCTTAGAGTGTACAGGCTTAAATCTATGTCATTTACGCTCACAGAACCATCAGCCTCATCACTGCCTGTTCCTGGGTATAATGGGTATCATCTGCTTCCTTCTCTCATCATCAGCCAGTTCATGATGAAATCCAAACACCTCATGACCACTAATCACTAATGCTTTCCCTGCTTTGAAATCTGCTTTCATTCTTTCTACATCTTGCTCAAGTTTATCAATCTTTCCTTGTCTTTTCCTTTTTTTCTATTCAAGAAAATATTCTAGAGTGATTTTGGTAACGTTCAGACTAAGGCAAACACCGTCTTTCAATGAGATCTTCTAATGAAATTTTGTCTTCTTTCTTTATACCTTTTTTAGACACAAATCCAGGGGGAAGCACATGGTAATATATACACATATCACCCCCTCCGATACCCCAAACCAGTCACACTTGTTGTTTTCAATAGCTTCAAGGAAATGCTTGCATACTATTTGAGTTTTTGGTTTTTTCTTTTCCACCTTACCATGCTTCTTGTTCACTACTTCTTCAGTTTATTTTGTCCCAATTATCCACCCTACCTTTTTCAAGTTCTTCATCTCTTGCATCAATGTAAACACTTCTCTTTTCACATTTTCTCTCCAGAGTCAAGTCCTGAGAGAAGTTACACTTTTCTCCTTTAGTACACTGTCCGTGCTTGAAGAATGCACATACCACAGATTTGGGATCTCCACCTTGACTTATTTTTTGAGCAGCGACTGCAGGTTTGAACAGTTCATTTAGCTCCTGCAATTCCATTTTCTTGTCATCCTTCTTCAGTTTCTTTTTAGCTTCACTTTGTGCTACCTGATGTGAATTTTGTTGACCAAATTTAACTTGATGAGTATAAGCCTTGATAAACTGCTGCTGCTTTGCTCCTTTCTTGTTCTTTAGACCAAAAGTTTTGTCTTTGATGATCTTCTCCATCTTTTACTGCTCCGCCTTTTTGCTGTCACCAGCCTGAGCCTATTTCTTGGGGGGCATTGTGGAGACAGGCGGCACTGGTCAGACTTAAGCACAGCTGAGCACCACTGGGGCTCTGGCCCGGCGGCAGGAGGAGGAGAAAGACCAGGGCTTCTGTCTCACCACACGGAGAAAGTTCATTTTAAAACATAACAGGGTGTGCACATGCAGGGAGCAACCGAGCTTCAAACCCTGAGGCTTCGTGAATACTACTGAGCCACGTGATGACTCTATTACACAAGTGCCTGTTTCTCCTGCCAAGGTCTGGGAGAAAACCATGCATGAGGGATTCATTGCTGCTCACAGAAGAGGTTTCCATGATAGAACTCTACTGACTGTAGATTTATACCTGCAGAATGCAAGATTACTAAGTCATTGGCAGCTAAGCACAAAACTTAATGAAAAACAAAAAATCGTACAACAGAGGCTGTGGCCCTCTCCTAATCTAATGAACTTAATGATGGAGCTGAAAATGGTTTTGAAAATTTATTTGAATACCAAACAGAAACCTAACATGCCAGCCCCTCCTCTCCAGACGTACTCAACCCTTATTGAAAAGAGGAATTTAGGGTTGGGATAAACTTGGATATGTGGATCTTTGCTTCAGTACCATCAAACGCTGAAGGTGTTTCCGGGGAAAACAATCTAATCACTCCTAAGTTAAACACAAAAATTTCTTCAGAATCATCAGGTTTTTAGGTGGTTCCTTTTGTTCTGTTTTCTTTTTCTTAGACACTACAGAGCCCTTTAATAAACATCCAGAGCCAGCTTTTGGTAGATAAGAATGATTAAAGTTTTTCTGCTGTGTTATAGATGACATTGATGAGAAGACTTGGGCACTTGACCAAAAGAACCCACGTGGAGTGCAACAGTTGGTAGAACTGCAGTAAGTAGGAGGAAAAAACAACAAAAAAGTCAAGGGTAAGATTCCTTTTATGTTTCTTCTTTTATTTTGCTTTACTTAAGAAGACGAATAGGAGAGTTATGGTGCGGGGCTGAGACTTCTTTGTAAAAAGCCGACATCCTAAGACTATTATAACATTATAGGATGAAATAGAATTTATTTTATTACCTATGGGAATAAAAATATTCTCATACTTCAAGGAAATGGCTGGTTGTTCTGTAGCCATAGTAACAAGTGATCATGAGAACTTGTTTTAAATCCATTTAACTTATTAATGATGGCTTTGCAATAGTACACACACTTCTGAAAGCCAGTCAGTCTACAAGTCAGCCACTCAGCAACAGCTTCACTCCAGTAATCACACTTCCACGGCTAATGGCAAATCAATCTCTAATCACCCCACCCCAAAATTCCACCAATGCCTGATCTCCACACTTCCCAAAACCCTACATAAGATCAGCTCTCTGAGTTGCTCAGAAATAGATTATGCCACAAACTATAGCAGTCTTATGCTTAAGCAATTAGTAAATTCAGCATTTTGTTTTAGATATTGAGTGGTGGTCTCTTTCTTTAACACTCCTTTTTTATTTCTGTAAGATCAGTAGTAATGTCCCCACTTTCATTTCTAATTTTAGTAATTGGAGTTTTCTCTCTTTTTCTCTTGGTCAGTCTAGCTGAACGTTTGTTAATTTTGTTGACATGTTCAAAGAACTAACTTTTAGTTTTGTTGATTTTTCTTTATTGTTTTTCTGTTCTCTCTTTCATTTTTTTCTAATCATTATTATTTCATTCCTACAGCTTGCTTTGAGTTTACTGTAGTTTGCTCTTTTTCTAGTTTCTTAAGTGGAAGGTTAAGCTATTGATTTGAGATCTTTTTTAATGTAGGTATTTACAGCTATAGACTTCCCTCTAAACACTGCTTTAGCTGCATCCCATAGGTTTTGATATGTTTTTGTTTTCATTCATCTCAAAATATTTTCTAATTTCACTTGATTTGTTTTTTGACCCATGAGTTGTTGAGGAGTGTATTGTTTCATTTCCATGTATTTCTGTAAGTAGCATTTAGTAATAGAGCTTTTATTATTTTAGAGATAGAAAAACTGGGCAGGTTATTTAAAATACTTATCACTTAAAACAAACCAAAAAAACAGTTTAGAAATAATGAAATCTTCAAAGGTGAAACTAGAACAGATTGATGGGGACAATTCTGAGAATATTTTTTGAAGAAAACATAAAAGGAGGATAAAAGAAATTAAAGTGAAGCTTGCTTTTGGAAGAATGAACAGAAAGTACAAGATAAGAATCTAGTATATTTTAAGTATTGTGTTTACCATTGAGAATATGAAATTAATGCAGAGGGAATGTTATCACCATAAATATCATTCTTGTAGTGGAATCATAGCCTCATGACTGTAAAGTGACTACATACGCATTTTCACAATGAGTCAGTGATAAGTGCAGTCGTCAGTTCTAGAGTTCAACATTTTGAGTTTGGAGATGTCTTAAACTGGATTTTGAGGTCTTAGAATTCATCATTTTAATCTTTCTTCTTTCTTCCCCTCCCAGCAGCATTGAGATATAAAATATAGCACATAGTAGGTTCATGATATGTGCACTTAATATATGAATGAAACCTTAGTTGTCTGTTTCTGTTTTCCTTCCAAGAAGTTTACACGGTCATTTGTGGGAACAGATAAATGACTAGATAAAAACAGAAAAAGATCACTGCTGCGTGTAAAACAAGTTGACTTATGTAATTATCCCAACACTTGGTTAAGAAAAAAAAAAGTCTCCACTGGATAGAAGGAGAAGATTAGGACCATTAGTCATACATACTATGATTCAGGATGAGCACCACACTGTTAGGTAAAAATGAGATCAATTTTAAGACTATTTTCCTTATGTAAGTGTACCTCATCTGAGTTAACGTAGAAGGCTTCCTCAGACAATAAACCTAGCTTCAAGTAGGCCCCTAATTCTCCCAGGCAGTCATCCTGTATGTCCCAGGCCTATTCCCCCTCCACCTCTTCTAGATATTTTTTCACACCTTCTCCTCTCAACTCAGTCCACCAACATCTCTTCCCTATTGTCACTCCAACCAAACAGGAGAGGCTCCCACCCCACTCACCAGCATCTGCACCCACATGCTCTGCATTTCCGCCTGTTACCATGGATAAACTATCCATGCTCCTATTTAAAGCCAGTCATCTTGAGCAATTCTCTCCTCTCTCCTCCATCACCTTTTTTTTTCTTCCATATAATTCCAAATATGCTGTTATTTTTCCCACCTTAAAAAAATTTACCTCTCTTTAAACTGAGAAGAAAACATACTTTTGTGGTTACAAGAGGAGGGAGGGAGGGAGAGTGGGAGAGGGGTATTCACTAATTAGATGGTAGATAAGAACTACTTTAGGTGAAGGGAAAGACAACACACAAAACAACAGCGCAACTGGACTAAACCAAAGGCAAAGAAGTTCCCTGAATAAACTGAATGCTTTGAAGGCCAGTGTAGCAGGGGCAGGGGTTTGGGGACCATGATTTCAGGGGTTATGTAAGTCAATTGGCATAATAAAATCTATTAAGAAAACATTCTGCATCCCAGTTTGAAGAGTGGCATCTGGGGTCTTAAACACTAGCAAGCAGCCATCTAAGATGCATCAATTGGTCTCAACCCACCTGGATCAAAGGAGAATGAAGAACACCAAGGACACAAGGTAATTATGAGCCCAATAGACAGACATAAACCAGAGACCACATCATCCTGAGACCAGAAGAACTATATGGTGCCCAGCTACAACCGATGACTGCCCTGACAGGGAGCACAACAGAGAACCCCTGAGGGAGCAGGAGAGCAGTGGGATGCAGACCCCAAATTCTCATAAAAAGACCAGACTTAATGGTCTGACTGAGACTAGAAAGACCCCGGTGGTCATGGCCCTCAGACCTTCTGCTGGCCCAGGACAGGAACCATTCCCAAAACCAACTCTTCAGGCATGGATTGGACTGGACAATGGGTTGGAGAGGGATCCTGATGAGGAGTGAGCTTCTTGGATCAGGTGGACACTTGAGACTATGTTGACATCTCCTGCCTGGAGGATAGATGAGAGGGTAGAGGGGGTTAGAAGTTGGCGAAACGGACACGAAAAGAGAGTGGGGGGAGAAAGCAGGCTGTCTCATTACGGGGAGAGTAATTGGGAGTGTGTAGCAAGGTGTATATAAGTTTTTATGTGAGAGACTAACTTGATTTGTAAACTTTCACTTAAAGCACAATAAAAATTATATTAAAAAAATTTACCTCTCTAAAATGTGGATTAATAAAAACATCAAGATGCACAACAGTGTGTATAGCATGCTACCATCTCTTTAGGAGAAGTGGCAATGTGGATGTGTGTCTGTTTGCTTATGCTGAAAATGGAAAGATAAACCAAAAAATGGATTCCTTAAAAGGGATGCAATAGGTGGAGAGGGGCAGAGATGGAAACTAGAATGCAGTAAAAATGCCCTGTTTTACAGCTTTGACTTAAAATTATTATAATTGTGAGTTGAAAAACCATATATGAAGTCCCTCATTACAATTTGCTGAAATTCCTACTCTCTGCTAATGCATTTGCTCAGAGTTCCATTTAAGTTCTGCATCTTTGTCATAATTTGCTAAGGAATATTTTCTTCTCTCTAACATGTGCCTGCTCCATTTGTTTTTCTGAGAACGGTTTTCCTTTCTGGTTGCCTAGGGAGTCTATAGTTCATCCCATTGTTGCTCTCATCTGATTCCTTTTTGATCTGTGTAATTCCTGAAGGGGGCTGAGTGTTAAAGCCCTTTGGGTTTAATTGAGTGTAAACTCCATTTCTTGATAGTGTTGGGAGTGGGGTGGGGTCTAAGCTAAAAATCAATCCCCACTGAAAGGTATAAACATAGAAGCTCCACTACATCTTGGTTAGCACCAGGATGAACCCCCTCCTTCTCTGATGGAAGCAGCTCAGGGATTCTCCTGTTAAACCAGCCCACATCCACCGTGTTGTTAACTACATTAGGACTGTGCCTGTGAATGTGACTCTGTTTAGAAATAGGGCTTTTTCTTTTGTTGTGTTAATGAAGCCATACCAAAGTAGTGTGGGTCCTAAGAGAGGTGTTTTATAAAAAGAGAAAACAGACGTGGAAAGACAGATACACACACAGGGAGAAAAGCCATGTGATGACTAAAAGTCAGATGGATCTATAAGCAGCAAAGGAATGCCAAGGACAGTGGCTGCCACCAGAAACTAGAAAACAGACCCACAGAAGGAATTAACACAGACAATACCCTTATTTGGACTTCTGGCCTTTAGAACTGTGAGAAAATTATTTTCTGTTCTTTATAGCCATCTACTTAGTGGTATTTTGTTACAGCAGCCCTAGGTAACTTAGACGCCCCAAGTATCCATCAACATAACAAACTGTGTTATATACATACAATGGAATATATTATTCAGTCACACAGAGAAACGAAGTTCTGATACATGCTATGACAGGGATGAGCCTTAAGAACATTATGCTGAGTGAAATAAGTCGGTCAGAAAGACAGATATTGCATACTTCCTCTTATATGAAATATCTACAATAGGCAAAGGCGTAGAGACCAAAGTTTATTAGTGGTTACCAGGGGCTGGAGGAAAGGGAAAATTGGGAGTTACTGTTTAAAGGGTACCAAGTTTCTTTTTTGGAAATAGTGGTAATGGCTGCAAACAGAGTGAATGTAATTAATGTCACTAAATTGTACACTTAAAAGTGTAAGTTAACACTTGAAATGGTTACAATGGCATTTTTTTTTATTGTGCTTTAAGTGTAAGTTTACAAATCAAGTCAGTCTCTCATACAAAAATTTATATACACTTTGCTATGTACTCCTAATTGCTGTCCCCCTAACAAGACAGTACATTCCTTCCCTCCACTCTCTTTTCGTGTCCATTCGGCCAGCTTCTGACCCCCTCTGCCCTCTCATCTCACCCCAGATAGGAGATGCCAACATAGTCTCAGGTGTCTACTTGATCCAAGAAGCTCATTTTTCACCAGTATCATTTTCTATCCCATTGTCCAGTTCAATCCCTGTCTGAAGAGTTGGCTTTGGGAATGGTTCCTGTCTTGGGCTAACAGAAGGCCTGGGCACCATGACCACAGGGGTCTTCTAGTCTCAATCAGACCATTAAGTCTGGTCTTTTTACAAGAATTTGGAGTCTGCATTTCACTGCTCTTCTGCTCCCTCAGGGGTTCTCTGTTGTGTTCCCTGTCAGGGCAGTCATCAGTTGTAGCTGGGCACCATCTAGTTCTTCTGGTCTCAGGCTGATGTAGTCTCTGGTTTATGTGGCCCTTTCTGTGTCTTGGACTCATAATTACCTTGTATCTTAGATGGCCGCTTGCTAGTGTTTAAGACCCCAGACTTCACTCTCCAAAGTGGGATGCACAATGTTTTCTTAATAGATTTTATTTTGCTGATTGACTTAGATGTCCCCTGAGACTGTGGTCCCCAAACCCCTGCCCCTGCTACGCTGGACTTCAAAGCATTCGGTTTACTCAGGAAACTTCTTTGCTTTTGGTTTAGTACAGTTGTGCTGACCTTTCCTGTATTGTATGTTGTCTTTCCCTTCACCTAAAGTAGTTCTTATCTGCTATCTAATTAGTGAGTCCCCCCTCCCTTCCTCCCTCCTCTCATAACCATCAAAGAATATGTTCTTCTCTGTTTAAACTATTTCTTGAGTTCTTATAATAGTGGTCTTATACATTATTTGTCCTTTTGCAACTGACCAATTTCACTCAACATAATGCCTTCCAGGTTCCTCCACGTTATGAAATGTTTCACAGATTCATCACTTTTCTTTTGTCGATGCATAGTATTCCATTGTGTGAATATTGAAATACCCAGTGCCATTGAGTCGATTCCCACTCATAGCGACCTTATAGGACAGAGTAGAACCACCCCATAGAGTGTCCAAGGAGCACCTGGTGGATTCAAACTGCTGACCCTTTGGTTAGCAGCCGTAGCCCTTAACCACTATGCCACAGGATTTCCAGTGTGTGAATATACCATAATTTATTTATCCATTCATCCGTTGACAGGCACCTTGGTTGCTTCCATCTTTTTGCTATTGTAAGCAGTGCTGCAATGAACATGAGTGTGCACATTTCTGTTGGTGTAAAGGCTCTTATTTCTCTAGGATATAATCCAAGGAGTGGGATTCCTGGATCGTATGGTAGTTCTATTTCTAGCTTTTTAAGGAAGCGCCAAATTGATTTCAAAAGTGGTTGTACCATATTACATTTCCACCAGCAGTATATAAGTGTTCCGGTCTCGCCATAACCTCTCCAACATTTATTATTTTGTGTTTTTTTGGGTTAATGCCAGCCTTGCTGGAGTGAGACAGAATCTCATTGTAGTTTTGATTTGCATTTCTCTAATGGCTAATGAGGAAACCCTGGTGGCATAGTGGTTAAGTGCTATGGCTGCTAACCAAAGGATCGGCAGTTTGAATCTGCCAGGCGCTCCTTGGAAACTCTATGGGGCAGTTCTTCTCTGTCCTATAGGGTCACTATGAGTTGGAATCGACTCGACGGCATTGGGTTTGGTTTTTTGGTTTTAAGGGCTGATGATCATGAGCATTTCCTCACGTATCTTTTAGCTACCTGAATGTCTTCTTTAGTGAAGTGCCTGCTCATATCTTTTGCGCATTTTTTAATTGAGTTATTTGTCTTTTTGTTGTTGAGTTTTTGCAGTGTCATGTAGATTTTAGTGATCAGGCACTGATTTGAAATGTCATAGCTAAAAACTTTTTCCCAGTCTGTAGGTAATCTTTTTACTCTTTTGGCGAAGTCTTAAAAAAAAAAAAAAAATTTTTTTTTAGATAAGTGTAGGCGTTTGATTTTTAGGAGCTCCCGGTGACCTAGTTTCTCTTCTTTATCGTTTAGTAATGTTTTGTATACTGTTTATGCCATTTACTAGGGCTCCTAACATTGGGGTTTTGAATTTGGAAACATTGTCCCTATTTTTCCTTCCATAATCTTTACGGTTTTAGATTTTATATTTAGGTCTGATGCATTTTAAGCTCGTTTTTGTGCATGGTGTGAGGTATGGGCTTGTTTCACTTTTTTGCAGATGGATATCCAGTTATGCCACTACCATTTGTTAAAAGACTGTCTTTTCCCCTGTTTAACTGCTTTGGGGCCTTTGTCAAATATGAACTGCTCATATGTGGGTGGATTTATGTCTGGATTCTCAATTCTGTTCCATTGTTCTATGTATCTGTTGTTGTACCAGTACCATGCTGTTTTGACTACTGTGGCAGTATATTAGGTTCCAAATTCAGGTGAAGTGAGGCATCCCACTTTGTTCTTCTTTTTCAGTAATGCTTTACTTATTCAGGAACTCTTTCCCTTCCGTATGAAGTTGGTGATTTGTTTCTCCATCGCATTAAAAATTATCATTGGAATTTGGATCAGAATTGCATTGTATCTATAGGTTGCTTTTGGTAGAATAGACATTTTTACAATGTTAAGTCTTCCTATCCGTGAGCGAGGTATGTCTTTCCACATACGTAGGTCTCTTTTGGTTTCTTGCAGAAGTGTTTTGTGGTTTTCTTTGTATGAGTGTTTTACATCTCTGGTAAGATTTATTCCTAAGTATTTTATCTTCCTGGGGGCTACATAAATGGTATTGACTTGGTGATTTCCCCTTCGATGTTCTTTTTGTTGGCATAGAGGAATCCAACTGATTTTTGTATGTTTATCTTGTATCCTGATACTCTGCTGAACTATTAATTTCAGTAGTTTTCTTGAGGATCCCTTAGGGTTTTCTGTGTATAAGATCATGTCATCTGCAAATAGAGATACTTTTACTTCTTCCTTGCCAATCTGGATGCCCTTTATTTCTTTATCTAGCCTAATTACGATGGCAAAACTTTTTGTATATATTTTACTGTAAAAATTTAAAAGATATTTATAGGAGAGATTTTTTACCTTGGACAGAATATTATCCTCCATGTTCCTACTCACCCTGCCCCATGTTTCTGTATCAAACAGCACCTACCACACTGTGTTGTTTCTGCCATGTCTATCTCCCTCACTAGACTGTGAGCAGCAATCCAGGGCAGCAACTATCATGGTTAATCTCTGTGTTTCTAGCATCTACTGCATGGACCAGTACCTCTCAAGTGCTCAGGAAGAGTTTCTTAAATGAATGAACAAATGAGGAAAACTATATTCAGTAGCTAGATGTTTACTGTAAATGTGAAGACCACCACCATTGCATTACACTGGTGAGAAGTCTTGGGCCAACCAGTGAGAACTACTGTTGCAGCTTCTGCCCAAGGGAATAATGCTTTATAAAAGATTTTATTATGAAACATAATACTCATACAGGAAAAAATATAAAGCCTAAATATATAGTTTAATTATAAAGCAAATGCCACGTCACCTTTACTCAGGAGATGAAACTGACAAAACTTCACAGACCCCTGGATACTTCTCTTCTGATTACAACCCTTTCTGTCTCCTATAGAAGTAACAGTGATTACGACTTTTATAATAGATATGCCTTCTCTTTTCTTCATAGTTTATGACATCTGTATGCATTGATAAAAAATATAATTTAGCGCTGCCTGTCTTTAAATTTTGTATAACTGGAATCATACCATTATGGATTGAATTGTGACAAGATGTGTATCAATTTGGCTAGGCCATGATTCCCAGTATTGTGTGATTGTCCATCATTTTGTCTTCTGATGTGATTTTTCTATGTGTTGTAAATCCTACCTCTATGATATGGAAACCCTGGTGGAGTAGTGATTAAGTGCTATGGCTGCTAATCAAAGGGTCGGCAGTTCGAATCCGCCAGGCACTCCTTGGAAACTCTACGGGACAGTTCTACTCTGTCTTATAGGGTCACTATGAGTCGGAATCGACTCGATGGCACTGGGGTTTTTTTTTTTTTTTTCTTTTTTTGGGTATGATATTAATGAGGCCTAATAGAGGCAGTTATGTAAACGAAGCAGGACAATCTACAAGATTAGGTTGTAATGTGAGTCATTTTTTTTTTTTTTTTTTTTTTGAGATACAAAAGACAGAAGCAAGCAGAGAGACATAGAGGCCTCATACCACCAAGAAAGCAGCACTGGGAGCAGAGCTCGTCCTTTGGACCTGGGATCCCTGGGCCTGAGAAGCTCCTCCACCAGGGGAAGATTAATGATAAGGACCTTCCTCCAGAGTGACACAGAGAGAAAGCCTTCTCCTGGAGCTGGCACCCTGAATTCAGACTTCTGGCCTGCTAGACTCTGAGAGAATAAACTTCTGTTGTTGAAGCCATCCTCTTGTGGCATTTCTCTTCCAGCACCACTAGATAACTAAGACACATGCAATATGTATCTCTTTGAGTCAGATGCTTTTGCTCATCACTATGCAAGATTCCTCCATGTTGCATGTATATGTAATTCAGTCATTTTAAAATTGTGTTGAAGTATTACAAATTAGAGAAATGCTGCTGTATTGGGTCATAGAATATGTGTGTCTTCAATGTTATAAGACAGTGATGAGATAGGGAAGAAACAGGGACTGAGCCCCTAGGCAAGGGGCCCTGCAACACCTGCAACTTGCAACTTTCTTACAAAAATTACGTGCTTGGCTAGTGGTGCAAAACCCCATCCTCGAATGTGTGATAAGGAAAGAACAAACAATGTACGCCCTTGTAAGATGTTTTTCAGAGGAACCGACCCTGGAGCATGTGCAGACATCTGCAAAGTGACTGATGGATGATTTCTGCCTGATGCAAGTACCTGTGACAGGAATCAAACTGACAGCACAGAAGGGACTGTGCAGGCATGACACCCCATAATAAGTCCTGCCATCCAGTCCCAGGAGCCTTTGCTACGGGTTCCATCTTGGATTCCAGACGCACATGCAACCTAATATAGTATGCACCACCATTCTGAGAAATACCACCCCTTGAGAGAAACCTACTAAATATTCATTACTCTATTATCCTCGCCAAACCCATATAAACCAAGTCAAACCATACCCACTGCCATTGAGTCGATTCTGACTCACAGCGACCCTATAGGACAGAGTAAAACTGCAGCATAGAGTTTCCAAGGAGCACCTGGCAGATAGCAAAACCTTCCTTTGGGGGAACAGAGGCTAGCGTTGCCTGGTCCCTCTCTGTTCCCCACTCATGAGCCTTTACTCTCTTTCTGCAGCTAATAAACCTTTGTTCATGTGGAACCTCTGAGCCTCTCCTGGTCATTCTTGGTCAGTAGAAAGCAAGAACTTCGGCAGGCCTTAGTCCCAAGCTGGGAAGCCTTGCCCTGCAACAGTGACTGTCATTGTTTGAATTGTGTCCTCCCCAAAACATGTGTCAACTTGGTTAGGCCATGATTCCTAGTATTGTGTGGTTGTCATCTATTTTGTGATTGTAAATTTATGCTAAAGAGGATTAGGGTGGGATTGTAATACCACCCTTAGTCAGGTCACCTTATTGATCCAATGTAAAGGGAGTTTCCCTGGCCTGCACCTCCTTTTATATCTCAAGAGATAAAAGGAAAGGGAAGCAAGCAGAGAGTTAGGGACCTCATACCACCAAGAAGGCACCACCAGGAGCAGAGCACATCCTTTGGACATGGGCTCCCTGTGCCTGAGAGGCTCTTTGGCCAGGGGAAGATTGAGGACAAGGACCTTCTTCCAGAGCCAACAGAGAGAGAAACCCTTCCCCTGGAGCTGACGCCCTGAATTTGGACTTGTAACCTACTAGACTGTGAGAACATAATTCCCTCTTTCTTAAAGCCATTCATTTGTGGTATTTCTGTTATGGCAGCACTAGATGACCAAGACAGAATTCAGTACCGAGAGTGGGGTGCTGCTCTAACAGATACCTAAATTGTAGAAGCGGTTTTGAAACTGAATGGGTAGAGTTCTGACTGTGGCAGAGGACCAGCGCAGGAGAGAACCTGCAGCAGCAGAGAAGTGGCAACAGCAGCAGAACCAGGAGACCAGCGCCAGACAGTGCTGGAGCCAGCCCACAGAGCAAGAGAGCTGAGTGCCTGTTTGCAGGAGGCTTCCCGGCAGAGTAGGGTGCCTCTGGGCACTTATCATTAGAGCTAGGTTTGCTGATCCATGGAGCCAGAGAGCTGAGTGCCTGTGTGCAGGAGGCTTCCTGGCAGAGTGGGATGTCTCTGGGCACTTTTCAGTGGAGCTACTGAGCTTGGGAACACTTGGCCCACCCAGCAAGGCAGATGTGGGTATGAGGCCCAAGGAGCTGAGAGGCCAAGAAACCAGGAAACAGAAGCCAAAAGAGACAAGGAACACAAGAAGCTGAGCTGCCTCAGTCTCAAAAGGAAAGGGCATGACCTCAGGGGTTTTAAAGGGCGGAGCCATGGCCTCTCGTGTTTCCAAGGGTGGAGTTGCCACCCAGATGGACTAAGAGAATGGTGCGCCTAAAGCCGAGGGAGCAGAGCTTCTGTTCCAGTGGGCCTGGAAGGAGGAGCTGAAGCCCAGGGCCAAGGGGTCTCCACTCAGAATCTGGAGAGTGTGGCCAATACCTAGAGGCTGGAGGGCAGGGTTATTGTGTAAATTGTCTCAGAGAACAGAGGATTATTTCCAAAGTTTTGATGGTTAATGTAATATGTTTGGCTGACTTGCTTGGTGCCTGTTATCCCTTCTTTTCCTCTAGTTTGTCCTATTTGTAATGGAAATGTCTAACTTGTGCCTGTTCTGCCATCCTACCCTTGGAGGCAGATAACTTGCATTCTAGATTTCACAGAAGAAGAGAAATTTTTGGGTTTTAGACTTAGAGTTAAGACTTTTGCTATGATATATGGGGTGAATATGTTTTGCATGTTACAAGGATGTGATTTTGGGGGGACCAAAGGGTGGAATGTCATGGATTGAATTGTGTCCCCCCCAAAATATGTGTCAAGTTGGTTAGGCCATGATTCCCAGGATTGTGTGGTTGTCCTCCATTTTGTGATTATAATTAGGGTGGGATTGTAACACCACCCTTACTCAGGTCACCTTCCTGATCCAATGTTAAAGGAGTTTCTCTGGGGTGTGGCCTGCACCACCTTTTTTATCTCAAGAGATAAAAGGAAAAAGAAGCAAGTAGAGAGTTGGGGACCTCGTACTACCAAGAAGGCACCACCAGGGGCAGAGCGCATCCTTTGGTCATGGGGTCTCTGTGCCTGAGAAGCTCTTCGACCCGGGGAAGATGGAGGATAAAGACCTTCTTCCAGAGCCGACAGAGAGAGAAAGCCTTCCCCTGGAGCCGATACCCTGAATTTGGACTTGTAACCTACTAGACTGTGAGAAAATAAATCTCTTTGTTAAAGCCATCCACTTGTGGTATTTCTGTTATGGCAGCATTAGATGACTGAGACAGTGACAAACTATTTTCCAAAGTATTTGTACAAATTTGCACTCGCAATATTAGTGGGTGAGAACTCCCACTGACCTGTATCCTCGCCAGCATTGGTATCATCAGACTTTCACATTTTACCCAGTCTGGTTGGTTTCCACTGGTATTTAGTTGTGGTTGTAATTTGCATTTCTCCTATTACTAAAGAGGCTGAGCACTTTTTCATGTATTTGTTGGACATTGGTGTAGTCTCTTTTGTGAAGTATTTTGCTCATTTTTCCAGTGGCTTGACTATCTTTTTCTTATTGATTGAAAGTGATTCTCTACACATTCTGGCTATGAATCCCTAGATGACTATACATGAATTGCAAATATCTTCTCCCATTCTGTAGCTTGTTTTTCCCACTGTATTTTCATGTCTTTTGATGACCAGAGATTTTAAATTAAAAAGAAAAAAGTCAAGTTTATTAATTTTATTCTCTAGGCTTAGAGCTTTTTAAATCTTGTTTAAGACACATTTCTCTACTGTGGGATCATGATGTTAGTCTCCTATACAGTTTTATAGTTTTGCCCTTCACATTTATCTCTTTAATGAGATTAATTTTTATGTTCGGCTTAAAGTAGGGAATAAATTTCATTTTTTGACATATGGATACCTAATAGTTCAAATACCATTTATTAAATGTCCATCTTCCACAGTGGTCTGTAGTGTTATTTCCTTCATATACCAATTGTTGTTTCTGGTCTCTCTATTCTGTTTCATTGGTCAATATGTCTATTCATGTCTTAATAACTCACCTCCCTTTTCTCACCTTTGTTACAATTTTATCCTTATTATATTGAAAACTTCTTTGGTGCACTTAAGAAGATACTTCTTTATATTTTATCTGCCATTTTTAGTTCTTTCCACAGAAGGGTTGATTTAATAACGTAAAAAAACCCAGTGCCGTCGAGCCTAGTCTATCATTAATGGAAATGGAAGTTGCAATGGTGTATTTTTGGTCCTGCTATAAGTCATTCTTTCACTTCAGAAAACTTTTTGTGGCCTTATCTGTTCTCAGCACACTGGTGTCCTAGGAGCAAAATTAGCTATATCTAAGGATCAAGGGCCCAAGAACGCCATGGGTCCTGGGTACATGCCATTTTGCTGATGGCTGCTTTGACATCCTTGTTCCTCAGGGTATAGATGAGGGGGTTGAGAACAGGAGTAAGGATGGCAAACACCACATTGCCCATGATGTGGAAGTCGAGGGACAGGTCAGCCCTGTAGGCCACGTAGGCTACGGCAATGGACGAGTAGTAGGTGCCAACCACCAGGAGGTGGGAGCCGCAGGTGGAAAATGCTTTTGAGCGTCCTTCTCGGGAGCTGATACGAAGTACTGAGGCCAGGATGTGGGCATAGGAGAGAAGCACTAGAAGAAGGGGCAGGAATGATACCACCATGGCAATGCAGAAGCCCATGAAGGTCTGGGGGTTTGTGTCAGAGCAAGAGGCCTGGACCACAGCCAAGTGGTCACAGAAGCAGTTGTATATACGAACAGTGCTGTCAAATGCCATCTGGGAGGTCTGCACCACTGCTGGAATGGGCAGGAGGAAAGCAGTGAGCCAGGCACTAGCTGCCAGTGCAGTGTTGGTCTGTGGAGTCATGTGGACAGGGTAGTGCAGTGGGTGACAGATAGCCACATAGCGATCATAGGCCATGACCACCAGGATGAAGGCTTCTGAGCAGGAGAAGCTGTGGAAAAGGTACATCTGTAAGAAGCAGGCAGGGAAGCTGAGGAAGCGGTCCCCAAGCAGGAGCAGGGACAGCATCTTGGGGACAGTGGATGTGGTGAAAAGGATGTCCAGGGCAGAGAGATTGATCAGGAAGAAGTACATGGGCTTGTGGAGGCTAGATTCTACCACCACAGCCGCCAAGATCAAGGTGTTACCCACAAGAATGAGGAGGTAGAAAAGCGGGAAGATAAAGAAGACAGGGAGGAAGAGGAACTCCTGTAGAGAGGGGATGCCCACCGGATAGAAGGTGGGTGAAAAGTTCTCAGATCCATTACAGGCTGTGGCTTTCATGGCAGGACAGAGCTGGGTGCCCAGGTGACAGACAGCCAGAACATCTGGAAACCAGAGCAACCAGGAGTTTAGAATGAGAATTCCCTAGAGTTCACTGTACAGTTAATGCAATCCAAATCGTTTATAACCAAGCCTAGAGGACTGCTGGTGGCCTCCAATATTGATTCCTCCATCTTAGCCTACTATTCACTTCTTCCTTCTTCCACTGAGTGGTTATTAAGTACACACAACGTGCAAGGCTGTAAAATAAGACTTCTAAGTCGCTACCATCATGGGGCTTAAATTCTAGTAGAAGGACCGTGCATTAAAAAGCCAATCACAGAGTTAATTATCTAGCTGCAATTGTGTTAAATGCATTGAAATACAGCTTCTACTAGTCATCTGCTCCATGTCCCACGCTGTCTTTTGGGCATCAGATCTCTTAGATCCCTAAGTTCTTATATTTTCTTTTACATTTGCTTAATGTTCTACTAGGGGCATTATCACCATACCACTAACAAGAGCTAATTTTTCCAAGGTTTTCTGCAACATGCTGTCTGCTTAGTCTACTCATTACCCAGGGAATGACTTCTTTCTCATTTTCTGGGCACAGCAGCTCTGTTTGCCTCTCTCTATACTAAGTACTCTGTGTTCATCCCTGTGTGTATGTGTGTGGTCTCTTATGTTTTAGGGATGAGACGGGCAAATGCCTTTGGTGGAAGGACTTACTTCCTGGTGGAGCCTGAGCTGAAGGTAGAGCTTCCTACCATTGTGTACTTCTTGGGTTACTCTATCAGTCTTCCTTCCTCCTGGCTCCTGCAGCCCAGCAGGTATTTCTGTTTAGTCATTTTTACGCTCACTCTCCTGTTGGTTCTTCTAAGACCAGCTCAGAAGAAGCCCTAAGAACCTTTCCTGAGAGCCATTGTTGCTCGAGAGAACTCAAAGAACTGTAAGCTGTAGCTGGTCAAAGACAGAAGAACTCTACATGAGAAGTTGTTCTGAAAGACTTCGTGCATGTTCACTAACTGTGTGCTTGGGCCAACTCCAGCACTAATCGTTTTGAACTGAGGAAAATACTGACACATGCCTACTTCAGGGGTACGGCTCTAACCAAACAATCCAGGCAGGTTCACGTCTATGTTTGCATTACTGTTGCTTTAACCCCAGTGATTCCATGAGCAGTTATGCCTTGAATTTCTTGCAACTACATCTACCATCTCTTTTCTAAAACAAAAATAAAACAGACAAGCAAAAAACTGCTCTCGTGTTCTAGAATCACAGAATGTCAGAGCTGGAAAAAAAAGTTTTTTTAAAATCTTCAATTACAATGCATTCTCCACCCTCCTCTACCACTTTTTAAAAATTTCAAAGTTTGCTCTGTGATTGACTGGGATTGTGTACCCTGGCTCATAGACCTGGAATTGGTGACTGGAAAATGGCTTTGCATCTGAAATAAACATGGGACAGACAACCCTCTTATGTGTGTGCTCCTTAAAAGAAGATCTCAGAGGTCATTCTTAAGCTCTTTTACAATCCCATGACCTGGCAAAAGGGTGAACCTGCAGTGTCTCAATTTTAAAGGGTTATCCCTCCGTTAGCCAGAACTGCATCCTGACAGGTTTGGTTATAAGGTTTTTGTCATACCCAAAGGGATGAAAACTCCATAGCTGCATTCAGAGACAGTCATGACCTGATGGTCCCTGGGTTAGTCTTCTCTAGTTGGAAGGTTTAGGGGGCAGAAAGTCAGAGGACCAAACCCAGAGGGGCCCTTAGAGCCCATCAAGCCATCAAGTCCTGCTGCCCATCTCTTCTTTCCCACTGGCTTACAGCTGATGATATAGATGCTGAGATCCAGATGGAGAGGTGGCATGTGGATTTGTACTGCCAGGCAGTGCTGGGGTCCCCAGCAGGTAGACCAAGCATATGCTTGGATCATCAGCAAAGCTGGGGTACCAGAAATTCTTTCCAAAATAATTTAACATTTGGTATTGCAAAGCACCATTCTAGTTGTCTATCATGGGAACTATCAGAATTTGGCTGGATGCTCTTTTACAGGTTAGTGCTCTTGTTTTCTTTTGAACTACATATTACATCTAAGTAATGCAACCCTGTGCTTAGGGATGAAAGGGCACTGTTTTCCAGGGCACAGAACCTACACCAGGAGATCTTCCTGTTAGGATTGTCTAGGTGCCAGTTACAATGCTAGAAGGGGAGAGAGAAGGAGCTTTATGTACCTCATCTCTTCTCATGATATAACCCATCCAGGGAGTGGTTATGCCCCTTCAACAAACGAGGGGTCAGAGAAAGAAAACCTCTTGTCCATGGCCATGGCTGGTAAAGAGTGAGTGCAGAGGGGTCATTCTGGAGCCAGCCTACTGCAAAGAACTGAGCCCTGGCCTGGAAACCAAGAGCTCTGTTTCCTGAGCCAGCTCTGCCACTTGCTTGTTGTGTGACTTTGAGCCCCTGAGCTTTGGTTTTCCCATCTGTGCAGTGAGAGGCTTGGAGGGAAAAAATCTCTAAGGTATTTCTAATTCAATAGGAAATTTTCTGAGTGTCCCCTCTGTGTTTAGCAGGGTACGCGTTCAGAGGTAGATGGCACATGGTCCATGCCCCTAAGGGAGAGGTAAAGGTCTCTCCCATTTAGTAAGTGCTGTTGCAAGCCAGGTTCTTTGTCTTCATTTTGTCATTGTGTCATCATTAGTGGTTAAACGTGTATGGACGTGGGAGTCAGAAAGGACTGGATTCCAATCCCAGCTCCCACCTACCAGCTATGTGACCTTGAGCCAATCATTATCCCCTCTCTAAGTCTTTTTTTCCTCACCTGTAACTTCACAGAATTATTGTGAGTCTTTAAAGAGAGAATGCATAAACAATGCTTTCACAAGAGCCTGGAGCATATAAGAGCTCAATGTTTGCTAGTGTTTGCAATTATTACTACTGTTGTCAGCCTTGCCTTCCTGTGGGAAGCCTTTGGCTTGGTCTCTGCCTGTGAGCACACCCCTTGTCTCGACCTGCCAGAATATCTGGTCCAAGTCCCCCCAATCCATGTTTGTACAACCAACCTGGATCCTATGCACCTGCCTCTTATACATATCCAAACCATCTTCCTGGATCCCTAGTCCAGGTTCTGCATGCTCTCACCTCCTACCGCAGCCCACTCCCAGCTACCCAGCCCACCTGTGCCTCAGGCCACTCACCTGCCAAGCCCTGTACACCCTAGTGTCTCCTGTTGTGTCCCCTCTGTGTCTCTAACCTTGGCCTTGGTGGGAAGAGGCAGGCAGGCACTGAGATGTAGCCTATTAAACCCTCCAAACCCTCCCTTCAATCAGGCCTACTGGGACCGTCTTCCTCAAGATGGTGCTCCCATGGGGTGCTGTGCCCACCAGTCACCCAGGATCAACTTCTTGGTCCCGCCTAGAGCATGTATTATGAAGGGATGTGCCCTGGGATTTGCTGATGAGAATAGCATGGTTAACAGTCCTCGTGGGTTCCAGAACTTTACAGTCAATGGGGCAGCTTTTATTGACATTATTTCATCTGCTCCTCACAATAGTCAGGGGAAATAAACAGTCTAAAAGGAGAAAACTAAGGTCCAGAAAAGGGAAACGACTTGCCAGTGTTCACACAGATACTTACTATTAGAGCTGCAATTCAAGCCCAGGCCAGTGCTCTGTAGAGTTCCATAGTGGTAAAGGGCATAATGTGTGGAGATAGAAAGTGCTGAGTTTGAATATAAGTTCTAATATATTTTAACTGCGTCACTTTAGACAAGTTAATTAAGTCTGAGTTTCTTCATCAGTAAAATGGGACATAACAATACTACTGGTCTCATGGAGTTGCTGAGAGGATTTTATAAGATAAGAAATATAGATTGCTTAGAGTGAAATATATGATAATTTAAAAATTACTCCAGGAGTCACCAACTTCATATGGAAGGGGAAGAGACCCCGGATAAGTAAAGCATTACTGAAAAAGAAGAACAAAGTGGGAGGCCTCATACTACCTGATTTTAGAACCTATTGTACTGCCACAGTAGTCAAAACAGCCTGGTACTGATACGACAACAGATACATAGACCAATGGAACAGAATTGAGAATCCAGACATAAATCCATCCACCTGTGAGCAGCTGATATTTGACAAAGGCCCAAAGTCTGTTAAATGTGGAAAAGACAGTCTCTTTAACAAATGGTGCTGCCATAACTGGAATCCATCTGCAAAAAAATGAAACAAGATCCATACCTCACACCATGCACAAAAACTAACTCAAAATGGAACAAAGACCTAAATATAAAGTCTAAAATGATAAAGATCATGGAAGAAAAAATAGAGACAGTGCTAGGAGCCCTAATACATGGCATAAACAGTATACAAAACATTACTAACCATGCACAAACACTAGAAGAGAAACTAGATAACTGAGAACTCCTAAAAATCAAAAACCCTCATCCAAAATCTTCACCAAAAGAGTAAAAAGACTACCTACAGGCTGGGAAAAATTTCTGGCTATGGCAAATCTGATCAGCATCTGATCTCTAAAATCAACATGATACTGCAAAAACTCAACAACAAAAAGACAAATAATCCAATTAAAAAATGGGCAAAGGATATGAACGGGCACTTCACCAAAGAAGACATTCAGGCAGCTAACAGATACATGAGGAAATGCTCACGATCATTAGCCATCAGATAAATGCAAATCAAAACTATAAAGAGATACCAGCTCACTCCAACAAGCTGGCATTAATCCAAAAAACACAAAATAATAAATGTTGGAAAGGTGGAGAAACTGGAACACTGACATACTGCTAGTGGGAATGTAAAATGGTAAAGACTTTGGAAATCGATTTGGTGCCTCCTTTTTAAAAAGCTAGAAATAGAACTACCATACGATCCAGCAACCACACCCCTTGTAATATATCCTAGAGAAATAAGAGCCCTCACTCGAACAAATGTATGTACACCCATGTTCATTGCAGCACTGTTTACAACAGCAAAAAGATGAGAGTAACCAAGATGCTCATCAATGGATGAATGGATAAATAAATATGGTATATTCACATGATGGAATATTCACATGATGGAATACTAAGCAACAATTAAGAACAACAATGAATCCATGAGAAACATCTCTTCATAACATGGAGGAACCTGGAAGGCATTATGTTGAGTGAAATTAGTCAGTTACAAAAGGACAAATATTGTATGAGATCACTATTTATAAGAACTCAAGAAATAGTTTAAACACAAAAGAAAATATTTTTTGATGGTTACAAGAGTGTGGAGGGAGGAAGAGGGGTATTCACTAATCAGATAGTAGACAAGAACTATTTTAGGTGAAGGGAAAGACAACAAACAATACAGGAGAGATCAGCACAGCTGTACTAAATCAAAAGCTAAGAATTTTCCTGAATGCAACTAAATGCTTCGAAGGCCAGAGTAGCAGGGAGGGGGTCTGGGCATCATGGTTTCAGGGAACATCTAGGTCAAATGGCATAACAAAATGTATTAAGAAAATGTTCTGCATCCCACTTTGGTGAGTGGCTTCTGGGGTCTTAAAGGCTAGCAAGCAGCCATCTAAGATGCATCAATTGGTCTCAACCCACCTGGGGCAAAAGAGAATGAAGAACACCAAAGACACAAGGTAAATATTAGCCCAAGAGACAGAAAGGGCCACATAAACCAGAGACTACATCAGCCTGAAACCAGAAGAACTAGATGGTGCCTGGCTACCACCAATGACTGCCCTGACAGGGAACACAATAGAGAAATCACTGATGGAGCAGGAGAACAGTGGGATGCAGACCTCAAATTCTAGTACAAAGAATAGGCTTAATGGTCTGAGACTGGAGGGACCCAAGAGGTCATGGCCCCCAGACCTCTCTTAGCCCAAGACTGGAACCATTCCTAAAACCAAATCTTCAGACAGGGATTGGACTGGACTATAAGACAGGAAATGATACTAGTGAGGAGTGAGCTTCTTGGCTCAAGTAGGCACATGAGACTATGTGGGCAGCTCCTGCCTGGAGGCAAGATGAGAAGGCAGGAGCTGGTTGAATGGACATGGGGAATACAGGGTGGAGAGGAGGGGTGCGCTGTCGCATTACGGGGAGAGCAGCTAGGGTTACATAGTAAATAAGGTGTGTATAAATTTTTATATGAGAGACTGACTTGAATTATAAACTTTCACTTAAAACACAATAAAAAATAATTACTCCAGGAGATTTATTTGTGTTATCTGAAAATAACCCAGGGAGAGGCTGCCTGAATATTCAGCTTTACAGGGGACAGATGGTGTCCCTTTCCTGTAGAAGATGCAACTTTCATGGGCTCTCAGGCTGTCTAGATGCCCAACAGCTGGGGCTTCACCAAGAACTGTAGTCAACAGCTGGCACCTAAGCTCAGACTGCTTGGTGCCCAGTAGTTTATTTGTTCTCCTACTTATAAAGCTAGTCTCTTGCTCCCTATCCCCTGGCCCAAAGGAAAGCAATAAGGGTCAAGGTGCTTATATCTTTATTTTAGGCTGTATGTATGTCAGCTGCTAGCAGCCAACACTCACAACCAATAGAAGGTTGTGAGTCTACTACAGTCCATGTTTTGCAACTCTCAGATCCATTCACTTAGCACATTAAGTTCACTCCATTTGGACATAGTGTCTCTAGGATTATGATTAGCCACAATTTCTGGGAAAATTATAGGAGAAGGATTAGTGGGATGAACTACTGCTCTTTCTGCTTCAGTTAGTCCCCAGGCTACAACTGATGAACATTATTTCTCTCCTCTACCATCCATTCTGGAAACCCTGGTGGCATAATGGTTAAGAGCTATGGCTGGTAACCAAAAGGTCGGCAGTTTGAATCCACTGGGCAGTCCTTGGAAACCCTATGTGGCAGTTATACTCTGTCCTATAGGGTTGCTATGAGTTGGAATTGACTCGGTGACAACGAGTCTGGTTTTTGGTTTTTTACCATCCATTCTAGATTCCCTCTCCCCTCCCTTCATACACAATTATTTCTGTTGGTCTAGGCATATCCCACGGCAGAGTAACTCAGACCTTCATCCCAGAGATTTCTGAGCCTCTGGTTACTAGTCTTCAGCTCAGTCTGTGCTCTGCAGATGAGGTTCTCTTTAAATGCTCTCAAAGGGGTTCTCTTACTCTCCCACTTCACTTTATATTGAGGATTAATAGATCTGATCCTGTCATTTTCACTCTATCCTACAAAACATCAGTGTGCCTTTAGCAATATTGACTTATTACACAGTCTTATAGTTTCTGTTTCTGCCATACCTCTAAAACATCAGAGACATTGCACAAGCTAGTGCATCCCCTTTATCTGTGTCTTATTACAGTTTACCACAGGTGAAAGTCTTAGCAATCACACTGCTATAATGCAGGTAACAACTTACCTACCACCAGTGATAGGGCCCTCATTGCTATCCAGCTGATGAGTAATTCAATTACAGATTCTCATCCCTAGACTCTTCTTTCTAGACCCACTCCTGGAACCAATTGTCTTAAGGCTGAATTTCCTAGAAGCAGAGCCTGAGACAGGGATTCTTATGCAAATAATTTATTGAGAGAGTGATCTCAGGCAAAATCCATAAAGGAATGAGGGAAACAAGACAGGGCAGAAGAAGTTAGGTAAAGTTAGATTTTAGCTGAAATTCAGCCTGATTTCACAGGTGCCCTGGAATGTGAAGGACACTGTAGAGTTGTCCCACTTTGGAATAAGTGACTGACCTTTTTATCCCCTTATTAGGGGCTATACCCAGGTGGAAAACTCTGGTGGCATAGTGGCTAAGAGTTTGACTGCTAACCAAAAGATTGGTAGTTCAAATCCACCATGTGTTCCTTGGAAACCCTATGGGGCAGTTCTGCTCTGTCCTACAGGATCACTATGAGTCAGAATCAACTCAACGGCAATGGGTTTGGCTTTTTTGGTATACCCAGGGGAAAGGATGTAACCTCCCAGCTATTTTTCTAGTGAGAGGGGGCTCCTATTGGTTGATGGCAATTCTCAGGAGAATGATACAGCTGTGAAGTGTTAACAGCCGACACTCACTGCATTTAGTTGGGGTACCAACAGTGACTTCTACATAGAGTATATACCCTGTTGTGTTGGCTTTTTTGCTCAATATTATGTTTGTACAGTATTTTATGCAAATAACATGCACCATTAACTCCATCATGCCGATCCTCTTCCACATGTTGGTGCAAAAAAAAAAAATTAGCATACAGCACTTACAAAAATACCTCGGGGTGTGGGGGAAGGGCGCAGCCAGCAAACAAGTGCAAAAGCTATACATTATTTGCCTACAAATACAGTAATACTCATCTATATTTTTGAATGTGGTTTTATAATGTGTAGTATACCATTGTGTGAACATACAATTTGTTTATCCATTCTACTGTTGATGAACATTTGGCTGGGTATAAAACTCTAGGTTAAAGATATTTTTCTTCAGTGCTAAATATTATTACTCCATGTGTCTTCTTGTATCTACTGCTCCTTTTAGGAAGTCTAATATCAATTTGATTCTTGTTTTTGCTCTTTCTTGCTGGGAGTTTTTAGAATTTAAAACAATTTATCAGTAATGGATCAGGAGAGCGTTGTTTATTCTCCACATAGTGATGAACTTAAAAAAAATTTTTTTTAAACAGAAAAGATAAAATTAAACAAGGTAAAGCATATTTCCTGGGAAGATGGAGTATATATACTATTTCCTACTCCTCCTGATAAGTGTAGCTAAAAAATCCTGAATATTATTTATGATACAAATATAAGAAGATTCTGAAAGGTATAGATAAAGCCAAAGAATGGCTAGGGATTGACAACCCAAGGAATGACATGATGATGAGTTCCCTGAGTTTTATATTTGCCTCATATATCCCACACTTGGAGCTAGAGAAGCTGGAAACTTAGAAATGCCAATTGGTGCTTAGTTATCTAGTGCTGCTATAATAGAAATACCACAAGTGGGTGGCTTTAACAAATAGAAATTTATTTTCTCACAGTTTAGGAGGCTAGAAGTCCTCGTTCAGGGTGCCAGCCCTAGGTAAAGACTTTTTCTCTTTCTGGAGGAAGGTTCTTGTCTCTCTGAGATTCTGGTTCTGGGCGATCTTCATGTGGGTTGGCATTTCTCTTCCCCATCTCTCTGTGCCAGCTTGCATTTACTCTCTTTTATATCTCAACAGAGATTGTCTCAAGACACACTCTACACTAATCCAGCCTCACTAACATAACAAAGACAACCCATTCCCAAATGGAATATAACCACAGGCATAGAGGTTAGGAATTACATACATATTTTGGGGGACACAATTCAATCCATAACAGGTACAGAAAAAAAAAAAAAAAAAAACTCAACAAAATAACCTGTTCTCTCTAGGCAAGGGACTAGAATAGCAGCAGTCTAGCAAAACAGAAAACTTTTAGATAGTAACCACTCTATACCAGACAAATAATACAGAGAAAACTGCAACTCCACCCACAGCCACACCAGCAAATTCCAAGTGGGGAGTCCAGACTTATATCCTCACCAGAATGTAACTAGGTGCCTCAAACCACCATGATTTTGGTGTCAGAGAAGGCCAAGTAGAATGGCGGCTATGAAGGGAGCAACAAGAAAGCATTCCTATCCCTTCTAGCCAGGGTGGTATCAGCAGAGGCCTAGTGGGGCACTGAAATGCTCATCCCCACTCAGCAGTAATGAAAAGTCCCACCTCCCCCTAGGTGTCAACAGAGGCTGAGTGAGCAAGCTGAGCTTCTATCCCCACCTAGAAGTAACTAGGTAGTGCTATCCTTTCTTCTGCTGGACTGGTGTCATAGGAAACCACCTAAAACAGTAAGTTTAAATAAGATCTAGAGTTTTAGAACATAATATCCAAAATGTCCAAGTTTCAATTGAAAATCACTCATTGTACCAAGAATCAAAAAAAAAAAAAAAAAAAAACTCAACTTGAATAAAAAAAGACAAACAATGGTGGGCACCAACACTGAGATGAGAAAGATGTTAGAATTATCTGACAAAGATTTCAAAGCAGTCATTATAAAAGCACTTCGATGAGCAATTACACACATCATAAATCCTTGAAACAAATGAAAAATTAGAAAATCTTGGCAAAGAAATAAAAAGTCTCAATAAAGAAGTAGAAGACATAAAGAAGAACAAAATGGAAATTTTAGTATGAAAAATAAACAGATGAAATTAAAAAAACTCCATACATAGACTCAATTTATAGACTCAACAGCATATCTAGGGGACAGAGCAAAGAATTCATGAACTGGAAGACAGAATAATAGAAATAAGTCTGAACTACAAAGAGGAAATAGACTTAAAAGAAGAAGAACAGAACCTCACGGATCTGTGGGAGGATTATAACAAAGGATTCTTGTCACCGGAGTCCCAGAGGAGAAAGAAGGCTGAAAAAGTACCCAAAGAAATAATGACTGAAAATTTCCCAGAATGGGCAAAGAACATAAACCTACAGATTCAAAATGAGCAAACCTCAAACAGGATAATGTCAAAGAAATCCACACCAAGGTATACCAGAGTCAAACTTCTGAAAACTAAAGACAAAGAAGAAATCTTGAAAGCTGTGAGAGAGAAGACACCTTACCTATAGGAGGAAAATAACCTGAATGATAACAAGGCCATGTTGATATACTTCAGCAGTGATACTGCATCTGGGAGAGCAGCTGCAATTGGAGTCATCTCCTGCTTAAGTTTACAACAGCCCACAATCATTTTCCAAGATCCATCAGACTTCTGCTCGGGCCAAACTGTTGAGCTAAATAGGAAAGTAATGGATTTCACCACCCCTGCTTCTTTCAAGCCTTTGATGTTGACATTAATCTTTGTAGTCCCCTCCAGGGATGTAGTACTGCTTCTGGTTTACTATTTTGGTACGGAGAGGGAGTCACCGGGGCTTCCACTTAACCCTTCCTACCATTATAACCCTCAGCTCATGTGTCAGAGAGCCAATGCGGTGATTCTGCCAGTTGCTGAGCATGTTTATTCCAATTATACATTCAGGAATTGAAATAGCCATAAAGTGAGCCCATGAATCTACTGGGCCCACTGTGAGTCAGGTTTCCACTAAGACAGTTGTTAGCTTATAGTTTGACTACTGGGTAACAGTGGCATTTTGAGTCCCCAGGAATTAGCATCAATTCAGAGTCACTATCTAATAATTCCTGAAAAGTCTGGTTATTTCCTTTTTTCCAATGTATAGTCATTTTAATAAATAGCTACAGATCCTTGGAGAATGACTTTCAGTACGTACTTACGGCAATGGTGCAGCCTCATTCCTCAAGGAATACAACCTTCCCTTCAAGGAAGGGGCCTTGAGTTAGTGAATAGATTAGGTCTGGAAATTGAGTGAGAGGTCTTGACTCCCTCCTCTGGTGACTCAAGTCATGATTTTGGCTACCAAGCCTACCTAGAGTTTTTTTCCTGTTATATAGAGCAAGCGATGCTCTAGTATGCTTCCCAACTATTTTATTCCTGAGGACACCATGATCAGTTTGCCACTGTTGAAAACCTCTGCATCCAAGGTGTTCTGCTTACCATTTCTTTCCTGCTTCCCCGCACAGTACATGTGCTGACCTTGTCTTTGATGGTTAAGCATTGCCTTTTAGCCTCTGACACTCCGGGATTCCATCATCTCCATTGAAATCAGGGAGTCCCTGGCAACCCCTGCAGTCATACCTGACCTATAGCAGAGAGCAACCACAGAGCTTTTCAAGGATGTAGGTACTCCTCTCACTAATGTATTTCTCAATGTTTTAGTGAAGGAAGTGTTTTCTAACCTTCTCATGGAATGTAGTTAGAAAGTGGGTATGTAGTCCACACATGATAAATTCAGTCCAACATTCCTATCTCCCTAAGCCTTTGTATTTCCTCCTCCACGTCATGCCAGAGAAGCTCTGGCATTTCAACTTCATTAAATGTAGGCCACCATTAAGTCCAAGTTTTGGTCAACAAACCAAGTAAGTTGTTAGAGCCACCTCTAGCTGCATGGGCTAACACCACTTAAATCTAGAATCTCTTGTATATTCATCCATATCAATAAATTTAGTGTGATCTGGTGTTACATCGTACCCTCCTTGGTCCAACACTCAGAAGTTATTCCCACACAAGTTTCTCAGATTTCTGTTGAAATATATTTTAAAAAGTCTGAATGCCTTTGATGTCATACTGTCATAGCGTGACACAAACTGTATCATGCTTATATTTGACTCTAGTCATGAATATGTTGGCAATAGGAGGTGGTTGTGGTGGATCTTGATATGAATGAAAATTCTCTTTTAAGGTATGTACCTCAGGTGAATCTATTGCAGTTTTCAAGCAAAGAAGGGCTACTTTTCCCAGACACTAGAGGGCCAGTTACTTCCACAGTGAGGGAGGATTGGAGGGATTGGGGGTTTAAGATTGTAAATTTCATCTGAGCCTAAACAGATATCCTCACTTCATGTTTCAAGGCTCAGGTCTTCTATCTGTAATCACCTCTGTTCTGCCTGAAGTACACCCATTAGAATTTCCTTTACTGAGGTTCTGCTGGTTGCAAACTTTCTCAGCTTCAGCTTGTCTAAAAATGTCTTTATTTTACCCTCCTACTTGAAAGATATTTTCACTGGGATAGGATTCTGTCAGTTATTTTCTTTCAGCGTATTGAAGAAATAATTCCAAAGGCCCTGGCTTCTAGTTTTACTCTTGACAAGTCAGCTTAACTGTAACTCTTTGAAGGGCAAAAATTGAAGATGATATGTCTTTTTTTCTGACTGCTTCTAAGATTTTCTCTTGTTTTCTGCTTTCTATATTTTACTATTACGTATCTAAGTATGTATTTCTTTCTTGGGAGTTTTTCAGCTTCTTAAATCCGTGGTTTGGTTTATTAGCTCTGAAAAATTCTTAGCCATTTACTGTTCACATATTGCCTTTACTCATTTCTTTCTCTTCTTTCCTTCTAGAAATATGATTAAAATCTGCTAGACTTTTTTTTTTTTTTTTTTAACTGCAATCACTATGACTCTTACCCTCTCTTATGTTTTTCTTTTCTTTTGTTTGGTCTCTTTAAGCTTCATTCTGACCTATCTTCCAGCTTACTAATTCTTTCTCCATTTGTATCTAATTTGCTATTAAAATTTTTCATTGAAGTTTTAATTTCAATTATTTTACTAGTTGATTTCTTAAAGTTCTGTTTGGTACTGTTTTCATTTTCTGCAAATATTTCCTATCTTGTCATTTATCTATTTCAATGTAAGACCGTTTTTTTTTATGTGACTCTTTATTCCAATACAAATCTTCAGAAGGGCTAATTTACTTCTGATTCACTCTTAACAAAAGGTGTAGCCCTTTGTGGTTCAAGGTTATTATGGGAAGCATCTCTTATTAAGCACTTCACTTTATGAATCTTTGGTCTTTGATTTATGATCCCTTCTCTTTTATGAGGCAATTAAGTGAAAGTCCAAATCTGCCAAGATGGGAAAACGCCCTCAGAGAAAATTCTGCTTCTCTTATCCTTTGTGAAAGGAGCAAGGAGTACTCAGGGAGTTTGGTACTAAGTAGAAGAAATCTTGAGGAATTGCCTACCACCCCAGGTCCAGTGCAGCTCTGAAAAATCAGCAGCCATTTTTCCTGGTTGTTCATCCATCCCCTCCACCAAATTATATTCCTGGAGATGGACAGTGTAAACCCAATATTAGCTTTTGTGGATTAGAGTTTTAAGGACTTGGAGGTTCAAATGATGATTTTTAGCTTGGTAACTAGCTGTAAGCCCTTATATCTAGTACAATCATCATATGGGCTCAGCTCAATGAAGCCTTAACTCTTAGGTTTGGGAAACCAAGATCAAGACCGCTGGTTCATTTTCAAATAAGCCGGTGAAAACTTCAAATCAGGCAGACTGCATGTTTCTGGAATCAAGGTGTACCTGTGACTACCTGGAAAATTGACTGTAGGAGGCCACTGAGGAGGCCTAATAATGATATCTCTTTTCCCTATCTCAGTTCTGAGTCAATTGTGGACCTGAGCAAAGATATCAGCAGAAGAGGTCTAAATATCACTAGGTTGGAGGGCATAACATGTATCTGAGGGCAAGTGACTTCCTAAAACTGAACCCCAGGATTAGAGAGATTCCTACCTAGCCCCAGGCATTGTTGGACCACTGACAATGCTGGCACATTTCACTGTCGTCCTCATGAAGCAGGAGCTCCTTTGGTTTACATAACCTTATTATGTATGAGCCATATAAAATTATAATAAAGCACACACATATCACTGAAAAGGAAATATTATATCTAAGCCTAACTGGCTATTCCACGTTTTCCAATTAATATTTATTTGCCATTTTTGTTAGTTTCCTAGGACTATTGTAATAAAATACAGCAAAGGGGGTGGCTTTAAAGAACAGAAATGTATTGTCTCACAGTTCTGGAGGCTGAGAGTCTAAGACCAGAGTGTCAGTCTTGTTGATTCGTTCTGAGGCTTGGAGTGAGACTCTGTTTCATGCCTCTTTCCTAGCTTCTAGTAGCTCCAGGTGTTTATTCATTGGCTTGCAGCTGCAGAATCACACGACATTCTTCCTCTGTCTATCTTTCATAAGGACAACACTCAGATGGGATTAGGACCCACACAACTTCAGTATGACCTCATGCTAACTTCTTTTAATATCTTCAAAGACCTTATTTCCAAACAAGGTCACATGCACAGGTACAGGGGTTAGGACTTCAACGTTTTTTCTTGTTATGGGGAGAGATACCATTTAATCCATGACACTATTTATTTATTCCTTTTCTCCATTGCTAACATGACATATAGCACATCCTAGCAGATGTAATTCTGGCTAAAACAGTGTTCTGTAAGGGGACAGAGAATCTGTTTATTTGGTCTGTCCTACCTTGGGCATCAAAATGTTAAGAGCGAAGACCAGATGGTTTTCACTCAATGCATAAATGATACCTGGATGGGCTCTTTAACTGGGACTTTATGAAGATAATTTGAAGTTTACCTTGAGAATGATTGAACCCACACTCTGGACTAAGAGCTATATCAGTTTACTATACTGCTAACCTAAGCATAAAATTATGCTGCAAAATCTAAAGGAAATAAAACTTGAAATTTATTCTTACCGAGCACTACTGAGAATCCTTAGCTCTAGATCACCAGAAAATAGCCTCTTATCTGGACTAGCCTGTATTCCTGTTCTCTCACAGCCCAGTTCTGCAAATTCCATACTCTTGTCGCATATGAGTCTGCTGGGATATTATTTCTTCGTATGAAAATCCTTACTATTATTTGCAAAAAAATCTCTGCTCATTCACTTATTCGATTTTCTGTTAAAGTGCAGAGCCTTATCGTAACTTGCTAAGGAAGATTCATTTTTCTTCAAAATGTGCTGCAAAATGCAAGCTGTCTCACAACTGGTGCAAGGCAAGGTCATGGAAGCTCCATAGACACATCCAAACTCCCTGAGGGACCAAATTCCTGGGTTGAGGGCTGTGGAGACCATGGTCTCAGGGAATGTCTAGCTCAATTGGCATACCATAGTTTATAAAGAAAATGTTCTACATTCTACTTTGGTGAGTGGTGCCTGGGGTCTTAAAAGCCTGTGAGGTGTCTCACCCCTTCGAGAGCAAGGAAGAATGAAGAAAACTAAAGATACAAGGGAAAGATTTGTCTGAAGGACTAATGGACCACATCTACCACAGCCTCCACCAGTCTGAGTCTAGTATAGCTAGATTGTACCCAGCTACCACCACTGACTGCTCTGATAGGGATCACAATAGACAGTCCCAGACAGAGCTGGAGAAAAATGTAGACCAAAATTCTAACTCACAAAAAAAAAAAAAACAGACTTACTGGCCTGACAGCAACTGGAGAAACCCTGAGAGTATAGCCCCAGGACTCACTTTTAGCTCAGTAATGAAGTCACTCTTGAGGTTCACCCTTCAGCCAAAAATTAGTCAGGCCCATAAAATGGGGCTTAAGGGGCACACCAGCCCAGGGGCAAGGACTAGAAAGCAGGAGGGGACAGGAAAGCTGGTAATAGGGAACACAAGGTTGAGAAGAGAGAGTGTTGACATGTTGTGGGGTCATTAACCAACATCATAAAACAATATGTGTACTAACTGTTTAATGAGAAACTAGTTTGTTCTGTAACCTTCATCTAAAGTACAATAATAATTAAAAAAAAAGAAAAAAAGCCAGCTGTCTACCCCATTCTTTCTCCCTTTCTGGGAACTCTGCAGTTCTGAAGGTCACTGAAGTTCTGCCCATCTTTGCTCCAATTTGACCCTTTGTGACTTGTATGATTTCTAAGAGGAACTGAGATTTAAACTCTTTTGTCAGGAATAACCACTTCTTTGTTGGAGTTTCAAGCTGAAAGTGAATCTCACCCATTGGGCAGGGACATGGACCCCTATACCACTCCCTGACTGGAGCAGCTAGTGGTTTTCCTATGCGATCATTTCAAGCCCATTATATTGCAGATACATGAGTATTTGCTAACAAACAAGTGATACTCAATGCCATAAATGTAAAAACTTATAGGAGAAAAAACTTTAACATTGAATTAAATGCTAACTTCTTGGCTCCCAAGAACTCTTTTGCTTCTTCTGTTGTATTATATTTTTTCTCTGAATCTGACTTCTCCTCTAGACCATGGCTAACTTGAAGGCAGGAACTGTGTCTGGTTTATTTCTGTTTCTAACATCTACTGTACGGCCTGACAGTATCAGTAAAAAAAAATTATAAATGATTGGATGATGAAATTTTATTCATCACAGTAATTGATGAAAATTGCAAAGACTACAATTATTCCATAGCACCAGAGGGAAGCCTTATTGGTCCAGTATTTGAAAGCCAGGTTGTAGCTGTCTGCCCAAATGAATGAAGCAAATTTAGGCTGCTGTAATTCATTTATTCACTAAAAAATATTTATTGAGTTCCTGTTCTGAGCTAGGCACTGTTATGGTTGTCCTGGGAGCTAAATTAATCACATCTAAGAATTAAGGGCCCTAGAGCACCGTGGGTCCTGGAGACATGCCATTTTGGTAATAGCTGCTTTAACATCCTTGTTCCTTAGGGTGTAGATGAGAGGGTTGAGAACAGGAGTAAGGATGGCAAACACCACGTTGCCCATGATGTGGAAGTCGAGGGGCAGGTCAGCCCTGTAGGCCATGTAGGCTATGGCAATGGATGAATAGTAAGTGCCAACTACCAGAAGGTGGGAGCTGCAGATGGAAAAGGCTTTGGAGCGTCCTTCTCGGGAGCTGATATGAAGTACTGAGGCCAGGATGTGGGCATAGGAAAGAAGCACCAGGAGAAGTGGAAGGAAGGACACCACCATGGCAATGCGGAAGCCCAAGAAGGCCTGGGGGGTGGTGTCAGAACAGGAGGACTGGACCACAGCCAAGTGGTCACAGAAGCAGTGGTAGACGTGGGCCACAGGACCAAAAGCCATCTGGGAGGTCTGCACAACTGCTGGGATGGGCAAGAGGAGGGCAGTGAGCCAGGCACTGGCTGCTAGTGCAGCGTTGGTCTGTGGGGTCATGTGGACATGGTAGTTCAGTGGGCGGCAGATAGCCACATAGCGGTCATAGGCCATGACCACCAGGATGAAGGCTTCTGAGCAGTTGAGGCCATGGAAGAGGTACATCTGTAGAAAGCAGGCAGGGAAGCTGAGAATCTGGTCTCCCAGCAGGAATAGGGACAGCATCTTGGGGACAGTGGTTGTGGTGGAGAGAATGTCCAGGGCTGAAAGGTTGATCAGGAAGAAGTACATGGGCTTGTGGAGGCTGGGCTCTGCCACCACAGCCAACAGGATCAGGATATTACCCACCAGGATGAGCAGGTAGATTAAGAGGAAAATCAAGAAGACAGGGAGGAAGAGGGACTCTGGCAAAGAGGGGATGCCCACCAGGTAGAAGACTGGTGAGGCATTGTCTGATCCATTACATGTTATGGCTTCCATAGTGAATCAGAGCTAGATGTCTGCAGACAGACACTGGGAAACTCAGGACACATCTGGAAAACAGAGCAATCAGAGAAATATTAACTAGAACATTCATCTTTTTCTTTCCAACTATGAATCTCAGTCCCAGCACTCTTTGTGGCAGGAATTTCATGTCACAATTGAGTTGTTCAGGATGGTAAGGTATCTAACGAGCAGTGTTTGAAAGAGCTGGGCCTGTTTAGCCTGGAGGAGAGGAAGACTTAGGGTGGTGGGTGGAGGGGCGTAGTGGTGGTAGAGGGGTAGACACAAATACCTGAAAAGCTGTTGAAGGGAAGGGATAACACAAAGAAGTAGGCCAGTGTTAGCAGCTTCAGGGACCCAGAGTTTAGCCTCACACATTGAATAACTTCCTTACAATTGAAACTATCCAGTAATGAAAATTAGTGAATCCCATGTAATTAGAGGTATGCAAGGCTAGGTTTTTTTTTTTTTTTTTTTAGTTGGAAATCTACAAAGTATATTTAATACTTGGATAGGAGCTAGATTGAAAACGTTTAAACCACCCTAGACTCACTGGTTCTAAAGAAAAAAAAGTAACATAAATGGACCATATAAGAAAATGGTGAAGTTGAGGGGCAAATTTAATCCATCCAAGAGAAAAAGTCTTAAGAAGCATCCATTTATGTTCAAAAGAGGGAGGCTGGTTGGGGGAGATCTGTACAGAGCAACACCTCTCCCCCCACTAACCTCCCTCTTCTCTCCACCTCCACTCTCCCTACCACTTCCCCATACTCCTGCCCCAGAGGCTGTTGGTCATTGTTTGTCCACTGTGAGCATTTTCAGCCCACAGAACAGAGCTGGGGGAAAATGCTGACTCACGCTTTACTCTGGGCTTGTTCCTCTAAGTGATCCAGGGGCAGATTATGTTGACATTTGTATTCATGCCTCTTCTACCCCTAGACCAACAACAGGTCAGTGTCAGAGTTTGTCCTGGAAATCAGGCCTCCTGGCTCTGGCCCTGGACTCTTTCTACCAGGCCAGGCCACCCGGAGAATTTGGAAGCTCTGGTTTCCATCTGGGGGGAAATTAGGCCGAAGGTTTTATTTTTCACTCTCTGTTTCTTAGGCTGATATCAGAGACAATTATAAATTTCTGCTTTGTTCTGAGGAGAGTTTCAAACTGTTTCAGATGGACTGGTTATGAAATGGAAGTTCTGTGGCTGGGAAAAGGCTGCTTTCAAGAAATGACTAAAGGAAGAGAGGAATTGGGTAGGTCACTATGAGAAAAGGTCATGGCAGCCAGGCCCCATGTCCTGAACATAAGTGTTTTATATCTGGTGCCTGGCAAAACCTGGCTCAAAATACAAGCTCAATAAATATTTGTAGAATAAATGAGAGGGTTAATCTGAGTTAAACTGAACCCTTTCCTATAATAAGAAACCCTGGTGGCATAGTGGTTAAGAGCTATGGCTGCTAATTAAAAGGTCAGCAGTTTGAATCCACCAGGCACTCCTTGAAAACTCTGTGGGACAGTGCTACTTTGGTCTACAGGGTTGATATGAGTCAGAATCGACTCAACGGCAACGGGGTTTTTTCTCCCCATAATGGACCAGTCAGCTGGGATTTTTAGTTTCTTTTACTTTAACATCTAAATTAATGGAAACCACATGTCCCTGTAAGTTGCTGCAGCTCAGAGAGATTGTTCTCTACTGTGTGGGACCATGTAAGGCTGGATATGCAAGGTTTGCTGGGCAACCACAGAGCATCTGAGCCATAAGGCCCTTAAGGGCAAGCCAATACAATCCAGTTTCCCTTTTCTCCCATTTTCAAATAAAAAAGGCTCAGAGAGGAGTGACTTGCTCAAAGTCAAATAACAAATTGGGAGCAGAACTAGACTAGAAGCCTGATTTCTGGCTCACCGTCCAGGGCACCAAAAGGTCCTCCTGGGAGAGAAACTGACTGCCCATCTTCCCTCTCCAGTGTCATTTTCCTTTCTTTCAGACATGTGCTCTTCCTTTAGGACTCAGCTCAAATTTTCACCTCATGCTGGATCGGGGGTCTCCTTTGGGCTCCCACAGACCCTCAGCTTCCTTCTCTGGCAGCCCATATAATTCTGGGTATTGCTGTCTATGCACATGTCTGTCTCCGTCACTGGCCTGGGAGTTTCTCAGAGCCAGGAGTGGGGTCTGAATCCTTTCCTACAAGACTATCATCTCATTGGGGCCTGATGCCTTGATTCTCAGTGTTTGCGCGGGCGGAGACTGGAGCCTGCTGTCCTGACTTCCTCAGGGCTCTCTTGCTAGTGTGGCAGCAGAACAGGGCAACACTTGGAGTAGGAGGGGATTCTAAGAGAGCTGCTGGTCCAACTCCCTTATTGTGCTGATAAGGAGAAAGAGTTTACCGGGAAAAAACCACATGGCAGCAGAGCCAGCCTGGAAGGATAGGAGTTGGGAAGGAAAGATTTTAGCCCAGCTTCCTTCTCTTTGGGCCCCTCTCATAATAATGTGAGGGCTCTTAACTGCCTGCCACCTAAACCCTGGCCTCCCACAGCCTGGCCCTTCCTTAGGCTGTGAATGGCTCTGCACCTCATTTATAGCCATCATGTCTGAAACTTCTGCAGGATGACCTGGCTCTCCTGCCCAGCCCAGGCCACTCCCCAGCTCACCTGCCCAACCTAGCTGGCCTCCAGCTGCTCCCTTCCAGTCCTCAAGCCAGCACTGCCTCAGTGCAAAGGACCAGGTTGGGGCTTAGCCTGACCCCATTAATCTCCCAGCCCCACCCCTCCCTGGCCTGCTGGGGCCCTGCCCCTAGGGGTCCGTTTCTACTGGGTAATATTTTTCTGGGAACTCCCAGGTGCCTGGTTAAGAGGTAACACTGGGCTTTATTGACAATTAGAATAACAAGATTAATAGTCCTCATTGGGGCATAGAACTTTATAGTCTGTGTAGACTTTTCCACCTACTAAGCAATGATTGATATTCCCATGTGACAGATGAGGAAACTGAGGCTCAGAGAGGTAAAAGGCATTGCCCAAAGGCACACAGAAAGCCAAGGACAAGGCAGAATCTGAAACCAGATCTTCTAAGTCTCAGTCAAGCCTCTGTGCCAACCAGCCACACGAATGAGGATAAGCTTGTGAAAATTCTCTATATAAATGTAAAATCCTTAGGCTATTGGCCAGTGGGAACCCTTTGAGTGTCCTGGAGCTGGAGAAGCAAGTATGAGAGAACACAGAGCCCCTTAGTTTCCAAAATCCTCCTCCTCCTCCTTCTTCTCCCCTTCTCCTTCTCTCTCTCTTTCTCATTCACTTGCTCCCTCTCACTCTTTCTTAGGTGTCCTATAATTCTAAATCCAACCTCCTCCAGGGAGTCTTCTGTGACTTAATTTTCCTCAAGTCCTCAGTACTCATTCTTTCTTCTGGGTTAACCACCCCTGGGTACCTAAGCTGACCATTTTAATGACTAGGATAACTGAGGTTCATTGTTCATTCCACATTGAATGAAGCTGGCTTTGTGCTGGGTGCCTGGTCAAAGTGAATTGACATAGTCTAATGGGGTAGCCAATCAGAAAACTGGTTATTATATCCAATGTGATCTGTGCTACTGTGAAGTTGAAGGGGCCCATAGGAGGGACCAGAGCAGGCTTATATCATGGAAGACACTCTTCAGGTGGGTCATGAATTATAAGAAGGTAAAAAGAGTTCTCCAGGTAGAAGGCACAGGGAAAGTCAGGAAGGAGGAAAAAAAGCAAAGGATGTGTTAGAGGAGTGTCTTAGTGATCTAATGCTGCTATAACAGAAATACTACAAGTGGATATCTTTAACAAAGGGAAATTTATTTTCTCACAGTAAAGTAGGCTAAAAGTCCAAATTTAGGGTGTCAGCTCCAGGGGAAAGCTTTCTCTCTCTGTTGGCTCTGGAGGAAGGTCTTGGTCCTCAATCTTCCCCTGCTTGAGGAGCTTCTCAGGTGCAGGGACCCTGGGTCCAAAGGATGCACTCTGCTCCTGGCACTGCTTTCTTGGTGGTATGATGTCCCCAACTCTCTGCTTGCTTCCCTTTCCTTTTCACTCTTTAGAGATAAAAGGTGGTGCAGGCCACACCCCAGGGAAACTCCCTTTACCTTGGATCAGGGAGGTGACCTGAGTAAGGGTGGTGATACAATCCGACCCTAATCCTCTCAACATAAAATTACAATCACAAAATGAAGGACAACCACACATGGCTTAACCAAGTCGATACACACATTTTGGGGGGGGGGCATAATTCAATCCATGACAAGGGGTAAATAGAAGTTGGGTTTGAGTGCAGTATAGAGGAAAAGACTTGGAGTCTCAAAAAATGAGGCTGAAGAGGTTGTCAGGGGCGAGAGGGAGAAGGATCTCAAATTCTAGGCCAAAAAATAAGAACTCAGGATGAGGACATTGAAGAGTTGGGGTCAGCCTTTAGGCAGAGGACTAACATAGGCAGCTATGTGTTTCAGAATGATCACACCCACTGCCACACTGAGAAATGGATTAGAGAGGGAGAGGCTAGAGGCAGGAAGACCAGCCAGAGAGCTGAATGGGGAAGAGAGGAATGGGAAGAAGTAACAGTGATAACGATAACAGGAGATGCTGCCCTTTATAAAGTGCTTACTTGTGCTAATGACTGTGTCAAGGTGGTCACATTATTTAATCTGAACAATAGTTTTTATTACCCCTGTTTTATAAATGAGGAAACTCAGGGGAGGTGGGGCCAAGATGGCAGAGTAGTCAGATGCTTCCTGTTGTCCGTCTTACAACAAAGACCAGAAAAAACAAGTGAATCGATTTTATATGACAAGCTAGGAGTCCTGAACATCGAAGGCAGAGTTGAGGAATTGGACTGAATGGCAGGGGGAGAGAGAAACACTTCAGAGACAGCGAGGAATCGCCAGCCCTGACCTGGTGGGAACCGGCACCTCACAGGTTGATTCCACCACTGCTGTGAGTGTGGTGAGGCAAACACAGGCATTTGGGATGTGTTATCCACGTTCAGGGAGGCCAAATGGTGGAGAGTCTGCTCAACCCTCCAGAACAAGCAAGCAGCAGCCCACAATTGGCAAATGTTAAATACCCGTGTTTAACCTACCGTGATACAAAAATACCTCTCATCCGCTTACCTGCTGCCTTCCTGCTCTGCACTGGGTCCCAGCCAGTTGCAACCCCTGGGCAGGAAAAAAGACCCTGCACTCACCCTGAGCCATTCTTCTGGCCTTGGAGAGGGAACAAATTAACAAACATGGAAAAAATAGTCTGCCTCCTCCCCTGAGCTGGGAACTCAGGGCAGAAAGAGCTCCTTTGCCTAGGCACAGGCATAAGGGATCTATGGACTTTGAATGCCTTTCACCCCTGCATAGACCTGTGTGGGCCCAGTTCAACAGCATAGGCCTTCATTAGCACAGCACAACAGGGTATATACCTGAAATTTAACTTCAGCTGTTTTAGCTACACGGTGGAGAGGCAAGTCCGTGTCATTTGACACTGCTTTGCCTATTAATCAGGGTCCTTGCTTACCCACATTAAGGTCCTGAGGACTGGTGGCTCCACCCATGACACCTAACCACCTGTGACAGGGGTCCAAAAATAAGTGCCTCCCAGTTCTTACAGCCAACGGCATTGGGTGCCCATAGTCTGGATGCAAAACCTACCCACCTATGCGTTCTAGGGAACAGGGACACACTTTCCTCACAGACACTCAGGGGCAGTTGTCAGCCCCTGCCTTGCTCAGCACATGACCCCCTACTGCACCCAGATACCTGTGCTTACACCGATCACCCCTGCTCATCTAGGACTGTAGGTGAGTGACCGTACCACACACTTAATGACTGACTAACTGGACACCTGAGCTGAATCCATACAAGAAAAGTGAATGGACTTCTGGTCTCACATACCTAGTAACAGCTCTAACCACCTGGTGACAGGATGTTAAAGCTTCAAAGGTGCCAATAACCAAATTAGCTCACTTGAGCAACCTATTTGGGCATATCAAAACAAAACAAGAAGCTAGGACACAGGAAGCAAACATAAAATAAATACAATAACCTATTGATGGCTCAGAGACAACAGTCAATATCAAATCACATAAAGAGGCAGACCATGATCTCTTCAGCAAGCTCCCAAAACAAATAATCAAGAAATCTTCCAGATGAAGAGAACTTCCTGGAATTACTGGAGGTAGAATACAAAAAATTAATACACAGAACCCTTCAAGAGACCAGGAAGGAGATCAGACAAAACACAGAACAAGTCGAGGAATGCACAAAACATTAGGGGAACTTAAGCAGATTAGCCAAGAGCATAATGACAAATTTAATAGGCCACAAAAATCCATACAGAGACAGCAGACAGAAATTCAGAAGATTAACAGTGAAATTTCAGAATTAGATGATTCAATAGGAAGTCATAAGAGTAGAAGTGGGGTAATGGAAGTCAGAATTAGTGAGATTGAATATAAAGCATTTGGCACCAACATATTTGAGAAAAAATCAGATAAAAGAATTAAAAAAAATGAAGAAACCCTAAGAATTACATGGGACTGTACCAAGAGGAATAATATATGAGTGATTGGAGTACCAGAACAGGGGAACATAACAGAAAATCCAGAGAGAATTGTTGAAGATTTGTTGGCAGAAAATGTCCCTGATATCACGAAAGATGAGAAGATATCTATCCAAGATTCTCATTGAACCCCACACAAGGTAGATCCCAAAAGAAAGTCACCAAGACATATTGTAATCAAGCCTGCCAAAATGAAAGGTAATTTTAAGAGCAGCTAGGGATAAACGAAAAGTCACCTACAAAAGAGAGTTAATAAGACTACTCAGAAGAAACCATGCAGGCAAGAAGGCAACGGGATGACATATATATATAAAGGCTTGAAGGAAAAAAATTGCCAGCCAAGAATTATATATCCAGCAAAACTGTCTCTCAAATATGATGGTGAAATTAGGACTTCTCCAGACAAACAGAAGTTTAGTAAATTTGCAAAAACCAAAACAAAATTACAAGAAATACTAAAAGGAGTCCTCCAGTTAGAACGTCAAGAACATCAGTTAACAACCCAAAACTAGAACACAGGACAGAGCAACCAGATGTCAACCCAGATAGGGAAAACACACACACACACACACACACACACACACACACACAAGCTAAAACACTCAAAACAGGGAAACAGAGATGTCATTATGTAAAAGATAACAACATTAAAACAAAAAAGAGGGACTAAAAAACGTAGTCATATGTCTTAGTCATCTAGTACTGCTATAACAGAAATACCGCAAGTGAATGGCTTTAACAAAGAGAAATTTATTCTCTCACAGTCTCGTAGGTTACAAGTCCCAATTCCAGGGTGTCAGATCCAGGGGAAGGCTCCTCTCTTTGTCGGCTCTGGTGGAAGGTCTTTATCCTCAATCTTCCCTTGGTTGAGGAGCTTCTCAGGCAGAGGGACCCCAGGTCCAAAGGACACTCTCTGTTCCTGGCACTACTTTCTTGGTGGTATGAGATCCCCCATCTCTCTGCTCACTTCTTTCTTTTATATCTCAAGAGATTGCCTCAAGACACAATCCAATTTGTATGTTGAGTCCTGCCTCACCAACACAACTGCCGCCCATCCTCCCTCATTTACATCATAGAGGCAGGATTTACAACATATAGGAAAATTGCACAATACCGGGAATCATGGCCCAGCCAAACTGATACACTTATTTTGGGGGGGACAAAATTCAATCCATGACATTTCACCCTTTGGCCCCCCAAAAATCACATCCTTGCACCATGCAAAACATATTCACCCTGTCAAATCATAAGAAAAGTCTTAATTCCAAGTCCAAAATCCAAAAATTCCTCTTTATCTGTGAAAGCTAGAACACAAGTTATCTGCTTCCAAACGTACAAGGGCAGATCAAGCACAAGCAAGACATTTCCATTACAAATGGGACAAACTGGAGGAAAAGAAGGGAAAACAGGCACAGAGCAAGTCAGCAGAATACATTAGATTGATTTAGGAAATAATATTGGAATCATTACTCCCTGACCTTGAGCATAGAGAATGTGACCCAGCTGGAGTTGGGCTCACAAGAGCTCACAAGGACTCACAGGGACACATCAATTGGGCTCTGAGGTATAAAGACAATAGGTAGAATAATCTTGGAAAACATCTTTTAGGGAAGCTTTCACTTAAGCCAGAACACAAAGCACTTTCCGCTCTTATCTTTTTCTATTAACATATAGTGAACAGAAATTCATTGGACCAGTGAAGACCCTCCTGACTGTCATTACTGAAACCAGTACCAGTGATCTTTAAGAAAGACAATTCAAAATGTTGGAAGGCAGTTTCTAGCCAATCTGTAAAAAGGTCAAGTCCTCAGTGGTTTTGCCCATTTATAATGTTAATATATACTGATGACTCTGTAACCTTCCTTGGACTCGGGCAGACATGGCTGTGGCACCATGTTTGTCCATTTTCCCATTCTTGTTTATTCTGTAATATTCTCTGTAATATTCAATCCATGACATCATAGATCTTTCATATAGAAGGAAAGTCAAAGTGATATAAAGAAATAAAAGATCAGTTTAAACTTAGAAAGATAGGGGTAAATATTAAGGTAACCACAAAGGAAATTAACAGTCTTACACATAAAAAACAAAAACAAAAAAACAAAGATTTAGCAAATACAAAATCAACAGCAATGAAAAAGAAGAAAAGAAAATATATAAAGAAAAACAACTCAGCACAGAAAATTAAGTGGAACAAAGAAAGTGTCAACAACACAAAAAAGAAGGCATCAAAATGACAGCACTAATCACTTACCTATCAATAATTACACTGAATGTTAATGGACTAAATGCACCAATAAAGAGACAGAGTGGCAGAATGGATTAGAAAACATGATGCATCTATATGCTGCCTACAAGAGACACACCTTAGACTTAAAGACACAAACTAAAACTCAAAGGACGGGAAAAAATATATCAAGCAAACAATAATCAAAAAAGAGCAGGAATAGCAATATTAATTTCTGACAAAATAGACTTTAAAGTTAAATCCACCACAAAGGATAAAGAAGAACACTATACAATGATTAAAGGGTCAATACACCATGAGGATATAACCATAATAAATATTTACACACCCAACAACAGGGTTCCAAAATACATAAAACAAACTCTAACAGCATTGAAAAGAAAGGTAGACAGCTCCACAACAATAGCAGGAAACTTCAACACACTACTTTTGGTGAAGGACAGAACATCCAGAAAGAAGCCCAATAAAGGCACGGGAAATCTAAATGCCACAATCAACCAACTTCACCTCAAAGATATATACAGAACACTCCACCCAGTAGCAGCCAAGTATACTTTCTTTTCCAACGCACACGGAACATTCTCCAGAATAGACCATATATTAGGCCATAAAGCAAGCCTTAACAGAATCCAAAACATTGAAATATTACAAAGCATCTTTTCTGACCATAAAACCATAAAGGTAAAAATCAATAACAGAAAAAGCAAGGAAAAAAATCAAACATATGAAAACTGAACAACACCTTGCTCAAAAACTATTGGGTTATAGAAGATATTAAAGACAGAATAAAGAAATTCATAGAATCAAATGAGAATGAAAACACATCCTACCAGAACCTTTGGGACACAGCAAAAGTGGTGCTTAGAGGTCATTTTATAGCAATAAATGTACACATCCAAAAGAAGAAAGGGCCAAAATCAAAGAATTAACCCTTGAACTTGAATAAATAGAAAGAGAACAGCAAAAAAAAAAAAAACCCTCGGGCACCAGAAGAAAGCAAATAATAAAAATTAGAGCAGAATTAAATGAGACAGAGAATAGAAGAACAATTGAAAGAGTTAATGAGACCAAAAGCTGGTTCTTTGAAAAGATCAATAAAATCGACAAAACATTGGCCAAACTACTGGACAAGAGAAAAACAGGAGAGGAAGCAAATAACCCAAATAAGAAATGAGATGGGCGATCTCACAACAGACCCAAATGAAATTAAAAGAATCAGAATACTATGAAAAACTGTACTCTAACAAATTTGAAAACCTGCAGAAATGGACAAATTTTTAGAAACACACTAACTACCTAAACTAACACAAACAGAGGTAAAACCCACCAAGTAGAACAACTAAATAAACCCATAACAAAAGAAGAGATTGAAGAGGTAATTAAAAAACTTCCAACAACAACAACAACAAAAAGCCCTGGCCCTGACTGCTTTACTGGAGAACTCTATCAAACTTTCGGAGAAGAGTTAACACCACTGCTACTAACGGTATTTCAGAGCATAGAAAAGGACGGAATACTCCCAAGCTCATTCTATGCAGCCAGCATAACCCTGATACCAAAATCAGGTGAAGACACCACAAAAAAAGAAAGTTACAGACCTGTATCTCTCATGAATTTAGATGCAAAAATCCTCAAAAAATTCTAGCTAATAGAATTCAACAACATATCAAAAAAATAATTCACTATGACCAAGTGGGATCCATACTAGGTAAGCAGGGATGGTTCAACATTAGAAAAACAATCAATGTAATCCACCACATAAATAAAAGACAAGAACCACAGGATTTTATCAATTGATGCAGAAAATGCGTTTGAAAAAGTCAAACACCCGTTCATGACAAAAACTCTCAGCAAATTAAGAATAGAAGGTAAATTCCTCAACATAATAAAGGGCATTTATACAAAGCCAGCAGCCAACATAATCCTAAATGGAGAGAGCCTGAAATCATTCACCTTGAGAACAGGAACCAGAAAAGGATGACCTTTATCACCATTCTTAGTCAACATTGTGCTGGAGGTCCTAGCCAGAGCAATTAGGCTAGAAAAAGAAATAAACGGCATCCAGATTGGTAGGGAAGAAGTAAAAGTACCTCTATTTGCAGATGATATGACTTAATACACAGAAAACCCTAAAGAACCCACAAGAAAACTACTGAAGCTAATAGGAGAGTTCAGCAGAGTATCAGGTTACAAGATAAACATACAAAAATCAGTTAGATTCCTCTACACCAACAAGGAGACACCAAAAAAGAAATCACCAAATCAACACCATTTACAATAGCCCCCAAGAAGATAAAATACTTAGGAATAAATCTAATCAGAGACATAAAAGACCTATACAAAGAAAACTACAAGACACTACCGCAAGAAACCAAAAGAGACCTACATAAGTAGAAAAATATACCTTGCTCATGGATAGGAAGACACAACATTGTGAAAATGTCTATTCTGCCCAAAGTGATCTACAGACACAATGAAACCCCAATCCAAATTCCAGTGGCATTTTTCAGTGAGATGGAGAAACAAATCACCAACTTCATATGGAAAGGGAAGAGGCCCCAGATAACTAAAGCATTACTGAAAAAGAAGAACAAAGTGGGAGGCCTCACACTACCTGATTTTAAAACCTATTGTACTGCCACAGTAGTCAAAACAGCCTGGTACTGGTACAACAACAGATATGTAGACCAATGGAACAGAATTGAGAATCCAGACATAAATTCATCCACCTGTGAGCAGCTGATATTTGACAAAGGCCCAAAGTCAGTTAAATTGGGAAAAGTCAGTCTCTTTAACAAATTGTGCTGGCATAACTGGATATCTATCTGCAAAAAAATGAAACAAGACCCATGCCTCACACCATGCACAAAAACTAACTCAAAATGGATCAAAGACCTAAATATAAAATCTAAAATGATAAAGATCATGGAAGAAAAAATAGGGACAATACTAGAAGCCCTAATACATGGCATAAACAGTATACAAAATATTACTAGCAGTGCACAAACTCCAGACGAGAAACTAGATAACTGGGAGCTCTTAAAAATCAAACACTTATGCTCACCCAAAGACTTCACCAAAAGACTGAAAAGACAACCTACAGACCGGGAAAAAAAATTTTGGCCCCGACAAATCTGATCAGCATCTAATCTCTAAAATCTACATGATACTGCAAAACCTCAACAATAAAAAGACAAATAACCCAGTTAAAAAAGTGGGCAAAGATATGAATAGGCACTTCACCAAGGCAGACATTCAGGCAGCTAACGGATACACAAGGAAATGCTCACAATCATTAGCCATTAGAGAAATGCAAATCAAAGCTACAATGAGATACCTTCTCACTCCAACAAGGCTGGCATTAATCCAAAAAACACAAAATAGTAAACACTGGAGAGGCTGTGGAGAGAATGGAACACTTATACACACTGCTAGTGGGAATATAAAATGTTACATCCACTTTGGAAATCTATCTGGTACTTCCTTAGAAAGCTAGAAATAGAAGTACCATATGATCCAGCAACCCCACTCCTTGGAATATATCCTAGAGAAATAAGAGCCTTCACATGAATAGATATATGTATACACATGTTCATTACAGCAAAAGGTGGAAACAACCAAGGGGCCCATCAACAGATGAATGAATGGGTAGATAAGTTACGGTATATTCACAAAATAGAATACTATGCAAGGATAAAGAACAGTGATGAATCCGTGAAACATCTCAAAATATGGAGGAATCTGGAAGGCATTACGCTGAGTGAAATTAGTCAGTCACAAAAGGACAAACGTTATATGAGACTACTATTATAAGAACTCAAGAAAAGGTTTAAACATGGAAGAAAACATTCTTTGACAGTTACAAGGGTGGGAAGTGAAGGAGGGAGAGCAGTATTCACTAATTAGATAGTAGACAGGAATTGTTTTCGGTGAATGGAAGGACAACACACAGTACAACTGGATTAAACCAAAAGCTAAGAAGTTTCCTGAATACAATCAAAGACTTCAAGGGACAGAGTAGTAGGGGCAGGTGTCTGGGGACAATGGTTTCAGGGGACATCTAGGTCAATTGGCATAACAAAATGTATTAAGAAAACGTTCTGCATCCCACTGTGGTGAATGGCTTCTGGGGTCTTAAAAGCTAGCAAGCCGCCATCTAAGATGAGTCAATTGGTCTCAACCCACCTGGAGCAAAGGAGAAAGAAGAACACCAAAGACACAAGGAAAATATGAACCCAAGAGAAAGGAAAACAAAGGGCCACATAAACCAGAGACTCCATAAGCCTGAGATGGGAAGAACTAGTTGGTACCCAGCTACCACCAGTGACTGTTCCGATGGGGGACACAATGGAGAATCCCTGATGGAACAGGAGAACAGTGGGATGCAGACCTCAAATCCTAGTAAAAAGGATTTGGGCTCTCTGTTAGCCCCAATCTAGAACCATTCCTGAAGCCAACTCTTCAGACAAACATTAGTCTGGACTAAAAAAATATAGACATAAATCGTTACTGATGAGGAGTGTGCTTTTTAGCTCAAGTAGACACATGAGACTATGTGGGCGGCTCCTGTCTAGAGGTGAGAAGAGAAGGCAGAGGGGGACAAGAGCTGTTTGAATGGACACGGGAAACATGGGGTGGAGAGAAGGAGTGTGCTGTCACTTTGTAGGGAGAGCAACTAGGGTCACAACAATGTGTGCATAAGTTTTTGTATGAGAAACTGACTTGAATTATAAATTTTCACTTAAAGTGTAATAAAAAAAAAAATGAGGAAACTCAGAGAGGTTAAGAAACTTGCCGGGAGCCAACAGGGAGTAAGTGTTAAAATCCAGTCCATCTCCCGAACCCATGCCTCTTATCCATCACAAATTAAGGAAATCTTCAAGAGGTAGAATAGTTAGAATTTGGTAATGGCTTATGGAAGAATCTAGTTGATGCCTATGATTTTGGCTTGAGTGATAAGGTGGATGGGGCTGATGCTGACAGAGATTACGAACATGGTGGTGGATGGTGGGCAGTGTAGGTGGGAAGAAAGTTTAGGAGAAAAACAATGAGTTCAGGTTTGGACATGATGGATTTGATGAGGCTGTGGGGCACCCAAATGAAGATTCCCAGCAGATATGTGGAAGCCTAACTCTGGAGCTGAAGAAAGAGTTGAGTTAGAGAATTGGGAATTATAAGATTATGGTAGTGAATTAGATCACCTAGGGAGAGGCTGTAGAATGACAGGGACAGAATCTTGGGGAAACCAACATTAGATTGAGGCAGATCAAGAAATATCTGCAAGAGACTAAGAAAGCATGGCCAGAGAAGACAAGGCAAAACCAGAAGTAGGGTATTATGAAAAGGGCTCCAAAGGGCAGGCATCGTCAGCAGCTTTGAATGCTGCTGATGAGGCCAGAAGGATGAGAACTGAAGAGTGTCTATGGGTCTCAGCAATGAAGAGGTCACTGGTGACCCCAGTGTGAACAGGTCCAGTGGTACGATGGGTGTGGAAGGTTAGGAAGTAAGTGGAGAGAGTAGATAACATTTTCAAGATTTTTGTCTGTGAAGAGAAGTCGATGGTTGGAGGGTAATGGGTCAGGAAGGATTTTGTTGTATTTGAGCGTATTTCCCACCATTTGTTGGTAGGAAGAAGCCAGTAGAGAGGAAGAGGACAAAGGAATGAGAGAAGAAGGAGGTAGTCAACAGAGGAGGAGAAGTGCTTCCGAGACCAAGGTCTAGGATCATGGTTAGTTGAATGGGAGAGAAGGAGGTAACAAAGAGAATGGAGTAAAGGTAAGTTTGCAGATTTGGTGATGCTGGCGAGTGGGGCAAGTTTCGTTTAAGACAATAGTGGTGGAAGAATTTTGTGAAGACGCTGAAATTGTAAGAGAGTTTGTGCACCATCAAATGTAACTTGGAGGCAGTATAGTGGGTAAGTGCTCAGATCTAGGTGCCTGATCCATTTGGATTCAAGTCTATCATTTAGCTTTCTGAGAATGAGTTTTCTCTTCTGTAAAATAGGGATTTGTTCCTTTGGTAAATATTTATTGAGCGTAAACTCTGTGCTAATGTGGTGCAGGTTGAAAAGAGGTAAAGGATGCAAACAGATGCCATAAGCATTTCCACCCGGCCTGCACAGTCCATGGTTGCTCTCTCCTGGGACAGTGCAGAGGTCTGGGACATGCACAGTCCACTGTCTCATCCTCCTCAGGCAGTGGACAGGTCCAGAAATGTCTCCATGATGAGCCCATTTATCTCACAAACGTTTTAAAGTTGAGAACAGAAAACAACATAGCACTATGAAGTTCCATCGAAGTAGAGGCCAAGGGCCTGTGCCCTGCTCTGGTGCCACGCTGCCCTGGAAACACTCATCAGTGACGCTTTGTCTCTCTCTGTCTCACTCCCATTCCACCTCACCCTCACTGGGGTGCGAGCCTCCAACAGATGCAAGTGGCTGGAAAATGAAAGTGCCAAGGAAGAAAAGGAAGTTAAAAATATGTCCAGGCTGATTTTTGGAAGTAGATTGCCAGGATGATAAGAAAAAGTAAAAGGACACTAATAGGAACAGTACTGATCATCAGACCTTTTACATTTTGAAGCCAGAAGGACAGTCCAAGACAATGTAGGACTAGGGTTGGCATATTATGGCCAGCAGAGCAAATCCAGCCTGCCTCATTTTTTAAATAAAGTTTTATTGGAACACACACACACACACACACAAAATACATTCAGGGAGAGCCTGGGATGCTTTCCTGGTCATGGGCAGGAGGCCCATGAAGCTCTGGAGAGCAGAGTCCAGAATCAGGCCCCAGTGTTGGGACCTCCAGCTCTCTCAGCTCCTTCATCATCCTTACTGCCAGAAGGTTGTATGGCCTGAGGGAGAGAGTATCATCTCTGTGGGTAAACACACCTGCTTTCAAATCTCAGTTCCACCACTTACCAACTGTTCATTCTTGGGTAAGTGATTCACTTCTCTCTGCCTCTGTTTCCCCTTTGCAAATGGGGGTAATAGTACCAGCAATATTAGCCTGATTGAAGATTTACTGAGCTACATTGTGTGGGAATATTTTGCAAACTGTTCAGTGCTGTGAAGTTTTCTATTGCCCTCCTCACCATAGCCACAGAGAGGCCACCCCCTGAATGTCTTCACCTCTGAGGTTCTTCACCCTGGAAAGGCTGAGGTCCTTCCACTGAGTTTCTCTCTGAAAATGTGCCTGCCTTCTGACAGGTTATTCTGAGTTATCCCAATCTCTTAGAGCAGAAAGAAAAATCAGAACTCTGTATTCATTGTAGGGACCCAGGTGAGCTAAAAGGAGAAAAGACTGGGGGTAGAGGAACTGGTTGATGGGAAGTTTCTGGAGGGTGTGGCCAGCCTATTCAATGCTCACTGACCAAGGACAAATGGAGAACTAGGATATGATCCTGACCACATCCATATTCTTTCTGGAGGAGCCAGGAAACACTTGGGGAGGTGACATTTGAGGTGCCCCTTGAAGGATGAGTATTTATCAAGTGGACAGAGGGAGGAAGGGCATCCTGACCAGAGGGAACTGCACATATATAGCCACCAAGACATGAGTGTGCAGGGTATGCTCTGGATGGGGGCCATGGTAGGTGGGGGAGGCTAATGAGGTAGGTTATAGGTATGTGGGGAACAGCATCAAATGTTAGGCTAAAGAGTAGCCGGGATGTGGGTCTAGGGACCATGGTGTCAGGGGACATCTAGGTCAATTGGCATAACAAAATGTATTATGAAAAAGGTCTGCATTCCACTTCGGTGAGAGGTGTCTGGAGTCTTAAACGGTAGCAAGTGGCCATCTAAGATGTATAAATTGGTCTCAACCCACCTGGAGCAAAGGAGAATGAAGAACACCAAAGCACAAGGTAAATATGAGCCCAAGAGACAGAAAGGGCCACATAAACCAGAGACTCCATCAGCCTGAGACCAGAATAACTAGATGGTGCCCGGCTACCCCTGATGACTGCCCTGACAGGGAACACAACAGAGAATCCCTGATGCAGCAGGAGAACAGTGGGATGCAGATCTTAAATTCTTGTAAAAAGATCAGGCTTAATGGTCTGACTGAGGCTGGAGGGACCCTGACAGTCATGGTCCCTGGACCCTTTGATAGCTCAAGATTGGAATCATTCCCGAAACCAGCTCTACAGGCAAGGATTGGCCTGGACCATAAGATAGACAATGATGCTGGTGAGGAGTGAACTTTGTGGCTCAAGTAGACACATGAGACTATGTGGGTGACTCCTGTCTGGTGGCAAGATGAAAAGGAAGAAGGGGAGAGGAGCTGGTTGAATGGACACAGGGAATACCGGGTGGAGAGGAAGAATGTGCTGTCTCATTAAGGGGAGAGCAGCTGGGAGTACACAGTGGGGTGTGTATGGCTTTTTGTATGAGAGACTGACTTGATTTGTAAACTTTCACCTAAAGAACAATTAAAAAATATATATTAGGCTAAGAAACAAGCTTTAGTCCAAGGAGCAGGGCTGGGTGTGGTGGGGTAGGGTTTAGAAAGAAGACTCTGGTGGAATGTGGAGGATGGGTTAGAACAGGGGAAACTGGAGCCACCAAAGAGGAAGGAAGCTGCTGTAAGGGTCCAGGCTTCAAATAAGGAGGGGTGAGAGGTGGACTCTGAATTAAGGGAAAGGGGAGAAAAGCAGACAGAGGACAGAGGAATGTGAATGAGGGGGAGTTGCCACACAGGCTGTGGGGAGGGAGGGAGGGAGGGCGGGACAGTGGTCAGGGATGGCCCTGACCCAGGAGACTGGGGTCTCAGAGCGGGGACCTGGAAGGGGCATGTTTCTGGGGAAATGATGAGCCCCTTGCTAAGCCTGAGGTGCCTGAGCGACCTACCAAGAACAGAGGAACATGAGAACCTCAGAGGGGAGTCAGAGCTGGAGCAGGCATCTAGGAGTCGCCAGCTAGGTAGAGTTCAAGCTCTTCCTTTGTGAGTAGGAAACATGAGTTGTTTTGTTTTGTTTTAAATAAACATAGGTAAAATAGAAAAGAGTTCAATCAAAATTATAAACAAAAATGTGAACTCCTTGTAGAGAGAAGTTTGGGAGCGCGGCCTAGTGCAGGAGTTGGCAAAGTATAGCCTACTAGCCAAATCTGGCCTACATTCATTTTTTTCTTTTTAAATAATTTATTTTATTGTTGTTGAGAATATACGCAGCAAAAAATACAGCAATTCAAATCTCCACATGCACAATTCAGTGACACTGATTACTGTGTTAGGCTGGGTTCTCTCTATATATACATAGAGAGAGAGATAGAGAATATATGTACATATATATGTATGTGATTTATATCAAGGAACAGGCTTATGCGGTTGTAGAGACTGGAAAGTCCCAAGTCTGTGGGTCAGGCTTCAGGCTGAAGGCTTATCCTGACTCACATAGTTGCAGGGGCTGATGAATGTAAGGTTGGCAAGTTAGACGGCAGGCTGCTGGGTCATGGGCTGCAGAGCATGATGAATCCAGGATTGCAGGTAAGATGGCAGGCTGCTGGCTCAAGCCTCAAGAACCAGAGTTCAGATGAAGATGAGCTGAATACAGGATCCAGAGCAGAGCAAAAGCCAGTGAGCTTTGCCAGAAAGTCCATACACATTGGATGCAGGCCATACCACCAAGGAAACTCCCTTTCAACTGATTAGTGGCTCATAGCAGATCTCATCATGGAGGTGATTACATCATTACACAACTGCCAGACTACATTATAACTGCCAAATCACTTAAAATCATGGCCCAGCCAAGTTGACATACCACCTTAAGCATCACAATTACTTTCTTCGAGTTGGGCAACTACTCTAACCCTTCCCTTTTGAGTTCTTCCTTCCCTACCAACATAAACTCACTGCCCCCCCCCTCATATTCCCACCCAATACTTCAAGTTGCTGTTGTCAATTTGATCCCACATACACAGATTCTAAAAGAGCATTATGCTCAAAGCAGTCATTCCTCACCAGTCAAGTTAAACTATTGTTTGGCTTTAAAAAGAGTTCAGGGAATATTTTTTGGTTTACAGTTTAAAGGCTATCTTTGGGCAGTAGTTTCAGGGGTTCATCCAGCTTTCACAGCTCCAGAAAGTCTGGATTCCATGAATATATGAAATTCTGGTCTACATTTTACCCTTTTTGACCAGGATTCTTCTATAGACTCTTTGATCGAAAGTTTGTGTGGATTTGGTATTTTATATTTAGTCAAAAATTCAAGGTAAACCCCATGGAGATTTTTAGAATTCTTGATCCACATATCTCTCTCTTTTCCAGTATTCTGCCTCATAAATATCAGCTCCTCCACCTCCCAGAACTCCTACATTTTTTTCCCCCAATTTTTTGTGGCGTCCAGTGTCTGATTGGGTTTCCTATTCCTACATTGCAGTCCAGGAAGTACTCTCTGGCAGAAAGCTGGAGCCACCATAGGGTTCTTCTCATTTGTTTCAATTCCCTCAGAAATCACAGCCCTACAGTGTCTGCTGTCTGATATTTTTAAAAACAGTTGCTTCATGCCTTTTGTCCAGTTTTCTAGGTTTTTTTTTCCATACAAGAGAGTAAATCTGGTATTTGTTACCTCATTAAGGCCACAAATATAGGTCTTCATTTTTGAAATATTACTACTACATTCCTGTGTTAAGGTCTGATTTGTGGTTCATTCTACCTTTTATAATGGACATAGTTGGTGAGAATAGAGATTATATTTTATTCATTTCATTATTCCCAGTGCCCACCCTAAGGATTGACACATATTATGTTTCTAATGCGTATTTGTTGAATCATTAAATTAGATGTTTTTGTTTGTTTGCTTTTGCTACACAGATGCAGTAGTTCACTCTCCTTAATAGTTTTATTTTGTGTTTGTTTCCTTGAACCCAACTGGTAGCACATGGATTTAATCTGGTATAGTAGAAAGAGCCTTTGCTGTTCATAAACAGCCTCGAGTTTTAATGTTGATTTTCTCTCAGATTTGCAGCAACTTGGGTAAGTTGTAATTTCTTTAGTTTTTTTCCTGCCTGTGAAGAGGGAGAAATAATCCCTGCACTCCTTATCTCAGAAAGTTGACCAAAGGACGCAAAGACATGATGGATGTGTTTGACCTTTGAGAAGTAAAATGCCGAAGATTATTATCTCAGTGAAACTTTTTGTCAGCTTTCTAGTTTCTTAATGTTGTTGTTGTTGTTGTTGGGTGCCGTCCAGTCAATTATGACTCACAGCGACCCTATAGGACAGAGTAGAACTGGCCCATAGGGGGAAACCTGAGATTCGATGAGGAAATTGAGCCACCCAAGATCACCCAGATGGATATCAGCAACACAGGCCTGAAATCCAGTGAAAGGCACTTATCAAGGTACTCGATTTAGAATTCAACCCCATGGTTTAAGGACTGGTGGACAGGCTGTTGAGTCCTTGAATTAACCCTTTGAGACAATTAAGTGCCCCTGGTTCAGGACGTGAACTCTGGTGCCAGACTGTATAGGTTCAAATCCTGATCTGCCACTCACCAACTCTGTAACCTTGGGCACTATAACCTCTTAACTTCTCTGTGCCTTAGCTTCCTCATCTGTAAACTGGAAATAATAATAGGTTTTGGATAGCATTAAGTCAAGTAAAGTTCTTAGAACAGTGCTTGGCATGTAACAAATCTTAGTGTAATTATCACATCCATTTCATAGTAGAGGAAACTGAGGCTTAGAAAAATGAAATATGTGTGCCTGAAATCACACAGCTGGTTGCTGGCAGAACTCAGACTTAGATGGCTCCAAAGACTGGATTTGCTTGCTTATGCTAAACTGCCTCCCCTTGCTGGCCATTTCCGGAGGATGTTCTTGTCTTCAACTCAAGAGGCTGGAGCCTGCAGCCTGAAAACCCTTGGGAGGTAATTCTGTGACCCTCTAGGGTCCCTGTCTGGGTAAAGCTCTGATTCTGACACCACCATTAAGCCCGTTTGCTAGAGAGACTAACCCTCCCCTTGCTAGAGTCCAGTTCTGCCCCCTTTGAGAGACACAAGTCCTGGCCTCTCTCTTCCCCAAGAGAGATACATCTGTGTTCCACTTAACAGGACAAAAAAAAAAAAAAAAGAGCAGGCATTTAAATAAGGCCAGCACCACTTACAGAGTGAGAGAATTCTAGACATAAATGCCAGGAACAGTTGGAGTGAGCGAATCTAGAAAAAGTGTGTGTGGGAAGTGGGGGGGGGGTATATGTGTTTGGCGTGTTGGGGTGTCACCTGGGAAGAAGAGAATCAAGCAAAATGCAAACTGACAACACCGAATAAACAGCACTGATGAAAACGTTAGCCTGTTACAGACCTTCCTGGGAGAGTTAGAGCAGAGTCAAGTTTGGCGGTCTGACCCTGGCCCAGATGTGGCCCTGACAGCAGACTAGACCCCTCCTTGCCTGCACAGTTCTCATAGCGCATCTGCAGAGGGTAGCCTGGCCAAAAGCAGCCTTTCCCATCTCCAGGCTCATAGCCCCATCGGGGAGGAAGTGACTCATCTTCCTAGAGGAAGCCTTCCGCACACTCCCCCAGCAGCTGTCATAAACTCTGCCCTAGTCACACAAATACATCCTGGGACAGGAACGAGCCTATGCTTTCTATAGATAACCCTGATGCTCTGCTGCAGACTGACTTTCCAGAGCAGTTTCCTCAAGAGAATAAAATGTTATTAGGTGCCATCAAGTCGGTTCCAACTCATAGTGATCCCATGTAAAACAGAATGAAACACGGCCCAGTCAAGCGCCATCCTCACAATCGTTGCTATGTTTGAGCCCATTGTTGCAGCCACTGTGTCAACCCATCTCATTGAGGGTCCTCCTGTTTTTCACTGACCTTCTGCTTTACCAAGCATAATGTCCTTCTCCAGGGACTGATTCCTCCTGACAATATGTCCAAAGTACCTGAGACAAAGTCTCACCATCCTTGCTTCTAAGGAGCGTTCTGGCTGTACTTCTTCCAAGACAGATTTGCTCATTCTTCTGGCAGTCCGCACTATATTCAATATGCCTTGCCAACGCCATAATTCAAATGAGGCAATTCTTCTCCAGTCTTCCTTATTCATTATCCAGCTTTCACATGCATATGAGGTAACTGAAAATACCATGTGCTTGGGTCAGGCGCACTTTCGTCCTCAAAGTGACATCTTTGCTTTTCAACACCTTTAAGAGGTCTTTTGTGGCAGATTTGCCCAATGCAATACAACATTTGATTTCTTGATTGCTGCTTCCATGGGCATGGATTGTGGATTCAATGTCAATGAAATCCTTGACAACCTCAGTAAGGATAAGAGTAGCATTTATCCCTTGGCCACATCCTACAGATGAGAAAACAGGGGCATAAAGAATGAAGTAACTCATTCAAGGTCACACAGCTACCAAGTGGTATAGCCAGGAGTCACCCCCTCACAGTCCTGCCCCAGAGCCTTGTCCTTGATCACCCACAATTCTGTCCCTCTCGCGAGTGAGGAGGTGGACCTGCAGAAGATGCAGCTCAATGTCAGGCTAAGTAGGATGGGTTTATCCTGAGGGCACTGAGGAGGTAGGGCAGGGTTTTAAACAGGGAAGAAGCATGGTCAGATTTAAGGTTTAGAAAGTTCCCTCTGGCTTGCAGGAAGATAGACTGGAAGGAGAGACAAAGGAGTGAGGAGCCTGGGGGACAGCCCAGGCAAGAGATGGTGAGGGCCTAGACCAGGGCATGACAGCTGAATGGAAAGTGGGCAGATTTGTGAGAACAGATGGGTGGAACAGACAGGTGTGGAAGGGAGAAAAAGGACAGTCAGGCAACAAGTGCAGGATGAACAAGGGGGCCTCTCATTGGACTCCTTCTGGTCTGTGCATTTTGGGCTCCTCTGACACCGACCCAGCCTTTCTTCCCCTGCCCTCTTCCTCCCTGACTGCAGTCTTGGAGGAAAAGCCACCCGCACAGACGTCTCTGGCCCCCAGGGGGCAGTGTTGCAAAGTCTTCAGGGAATTGAGGTCCTGACTCTAAGCTCCTCTGCAAGGAGCTCGGGCTTCCTCCCACCTCGGCTCCCCACCCAGCCTTCACACCGCACCCCCAATCCCCGTGCTCTCTCTCCAAGGAGCCAAATTATTAACAACCGTAATTTTTCGTGTGCCGCTCTTGACATTTTACAAAAGCAGTTGTACATCCATTAGCTCAGGTAGTCCTTGCGAAAGAAGGAGGTAGAGCAGAATGAAATCCGTATCCCAGACCACCCCCTACCATTTTATAATAGGGACCAGGCAGCTAACAGGACCTGACCAACGGCAATGTGCTGGCGGCAGACCGGGGTTGGGAGTCACAAGCCAGTGCCCAGTCTGGAGTCCTGTGAGAGGGGCCTAGTCCTGCAGCCCCCGCAGAAAACAGCTGTGAACAACAATGGTCCCCAGCCTACCTGTGAGCCCCAATTTCACACTTCCTTCCCTCCCACCTCAGGGGGCCTCCCTGGTGATTTTTATTCCATGGGGTTGTCAGTCAGGTCAGACTGACCTGGCACTCTTCTGCATTGATTTATTTCCCCTTCACCCTCTGCTTCCAGAATGACAAGTCACCACCATCAGCATCATCGCCATATTAACAGTGGCTGTGTCTGCTCAGCTCTCAGATTTAGCAAGTACTAAACTATCCATCACCCCCTCTCCACCCCACCCCAGCCTTACTGCAACACTGGGCAGGCATTTCACAAGTAAGGGCATGGAGGACCGGAGGGGCCAAGAGACTTAGCACTCAGCTAAGAACCAAACCAAGGAGATGATAGGTTTAGTGAAATCCTGCCAGGAGGTTTACTGCCATCCCTATTTTAATGAAAAGGTAACCGAGGCTCAGAGAGCCACTCTTTTTTTTTTAATCTTATAAAAATATTTTATTATTGTTAAATTCATCATCTCATCACTGGCATTTTTATTTATTCTATTTGGAAATTTGAAACTCCTCAATTGGTTCTCCTTATCATTTGCTTCCTCATAGAATGCATACTCACTGTTATGCCCACGTAGCCTAATTCTGAGAAATATTGTCTACGTACATTTTTTTTGGTATTTTTTAAATTGTGATTTAGGTGAAAAGTTACAGAGCAAATCAGTTTCTCATTAAATGGTTAATACACAAATTGTTTTGTGACGTTGGTTGCTAACCCCATGATGTGTCAACACGCTCTCCTTCCCCACCCCAGCTTCCCTATTTCCATGTGTCCAGTTTTCCTAACCCTTCTTGCCTTCTCGTCTTTGCTTTTGGGGTAGTGTGTCCATTAGTCTCATATATGTGGTTAAACTATGGACATCTTTTTTGTTGTTTGTTTTAAAAATTTATTTTCTTTTTGCTGTTGTTGTTGTTGAGAATATACACAACAGAGCATACACCAAGTCAACAATTTCTACATTACAGTTCAGTGACATTGATTACATTCTTCAAGTGGTGCAGCCATTCTCGCCCTCTTTTTCTAAATTGTTCCTCTTCCATTAACATAAACTCACTGCCCCCTAAGCTTCCTGTCTAACCTTTCAAGTTGCTGTTGTCAATTTGATCCCATATAGACAGTTCTTGGAAAGAGCACAATGCTTAAGGCAGACATTCTTTATTAGTTAAGCTAAACTATTGTTTGGTTTAAAGAAGCCTTCAGGCGATATTTTTGGATTAAGGTTTAAGGTTTAAAGATGATCTCAGGGCAATAGTTTTGAGGGTTCATCCAGCCTCAGTAACTCTAGGAAGTCTGGATTCCATAAGAATTTGAAATTCTCAAACTGCCATTTGCTGGGTCAAGTTTGAACTGTCTGACTCCTAAGCTTGTGCTCTTTCTGGAGCACAGAATTGTCATTTTGAGGCTAGAATACAGAGTTCCTAGCATAGTACACATTCACTGCCAGCTGGAGGGAGAGGCTGGTGGGAAGTGGAGGCCTTCAGACTTGAAGGAAGGTTGCTATTGAGGTAAAAGAGCCTGGGTTGGGAGTTGGGACTGCTTCCTAGAGGAAATATTAGAGGTGAGGAGAAACTTCTAGGCTGGTGTTATAGATTGAATTGTGTCCTCCAAAAATGTGTGTCAACTTGGCTAGGCCAAGATTCCCAGTATTGTGTGATTGTCCACCATTTTGTCATCTGATGTGGTTTTCCTATGTGTTGTAAATCCTAATCTCTGTCTGTGGTTAATGGGGCAAGATTAGGTTATGCTAAAGAGGATTAGGATAGGATGTAACACCCTTACTCAGGTCACAGCCCTAACCCAATGTAAGGGGGGTTGCCCTGGGATGTGGTCTCCATCACCTTTTATCTTATAAGAGACAAAAGGAGAGAGAAGCAAGCAGAGAGAAGAGGCCTCATAACACCAAGAAAGAAGAACCAGGGGAAGAGCATGTCCTTTGAACCCAGAGTCCCTGCACTAAGAAACTCCTAGATTCAAGAGAAGATTGATGACAAGGACCTTCTCCTAGGGCCAACTGAGGGAGAAATCTTACCCCTGGAGCTGGTGCCCTGAATTTGGACTTTTAGCCTCCTAGGCTGTGAGAGAATAAATTTCTGTTTGTTAAAGCCATCCACTTGTTATATTTCTGTTTTAGCAGCACTAGATAAATAAGACAGCTGAGTTTAAGCTGTTACAGAAAGAACAGCAAGGGATGTACAAGGCCTTGGCCTGGATTGGGCTGGAGAAGCTGATGGCTATATTAAGTCAAGGTGGCCAGGGCTGAGTGACCAAGCTGGACCCCTAGCTGACCCTTGCGGTATACTTCTCACAGGTTTGGGAAATTGCTGTGTCCTGATGGTGGAGCTGTGCCAACAAAGAGGGAGAAAGCCCTGAGCCCTTGGTGGGATGTGCTCTGCTTCTCATCAACCAGGGAAGAACAGTGGCTTACCTATGGTCACACAGCAGAGCCTGCCCCTCTGCAGGCTTCAGTTTCCATATGAATTGGAAAGCTTTGAACTAAATGAGCACAAAGTTTCTTCCTGCTCTGACCTCCTGAGTCAGAAGGTCTCCATCCACGCCTTCTTTGGCCCAGATCCCGTTCTCTGCTGTATACTCGACCTGTAGCCTTGGGCAAGTTACTGCACCTTTCTGAGCGTCGGGGCCCTCATGGGTGAAAGAAGGATAATATTGCCTTCCTCGAAAAGATTTAATGAGCCATGTGTGTGAGCACATCTGCACAGCTTGGAGCCTGACCCCAAGGCAGCATCTGGGGGTGGGGAAGGCTGAGGCTTTTAACTGAGGTCCTCACTTGTCTGCCTGGCTCGTTTATAGATATCCGTTCCCCAGGCTGCTGGGCCAGAGGGAAGTGCAAGCCAAGGCGCTGAGGCAGCAGTCTGGAGTCTTTTTCAGGAACAAGCCTACAGCCACTTTCCCCTTTTCTCCCTCCCTACCTTGATCTTCCCCTTCTCAACACCCACCACCACCTTCTGGACATCCTCACAGGGATCCTCAGGACAGTTCTGAAGATGGGTAGTTTGATGTCATGATCTCCATTGAACGGATGGGAAGATGAGACCCAGAGAGGACAAAGGACTTACCCAAAGTCCCACGGTAAATTAGTGACAGAGCTGAGAACAGAATTGAGATTTCTTTTCTGGAGCCCAAGACTCTTCCCATGTACCAAAAAAACCAAATAATTCTATAAAATGAAAATGTCCTATTTTGCGTGGACTACAAAAAAGCAGTTCCTTACATGGGTTGACTCAAAGAGAGGAAAGGCTTGTGTTCGGCAAACAGCCCAGGGTTCTACAAGCAATATCAGGCTCCTCATGAGGCACAGAGCTGTGCAAACGTCATGAGGCCCTGGCAGCTGCAGAGTTCTGCAAACCGTGCCAGGCCTTGCCGAGAACACAGGACTCTGAAAAAAGGCATCCAGTTTTGCAAACCATGGGAATCACAGATGGTGTTGATCCACACACATGGCGGAGCTCTGTAAAATGCACAGGGCTCGGCAAACACTGCTCTGGTACACTACGCTGGTAGGTGGCAAAGCTGGAGTGCAAACTAGCTTGGTCAGACCACAAGCCCAGGCCACCCACAGGATTAGCCCAAGAGTCAATCTGAGCCTGACTTCTAGAGACTTCTGGGTACCTAACCCTTGTTGCAGCTCCACAGCTCTGAATTCAGAAATGTGCTCGAACCTGGGAAAGCCAAGGTGACAAATGAAAACTGCTCGTACCAAAGTGTATTGTATGTACTGTGCCCTGTGGGGTATTAAATATTGTTTGACCCAAACATTAATGAGAACCTCTCTGAACCTGGCCAGCCAAGCTGGTGCTAGCACATACCTAGACCAATCCACGTATAAAAATTCTCCAGCCTCTGGGGCCAAGATTAGGCAACTGAGCTTCCAGAAAGTCTAAAGGGACCTTCGTCTCTCAACTGTGCACCTGCATTTTGGAGTCTGGGAGGTTGTATCTCTGTCAGTATCTCTGACTTTTGTCTGTGGAATTTAGAAGGACCCAATTTGGTTTCCTCAAGTCGAATCAGGTCTGATCTTTCTATCAATCCAAGTCAACTATTGACCTTTCCCAGTTCAGTGGCCTTGCATTCACGTTTCTGATTTCTTAAAGACTCATTGATTGACATACCAAGTGGTATGGATTGAATCGTATCCCCCAAAAATGTATGCCAGCTTGGCTAGGCCATGATTCCCAGTATTGAATGATTGTCCACCATTTTGTCATCTGATGTGATTCTCCTCCATGTTGTAAATCTTACCTCTATGATGTTAATGAGGCAGAATTAAAGGCAGTTATGTTAATGATGCAGGACTCAATCTACAAGGTTAGGTTGTGTCTCAAGTCAATCTCTTTTGAGATATAAATGAGAGAATCAAGCAGAGAGACATGGGAAACTCATACTACCAAAAAAGTAGTGCCAGGAGAAGAGTGTGTCCTTTGGACCCTGGGTTCCTGCCCTGAGAAGCTCCTAGTCCAGGGGAAGACTGATGACAAGGACCTTCCTTTAGAGCCAACAGAGAGAGAGAGTCTTCCCCTGGAGTTGACACCCTGAATTTGGACTTCTAGCCTACTAGGCTGTGAGAGAATCAACTTCTGTTGTTGAAGCCAACCACTTGTGGTATTTCTGTTATAGCAGCACTAGATAACTAAGACATCAAGTAACAATTAAAGCCTACTCTGTGCCAGCCAAATCAGTGATCCTATTTTAGACACTCCCAGCTTCCTATTCACACCCTCATATAGCCACTAGGAAGCAAGTGGGGCTAATGTGTATTTCTCTACCATAGAACACCAAAAGTTAGGCTCCAAACCCACATCCCCATTCCATGCAATGACTCTTTTCCTGGAACTGGGTGAAGTTTACTTCTGTATCTTGGATTTGAGGAAACCCAGAGATCTTCCTCACAGAAGGCAGTTGGAGCAGAGAAAAAAGCTTAGCTCTAACATCAGAGATTGAAAGCATGGTCCCACTACCAACTAGCTGGATGATCTCCAGCAAGTTACTGAGACTCATATTCCTCATCCATAAAATGGGAGAAATAACAGCTGTCCTACAGGGTCGATGGGAAGATCTGATGGGGCCTCATGAGTGAAAGTGCTATATAAGCTGGGAAGGACTGAATGGGTTTGTTTTCCCTCTTGTTGCCCTGATTTGAGCCCCACCCCTACAGCTGCCTTTTTCTCTGTGCTTCAAGCTTCCAGGCTTGGCTTCTTTCTCTCTGACTGAACTTTCACAATAACCCTTTACAGTGAAGATCCTTGTCCTTTCTTTATGGATGAAGGAACTGATGCTCAGAGAGGTGCAGGGACTTGCCTAAGGTCACTCAACCAGAAAACAACAGGACAGAGACTAGACCCCGGTCGGTCTGGCTCCAAGACCTCCGTCCTCAGTCCAGCATCCTCTCTGACTTTCATATTTGCCCTCTGTTACCCTCCCTCCACCTAGATGGCTGCAACTGATGGGGCTTTACCAGGAGTTTCTCCCCAGGCAGCCTGGCCATCCTGATTCCCAGCAGACAGTCTCTCCTTGTCTGGATCCTTGAAGCTCCTGGAGGACATAGGGGGCTCCCTGAGAGGATGAGGGCTCAGAGTAGGGCTGCAGTCAAGGGCTGTCTGCGGGGCTGGTTGAGAAAAAGTGTTCTGTTAGGGGCTCAGGGAGGGGCTTGAGGGAGGACCAGGACTTCATGGGGCTCATTGAGGGCAACTCAAGTCTTGTGAGGGAGAACAAGAGCTTCATTGGGAGGGGGCTTGGGTAGGGAATGGGAGTGCAGTGAGGAAAAGGAATGACCGGATTTGTAGGGGCCCATCGGTGTCCCTCTGCCCTCCTGTCTACTGCTAACAGAGCAGAAGAAAATCTCCGAGTGAGCGGGGCAGGGAAGGAACTACTGGGCCAGAGTTACAGGGAGGCGGGACCACAACCTCCTTCCAGCAGGGGGGCCGGATGATAAACAAACCCAGCCTCCTACACAACTCTGGCCCTGGGCTGTCCCGGACAGAGTTCAGGAGAAATTCAGAGAGCAGAGAGAGGCAGGGCAGGTTAGGGGGTCAGGGCAGAGACAGACACAGGAGAGATCAGGGAGACAGGGACCCGGAAGAAGTAGGCTGCTGTTCAGTGTGGCCCAAGAAGCATCCACCCGGAGCCTGGAATTCCACCATCAGTGCATCCCTGCTGGAGCTCCCGGCTGCTGTCTCCAGGAGCCCCTCATAAGGTCTTACTCCCTCTGCCTGGCTGAATTCCAGGTCCTGAGATTGAATTAGGGGCAGAACTCCCTGTTCACCTCACCCCAGCAGTCATGGGACCCAGGATGGGTAAGTTTGGATGAGGTGAAGAAGGAGCATTGGGTGGGAACCTGGGGGCCATGTTCCCAGCATAGAGGGTGAGGCTGTGGAGTTAAAATAGGTGTGCTGGGAAGGGGAGGGGCTTGAAGCTGTCTAGTCAGGGCTGGACACATTGCTGGAGCCCAGTGAAGGTGTGTAGAATCAATGAGTAAATGACCGGAGGGACAAGAAGGGACACTGTTGAGCTGTTTACTCAGTTGGAGCCAGAGAGTCCAGCCAAGCCTCTCTGACGAGACAGAGAAGCCAAGACGGCAACAGAGAAAGACAGACCACCAGAATCCTCTCACCAAGTCCTATGCCCCTCTCTGAAGGAGGCAAACATAGAGACTGACAAAGCAGAGAAAAACAGAGCTAGTGCAGTCTGAGAGACAGAACAAGTCCAGAGATACGCGGGATCAAACAAAGAGTGAGACAGAAGGATGGAGATGAAGACGGAGAAGACAAAGCTCAACAGGTGTACGTAAGAAAATGTAGGGGCAGGGAAAGAGACAGTTCCAGAGAGAGATGGGTCGTGGAAGACAAAAGGAGAAATAAAGAAAAGCAGGAGATAGTGAGTGAAAGAGAACCAGACAGAGACAGACACGGGGGAGATAAAGACAGAATCAGAAAGATCTACACAGAAGAGAAGGGGATTCAGAGAGAGACCTGCAGAGAACTACATGGGGCGGGGAGGAGGCCGGAGGGGCAATGTTGAGAAGTTGGGAGAAGCCAGATGAAGCTGAGAGCATGACCGACAGCACCATGTGGTAAAGGTAGTGTTTCTGGGAATGCAGTGCCGGGCCCAGCCTTTTCTGGGCAGGCGGAGGGCGGTGGAGAGAACAAAGGGTCTTCAGACCTGGAGGCCAGGCTGCTGACGCACTGCAACAGTTCCGTCTGGCCTCCTTCCCAGCCTTCTGACAGCATCTGGCCATGATAGCTGCACACCCACTCAGGCAGGGCCCGGCTTGCTTCATAGAGCCAGTGAGGGCTTCATAGTCTGGGTGGATGAACGGAGGACTCCGGGAGGACACAACCACAGACAAGGACTGTGGGGACTGTGCCATGAGAGGAAGGGTGGCGGTGGATGCTTCCTCTCAGGGGGCTTCACAGGAGAGATGAGAATGAGGACAGGCTTTATCAGGTCACTTTGGATCAGAGGCAGGGGGATGCACTATTGACAAACCAAAGTCCCAATCAGCCTTGGTGCCGTATGGGAGGAGGGTTGGGGATCCTCTGGACGTGGAAGAAATTAGAGTCTTGGGCTGTGCAGTGCCTGAGCCCCTGTCCCCACCTCTTCATGGCTGTTATTGCAAGGTCCAGCTCTGAAATATTTTCTACCCTTCCCCACCTCCATACATCCAACAGGAGGCTGACCCCTGTGTCTGCCCACTGGGCCACCAGAAGCCACCTCTAGTCTTACTTCGTGAGCCCTGACCAGAGCTATGGCCAGGCTTACAGGTCTCTGCTTCCCCGGTGCTCTCCTTCCCGTCTGAGGCCACTCTGAGGATGTGAGAATGCAGGTGGAGCAGGATTCAGAGCCTGGAGCCCGGGAAGAGTTCCAGACCCAGCTCATTGGAGGAAGAGGGGCCAGCAGTCTCAGCTGGGGGCAGACAGCAGAGAGAAGCTTCCAGCTGAGCCCCGCCACCAACTTGCCAAGAGTCCTTAGGCAACAGGCAGAGCTTTCCTGTCTGTGCAGGGAGGGGTTACAGAAAATTATTTCCTCTGGCCTTTCCCAATCTGTGATTCAGGCTTCCCCACTCTCCCTTTTCTGTACCATTGCTCAACTTTACCTCTACCAGAAATGCCCATGCCAACATCTGATTCTGGTGGATTTTGCCCTGTTTTCAGTGCCAGCTTCTTCAGGAAGCCTTCCTGACTGATTCTCCCAGCTGGAAGTGACCGTTTCCAGTGGGATCCCCTATGCTGTTTGACTCTCTCTTAGTGCTTCATCCTTTGGTACTGGTGGTGTTTCTGTCAGAGTGTGAGCTATTCCAGAGCATATAGATGGGGCAAGGGAAAGAGCCAACAGTGCTAGGTTCAAATCCCAGCTCTGTACTCACAGGCTTTATGAGAATGCATTGAAATGCTCTTGCCTTTTTTTAAATAGGTGAGGGAACAGATGCTCCGAGAAGGCAAGTGACTCGCCCAAGGTCACCCAGCCAGTGAGCAGCAGAGTGAGGGACCAGAGCCCGGGTCTGCCTGATGCCAAAACTCTTTCCTCTCCCGTCATTGCTCTTGGGGCTTTCTCTTCATCCACTGGTGAGCCCCTACCCACCTTGGGCACTTTCCCGTTGGCACCAAACAAAGCGAGCTGTTCTCTGGGTGCTTGTGACTAGGAGTGGGGGGTGGGGGGAGTTATTTCCTCCCAGGTTGGGCGTGGCCTGCGGGGCCAGAGCTCATCTCAGTAGGGTGCCAGGCAGTCAATGCCCAGTCTGCTTCTGTCCCTTTTTGGGACTCTATTTCTCCACCTGTGCAGTAGATGGAGGCGGCTGGCCAAGGTGGTCACCTGGGTCCTTTCCTGTGCTGGTAAACTCAGTCTCCTGTCTCCCGAGAGAGCAGTGGAGCACAGGCCTCTCCATGGGGGCAGGGCTGGCCTCCTATTAGTGGCAGGGGGGCTTGGCTATCTCCAGGGTGCCATCCTGGGCCTCATTCGCACCCTGGGGGTGGAGAAGAAATATACGTGGTCCTTGCTACCACTCACCAGCTGTAGCCCAGAGCCCTAAGTGCTAATGTTTGAAATGATGGTGAACTATACCCACCCTACCAGATTGGGAGTTCCCTGGGGGTAGGGCCTGATTTGATCCATTCCTGAAGCCCCAGAACTCAGCATAGGGCTGGGCAGAGACAGGGTATCTGGAGAGGCTTGGTACATAAACTGTCCTCCATCTCTATAACATTCCTTTCTTCCCTCCCACCTTTCTTGAAAGCCATCTCCGTGCCAAGCTCTGTGTTGATACAGGAAGCCAAGAATGAAATTAGGCAGAGGGTCCCACCCTCTAGGAGCTCCCAGTGGACCAGAAAGTCATAGATATGAATCATGTGGGTAAAACGAAGCTTGAGAAACAGGGGCCAGGAAGACACAGGGGACAGCACAGAGGAAGGGACGATCCACTCCAGCTGGGGGTGGGAGTCTGATTCCAATAGAGGGGCATCAATAGGGCTTCAATAGGATGGGCATTCCAGGTGAGGAGATGGCATTTGCAAACACTTGGAGAAGTGACTGGACTTGCCATGTTTGTGGGAACAGGGAGCTGCAGGGTGTGGTTGGAGTGGAGAGACCACTAGGCAATATCTTGAGAAATTAAGCCAAAGAGGCTGATGGGGCCAGATCACAAGGAATTTTTAGGCCAGATTAAGGCATATGGACTTTTCTTGAAGACAATTGGGAGCTATAGAAGGTACTTGAGGAGGAGGGTGGCCATACTTCAGTGGCCCAAAGAATCTGTCCCAGGAACACACATAACCCTGTTTATGTGTGTAGAACTTTATTATTATGAAGCACTGTCACGTTCATTTTACGAATGGGGAAACTAAGGCTGAGAGGTGCTCAGTCACCTGCCCCTACCCAAGGCCATGCATCCAGTAAGTGGCAAGGGTCAGGACTCAAACTCAAGCCTCCCCCTGGCCTTCCCTTTCCCCTCTTTCTTCGCAAGTCTGCACTGAAGGTTCTGATATGCCCAGCCCTATGCCAGGCCCTGGGGAACACAGGCCTCAGTGGCCTGAATCCACAAGGGAGCCTGGGCTGGGGCTCACTCCAAACACCCCGAGGTCTTTGGTGTTTTAAAGACAATTATTTGGATTGCCTTACAAACTCTTATTGAGAACCAGAGACTCATAATATGGAATGAAGTGGGATAAAATAAGGCCCCTAAGGAGCAAATTTGGAGTCCTGGTGGGGCAGTAGTTAAGAGCTACAGCTGCTAACCAAAAGATTGGCAGTTCAAATCCAGCAGCCATTCCTTGGAAACCCTATGAGGCAGTTCTACTCTGTCCTATAGGGTCGCTATGAGTCAGAATTAACTCCAAGGCAATGAGTTAGGTTTTTATTTTTTTAAGGAGCAAATTTAAGCACAGAAGGAGATGAGCTGGGACTACATTTTTAGGGGAGGCTGTGTGGCCTTGGGCCACCGTTCTCTGAGCCTCAGGCTCCTTGTTTCATGCCTGAGGAGACAGATCTGGATTCCCTGTGGGCTTAGAATTTACTCCCCACCCCATACACACTGCCCCTGCACTAATCACAATTTTTAGGGTCATCACGGGTCTAGATGGGGCAGCCAAGGCTAGAACTGGGAACAGAAAGTCCCAGCACAGGCTCCCTGACCCGGCTAGGAAACCACCAGAAAGTGCCTACTCCCCCTCACCCCCCACTGCCTGCCTGGATCTTCCGCAAGAAGCAACAGCTGGGAGGACCTCAAGCATGCTCTTGTCCTCCCAGAAGACCACCCAGGGATTTTACTGGGAGGAATTTCCCAAAGATAATATCTGAACCCGACCAGCTTGGCCCTCCAGAATGCCCAACCAGGCCAAACTGGAAGCTGAAGCACTCAGGACTCTCACATCGCCCCCACCCCATCCCAGGCCCACCGCTGCAGCCCCTGCCTATACCCCCAGGCTCCAGCCTTCTCTTCTTCCTCATTCAGTTTAACTCAACTCAAGGCCTTCAAAGATGCAAGGTGATTTGCTGGGGAGGAAGGGCCCTCAGGCTGAGAGCACACAGCCTGTGCAGAGGCTCAATAGTGGGGCAGAACACAATGAATTGGGATGGGCGATTAGATGAGGCAGCAGTGGATCTCTGTAGCCTTAACCTCCTTCAGACTGAATCTGTATTCATTTTGTTGCAGATGGACTTAGGAGGGAGGGGCTGACAATTGTCTGGGCATCGGGCATTCTCCTTCAACCCTCCCCAGCACGCTGCGAGATAGGTAGTATTCTCCCACTTACAGAGAAGGGGACTGATGTTCATTGTTGGGTGCCGCCATTGAGTCAATTTCAACTCAGCTATCCCATGTGACAGAGAAGAACTGCCCCATAGGGTTTTCTAGGCTGTAATCTTTATGGGAGCACATCACCAGGTTTTTTTTTCCACAGAGCCACCAGGTGGATTTGAACTCCCAAACTTTGGGTTAGTAGATGAGTGTTTAAACCATAGCACCACCAGAGCTCCTTAAAAACCAAACTTATTGTCATCAAGTTGATTCTGTCTCTTAACGACCCTATAGGACAGAGTAGAACTACCCCACAGGGTTTCCAAGGCTGTAATGTTTAAGTAGTGAAATGGAGCCCAGGCAGCACCGTGGTTAAGAGCTTGGTTGACCAAAAGGTCAGCAGTTTGAATCCACCAGCCATTCCTTGGAAACCTTATGGGGCAGTTCTACTCTGTCCTATAGACTCCCAGTAGCCTGGCTTGGGGAGCTGTCAGTGTCTGTGAAATAAATCTACGTTCTCACTTCTAGAACTAGCAGAACACTAGCTCTGTCCTTGATGTGGTGACCTTGGGCAAGTCATGGCCTCTCTGGCCCCATTTCCTCATCCCTCAAAGTAGTGAACCCAGGACCCTGGATGATTGAGGACTAGACCAAGATAAAGGGAGAGTGCCTTCCAAGTGGAGTCCCAAGCCCATCTCAGGTGATGACAACCCAGTGTGGCTCAGGGGTGGCAGGCAGGGAAGCCCACAGACAGATTAAGAGGGTCCGTGATCACGCCCAGCGATGCTCTAACAGGGCACACTCACAAAGGCATCTTGGCAGGCCCAGTGTTACCATACGGGAATGTGGGCCCAGTATTGTCAGAATTTCTGATCTTTAAAGAAAAACAAAAATCTGGAGTTCTATGTGAAAATTCCTGATTTTTAAATGCTGCCAGCTAACTTAAAAACACTCATCGGGCTGGCATTGTGCAAGCCAAAAAAAACATGTCCTGGGGTCAGATGTAGGAGTCCTGGTGGCGCAATGGCTAAGTTCTTGGCCGCTAACGAAAAGGTTGGGCGTTTGTACTCACCAGCAGCTCTGTGGGAGAAAGACCTGACAATCTGCTCCCATAAAAATGACAGGCTAGGAAACCCTATGGGGCAGTTCTACTTTGTCATATAGGGTTGCTAGGAGTAGCACTCTACATACAACAACAAGGCCAGATGTGACCTCAGGCAGAACTGCCATGCACTGTACAACTCCAGGGGGCACCATTTACATGATGGTACATAGACATGGGGCCTCGGGCCAAGGCATTCCAGTTGCAACCTCTAACTTACATTCCGTCTTCATCTGTTTATTTGATGTATGTGGTGGCAAAGCATATGCGGTGGTGAACGTGGAGCAAGGGACTTTCTTCTCTTGCACAGGAAAGTTATTAGGGAAAAACAGAAAGAATTTATGGACTGCAGCTGGTGGGGGCTGGGGCAGGCACAGGGAGGTGAACAAGAGGGGTTTGTGCAGCTTCAGGGATCAAAAGATGAGAAAACAATGCTGGGGCTGAGTCGCCGACCCAAACTCGTTGCTGTTGAGTCAACTCCGACTCATAGAGACCTGGTAGGACAGAGTAGAACTACCCCATAGGGTAGCCATAGCACTTAACCACTAAGCCACCAGAGTCGCCCACAGAAGGACAATAATTTACTTTGAGACCCACAGACTGGAAATAGACTCTTGGTAAGTCTGGGGCAATGGTTGACAAAACTGGCACTTGAAAGTTGTTAAAACAAAAATATTATTCAGCCAATAACAGAAATTGAAGTTGATTTAATATATGATTTGCAAATTGGGGTAACATTTTCAACTAGAGAGTCAAAAATGTTCCAAAGAAGAAAAATCTTTCACGGATTATTACATTCTAGTTATTGCTAGTAATTATACATTGCCATAGAAACACAATAGTGTTTATAACTTGTAGTGATGCAATATTTTCTTGAAGAACAAATAATTCAGATAATTATTGATTTACTTTAACATATAGCTTCTAGTCTGATCTTTGGAGTTTCCCTTGCTGAAACTGATTGCACATAGATAATTTTTTAAAAGGACACAATGCCCAAGGCAAACTTCTTTACTAATTAAGCTGAAGATCGTTTGGCTAAAAGATGACTTTCAGAAGACCAATTTCATCAAGGTTTAAAGTTCAAAGATTATCTCAGAGTGACATTTTGGATGGGTCATTTTCAGCCTCCTTGGCTCTAGGCTTAAGAATTGTGTTCTTCAGAGTTGACAGAGAACATTATCCTGTGTGACCCTCACAGTAACCTTGATAGGTAAGGCTTATTATTTCTATTTTACAGAGGCTCAGAGAGGTCTAATTGCTTGCCAAGTCCATACCAGGTCTAAGAGATCCAAAGCCTCCCTCTCTCTGGGGAGGGACAGGCTGAAGAACTCTAGAGAGAAAATGTCATACCCTTCCTCTTGTTGGTCCAAACCCTCCTTCTCCAGAGGGCTGACCTGGATTAGTCCTTGCGATGGCCTCTCACATTCTCAGGCTCTGCCTGGGCGTCTCTCAACACTTGTTGGCATGTCTCACCTGAAGTTCAAATCTGGGTCTTGGTTGTGAGTCCTAAACTCCCACCAGGACTCACTCGGGTCCCCTGGACCAGGGGCCACGTGTCTTTCTCACTACATTTCTCTTTCCCAGCCCTTGCCGTGACAGTGCTCTATGAGGCCATCAGAAGAGGGTGTTTACTGACCAATGAACTGACTGATGGACAGACTGGCTAACGACTGACTGACTAGCTAAAGAATTGACTGATAGAATGACAAATTGTCCCTGCATAACCACCTTTGACAATTCACAAGAGGGAAGCCAGGTCAGAATAATAAATGGCTCCATGGGGACTATCTTTGCATTTGTTCTAAGGCAGTCATTACAGCCATCACATTCTGGCTGTTGTCATGAGCCCAGGAGACAGATCTAGGTTCCAGTCCAAGATGTGCCATTGAACGGGGTCCTGGGTGAGTCATTCCCCCTTTCTGTGCCTATTTCCTCATCTGTATCAATGGAGTCACAGTAGCTACCTCAAAGGATTGCTAGGAGGATCAGTGCCCAGCCTATTCCTGTGCACAGTACTGGTGGGTCTATCACAGTCCCTGCCTCCCTTAGATCAAGAAGCCCAGGACAAACTTCTCCATCTGGACCTGCTGTTCAGGGCTGGCCACTTCCTTTAGGGGGAATGAAGATGAGCAACAGAGCTCTGTCTCCTAGCCAGGCCCTTCCTTGACTTCTCTACTCCTTCCCCAGGCCTTTTCCGTTGAACTTTCGGCTGATTCTCTGGATGTAGTAATGCTTGTTCCTCCCACAAAGAAAGTGCAGAAGCAGGTGGGGTGTTCGTGGCAGGGGGACAGTCAGCTCACAGAAAGATTGGCTGCCTGATAGGGAAGAAAACATTATGTGATCACCTATTATGCATCGTGTCAATCTTTGCTCTCCAAATATTACCAACGGTCTCTTGAAGGAGCCCTGGTGGCGCAGTGGTTAAGCGCTCAGCTGTTAACCCAAAGGTCAATGGTTCGAACCCACAGCCACTCCGTGGGAGAAAGATGTGGCAGTCTGCTTCCATAAAGATTTATGGCCTTGGAAACTCTATGTGGTAGTTTTACTCTTGTCCTATAAGGGTCCCTATGAGTCAGAATCTACTTGAAGGCAATGGGTTTTTGTTTTGTTTTTTTTAAACTTTTGATAAGTCAAATTTTATTGCTTACTGCCGTAAGGGTCAGCACTACTTCTCAAAGTTTTGGCAGTGTCAGAGGAGGGGAGGTAAGGTCGGAATTTACTGAGAATTGGATGTTTGGTTTAAGGCAGGTCTTTTAATGGGGGTGGAGATTGGGAAACTGGATTAGTTAGGATTGAGTAAGAATAGTGATGTAACAACTCAGGATTGGTGAAAATAGCAAGGCAAGAATTTTGAGAGAAGGGATTCAAAGACTGAGGGAAAGCAAACCATTAATGCTTTCAGTTGAAGAGTTGAGTCTTTCAGGAAACTCCTGTCATGAGCAATTAAACCATTTGCTTGGGCAGGACAGTTTGAGAAGAGTAAAGAATGCTAACGAAGACAGTGGAATTGCAAAGCTGTAGATGGTATAGTGTGGCTTGGGTGGCCACTGCCCAGGTTGTATGAGGGTAGATGACTACCATTTTGGCTCTCAGTGGGAACTCTCTGCACTGGGAAATAGGGATCACAGTCCTTGCAGTGCTGATTGAAGAAACAAAGGGGCTGCTGGTCCAAGGCCACACAGTAAGTGAGCAGCTGGCAGATTCAAACACTGGGGTAATTGCTTCCAAAGCTAGTGTGGGTGCATGAATAGAAGGGGTCCAATTCCTCACTCAGGGTCAGATCTCATGGTTGATTGGGGCTTAAGTGAGAGAGAGGAAGGTAAGTCAGACAGAATTCTGCTGGGGAGTGAGGTAGATGGTGAAGTCAAAAAAGAGGTTGAAACTTGGAGGGAGACTAGGTGTGCGTGGGAAAGGAATGGATTCAGTTGGTCCTTGTTGCCTTTGTAGCACTTGAAGACTTATCAGGAAAAGAGAGGAAAATGGCCCTCAGTGGTTGTCTACTGTGTGCTGTGCCCTGGGCCAGGCACCCAGATGCCTTACCTCCTTGATGTTGATACTCTTATCCTCACTTTACAGATGAGGAAATGGAGGCTCAGAAAGACTGAGGGACATGTCTAGGCTCCTGCAGTGGGCTGGTGGCAAAGCTGGGATTCAAATCCAGGTCTGAGGGCTCCAAAACCTACATCCAGCCCATTTGTTCCTGGGATTTTCTGTTAGCAGCTGGAGGATGACTGAAGGAGGCAGGAATCCTTCTGAGCTCTTCTGGCAAGGAACAGGCAGAGAAAGCCTTTCTGTCAGGCTGGTCTCTGAAATCTTCTCCCTCATTTCCCTGGCTCAGCTGGTGTAAGGAATAGTAATAATTGCCCAGGGAAAGGGTAGCTAGAGCCAGACCCTCTGACTGGCAGATGGAGTCTCTTACTGACCAGCTGCCTAGTAAACAAAGTTTCAGACTGACTGACAGACTTTAGGGAGACTGTCCAACCAGCTTGCTGTCCAGAAAAGTCATCAATAGACAGCTGAACCAATGACTAATTTATCAACTGACACACATGGACATGTCAAGAAACCTGCTGACGAACAGACAGGCATACAGACCCCCTGCCTGCCAGCTCCTGGGTTATGGGCTCCCAGCCCTTTGAACCATTGGCCTACTTAAGGCCCTAGAACATGGTACCCCACCTGGGAGAGAAAGGGCCTGGGATTTTCTTCCTGGGGCCTGGCTCTCTGCCCCTCCCCTCATTCTAGGCTCAGCCTTGGCCCACAGGCCACCCCTTAGCCCAGGCTCACTCCCACAGCTGACCCCTCCTCCTATCAGGGCTGGCCCCTGATAAAACCTTCCAGGGACAGGGAAGCCTCTCAGTGGCCCTTCCATGTGAAGAAAAGTGGATGGGAGGAGGACACAAAACCCTAGTGTCAGAACCCTCCTTCCAAGGAGAGTTCTGCCCTTAATCAGAGAGTCAGACTGTATACTGCCAGTCCTTCAGTAGAGGCCTCAGCCCACAGGAAGGACTTGGAGTGGGCTGACAACCTGCCTGTCCAGCCCCGCTCGGTGACTGACTGATCACACAGCCTGCTGACAGACACCTGCTCTCAGAGCCCACAGAGAAGCGGCCAGGGCTTCCCTCCCAGGCCCAGAGGCTCAGGATGTGGACTCTATCCCTCCCAGAAACGAGAAACAGCCATTACCTTTGAAGGATAAAATAATCCCAGGCCAGACTTTGTGCCTGGGCAGAGGAAGCTGAGATTGAAGCTGCTGAGAGGGCCAGAGGTGGGACTCGAGCAGGGACAACACAGGTGAGCAAATAGGTGAGCAGGCTTGGGAGCAGGTAAGAGGGTGGGGGGTTGGAGCCAGGGCTAGACAGTTTGGGGTGCAGGAAAGGTGCCCCCAAGTGTGCCCAGGAGCCAAGAAATGGATCCAGGATCTGACCTGGGGCTCAGACTAGGTCTGCCTCAAGCCAAATTTTGAGTCACAGGTAGGGAAAAGTTCTGACCTTTATTCCCCCTCCCTTCTCCAATTCCCTGGGTCATTCAGATCAGTGACTTTGGTTTTCCCAGTCTCAGCACCAGCCCTGTCATCTGGTTAGCCCGGCACCTTGTTGGGCAGGTGTCTTAGTCATCTGGTGCTGCCACAACAGAAATACCACAAGTGGATGGCTTTAACAAAGAGAAATTAATTTTCTTATAGTCTAGTAGGTTACAAGTCCAAATTCAGGGCATTGGCTCCAGGGGAAGGCTTTCTCTCTCTGTCGGATCTGGAAGAAAATTCTTGTCCTCAATCTTCCCCTGCTTGAGGAGCTTCTCAGGCGCAGGGACCCCATGGCCAAAGGATGCACTCTGCTCCTGGTGCTGCTTTCTTGGTGGTATGAGGTCCCCAACTCTCTGCTTGCTTCCCTTTCCCTTTATCTCTTGAGAGATAAAAGGTAGTGCAGGCCACACCCCATGGAAACTCCGTTACCTTGGATCAGGGAGGTGACCTTAGTAAGCGTGGTGTTACAATCCGACCCTAATCCTCTCAACATAAAATTACAACCACAAAATGGAGGACAACCACCCAACTACTGGGAATCATGGCCTAACCAAGTCGATGCACACTTTTGGGGGGATATAATTCAATCCATGACAGTAGGCAGTGCTTCCTTTGAGGTGACCTGGCTAGGTTTGGTTGGGCTGAGGCAGGGAAGAGAATTGTGCTTCTTTCCTGCATCAAGTGTTGGTGAGGTTAACAGTTGGGCTTGAGTGCCTGGACCAATGACAACCAGCAGAGCTTTTGTCCTGAGCCTCAGTGTCCTCATCAGAGGCACAGAAATAATAAAAGCACCAAATGTACAGAGTTGTGGAGAGGGTTTCCAAGCCAGTGCTTGTAAGGCCTGTAACACAACACCAAGAATACGGCACGTGGCCAGTGTCTGCTGGGTGAGAGGAACTGAGATCCAGAAACAGTCTTTTTAATCTCTGGGAGAATCTTCTTTGAACCCCCTTATTTCCTTTTCTTCTTCAAAGTGACCTCCTCAGAGTCTCCACTCACACTCCCCTTAACTGGCTGAGCCTCTCATCTCCCTGTCAGATGTCACTTTTGTTTGGTATCTCCTTGTTTCCTCTGAGTGTTTATGCCCCCAAAAGGGACTCCTTCCCTACCATACGCACTTGCATTCCGCAGTCAAATTCCTCAGGCTATTTGAATAGACATTTCCAAAGAAGATATACAAAGGACTGATGAGCACATGAAAAAGATGCTCAATGTCATTAGTTTGCATTAGGGGAATGCAAATCAAAAGTACAATGAGCTACCACTTCACACCCACTAGCAGTTGCTATCTCCCTCTTATGGCAACCCCATGTTTGTCAGAGTAGAACTTTACTCCACAGGGTTTTCACTGGCTAATTTAGATCACCAGGTCTTTCTTCCAAGGTGCCTCTGAGTGGAATCAAACCTTTAACTTTTCAGTTAGCAGGTGAACACGTTAACAGTTTGTACCACCCAGGGACTTCTCGTACTCACTAGGATGCTGTTATGGATTGAATTGTGCCCCCCAAAAATAAGTATATCAATTTGACTAGGCCGTGATTTCTGGTACTGTGTAATTGTCCACTATTTTCACATCTGATGTGATTTTCCTATGTGTTATAAACTCCATTTCTATGATACTGATAAGATGGGATTAGCAGCAGTTATATTAATGAGGCAGGACTCAATCTACAAGATTGGTTTGTGTCTTGAGATATAAAAGAGAATCAAGCAGAGAGACAGGGGGACTTCGTACCACCAAGAAAGTGGCACCAGGAACAGAGCATGTCCTTTGGACCTGGGGTTCCTGCATGGAGAAGCTCCTAGACCAAGGGAAGATTGATGACAAGGACCTTCCTCCAGAACCGACAGACAGAGAAAGCCTTCCCCTGGAGCTGATGCCCTGGATTCAGACTTCTAGACTACTAGACTGTGAGAGAATCAGCTTCTGCTTATTGAAGCCATCTACTTGAGGTATTTCTGTTACAACAGCACTAGATAACTAAGACGGATGCCTATACTCAAAAAATCAGATAATAACAAGTGTTGTCGAGGATGTGGAGAAATTGAAACCCTCATACATTTTTGGTGGGAATGTAAAATGGTGCATTCACGGTAGAAAACTGTTTGATGGTTCCTCAAAAAGATAAACATAGATGCAGCAATCCTACTCCTAGTTATCTACCCAAGAAATTGAAAACATGTCCACACAAAAACTTGTCCACAAATGTTTATAGCAATTTTATTCACAGTAGCCAAAAAGTGGAAACAACTCAAATGCCCATCAACTGATGAGTGGGTAAACAAAATATGGTATATTAAAAAGTGGAATATATTCAAACATAAAACTGATACATGTGATAACATGGATGAACCTTGAAAACATTAGGCTAAGTGGAAGAAATCAGTCACAGAAAGTCACATAATTGTACGGTTTCATTTATATGAAATGTTCAGAATAGTCAAATCTATGGAGACAGAAAATTGATTATGGTTACCAGCGGCTGGGGAATAGGGGAATGGAGAGCGACTACTAATGGGTATGGGTTTTTTCATTAGGGTGATGGAAATGTTCTGCAGTTAGATAGTGGTGATGGTCGTACAACTAAAATTGTGAATATACTAAAAACAGATGCATTGTACACTTTTAAAGGGTGGATTCGGTGATATGTGAATTATATCTCAAAAAAAAAAAATCCTCAGGCTCCCAGGGACCCTGCATGAGGAACACAAAACCTTTGTTTGTGGAGGCTCAGGGCCTCCATAGCCCCATTCTTAATTGTCTTCCGGGTCTGGAGATGGAGTAAGGAGAGTAATGACCCCAGGAGAGTCCCTCGGGTCAGAGGTATCCTCGGATCACCTCAGGTTCCAGAAGGAGCTTGTTGAATGAGGGGAAACTCATGCCAGAGTTGAGAGGGGTTTGAAACAATGGAGAAGACTTCTGGCAGGAAGTGGGGCCTCAGAAGGAGAAGGCCAAGGATACTTGGGCTGCTTGGAGGGACAGGTGGTTTCCGTCTAAACGAAAGGGTGGCGTCTCCCAAAGTCAGATTTCTGGGCTCTTTGCTGAGATTAACATCAGGAAACCCTGGGAGGTGCCTCTGAAGGGGTTTTGCTTTCGATTCACCTAAGTGAGTAGGATACTGACACGGTCGCTGTGAAGAAAAACCAGCATGAATAATGGAGGCTGAGTGTCCAGGCTCTAACCACAGTCCTGCCTCCTGAGTCACTGACAGCCAGGGCCTTGGCTTGTCCAGGACAGGGTGAAATGAGAAGATCTCTGAGACCCCTTTTCGCACTGATCAGCAATATGGTTTGCTGGTATAATTTGCACATTGGGCTGGTTAGCTCAGTGATTTTATATAGGGTGGTTCCTTGTGGGGTTGTTGGCATCTGTTCTGAACTATACCCGGGAAAAACCTTTATTCTGGTTTTTCCTCAGTCCTGACTGTGGACTAAGGCTTGACCCTGAATCTGACCTCAGGCCCCTGATCCTTGACTGAGCCAGATAGACCCAGCCTCAGGCCCAGACTCAGCCTCCAAGAACACCAGGTGTCTCACACACACCTCTAGGCCCAAGGAGGGGACTGAGGGAGTGTGCTTCGCTCATCCCCACTGCTCAGGCCATTGTTGGCACACAGGTTTGTGCACACGGAGGAGTCAGCAGCTTCTCTTTAGAAGGAAGGTTTATGCTGAGAATGGAGTGAATGTGTAACAGGTGGCCCCCAGTAGGGAGCTGGCCAGCATGGACTGGTGGAACATACACCCTCTTAGGAAGATCCCTTCCAGCACTATAACCTGGGAATCAGGAAGGCAGAGGGGCTTTGATTCTTAGATTCTCAGCAACCACTAAGGCTCCTTCTCCTGAAACACTTGGGTTCCAGGGTCTGAGGCTACCTGGGGCAGGACCATTCTCTAAGATTCCATCCCCACTGTCAATCCCTGGCTATCTGTCCCACAGGGCCAGCAGGCGAGGGACCGCAGATGCCAGAAGAGGATATCAAGATCACGTTGGACATAGAAGGCACACCTGGAGGCAAAGACAGCCCAAGCCCTCAGGGCTTGAGGCCAAGTGTGTTCCAGAGCATCAAGGTACCTCTAGGGCCTGGCAGGGGCACAGGCATCCAAGCCCAGGAGAGCAGGCTTTGCCTCTTACTGGCTGTATAATGCCAAGCAAGTTGTTGCCTTTCTCGGCCTCAGTTTCCTCATCTGTAGAATGGGTGTCGATGAGGTTCAAACAGATGATGTACAAAAGCACTTGGATTGGATTCAGACACTTGGAAGGTGTTTCCTCTCCCCCAGGGAGGAAAGAGGAGCTGCTCTGTGGGCAGTGGGGGCTGAGTCCCCTAACTTCCTTAGAAGGATAAGAAGGCCCAGGGGTTCTGTCTGAACCTGCATGAATACTGAGCAGTCTGGCTCCGCTAAGGGCAGCTCCAAACATCCAAACAACCACTGAAGCACCTGCTGGGTGCTGAGTCCTGTGTCAGGAGCTGTTCACATACTGTCTTAGTTAGTTCTCACAAGCCTGGGATGTCCTCAATGTACAGATGAAGAAGCTGAGACTCGGAAGAAAGGACCAAATGCTATGAATACACTTTTTTTTTTTAATTCTTTGAAGAGGGTTTTTCTTCCCTTAGGAATCCTGCCAGTTTTTCAGGAAGAGGACTGGAAGCAGGCTGGGATATTTGGGGTGGGGCAGGATGGGGTGGGTTGAGTTGGGGCAACTTGGGGATATGGTGTGTACAGACAGTCTCACGGGGAAGCTCCAGGGGAGGCCCAAGTGAGGGTGGGATGGAGAAGGATCTGGGTGAATCTGGCTTCCTGGGGAAAAGGGCAGAGTGGTGGAAGCAGGGTGAAAAGTCTAGCCCACCTCAAAGGGGAGTTCTTCGAGTCAGAGAGGGCTCCCACCTTTCCTGGTCCCATGAAAGCCCTACTCTTAGCCATGTGGGTCTTGAGTGGCCCCCAGACTCCTGGGGTGGATCCAGAACAGCTTTGCTAGTTTTCAGGTCTATGTGAGAAGCCTTGGGCTACTCCACTAACTCTTTCTCACTCTCTGTCTCTCTGTCTCCTTTGGTCTCTCCCTCTCTGTTCTTGACTCTCCCTCCCTAACTTTTCTCTCCTCCTGTGCATCTGTTTCCTCTGATTCTATTTCCTCACCTCTATTCTTTGTCCCTCTTTCTGACCTCACTTTCCCTCTCTTTCCCCAACTCCATTTCTCTCCGTGTTTCCCCTCCACTCACCTCTGACATGTCTCCCCTGTGTCGTTTCTCTGACCCTCTGCCTGTTGTCATCTCTGTGAAAACCCTGGCAGTTTTTCCTCCTGTGCCACAGCCTGCTGCAGCTGGCACAGCTCATGATCTCTGGCTACCTCAAGAGCTCCATCTCCACCGTGGAGAAGCGCTTCGGCCTCTCCAGCCAGTCCTCAGGGCTGCTGGCTGCCTTCAACGAGGTACTGGCCCGGGCCCAGCTGCACCCCACCTCTCCCTCCACCTCCTCCTTCACCAGCCTCCTATATACCCTTCCTCTCCCAGTGCCTTCAGGCAACCCCCATCATAGCCCCCTCCCCAAACCCATCTTAGCCTGCCCCTTCCAAAGCTTCCTGGCTGAGAAACCCACCAGCCATGTGCTATGACAGAGGACCACAGGAGCCCACCACCACACTCTAATGAGGGATATGGGATATTTGAGAGCTAGCTGGGATTCCCATGTCTACCCTCTCTCCCTCTGATTCCTTTACCTTTACCTGTCCCAGAAGGAATCAGAGGAAGTCACTTCAACAGTAGCACCCAGAGAGGTATAAATTGGATCAAAGGCAGAACTTTCAAGATGGAGGAGGGAATGATTTCATGGCCTGGAGTGTTGGTCTCAGAGTTGCCCAGGGATCCTCAGGCCTCTACCTCTGAAGCCCCCTCAGCCAGGAGAGAAGGAGCTGCTTTGGGTGAATCTGGAGATCAGAGTCCAGCTATCACTCCCTCCCCCACCAGATGTTTTCACCGTCAGAGAAGGCAACTGTCCAGGGAACACTCTCTTCCTCTCCTACACCCAGCAGATTTCTGTGAAATTCTCCCCCCGCCTTGGGTAATGTGTCATATTCCTCCTACCCCAAGGCCTACTTGCTACACAGCATCCCCAGATGTCCCTCATCACCCTGTTTCCAGATCTCAACTGTGGGAAGTGAAAGTAATTAGCTTGCTCTGGGACCTTGAGCAAGTCACTCCCCGTCTCTAGGCCTCAGTGGTCCATCTATAAAATGGAGAGTGGCTATCCTTCTCAGTGTCTGTCCTCCCACCACCCCCACTTCCCAGCGAGGAGCCTGGGGCTCAGAGGGGTGAGTATCTCACCCACAGTCACCAGTGTAAATGGTGGAGCTGGGACTCACAGCCCAGCTTCTGACTGCAGAGCCTGTCCCTCCCCTGCAAGCTCTCATGTCCTGTCCAGCACCCGCATCCTGGAATTTTGATCCTAGGATTCAAAATTCCAAGGCTTAGTTGTCTGGCTTTAGATGAGTTTCTCTCACTCGTGGCCTCCCAGAAACTCAAAACCCTTTTCCTTGACAGCCCACCCTCCTCCATATTCTAACATGGGGTCGAAGCCATGTTCCAAAATGAAGTTGAAATTCTGGCTTCGTCCCCATTTTTCTCCCCTAAAGGGGCAGTAGGGCCCTTCCTAGAGGATCCAGAATCTGTATTTATAAGAAAGAACTAGATGATTTTTACTTAGCCAGCTAGTCCACTATACAGATTGGAAAACTGAGGTTGGCCATAGCAATAAGGATGCTGGCCTCTCCCACCGGGCTCTGTCCCATTTTAATGGGTCTCCTTGTCCTTTTGCAGGTGGGAAACACAGCCCTCATTGTGTTTGTGAGCTATTTTGGTAGTCGGGTACACCGGCCTCGACTGATCGGCTGTGGGGCTGTCCTTGTGGCCCTGGCAGGCCTGCTCATGAGCCTCCCACACTTCATCTCAGAGCCATACCGCTATGACCACACCAGCCATGGTAAGAGCAAGAGGGGCTGGGTCGGAGATGGACGTAAGGAGCTGCATTTTGTGCACCAAGGCCATCTGTAGACCATCATCAGTCAGGAGGAGTCCCAGCTTCCCAGGGCACCTGCTATCCTTCACCCCCACTGCCTCTCTGAGTCCCAGTCCTTGGATGCGGAATAGAGTGTGTCCCAGGGCAGTGTCGAGGTCCTCTGGCTTCTCTTAGTGAGAGTCTGCTTGTATGTTACTGTGTTTTGTTGACATGTAGGTGAATTTACATCTGAATTTTGGGCTTGACATACAGTAGGTCCTTAGGAAATATTTGTGGAATAATAGCAGTATTACACACCACTTACCATGTACCAGACATTATTGTCAGCACTTTACATGTATTAATGCATTTAATCCTCACAAGAAGCAAGACATTGATGAAATAATGAATGAATATACAAATAAAAACATAAAAGAATTTTAGACAGGAACAGTGAAGCCCCGTACAGCCCCGTGGGATTTTGTCGAGGGCCTACTTGACAAATTGGTACCTGCCTCTTAGAGAATGATCCAAGACCTGAGTATTCACTTCCTTCCGTCCTCTCCTATCCAATCCATTCATCCATTCACCCATCCACCCAACTACCCACCTATCCAGTCATCCAACCATCTACTCACCCACCCACCCCTCCACCCACCCACCCATCCATCCATCCATCCACCCGCCCACCCGTCCACCAGTCCATCCGTCCATCTGTCCATCCGTCCATCCGTCAGCCCTTGTATTCATCTGGTGGCTCACCCAACAAACCTTTAGTCATGCCTACTTTGTGCCAGACTCTCTCAGGAGATTCAGTCCTTGCCTCCAGGGAGCACTCAGTCTGTGGAAAGGAGACAGAGACAAATAATGACCCCACAATATGACATTTGTGTAAGGAGGGAAGCCTAGGGTCTATAGAGCCCAGGGGCTTATGCCCCAGCCTAGCAGTAGGGGTTTCCCAGAGGAGGAGGCTGTCAGAGAGCATCCATTCTCCCTTGCTCTCCCATCAGCTCACACGTCCGGAGCTCCCACTCTGTGCCAGGACTAGGAGGTGGAGATATGAAGCAGATATGACCAGCCCAAGGAGTTCCCAGTGGAGTGTAGGTTGGAGTAAGCATGGGCAACTCTGCTACAAAGTATGAAAGGTCCAACACCTTAAGAGATAGCCAGAACAAGCCATTAGAACCCTGAGTAGGGGAAGGACACTTGCAGCTGGAGGGAGTGGCACTTGAACTGAAGATTCAGGTACAGGAGCCGCATGTGCCAGGGCAGGGCAGTGGGAAAGTACAGAGTGTGCCTGAGGAATGCAGAGTAGTTTATCTGAGCCCAAGTGGAGTATTGTCAAGAGGACTAATTGAAATGCTGAAAAACAATACTTCCTCACTTTTGTTTGCCCAGAACTTTTACTTTAACAAAGCTATTACTGTACAGGGTCACACACGTGCATCTCCTTACTCCCATACCACGCCGCTCTGCCCTAGACTCCCTGCAAAGCCCTGAGCAAAGCTCTTCTCCTGTCTGAGCCTCAGTCTTCACATCTGTCCAATGAATGAACTAGACCCAGTGACCTCCCAGAACCTGCCCGGCCCTGACCTTCCAGGCTATGTCATGCATCCATTCTTTATCCAATATTTACTAAATTCTATTATGTGCCAGGAGCCCTGGTGGTGCAGTGGTTAAGAGTTCGGCTGCTAATCAAAATGTCAGCAGTTCAAATCCACCATCTACTCCTTAGAAACCCTATGGGGCAGTTCTACTCTGTCCTATAGGGTCACTATGAGTCAGAATCAACTTGACGGCAATAGGTTTATGGGTACTATGTGCCAGGTCCTCTGCTGGTCACTGGGAACCCAGGGGTGGGGAAGACAGGCACGATCCCTAAACCATCATCATATCTAATGTCTAGTAAACCCTGTACTCAAGCAACGCTCAGCGCTTTAATGTTTACAACCCTTTGGGGCAGGTGTTATCATTATCCTATTTTATAGGTGAAGAAACCAAGGCTCAGAGAAGGGAAGAACCTTCCCAAGGCCCACAATTAGAATTATGACATATCCAAGTAGCCCTGGAGCCCCTGCTCTGAACTACTGAGTTATTTTGCTTTTGAATTCCTTCTCTGTAGAGCTTCCGCTCTAGAAGACTCATTTAAGAGACGAGGAAATGAAGGCTTAAAGAGGGCAAAGGCCTTTGTCAAAATCACACGGTGAAGCCCACGCAGCCTTTGTTGAAGGCCTATGTCCAGATTCTTGATTTTGGTTCATATGGCACTTTCCAGTCCCAGGGAGGAGCTCTCCAGGCTGGGTGGACACAACTCAGAGCCCCAGCTCCCAGAAAGGCCTGGGCAAGCCACAGACAGAAAGCCATTTCTATATTTGCATTTGGGGAGTTATAGGGAACAAATGTCTAGTACTGAATTAGTACTTTACTATGTTCCGAAGCTGTGTCCTAAGCTGACACCAAACCCCAGAATGAACTCAAAGGCCAACAGAGCCCTCCACAACCTGGCCCCATCTTCCTTCTACTCAGCCCTGGCCTTGCCTTTCATACTCTGATCCAGCCATTCCTCTCCTTCTACCAACACAGCGCCTTTCGAGCCACTGGTCATGTCGTGACCTCTCCGTGGAACACTTCTCCCCTCCTTCATTCTCTGGGAAATCTTATTTATTCTTCTGGATCCAGTTCAAACTCTACCTTATTTCACCCCACCCAAGAATCGTGGTTGCCACAGCACTTCCACATACCCCTGCTCAGATGGGAACATAGTGTTTAAAAGCATGAACTCTGAAGCCAGGCTGCCTAGGTTCAAATCCTGGCTCTGCCAGTTGCTGTCTGAGCATCAGGTTCCTCACCCGTGAAATGGGATAATGAGTGCACCTATCCCCTAGGCTTGTCGTGGGGGTTCAATAAATTATATACAAAGCACTTAAAACAGTGCCTCGCATCGAAAAGTGCTAGGCAAACATTAGCTATTGCCACCTGGGAGTTCCTGGGTGGTACAAATGGTTAAGCGCTCAGCTACTAACAGAAAGGTTGGCAGTTTGAATCTACTCAGAGGCATCTTGGGAGACAGTCCTAGCAATCTACTTTGGAAAGATCACACCTATTGAAAACGTTAAGGAGCACAGTTCTACTCTGAGACACATAGGGTCACCATGAGTTGGAATCAACTCCACGGCAACTGGTTTATTGTCCTATTATTTATGATCATCTCTCAGAGGATCTGCCACAGGACTTCGAAGCTTCCCTGTGCCTGCCCAAGACCTCAGGCCCGGCACCAGCCCCCTTCAATGGCAGCTGCTCCAGCTACACAGAGGCACAGCATCTCGCGGTGGTGGGGATAATGTTCATGGCACAGACCCTGCTCGGGATAGGGGCTGTGCCTATTCAGCCTTTTGGCATCTCCTACATCGATGACTTTGCCCACAACAGCAACTCACCCCTCTACCTTGGTGAGTGCTTGTCCCACCCCTCCAAGCCCTGAGGGCCAGGCCAGGCTTGGGTAGAAGAGATCCTAGGTAGGGGCTGGGCATTGAATCTCTGACCTCTGCCCCATATGGCCAGTAAATATGGAGAATCCCTGCAAAGTTTTCTGGATCTGACCAGGGGACACAAGCTGCTCTTGCTCACTAGCAGACACAGCAAGCACTAACCTGCTGAGGGAAGCCAAGGCTAGCAGGACCTAACCTAGGCTTTGTGTTTACAGGGATCCTGTTTGCAGTGACCATGTTGGGGCCAGGCCTGGCCTATGGGTTGGGTGGCCTCATGCTGAGCCTTTACGTGGATATTGACCGGATGCCAGAAGGTGAGCCACCTCCTCTCCCCTCCCTCAGGGCAGCTCAGACTGATAGGTGGTCTTATAGGACAGACTGAGTCAGGGGACTTGGGTTCAAAGCCTAGTGATACCACCAACATTGGAGAAGCCTCCTAACTTCTCTGTGCCTCAGCTTTCTCCTCTTTGAGGTAGGGTCAGTAATCTCTGTCCTGTCTATCTCCTAAAACTACAGTCAGAATCCAAAGAGATGATGGAGATAAACTGTAAAGTGGCATCAGAGTAGGAAATGTGCTTGCTGCTATTAGTGTTATGAGTCTTCACCTTCCTCCATACCTTGTTCCCTCAGGCCCCCAGCTTCGAGCTCAGATATGCTGTGGAGGAGACAGATGAACACTCCCTCTTAGTCTATAGGGAGTTCTTATCTTTGGGAGGAAATAAGACTCAGAGGTAAAACAGAGAGGATGATGGGAGAGTGGAGAGAGCTTTTGGAGCAGGACTCAGTGACTCAGTGTGTTACCTTGAACTTTAGCAGATGACCTCTAAGGGCTCTTCTAGTCTGACCACCTCAGAGTTTGAGAAGCTATGCCGGGTATACAATTTGGGGTCCGCTGGCCTCTGGTCCAAGTCATGGTGAGAGTGGGCAAAGGAGTGTGACTGAAGCTTGGCCTGAAGGCAGCCATGGGGGAGGAGTGCTGGGGGTCCTGGAGCTCTGGGTCCCTGCTGAGGAGTGGGAGGGGGACTTATGCTAGAACTTTCTTGCTCAGGTGTGCCTTCTGCCTCCTGCTACTTGGAAGTCCTACCCCTCACCTAGAGATGTTCTCGCAGGTCCTAAAAGCCTCCAGGTGACATACATAAGGCTAGCTGGGCATGCAGATGTTGCTTCTTGTCCTCTGGCTTTTGTCAAGGGTGACTCCAGCTAGGACAGGTCTGGGCAGCTTTGAGCTAGAGTCCCAAGGGACGGCCCCATCCTAGCCCACTTCCTTCCAGGAAGCTGGGCACAGGAGCCAGATCTGGGCTCTGGCTGCAACTCCCCTCTCCCTTGAAGGAAGGTCCTGGAAGTCAAGGTTCCCTAGACACACACTCCAGTTCTAGGGGAGGGGTGTGTTTTTTTAATATGTTGGCATCATCCTGGCAGAAGTGTCACCTCCACAGGCAAATGTGGACTGAGGTGCCACCTCCCTAGTTCTTTCTCTATGAGGAATTTCATAGGATGGGAGGATCAGGTCTGTAGCAGGCACAGAAGAGTATGTAAGAAGCAGAGGAGTTGAGGATGCATGTGTGTGAACTCTCACTGACCTGGCACAGAGGTGGGAAGAACAATAAATGGAGGAGGAAACCAGACTCAATCAGTGCCAAAGCCAAATCCAACCCCAGCTTCACAGACATGTTTGTTGAGTGCTGGCTGGTGCTCTGGCTCCTCGAGCCAGGAGGAGCACAGGATCAAGCATCCAGGGGATCAACCCTGCACCATGGGGGCAGTCTTATCATGCATTTGTATTTTCATAAAGTCTTTCCAGATGCTGGGAGACTGAAGGAGGATGACCCAACTCAGCCTTGGGGGTCTAAGAGGTTTGATGGGAGATTTGTACATTCCAGCCAGGAGGCTGGAATTATTTACGATAATCTAGTCCTAGCTAAACCTGGCAAAGGGTCAAAACCACCTGGGGAACTTGTTAAGGATTCCTTGGCTAACTTCTCACCCCACACTTTGGTAATTCTAAGTAGGTCTTAGGCAAGACTAGGTATTTATGACAAGCACCCCTGGTGATTTTAATCATCATGCAAGTCTGATTTAACAGTAATAAAAACAATAGTAATACTGATAATAAAAAACTAGAAGAACAAACACCTATATAGCAAAGCACTATTCTAAGTGCTTTACACATATTAGTTCCTATAATTCCCAGAACAACCCTATGATGTAGGTACTATTATTATCTATATTTTCAAAGAAAGAAACTGAGACAAAAAGAGGTTAAGTAACTTTCCCAGAGCCCTGGTGGCACAGTGGTTAAGAGCTCAGCTGCTAACCAAAAGGTTGGCAATACAAATCCACCAGCTGCTCCTTGGAACCCTATGGAGCAGTTCTCCTCTGTCCTATAGGTTCGCTGTGAGTCAGAATTGACTCTACAGCAACGGGTTTGCTTTTTGGTTTTAACTTGTCCAAGGTTATGCAGCAAGCATCAGAAGTCAGACCTAGCAATTCATTTCTAAAGTATACGACCTTGCCTACTCTACTATAATGCCTTAGCAGTTGAAGCTGAGGCCCAGAAAGGGTCAGAGGCTTGCCCAAGCTCACACAGGCCATAACTTGCAGAGTCACGGCCAGAGCCCAGGTCTCCTGACTCCCAGCCCAAGCCTCTCTCTGCTGCTCCAGGCTGACTCATGTCTCAGAAGCCAGACCCAGGGTGGTGGCCTAGAAGTGACAGCCCACCCTGACCCTAACATCACCATTGTTTTCTCTTCCAGGTGGCATCAGCCTGACCTCAAAGGACCCCCGATGGGTGGGTGCCTGGTGGCTGGGCTTCCTCATCTCTGCTGGTGCAGTGGCCCTGGCTGCCATCCCCTACTTCTTCTTCCCCAGAGAGATGCCCAAGGAGAAGCATGAGCTTCGCTTCCAGACAAGGATCTTGTCAATTATAGCCTCACGTGTCCGCAAAGTAAGCTTCCCCCACCATGCCCTCTGCCCCAGCCTGGGCTCCAGCCCTCACCCACTTGTCCTCCTTTGTAACCATAATTTTTATCCCTTCTGGGCACTGCACTTCATGACTTACCGAACTCATCCATGCTTGGGATCCATTGCATCTTCCTAACAGTCCTGCAAGGTAAGTATTACCTGTCCCTTTTACAATGAGGAAATTAAGGGCCAGAGACTGGGAGCAATTTACCCAAGATCATAGAGCCAGCAAGGGACAGAGCTGGCATGAGAACTCAAGGCCATCCAAGTCCATGTCCTTTACTCTAACCACTGCATTTACTGCCTCTCTGCTGGTCACTAAAATTTTTTTGCAAATTCTGGAAGTGCTGTAGGGATGTTATTAAGAACTGGGGGGATGAAAAGGGTGGGCAGGAGGGTCTAGGAGACTTGCCTAAAGAGGAAGGATTTGAGCTGCATTTTGAAGGATGTGTGGAAACTTAGAAAGGAGGAGGGGCATTCTAGGCTTGGAAACAGCGTGGGCAAAGGATTGGCTGCAGAAGTGAACCTGGCCTTTTTGGGGCTAGTGAAGGGGACAATCATGTATCCAGTGTCTCTCTGGGCCAGGGCCCAGGCTGGACACTGGCTAAGCAAAGATCATTGTGGTGTCTACCCTTAAAGGGAGCTCAATCTAATGAAGGCATAGATTCACGGACAAGTAACAACAATCTGGTATGATGTTCTCAGGATATCTCATTGAATTCCCTGTTCAGCTCTTGGGGCAGATGGTCCTCTCCTCAGAAGAGGACCCTGAGGCTCAGCTAAATGAAAAGATTTGCTTAAGATCACAGAGCTGGTAAGAGAGGGGAAGATATGTGAGCCATTGAGCAGGATAGACGGTTCCAGGGCAAGGGCCTCCAAGTTTTCCAGGGTCCCACAAAAACATGAGGCCTGAAAAATAATAAATTGGCTCCAAAATACAAAAGAAGATGACAAAACTTTTTTTTTAATTGAATTATAATGTCATTAATGTCAACTTCATTAATTTTCAGTTAATAAAACCCAGTGCCATTGAGGCGATTCTGACTCATAGCGAATCAGATAAAGTAGAACTGCCCCATAGAGTTTCCAAGGAGCGCCTGACAGATTCGAACTGTGACACTTTGGTTAGCAGCCGTAGCACTTAACCGCTATGCCACCAGGGTTTCAGTTAATATTCATACACATTTCATTACAATTTGAAAATTTTCAGATCAGATTTTTTTCTTTTCCCAAGTATGGATGGTGATTATTAAGAAGTCACAGAGAGTCATAAACTGAGGAAGTTACCTGTTGCCAAGTAGTTTGAATTTCAAAGGGATAATTTATAAAAATTCTGTCGAATATTTTGCAGCAAGGAGAATTCTTGGTTGGTACATTTGAAAGTTTACTGTCCTGTGGGAGAGGGCCTCCTTCTTAGAGACGTAGAAAGGGCTAAATCAGTTCTGTCTAGAAAAGCCAGGATTTGAGTCCAAGTCTGTCTGACTGCCAAACCCCTACTGCCCTACCGAATCTTACCACCCTGTCCTCTGGCTAGGGCAGAGGATGTGTACTTGGGGAAGGAGATCAAAGAAAAATGATGTTGGAATAGCCAGCAGGGGCCAAAACAAGAAAGGCCTTGACTGCCAGGTTAAAGAGCAATGGATAGTCCTGGAGGGAAGATAAGTAGGGGAGTCCCTTGACTCAGTCACTGGGTGCTGGGCAGAGGAAGGATTGTGAGGGACAAGGGGAGTGCGTGGAGAGAGGCTGAGGACAGGGCTGCCAACGAGGCAGCCTTTACAATGGTTCAGGCAGGAGCTGCCAGTGGCTGAACCACTGCACTGGCAGTGAGGCAGGGGGTGGGGATGAATCCAGGAGCTACTCAGAAGGTGGACTGCACAGACTTGGGTGTTGCTCTGCTATGGGCCATTCCAGAGACAGTGAAGGATTGGGCTGATGCTGGGATTGGGTGCAGCAGGCCCTGGAGAGTGGCCAGTTTCAGGGAAAGAAGACTTGAGTTTAGAACCACAGATGATCCTTCCTTGTTCTGCCTAGCTCTGGTCAAAATTTGGATGAGATGGAATTCCTATAACTTGGGGAAGAGTTCTTAGAAGTGGGGTGATCATAGAGGAAGAGAAAAAGTCTGGGTTGCTGATTACTGGTAATCTCCAAGTTGGATCTTAAATTTGAACAGAGATTAGCCAGTTGGGCAATGGAGTGATCTTGACCTTTGAAGAGGTAGAAGAAGCAAAGCTGGGGGTGGAAGACTTGCCCATGCTGGGCTTAGTCACATGTCAGCTGTGTGACCTTGTGCAAATCACCTCCCTGTTCTGTTCTGTCGTATAAGATGCTGAGGTGAGACTCCTGGAGCAAGGAGCCTCAGATTGGGAGATTGCACGGTTCCTTGAGTCGAAGCTGCTATGATTCAGAGATTCTGGTTTTAAGAGCTATTCCTTAAAACTCTGGCTCCCTGGCTGTGAACCTGTCTAGCTGTCTGGATTTGTTCTGTCAGCACACTGGGGTTGGGGAGTCGGGAAGGAAGGGGGTGAGAGTTTTCTAAAAAAGAACTGAAGGCTGAGAACATGATGATTTGCTTCCAGCAGCTCTCAGGCAATAAATACTGATGTGGGAGGAATTGCTCGTCCCTCTCCCTAAGGCAGCCTTGGCTGGGCTGCTTTCAGTAACGCTGCTTGGCCTGGCCCACCCAGGCCACTGATGGGGAGGTGGACAGACCAGGAGGAAGGGCTCGATTAAGTGGCAAGTCCAGGTCTCTAAACCCGGGGCAGGTATCTTCTGCAGGGAAAGGGAACGGGCAGGAGGAGAAAGTGAACAGCGGGCTGTTTCTGAAACTTCTTCAAGCATACAAGCCCAGAATCTGGGTTCAGGGGCCTCCCAAATACCCTCCTGGAAGTAAATGCAGTTTTTTTTTTGTTACCCATGAGAGAAGGTCTCTGACCTCTGTCTCCTTATGTGTACGGTGGGCAGTCAATCAGACAAGATCTGCTAGCTCTGACACGTTCAATGATGTCTCATGTAAATGGCTCCCTGTCTCTAAGAATTCTGTGAGCATTTTCACAGGGGAACAGAGGGGCGAATCCCACAGCCCCTTCCTCAAGGAGAGCTCTGATAGCGAAGGAAGGTTGGGACACCTGCGTAGAGATGGGGCATGACAGAATGACAGCCCAGGTTTCTCCCATGGAATACTGTACTTTTTTTTTCTAATATTCTTTTTAAATACCTTTCTATATCCTAAAAAAACAAAAAGACCATTGTCATCAAGTCGAATCTGACTCATAGCCACTGTGCAGATCTCAGAATTAGTCCTTAGCAGAGCCAGAAGTCAGACCCAGAGTAGAACTGCCCCACAGGGTTTCCAAGGAGCAGCTGGTGGATTTGAACTGCCAACCTTTTGGTTAGCAGCCAAGCTCTTAACCACTGTGCCACCAGGGCTCCTTCTATATCCTACTTCCATCATATTTCACAAAAGATTTAAGACAACGCATACCAAAATCGCGTACAGTGAAGTAAAACAGTGGGAATAAGGCTAACATTTATGGCTTGCTCTGCTCCCTTTGTGTATATTATCTCGTTTAATCCTGATAGCCCACCGGTGATGTCAGTACAGTTGTTACCCCCATTTTACAGCTGAGAAAATCAAATTTCCAGAGAAGTTAAATGGTCAGAGAGATTAAATTACCTGGTCAAGGTCACGTGGCTATTAAACGGAGAAGCCAGGATTCAAACTCAAAGAGACCCATCCATTCCTGAGCTGTGCTAAATAAATAAATCAAGAATAAGGCACAGAAAAATAAAAATAAATAAATAAGAGCAAATGGTTCCCACAGAAAAACATGGATGTATAGGTCAAAAGGTCAATTCTGTTGATATAGGTGAACCACATATTTGGTTCTGAGCTTTCTGGCCTCCAAAGGAAAAAAGAGGAATGGCCAGCTGCATGAATCTCATCATAAGAAAGGTGGAAGGCCTGTCTTGTACCCCACAGAAGCTCAAATCTCCAGGCACTGTGCTAGAAAACACTCTCTCCCATAGTGGGATACAAAAGGTAGCAGATAACCCCATCCCTGCTGCTGCTTCCTGTGGCGATAAGTGAGGGAACTGAGTGCTGGCAGAGAATTTCACAACACCTGCCTGGAGTCAACTCTGGTGACACAGCCCTAGGACACAGCCTCCTAGGAACTCAGCTTCCTCTGAGGATGGCTCCTGGATCCCCAGTGGCTCAGCAGACCTCAGGGCCTTCTGCGTGCTGGGCAACACACAATATCCCATGACCCTGCAGGCTTGCAGCAGTCAGCACAGAGCCCCAAGAGAGGAAGCTCTAGCCAGCTCCCTCAACCCAAGCCTGCTGACCTGGGCAAACCACAGCCCAGATGGGTCATGCTCCAAGCCCTGCTCTGAGCAGTGGCACAATGTTTCCTGTTTCTGGAGTCTGCTATTAGTCAGGAGTTCCCAAAACAGATGAAAGGAAAGAGGCAGAAACGTGTGGCAAGCACAGGGGGGAGCAGGAACTAGGGACAGTCAGTGCTCTCAACATCCACAGGATTAAGCCCAAATCCTTTAGCCTGACCAACAAAACCTCCTACATCTGGCTCTAGCCTATCTCTTGCCCCCTGCTCCTACCCTGGTAAGGCTCTTCTCTGTAGCCCGTTGAGTCCCCACTGCCTCCCCGTGGCAGGCTCCTCCCCACCACCACACTAGTTCTAATAGCCTCTCCCTTCCTGTCTATCCAAATCCTTCAACCCTTGAGTCTCCCTGGAAGTCCTCCTTCCCTGATCACCCTGGCCCTTGGAGGTCCCTCCCTTCCTGTCTCCAAACCCCATGCTTTTTTCACAACCTGAGACAGGGGTGAGATGGGACTGGGTGGGGGAGGTCTAGAGGTTCAAAAATCTGCTCTGCATAAGTCCCTGGTGACACTTCCCCTTTCTGGCCTCAGTTTCCTCTTCTGTAAAAGAGGTGCGCTAATAATCCCTGCACCAGATGGTTGTGGGAATTAAATGCCATAGTGGATGTGAAAGTGCAGTGCAGACCATTTAGGGGCTGTACGTGTGGGAGCAGATGACATTGGGATGGTTGTCTTCACTGTTAACATGGAGACAAGGAACCCCAGGGAAGGAACTCACAAAATTCTGTCTCTAAGGACATGCCTTCTCTCCCTGACAAGAAAAGTTATGTCTCTCTCCAGCCCCTCCTATTCCTCTCCTGGGGCAGCACCCCTCTCTTTCAGGCATCCAGGGCCCTCCTACCAAGCTGTCATGTCCCTCCCACACCACCCTCCCCATAGCTTGACTAGAACTGAGAAAGGAGCAAGGACAGCCACCAATATCTTTAAGGCAGCGCCGTCCAATAGCAATATAACATGAGCCACACAGGTCATTCTAAATTTTCTTGTTGTCGTTAGTTGCCATGCAGTCAGTTCTGACTCATGGTGACTCTGCTCCATGAGGTTTCAAAGGCTGTGACCTTTCAGAAGCAGATCGCCAGGCCTGTCTTCCAAGGCATCTCTGGGTGATTTTGAACTGTTAATCTTTTGGCTAGTAGTCGAGCACTTAAATGTTTGTACCCAGGGACTTCTAACTTTTCTAGTAGCCACATTAAAAAGTAAAACTAAATTAACAATGTATTTTGTTTAAATTAATCCATATATCCCAAATATTATCATGTCAATATATAATTAATATAAAAAGTTAATAATGAAATATTTTACATCATTTCTTACCAAAAGAAGTCTTTGAAACGTGAAGTGTATTTTACATTTACAGCTCATCTCGGTTCAGACTAGCCACATTTTTACGTGCTTAATAGTCACATGTAGCTACCAGTGCAGCACTACGGTAAAAATGAATAATAGACCCAGGACGCTCCACCCAAAGCCATGAGCCTTAAGTTGGTGAGATTTCAGGCACCCAGACCAACAGGTGAGCCTGGTCTTCAAATCACACAACGAAGGTGCCTTCTAACTCTGCCACCAGGGGCTTTGGGGTCACAGTGCTTGGTGGATAAAGCAGGAGTTTTCCACTCAGGCAGGCTTGAGCTCAAATCTTAGTTTTGCCATTTTCTAGTTATATGATGTTAAACAAGAAAACTAACCTTGAAGTTCGTTCCCTTATGTGTAAAGCAGTGTAGTGTACAGTTCCTTTGCAAGTACCAGTGAGGTAGGAGCAGGATCACTCTTGTATAGCCACCAGCCCATACCGGTGACCTGTTACGTGCTAGAAGCTTAGTTCTGCTAGACCCCCAGGGTGCCCAGTATAGAGCCTTTACCAATCTCTGAACCATTAGCACAATAGCACCTCCTCTTGAGGTTCTCATTTTTCTTCCAAGCTCCTGGCCTTGGCTGCACCCACTGCCCTTGGAGCCATCTCTGGCACTCATTCTTTTAATAGGTATTTACCAGCTACCCACTATGTGTCAGGCCCTGTGTTAGGCGCCATGATTTCAGCAGAGAACAAGATAAGCACAATCCTTGTTTTTGCAGAGCCCAAGGTCCAACAGGGGAAAAAGCTATTGAACAAGGTTTGACCCAGACCTAAAAAAAAAACTTAAGTGGGTATAAAATTGTTGTTGTTAGGTTCCGTCGAGTCCATTCTGACTCATAGTGACCCTATGTATAACAGAACAAAACACTGCCCCGTCATTGACCATTCTCACAATCGTCATTAGGCTTGAGCCCATGGCTGCAGCCACTGTGTCAATTCATCTCATTGAGGGTCTTCCTCTCTTTTGCTGGCTGATAACATGCCCAAAGTACGTGAGACAAAGTCTCTCCATCCTTGCGTCTAAGGAGCATTTTGGTTGTGCTTCTTCCAAAACAAATTTGTTCATTCTTTTGGCAGTCCATGGTATATTCAATATTCTTCGCCAACACCATAATTCAATGGGCTCTGGCTTCGGAAACAAAAGCCCAGAAGGAACACCTTGCAGCTGATTACTGCTATCTAACTGCCATGAACCTCCCTGAGGCTGGAAAACCCAGAGCTTGCTATGTGCTGGAATGAAAGAAGACAGGAGAAAGGGAAAACCCCCTAAAGGAACAAACACAGGCATATAAATATTTAAATGAATTATCTTTTTGCATAAAGCCAGACTTGAGGGAGGGAGAGAATCAGTTGGAGAGAGCTTGGAACCCATCCCCAGAACACCCCTGGGGCAGGGGCAGGCATGGAGATCCTGAATTGTGGGAAACTCCAGCATTTGTCTCACTAAGGTATCAGACCAGAGGGTGAGGCCCGTAGGGACTTCCCAGAGAATCCCAAATGGGCTCTCCAGCCTTACCTGCCCTCCCCCATGCCACACAGCACGGCTGGCCAGAGGGGAGCTATTCTCTGCTTACAAGCGCGTATTGTCCATAGTGCTCATATTTCTGTGGGGTCAATTCCAACCCAGAGTGACCCTACAGGAAAGAGCAGAACTGTCCCATAGGGTTTCCAAGGCTGTAATCTTTAAGAAAGCAAGCTGCCACATTATTTCCCCCCTGCAATGGTTGGTGGGTTCAAACCGCCAACCTTTCAGTTAGCAGCCAAGTTCTTAACCACTGCTCCATCAGGGATCCTGCACACTCTTAGTTATGGGGAATCCACTTCTTCCCAGTAGGGTAGCCTTTTCCAAATTGCCTTTTACATAGGGCTTAAGGCTTTCTCCCTGGAACTTTTTTGCTCCTAATTCTGATCTGGACTTACATAGAAAAATGGAGTAAAACCAGACCCCACTTAATACAAATGACCCAGTGCAAGTAGCAACTTCCCCAAAACATAGTTTTCTCATGCAAAAAAAGTGCATGTAGTACCTGCCTCAACATGTTTTTGTGCTAGAGACAATGCAGGTTCTGAGCACTGGGTTCTCTCCCTCCCTTGTACACAGATGCTGAAGTCAAGCTATCTGGGTTCACATCTTATCTGGACCACTTACTAGTTGTGTGACCTGCGGAAAGTTACTTCAAGTCTTTGCATCTCAGTTTTATCATCTGAAAAATAGGGATCCTAACGGCACCTACTTCAGAAGGTTCTTGTGAGGTTTCAATGAGTTAATTAATTGAAATTCTTTCAACAGTGCCTAGCATGTAGTACGTGCTTAGTTAGCATTAACCATTATTTATCATTTCTTTCCTCCTTTCTGACAATCAGAAGACTCTAATTGCGTCCTCCCCCCTGTCCTCACCCAAGACTTCTCTTGCCTAGAAAAAAGACCTCTCCTCCAGGAGTTGCACTTAGGACATCCTCAGCCAGGTGTGGGAATGCCCTCCACTTTGTGTATGGCTTCTTCACAGTGTGGGTCCCAGAGCTGAACACTTCCTCTGAGTGTGTCCTTACTCAAGCATGGGGAAGAAAGGGGGTTGTTGTCTCTTGCCTCCCCCAATCCAGTTCCCCTCCTGTCATAGCAGACAGGATAGAACAGAATGAACCTGAAGGCTCAAACCACCCCACTTCATGTCAACTTCTATCACTAGATTCTCCTGCTCATGCATGGTGACTCTCAAGGTGACAACAACCAAAGGTGATGTAATAACTGAAGATAGAGGTGTGGTGATAACCATGTTGGTGATGTTGATGGTGGTAGTAGCGGTGATGGAGACAGTGACAGTGGTAAAGATGCTGGTGATGATGATGATAGTGACCCTGATGGTGATGGTAGTAATGGAATAGGTGACATTGATAGTAATGGTAACAGTGACATTGATAATGATATCGGTGATAGAGACATTGTTGGTGACAGTGGTGGTGATGGTAATGGAATTGGTGAGTTGATGATGGTATTTTTTATGACACTGGTGGTGATAGAGATGAGATTGGTGACACCCGATGTTGACAGAGACAATAATAGGGATAATGATGCTGTTAGAGATAGTGATGTTCATGATGCCGATAATCTATGGCGTTAGTGATTCTGGAGGTTCAGGCAACGATGATAACGATGGTGTTGGTGTAGGGCTGGTGGTGGTACCCAGGACAGAGACGATGATAACGGTAATGATGACATCGGCCATTGTGATGTTCAAATTATACTGATGGTGGTATTGATGATGATGTTGGTGATGTTAATGGGGGAGATATTTAAAGTGATGGGAATTGTGCTAATGATGTTAGTGGTTATGGTGGTAGTTTTCATGGTGATATTGGTGATCATTATGATGTTAATGATGGCGCTGACAATTGGCTGTGTGGACACTGGTGACAGCAGGGACCAAAGTTAGCCATTGGAATTTCATTAATTCTTTCAAAAAACACTTCTCAAGTGCCTATAGTGCCAAGAACAAATGGCACACTGCTGGTCCCCATTGTTCCTGACAGGAAACAAAAGCCCCAACCTCTCCCCTCCCAGAGTCCCCTGCCCTAGCCCATAGCCATCTCTGGCATCCATCTGACTGCCCTTGGTTATGTGTCTCTCCAGGGTGAGGACTCCTCTTCTGAGCAAAGCCCTGGAGAGTACCCAGAGAAGCAATATGGCCTATCCCAGGTTGCACCAGACCTGACGGTGTTCCAGTTCATCAAAGGTAAGTGAGCTCTAGGCCAGGCAGAACTAGAGCAGCATTTGATGCCTGACAGGATCCAGCCCCTTCCTGCCTTTCTTGATTCATCCTCCACATCTACAGGACGTGTACATTTCTTACAAGTCTTTGCTCATACAATTCCTTCCATCTGGAATCTTCCCTGCCCCTCTAGGTCATGCTCATGTACCACTCCTTCCTTCCAGCATTCCTGGCTTTCCAGCCGAAAGGCTGCTTCTCTCCCATCTCTGGGTCCTCAGAACCCTCAGAACCCTCAGGGGCTCTGTTTCAGCTCGGATCTGTGCTGTGTGCTTGTCTGCAATGAGCTCCTAGAGGTCAAGGCCTGGGCTGGCTCATCTGTGACCTCTCTTTTTGTCCTACTCTCCACTGAGCCTGCAAATAGGAGCCCTTCAGTTAATATTTGCCAAATTCCCAGGCTATGGCATGGGTGGAGGGAGCTCTGGGCTAAAAAGCCCAAAGACCTGAGTTTTTGTCCTGAGTCATTGCTACTTTTTAGGTTTTGATTTCCCCATCTGTACAGTGAGGCGTGGACTCAGTGATCTAAGGTCCATGCACCTCTGATCTTGAAACTATGAACTGAATGAATCAGTAACCAGGGTTTTTGCTGTGATCAGGCTATCTTTTCTAAAGATCTCAGTCCCGTGAACATTGAGTGCCTGCTGTGTGTAGGCTCTTGTAGAACACTGGACAGCAAGTCAGAAGACCTGGATTTGAATCTTGCCCCTAACACTGACTGACCAATGTAAATCTTGTAGAAGTTACTTTCCTTCCCTAACCTGAATTTCCTCATCTGAAAGATAGTGGCAATGACAATAATGGTCATTGTGAGATTCAAATAGTACTGATGGCATTGGGTAGTGATTGGGTCACTAATTCTTGCTCTGTCTTTCTCAAGGACTGTTGTGAGACTCCAATAGGATGATGAATGGAAAGCCCTTTGTATACTATAAAAAACTGTACTTGTATAAGGTACAATTATTTATTAGTTCAATTACCTCTCCTACCCTACTGTTGTTATTCTAACAATGTCCCAGGACAGTAATTGAACTGCCTGTGGTTTAGAAGAGTGATAACCTCAGAGTTTGCTCAACCCCTCCCTAAGGACTTTCTCAAGAGGAAGGGATTAGGCCCAATTCTTGGGCAAAGATTCCTAAGACTTAGTGTTGGGGTACCAGTAACCAAGTCAGTTCTCCAGCTTTCCAGGGAACGGAAGGGCCTAGACTCCATGGGGATAGGTCTAGAAACAGGGGCTTGGACTTCCTGACCTCAGGTCCCCCCCCAGATGGTGGAAGGTGCTGGCACATTGTACCATAGAAGAGCTTATTAATCACTGCTTGTTGGTACAATAGTTAAGTGCTTGGCTACTAATGGAAAGGTCAGTGGTTCAAATCCACCAGCAGCTCCACAGCAGGAGAAAGTTGTGGCAGTCTGCTTCCATAAAGATTATAGCCTTGGAAGCCTACGGGGGCAGTTCTGCTCTGATCTATAAGGCTGCTATGAGTCAGAATTGACTCGATGGCAACCGGGTTTGGTTTTGGTTTTGGCTCCTGCCCAGAGGGAAGCTGGGGCCAGTTCCTGAATTAGATCCTGGAGCAGGTGTTCTGGGCCAGATTATCTCTAGTGGTTTCAGCTTGTACATGGCCCTGAGGAAGACTGAGGCAGGGCTGGCCACAGGCCCTGTGACCTGTCAGCCTACCTGGCTTCTGGGCTTCTGCTGAGCTCCAGAGGAACCAGTATGACCCTGGGGCCTGGCCTTGACCACCGGGGTATGGGGAGGCAGAGAGAGGTAGAGCCATGGTTCTTCATCTGGAGGACCCCTAGACTCTTGGGGAAGACAATGTCCCTGACCTAGGGTAGGCCCCTGTCTGATGGGGGAGACATAGAGTCTGGTTTGGGGGAAGTCCCTATCTAATGGAAGATAGATAGTCTCTGGATGTCAGGAGAACCTGCTTTGTCTGATGGAGGATATCTGGTCTCTATGCTGGGGGAGGTCATTGTCTAATGGGAGAGACGTAGTCCCTGAGCTGGGGGAGGACCTGGCCTGTCTGATGGGGGAGGCATTGTACTGAGCTAAGGGAGACTCCTGTCTAATGGGGAAGATCTGCCTCTGAGCTGGAGGTGACTCCTGGAGTTCCCCTTCAGGTATCTCTGACTAAGTGAAAGGCATAGCCCCTGCCCTCCAGGAATTTTCCATCTGTTCTGGAGACAGCTGTGGATGCTGAAGAGAGATGGAGGATAGGCATAAAGCGCACTGCAGTGATTAGTAAGGAGATTGGCTGAAAGACAGAAACAATTAGCAAGATGGAGCCCTCTGGAGTCAGGCGGCCAGTGAGGCATGGGAATGGGAGGTCAAAGATACTAAAAAACAGAAAACCAAACCCGGTGCCATCAAGTCAATTCCAACTCAAAGAGACCCTATAGGACAGAGTAGAACTACCCCATAAGGTTTCCAAAGAGCAGCTGGTAGATTTGAACTGCCGACGTTTTGGTTAGCAGCCAAGCTCTTAAGCCACTGAACCACCAGGGTTCTGGCCCCTGTACTAGGAGTCACACAGGGGCAAATCCTGGTCCCACCCCAGCTTCTGAATGACCTTGGGCCAGTCCCTGCCCTTCTCTGGGCCTCACCTGTAAACGAGGGCACCTGTACAACCGGAGCAAAGTCCAGATTAAAACTCCATGGCCCTCACAGGGTATCAGATGCCCTGACCAGGGTAGATCATGGCAGGAGGCTGGAGCAGTCATCTGAAGTGAAGCCCAGGCATAACAGCTTCCCCTCAAAATGCTGGCTGAATGCACTGCTGCGTGGCAAGGGACTGGGAACCAGAGGCAGGCCTGGGAAGTGAAGGAGGGGGAATTCCACAGTCCCAGCCACCACCTCCCGCCTGCTCTGTTTGTCTTTATTTTCTGGCTCCCAAGGAAACAGCTCCTGTCCTGGCCCGGGGGCTGGGAAACCAGCTGGCTTGGCCATGCTCTGTGGACAGACAGAAATCTCCTATAACAGCGGTACTGGTCCTGCTACTGCAGGAACAGAGGGATCCCCTCTTCTCCCCTGCCTGGGGCCCAGAGGACCATCATGACCATCCCTCCCCACCAGCGAGCCCAGCCAGTGGCTTCCTCCTCCGATTCATCTTCTTGAAAAGGCCTTTCCTCCTCTTCCCCACACCTGGCATCTAACTTCAGTCCTGCCTACTGCAGGCAGAACGCATCTCTCTCTTGCTGTTAGTGGAGAGAGTCAGTGGCACAAGTCGAAACAGGAAGCACTCCCAGACATCTCCTTGGCTGCTCCTGCCAATGAACACACTGACATTGGAACGCGAAGGGACTTACCTAACGCTGAGTACCCTTTAGTTAAACAGACTTGCAGTGGGGGCAACCTGTGAACGAGGCCCTGTTTTAGGAGCTAGCAGAGGGCTGGGGAGGTCATCAGTGCCAGACTAGTTGCTTATGTTCCTGTCCCCTTCTGGGAATCCCTTCCCCCTTGCTGCCCCACCCCATCTCCACTGCCCCAGATCATCCCATTACTCAGGGTCCAGAAATAAAACTCAGGCCAGGGAAGTCTTCCTAAGGAAGTGATATTTAAGCTGAAGTCTGAAGGATTAGCAGGAATTTACTAGCCAAAGATAGGGGAAGTGTATCAGGCAGAGGGACTAGCAGTGGGGAGGTGGAAGGAAGGTGCCAACTGATCCAACTCTATGTCTGGTCCTGTGCTGGGAACACAGAAAAGAAGAAGAAGGCCTGGATTGGCTTGGAAGAGCTGTAGCAGGACAAAACGGAATGGGCCGAATAGCGGAAAAAATGTGGTGAATAAGTGAAATGGAAAAACTGAAATGAGATGCGAGAGGATGAATGAAATAGAATCAGATAGATGGCTTGGAGTAGAATTGTATGGAATGGAATAGAATTATATGAAATGGGTTAAAATTTAATGGAAAGGAAAAAAACCGAATACCCACCCACAGCCATGGAGTTGATTAGACTTGTAGTGATCCTATAGAACAGAGTGGAACTGCCCACCAGAGCTCCCTAGAATCGAATACAATGCAGTCTAATTCAAGTGAGCAGAATGGTAAGAAACAGAATTCTGAAAATGGAATAGAATGAAATCAAATATAAGGGAATAGAAATGAACACAATAGAATTAAGTGGAATGGAATGAGATGGGATGGAAAGGAACGGGAACAGAAAGAAATGTGAAGGACTGGGCTGGACTGTAATAGAACTAATCTGAGGAGGAACGGATTTAAACGAACGGGGCAGGATGGGACAGAAAGGCATGGCAAGGCGGGCCTGCCGCCCCGCCTGCCCTCTCTAACCTCCACCCCCCTCGCTCCAACAGTCTTCCCCAGGGTGCTGCTGCGGACCCTGCGCCACCCCATCTTCTTGCTGGTGGTCTTGTCCCAGGTGTGCATGTTGTCCACAGTGGCAGGCATGGCCACCTTCCTGCCTAAGGTCCTGGAGCGCCAGTTTTCCATCACTGCCACCTACGCCAACCTACTCATTGGCTGCCTCACCATCCCATCGGCCATCGTGGGCATTGTGGTGGGAGGTGCCCTTGTCAAGCGCCTCCACCTGGGCCCCAAGCGCTGCGTCATCCTCTGCCTGCTGGGAGCACTGTTCGGCCTAATTTTCAGCCTGCCCCTCTTCTTCATTGGCTGCCCCACCCATCAGATTGCAGGCATCACCCTCCAGCCTGGGTGAGTGTGTACATGAGCATGTGAGTGTAACATGGGGGTGGGGGTTGGCACAGGGAAGAGGAGTGACCTCAGATAGGCCAAGCCAACGGGGCACCCACCTAACACAAATCTCACCGCTCACCACAGCGCTGTGTTCTCTCCACTCTGCCTAAAACCCTTCTATTAGTCACTGGCCTGGCTCAGTTGCAAGAGGTGGGACCACGTCTCTAGAAGGCTCTGGTGAAGGGCCATGGTCCACCAGAAGGAGCAGGGATGGAACTGCCAGGGCAAGACAGCTCAGGCCAGGGGAAGGGGTGGAGCCTAAGATAGGGCACACCCGCCTGTGATGAGGAATCTCCAGAATGGTGGGGCTGTGTGGGCTCACCGGGGTGGTGGGGGGGTGGGGGCATGGGGCATCATGGCAGGCCAGACTCAGCTCAGCTTGGGGAATGATTTTGCTCCCAGACAGATGAAAGGCCTGCCCAGGAGAGGGCAGGTCTCCATCTGTGGGGGTGAGGGTGGGAGGTGGGGTGGTAGGAGTGGAATGGCCCCTACCAGGGAGGCCACAGAGGAACCATAGGCACTGGAAAGGGGTTAGACTAGAGACCTCAGAGATTCTTTGTTCTTAGAGACTAGGAGCTAAAATTCTGTTGTTCCATGACCCTAAAATTCCAGAATTCTTTCTCAAGTCTTTGAGGCAGCACCTGCTTCCGTCCTCCAGGAAGGGGGCACCTGATGCCTCGCTTCCTCCTATTCACCTTACTCCTTCTCCCCTCCCCCTCCCCTACCCCCCCATATACACCCTCATGTCTTGGGAGCAGTCTTAGAGAGGATATTGAAAGTTGCTTTCCTGCCCTCTTCTCCAGAATGATTTCATTTTTCTGGGAACTGCTCCAGGCTTAGATTGGCCCAACACCCAGCCAGAATTCCCCAAATTTCTCTGTCCCCATCTCTCCCTTGGCATCTCTTCCCTCCACGCAGGTGTCAGCTTTTGGCACCTGGGGCTCCTTCTGCATCGTTTCGTGGGACCCAGGATCCAGACCTAGAAACACCCAGCCCTCCCTGTCTCTGTCCCAGGTCCCACCCTCACCGACCTCTTCCACACCTTTCTTCTCTCCTCCTCTTCCTTTCTTCCCCGTCCCTTCTCCTTTTCCCAGATAGTGAGGCAACTCTGTTCTGTGTGCAGAGCCCTGTTGTAGGCCCTGCAGGGAGGGCTTGAGTTATGCCCTCTGGAAGCCCCTGCCTGAGGAGGGAGCAAGGTTCCGTGAATGCTTCTTAGAGTGAGAAGCAAATGGAGAAAAGTCAGTCTACCCACCTGGGCCCTATCTCTCTTCTCTGTCACTCCTGGACTCTGGCTCCGTCTCAGCTATGTTTTCATTTATATTCTTGCTCTGGGTTCTAATTCATCCAAGAGGCTTTCTGGACCAACAGAGCAAAATAAGAGTTTCTCATCCTCCAGCACAACAAGTGACAGCTGCCAAGAGCGGAGGGCCTCCCACATGCCCAATGCTGTGCCCAGTGCTTCACATACTCTCATTGAACGCTCACGATCTCTGTGAGAAGGGAACTATCGTCATTCCCATTTTACAGATGAGAATAGTGAGGCTCAGAGAGGTGAAGCTGGCTGCCCAGCTGGGAGGGACAGAGCCCAGAGCCAGGGCAGAAGCAACCAGCTGCAGGTGGTCAGTGAGGGAGGAGGGGCTGAAAGAGAGCAGACTCTCGCTGCTCAGCCTTCCAGTTGCTGGCAGAGGCTGCTCCGGGAAATGCCTCCTCTGGACAGAGTTGCCTGGCACAGCCTTCTGATAGGTCTTCAGCTCAGACAGTGCCAGCCTGTTTCCCCTCCCGTGTGAGACGCATCAAGGCAGTGCCAGACACATGGATGCTGCCTGACAGGGGAGGAGAAGGAGAGGTCTGGGCTGGCTAATGCTCCTCTCTCCTTCGTAGGGAGGGAGCGGAGCTCACCTTTGCCCTCATGCCCCACCTGTCCACCTCTAACTACAGGCCATCTCGGTGACAGTCCCACTCTCAGCCTCCCGGCCCTGCCCAGCTTCCAGGGAATTGAGACTCATTCGTGTTGCCAGACTCACCCCTCTGCCTGGGCCTCAGCCCCTCATCCTCCCCCTCAAACCCAGGAGACCTCTAGCTTCCCCCTGTGGCCTTCTCTGCAGCTTGGCCACTGGCTCCCTGTGCCGCCCTGAGCGAGGCATCTTCCTCTCTGTGTCTTCTCCTCCCTGGAAAGTTTGCTGTGCTCCCTCCTAGCTGTGAAGCCAGGTCAGACTCTGAGTCCTGGGGGTTACCTCCCTGTCCCCTTCAGGGAGACTTACCCCCTCAGGGTCAGCTGACTGCCCCATCCACCCCACCTTGCCCTGGCAGATGGCGCCAGGGCACTCCTGGAGTCTGGGGGCAGATCCCCAGGAGGGAGGCAGGTAGCACTAAGGTGGGTCCTGGCCTTAGTGGACAGGGCATCAGGAGTGGGCAGTGAGGTCATGAGACTGCAAGATGGGGAGGGAGACCCAGCTGCCAGATGGAAAAACTGAGGCCAGAGAGAGGCAGGAGCAGGTCGGACAACCCACAGCTGGTCAGGCCTCCTGACTGGTCCCACACTCAGCTCTAATTTTCTGAGAAAAGCAAGAAATCCAGCTCATTGAGAGAAAGGCACTTTTCAGCTGAGACTGAATTCCAGGAGGAATTTTTTTGTGTGTGTAGAAGAGTCATTGAGAAGCAGAGGTTTCTGCAGAAGAAGCTCAAAGACTTTCAGAGTCTCAGAGGTCTCTGTTCCAATTACTCCCATTTCTTCCATCACCTTCCAGCCCAGCTCTTGGCTCGCACACCTTTGTGTGGTGCTCATACACCACGCTGTGAGGGGGCAGCCCCGACAGGGAAAAAAAACTCTCTGTGGAGCTGAAGGCTCTGGTCACTGCTGTTAGGGATGGGGAGCTGGGTTGTAGGGCTGAAGTGACCCTGTCTCCTGGTCTGAGGGCAGAAAAGCCAGGCCAACCCTGCCGGCCTTCTCTCCCATCAGCACCCAACCTGGGACTGGGCTGTTTCCAGGCTGCTCAGAGCCCTGCTCCTGCCCATCGGACTACTTTAACCCTGTTTGTGACCCCAGTACCCGTGTGGAGTACATCACACCCTGTCACGCAGGCTGTACGAGCCAGGTGGTCCAAGAGGCTCTGAACAAAAGCAAGGTGAGTCAGGTCTCTGGCTGCTCCCTCGGCCTCTCAAGGACTTTGCTTTTCCCTGTCACTCTGCACCTGTCACATCCTCCACGTTTGAGTGTTCTCACTCTCTGTCTTGTCTCTCTTCTCTTGCACTGTCTGTCTCTTCCTTCTGCTGGCAGAGGTAGGAAATCATTCTCTCTATAAGCTTTCATTGCTAGCACAGCCCCAGTCATGCGCCAGGGTACAGATGTGAACTAGACCTGACCCCCAACTGCAGGTGAAACACAAAACAAAGTCACTCATGGGAACTTCAAGGGTGCTGATAGGTTTCTACAAGTATACACAAGCATGGAAGCAGATATATCCCACCTGAGAGCATCCCAGAAGGCTTCATGGGGAGTTGGCATTTTAACTGCAGTTGATTTGGGAAGAGAGTGTTCTCCAAGCAGGGAGAAAAGCATAAACAAAGATCTGGAGGCACAAAAAAAATATGGAGTTTCAAGAAACTGCAAAGAGTTTGTTGGGGCAGAAGCATAAGGGTTCATGGAGAGAAAGGAAGACTTAGACAAAGAAGGGCCTTGAATGCCAGGCCAAGAGTGGAGACATTATACTGAGAGCAATGGAGAGCCATGGATGGTTTCTGAGCAAGGGGGTGATAGAATTGGATATGTGTTTGATTATGCTGGAGGCCACAGTGTGGGGAAAAGTGAACAGAGTGCTGGATAGGAGAGAGGGAGGCCAATGAAAAGGCTGGCGCCATAAGCCCATTCATTCAAGTCTGTCAATCAACAAACCTTTACTGATCCGCTCTGTGCCAGGCCCTGGGCTGGGGTGGAGGATGCAGATCCATAGAGCCCTGCCATTAGGGAGCTCTCAATGAGGAAATGAGGGTAGTGAGAACCCACCAAAACCAGCTGGGACAAAACCCCCCTTCTTCAGCTCCCCCCCGACCCCAGTGCTGTAGTAGGGCATGTGGGGAGGGTGGTGTCAGGCTGGTTGTTATAACATGTCCTTCTCTCCAGAACTCTACCCCACCTCCCTCAGGCAGAATCCCTGCTGTTGTTCAGGGCATTGCATCTAACCCTGAGGATTTCTTCTTGGGGATACAATGGGACCCCACCAGCTGGCCAGAGTAAACCACCCAGTTGACAGTCCTTCAGAAGCCAATCAGACACCGCCCAGCCTGAGTAAACTGCATTTCGAATGATCACAACCCCAGCCTCTCAGGCCTCCTGGCATTCACTGGCCTGACCCGTTCGATCTCCCCAAGAGCCCCTCCAGAGGCTCCCAGGCCCTGGCAGGTGAGGCAGGGTCCTGAAGGAGGCTGTGTCGCCTGTGGATGTGAATCCCTGAGTGCTGAGGCCAAGCTACCTGGTACAAATCCCTGTTCTGCCTCTAACAGGCTCTGTTACTTTGGACAAATTATCCAACTCCTATGCCCCAGTTTCCTAGTCTGTGAAATGGGGGGTGACAATATATTGAGTGTGACTATACACTAGGCACTAGGCTAAATGAATTACCCAGACTGATTCATTAAACAGTAAGTGAAGAGTCAAGTGACATAATCCGTGGAAAGCACTTTGCACCACCAGTAACCAGTTGCCGTCAAGTAGACCCCAGCTCATGGTGACCCCATGTGTGTCAGAATAAAGCTATACTCCATAGAGTTTTCAATGGCTGATTTTTGGAAGCAGATTACCAGGCCTTTCCTCTGAGGTGCCTTTGGACATACTCAAACCTCCAGGCTTACAGTTAGCTGTCAAGCGCATTAACAATTTACGCCACCCAAGGACTCCACACTTAGCACAGTGCCTGGAAAATATTAAGCACTCAGTGATACTCCTATTATGCCCATTGCGCAGATGAAGAAGTGGAGATGCAGAAAAGGACAGAGAATTGCCCAGTGTCTCAATGCCAGAGCGGAACTAGAACCCAGAACCCTAGCCTCCCAGTCTAGCCCCCTCTTTGGAGGTTTGTGTTTAGGTATAGTATTTCAAGGGCTGCAACAGAGACCTGGCCATCACTCAGAACTGTCACACTGGGCTGGAATTGTCTCTTTGGCATGTCTGCTCCTCAGGCTGACTGAGCACCTTGGAACAGGGATGGTCGGACAAGTGTCCAGCACAGTGGTGCTTAGTAAACCAAAAAAAAAAAAAAAAACGCTGTCTTCGAGTCTATTCTCATAGTGACCCTATAGGGCAGAGTAGAACTGTCCCACAAAATTTCCGAAGAGCACCTGGTGGATTCAAACTGCTGACCTTTTGGTTAGCAGCCATAGTGCTTAACCACTACGCCGTTAGGGTTTCCATAAAGGTCTATGAATTAGTGAATGGCCAAGGGAAAGGTGGGCAGCTAGCAGGATCTAGAGCTCATTGGTGGGACTGAATCCCTGGGAAAGTGAGAATCAGAAGCAGCTGGAGAGATTGAAATCATTCATAAGAACTCCCTGCCATGGAATTACCAACCAACCAACCCACTGCCGTGAAGTCGATTCCAAATCATGGAGACCCTATAGAACAGAGTAGAACTGCCCCGTAGAGTTTCCAAGGAGCGCCGGGGGGATTTGAACTCCCGACCTCTTGGTTAACAGCCGTAGCATTTAACCGAATTAGGTGAATTTAAATAAAGGATAAGGAACACTCCCAAGAGAAAGGACTCCAGCTTTCTGTCCATCTCAGCAAACTTCTACCCTCAGAGAAGGAACAGGGACAGGACACCTGTCTTCCACTAATCTTGCCTTGGCACATTTCTCCCCTTAGCTGTCCCTCCATTGTATCTCCAGCCCAGTGCGTTGCTTAGCCCGTAGGTGAAGGCCCAAAGACCACCTTTCCTGCAGCGTAAAATGGTGTGTGGTCAGGTCACCTGTGGAGCACAACCTCTTCACACACATCAGCTTGGCCGGGCAATGAGAAGAACACCGTGTTATCCCAGCCTGAGCCCTAGACGTTGTCTCTCTCTCCTACCTTTCCCTAGTTCCACTTTTCTCCATTCCCTCCCCACTCCACGATGGGCCCTGCCCCATGCCTCCCCATCCAGTCCACGCTCCACGCAGCAGCCAGAGTGGCCTCTGTAATGTCAGGGCTTTTCTCTCCCATCTGAAAATTCTTCCAAGGCTCCCCACAACCACATCAGCTGTTTCCACACTGGGAAGTGTCTAAACTTCTAGGGCTGGAGGTGAGAAGCCCTGAGGGCTCCAGCTGCCCTAGGCCAGCCAGGCCACCGTGAGTGCTGAGGTGATCGGTCCCCACGCACCTGCCTCCCAGCTGAGGCCACAGATTGCTGAAACAGTGGTTGAGAAACTCTGATCCACAGGGAAGAAAAGCCGAGACTTTCTGGGTCAGCTTTGCTCCTGTCAGGGGCCTGAGGGCACCATGTTCAGACCACTTTTAAAAAAAATTTTTTATTATAGTAAAACATATATAAGAAAAAATCCACCGATTTAGCCATTTTTATGTGTAGAATTCAGTGACGTTATTTGCATTCACCATGTAATGTGCAACCATTGCCACTATTTCCAAAAGATTTTCATCACCCCAACAGGAACTCTGTACCCCTTAAGGAATAACTCTCTATTCCCTCCTCCTCCCTCCAGGCCTCAGCAACCACTTACCTGCTTTTTACCTCTAAGCATTTGCCTATTCTAGTTATGTCATCTAAGTGGGACCATACAATATTTGTCCTTTTGCGTCTGACTTATTTCACTGAGTATAAGTTTGCAAGGTCCATCCATGTGGTAGCATGTATCAGGGCTTCATTTCTCTTTATGGCCAAGTAAGTTTCCACTGTAGGGATAGACAGCATTTTGTTTATCCATTCATCTGTTTCCAGCACCTGTCTTTGATGAGTTTTCCCTGACCATCCTCCCGCCCCCCACCATGTTCTGGGGCTCCCATAGTTTTGGCTGCATCTCTCCATCCTGCGCTTCTATCTTTCCTTGAGATTCCTCTCCAGAACCCAGTGCCCGAAAAGCCCTCAGTCAAGTGGGAAGGAAGGAAACTGAGGAGGAAAACCTTTGAGCACCCTTTCCCAAAGGCACTCTCTGTTGCTTTGATTCCTTCCGCAGGTGGTCAGGAACTTGTTTGTGTGTGAGTGGTGCATATGTGTGTGCATGTGTGTGCGCGCGTGTGTGTATGGAGTACGAGTTCTATGGTATGTAGTATGTGTGCAAGTGTGGTGTGTGGGTGGTATGCTATGTGTGTAAGGGGTATAGTATGTGTGTGGTGCGTGGGGGGGTGTGAGTTATGTGGTGTGTGTGTGTATGGGTATAGGGGCAGAGTACCCCGTAAGCAAGGTAAGCACGGGTTTACTTGTAGTAAGTAAGCACAAGTAAGCCCCTGCTTCCCTTGCTTACAGGGTAATAAGACCCTGTCAGGGATTGTAAATTTGAAAAGAGGCTTTGATTGTGTAGGAAGGTGCTGTAGGGTTGGGAGAGCAGTAGATGCCAGTCATACCTAAAAGCAGAATCTTAGATGTGGTGAAAAAATATGAACTTGTTCACTACAGATGATCCAGTAAGCAAGGTAAACACTCTGCTTACCTTGCCTATTGGATAATCCTCCCCTGGGTGTATGTGATGGGGGGGTGATGCATTTCTGGGTCTCTCTCCACTTGCCTGTCTCCTCACGGTCTCAGTTCAGCCCCAGCCTAATTTGTGTGCAGGCAGCCTGTGAACAAGTACCCGCCTGGCTCTCCAACTCGTCCTAATACTGCCACGAGGTCAGAAGTTCCAGAATCTAGCCGGCTCTGGGCCTTCCTGGGCCTCAGGCCTGTGGGCAGCTTGCTTGCCTTTGGAAGCTCCTGAAGGCTCTTCTTTCCTCGCCTCCACCCCCAGGTCTTTTACACCAACTGCAGCTGTGTGGTGGGGGGCGGCCCTGTGCTGGCGGGCTCCTGCGACTCACCCTGCAGCCACCTGGTGTTGCCCTTCGTGCTCCTGATCAGTGTGAGTGCGGCACTGATCAGTGTCACGCACACTCCCTCCTTCATGCTCATCCTAAGGTAAGAGCAACGCCAGGAAGCAGGGGTGGGCAGGGACAGGTGGACACCCAGAAGTCATCCACAGGCAGGACAAGCAATTCTGAGGAAGGAGTTCCAGGAAGGAGGCCACTTGGATGTTTTGGGTCCCCAAGACAAACTGGGCCCTCACTGTCCTGTTTTCATCCTCATGGCAACCTGCTGAGACAGGTTTTTCTCCCCATCTTACAGATAAGGAAACTGAGGCTCAGAAAAGTTTAAGAGCTGGCTCCAGGTCACATAACAGGTGTTGGGTGGAATAATACTGGTGCCTGGCCCACTACCTATCTGCCCTAAAGGAAGGGAGGCCACACCTTGAGGCCCTGCCCTGGCCTCCCAGTGGAATTGAGGGGACATCACATGCATGGTGAGGGGGAAGTGCAGGGTTGTCACCTGAATCCCCGGCCCCATCCTACCTGCAACGGGCAGACACAGGAGGTGTGTCCATAAAACCAAACTATGTCAGTGTGGTCCATGATTCTGAACATCGGTCCAGTCAACAAGCACTTACGGCACTTACTAAGTGCCCACTCTGTACCCAGCCCTATGCTGAGCACTGGCTTTTGGTACAATATCTCTGGGCATTGTCCTGGAAATGCCTGTTGGGAGTGACAGATCGTCACCTGAGGCCAAAGTTGACATCATCTTGGAGTGGAGGGTGGCCTGGGATAAGGGGACCTCAGAGCAAGACAATTCCAATTTTTCATTATGCCAGGATTATTTTATTTCCTATCTACTTTCTAGAAAATTAGAAGCGGGATACAGTCCTTGTAAATATTAAAAGACATGTGGGTCCATAAAACAGACTGGACATGAGAGACAAAGTGGAAGAATCAGAAGCCCCAGTAGGCAGCCTGATTAAAGGCGTTAAGAATGCAAGCTCTGGGTTGCACAAATCCTGGCTCTGATACTGGTTAACTAGGATCTTGACTAAGTCGCTTAACCTATCTAAGCATCAGTCTCCTTATCTGTAAAATGGGCCTAAAAATATATCTACCTCACAGGGGCAACGTGGGGGTTGCAGTATAGAATAACTGAGCCCATAGTAAGCACTCCATAATGCCAGCATTGTTATTACTTAGGAGGAGCCCTGACTGCCAGGGGAGCTCAGGCTGAGACATTAACAGTGGTTGAGAAGCTGTCCCAACTCCATATCTTGCCAAGTGTAGGAGGAAGGGGAAGAGGGGAGTTGTTCTTGACCAGGACCATGGGAAGGTCAGCACGGGGCCCTGATCGTCACTGAGTGTGACTGGTACACAGGGACCAGGCTCTGCAGGTTAAAGGGAGATGGAGTCCAGGGCCTGAACCCCCAGCCTTCAGACTGGGGGAGAGCTGGCTCTGGGTGGTGGGAGAGAAGGGGGGGTGAGAGCCCCTCCACACTGCTGCATGGCCCTGGGGGCTGGAGCCCTTTCGATTCTCATGTTGCCAATGTCCTTGCTTGTTAGGGGAGTGAAGAAAGAAGACAAGACTTTGGCTGTGGGCATTCAGTTCATGCTCCTGAGAGTTTTTGGTAAAGAACCTGCTTGGGACCATTGGTGGTAGTGATGGGGTCCAGATGTCCACTGTGTGCCAGACCTGGGGGCACAGGGATGATTGGGGCCCAGTCCCTGACTTTGTGGCTCCCAGGTACTCGGAGGTGGTGAGTAGAAGCTAGGCAGACTCTCAGGGAGGCCACATCTGATGCAAGGCTAAGGGGTGGGCTTGAGGATCAAAGTCTTCTTAAGCCAGGAGGCCGCTGGTAGCCCAGAGCTCCTGAGGGGTCTGTATGTGCCAGGGAGCGTGGTGAGGGGGCGGGAAGGCAGGGTCCCCATTGTCCCCTGAGCACCTCCTCCTGCAGCCTGGATGCCCAGCCCCGTGATCCATGGCAGCGCCATCGACACCACTTGTGTGTACTGGGCCCAGAGCTGTGGACGTCGAGCTGTCTGCCGCTACTATGACCATGACCTACTCCGAACCCGGTGAGACCTGGGGTAGAGGCTACCAGAGGGCTGCGGGAAGGGGGCTGGAAAGACACTTAGGACCTAGGCAGGACACCAGCAGGGAAGAGGAGGTCCCATTACACCCACCTGCTACGTGGCAGGTGCTGTATCCAGTGCTGAGCACACCAGTCATGCGAGCTAGATTGCCTTCCCCTTTTATAGATGAGGAAAGTGAGAGTTAAAGCAAGTCACCCAAGGTCACACAGTTAATAACTAGCAAAGCTGGGCCTCCTACCCAAGGTGTGTGACCATGGAGTCTGTGCAAGGACTACGATATTGTCACAGCCTGGGCCTGGGGGAGAATCAGGAGAGTGGCCCAGCTGCGAGAGAGACTGGGGCTTCTTCTCTGGGGCTCATTCCATCTGTACATGGGTAGCTCAAAAGAACCTGAAGACAAAGGTTGCTAGCTCTAGGATGAATATGGACAAGCTTGCTAGCAGGGCTGGGGCAGGGGGGCTGATCACTCCAGCTTTGAAGAGGGCATGGTTCCTACCGGCAGGGACTGTCCAGGTGGGTTTCCTAGGGGAGGAAAAGTCAAACAAGAGCCTTGGTGAGTTGGATGAACAGGAGAGATGGAATCCTCTTTTTCTTGCGGGGGGTGAGGATATTCAAAGATGTGATTGTTCAGCCTCATGAGCTCTTAGAGAGGGGACAGAGAGAGGGCTGGTTCAGGCCACACAGCAGGCAGGACAGGGCAGGGAGGATGCCCAGGCTCCTGCCCAACCCCTGCCTGGGGCACTTTGTGCAGTCTCTACCCCTCTTCCAAGGAAGGGCCCCATGAGGATCAACTCTAGGGGTTCCCCAAGTCTCCCCAGCCATGGCCATGGTGATGGGGTCTGCAGTCCTGGGGCTGGAGGCCTCTACTGCCCTCAAGGCCTCAATGCCTCCCACTGCACAATGGGTGAGGACTGTTGACCCCGATCTGTGCTCAGCCCTAGGATATCCAAGTCCTGGACTGGGAGGTCCTGTTAAAGTGTCCCTTGCTGTTTCCCCAGGTTCATTGGCCTCCAGTTCTTCTTTAAGACAGGCTCCCTGGCCTGCTTCACCTTGATTCTGGCCACCTTGAGGCAGCAGGACAAAGAAGCCAGGACCAAGACGACCCTGCCCAGCCTTGGCTTACAGCAGCAGCAGTTAGAGTCAGGGCCAGAGAAGAAGCCCTAGGAGTCCAAAGTGTGAGCTGTCTCAGGGCCCCACTCTGGCCAAGAGTGGCAGTCCCAGCAGATACCTCCTCTGGGCTCTTTTCCCCAGACTGGGTGTCAGGAGCCCTGTGTCCCAATTCTAGCTACTCTGCTAACTTGCTGTGTGACTTCAGACAAGTCACTGATGCTCTCTGGGCCTTCACTTGCTCATCTGAACCACGACATTATTTGCAGGTTTGCTGTGTTGATCACTTACTTCTGAGCAGGAAGGTCTTTCCCTTCCTTCCTCAGCCAACAGGCTGAACTTGACCCAGGCTTTCCTGGGTGGAAGGCCTACACACCTTTCCCTGAGGCCCGGGACTGGGAAATGGGCCACAGTAGGCCAGGCTGCCCTCTACACTGGGCCCAACCTAGCTTGGCTGCTCATCTGGAGCACCCTCTCTGAGCCTTAGCCACCTCCCCTGCACAATGGGAATGGACTTGCCTACTTTCAGGCTTGTTGCAGCTGTGAGCATCTGTGGTCAAGATGAATTCTGGTCTTCCCAAGCCCTGCTCAGCCTGGAGGTGGGGCCAGGTCAGCCTCTGTAAAGATGTGTCCATTTGGCACCCCCTAGAGGCCGATCCCTAAGCTGGGTTCTAAAGGGAGACCCACTGGGAGGAAGGAGCAGGCCTCACCCACAGGAAATCCAGGGCTGACATCGCATTCAGGGGCCTGGTTTGAGGGACTCCAGCCTATCTCCAATGGTCCTGCCCTCAGGGAGCTTGAGCTGAGGGGGGAGACTCCAGTCTCCAGACTCAGGGAGCCACAGTATGGAGTGAAGCCTAGTCCCTGCCTTTAGGGGCCCTGATCTGGGGAGGGAGACATAGGCACCACACTTGGGTAATTTTCTAACTTCAGAGACCAAACACACACTTAGCACATACTCACTGGTACCGCGTGGTCAAGATTTTGCACATTTGACCAGGTGCCATCAAAGTCACTGCAACCTCTTTTGTGAATAGAATCCTAGTTTCACCAATTCTGTCCAGATGTCTGTGTTACCAGGGGCCATGTAGATAATATCTGGTTTAGTGACACCCAAGTGTTTTGGGGTGACATCCGGTTCTCTTTGGGGGTGGTGTAAAGACTGGTTCTTTGTAACACCCAAGCCTATAATGCTGGGAGCAGTATTGCCCACCTCTGTGTAACGAGCAAGTCTGTGCAATGCTTGGGCCTGAATAACTCAATCCTTTTCTACATCAGGCCTTGTCTTGTTTTATGCCCAGTTTCTATTTGGCCTACAGAGTCCTGGTGGTGCAGTGGTTATGTGCTTGGCTACTAACCAAAAGGTCGGTGGTTCGAACCCACCAGCTACTCCGCAGAAGAAAGATGTGGCAGTCTGCTTCTGTAAAGATTACAGCCTTGGAAACCCTATGGGACAGTTCTATTGTGTCCTATGGGGTCACCGCGAGTCAGAATTGACTCCTTGACCTGGTTATTTCTCTGGGAGGAGGAGAGTTTCCTGATCTGCTCCCAGCTCGTTCTGTTGTCACCACATACCCTGCCTAGCAGATGCCCCCACCTGGTTGGGGAAGAGGCAAGAGATGGCGAGCCATCAGTAGCAGCTTTTCAAGCCCTGCTCTGCAGACTATGGACAAGCCGGGGCAGGGGCAGGGGCATGGGCAGGGGCAGGGGCAGGGGCAGGACACACATGGCTCTTGCCCTCTGAGCAACTCCCAGTGGCAGGGGTTTGAAGTTCTCCCACATGAAAGAAGAAGAGGGAGGTACAGAAGCTCTAATTCCCCATTTTATTCTACTGATTGATACTTTTAAATGTTTAGCATTTATCAATGTCAAAAATTTCAAAGAGACTACTCCAACCAGATAAGGACTTTAGTTTAATGTTTATATTTTCTTTTCCTTCCTCTTGTTTCCCAGGTTTTGCATAAATAATCTGGAATTACAGATACAGTTTATTATTAAATTTGTTCTTGCATGATCTCTCTTCTATTACAAAAATCCTTTCTTACAAACTGCATTACAGTTTGCAACAACCACATTATTTTCAGTTATTTAGATTTAAGTTTTACTAGATTCACTGCTCACCATCATTTCTTGTATATTACATCTTTCCCTTTCTTTATATTGGGGCCTAATTTTCATTTAGCTGGGCTACTTCCTCTAGTAATGGTTTCAGAAATGGAATAAGGTCACGAGGCTTTCTGAGTCCTCACCTATCCAAACTGTTATCCGCAGTTTACGGAAGAGGAAATGGACTCAGAAAGCATAAGTGACTGTACAAGATCACACAGAAGATAAATGGTGGAGGCAAGGACGGACCCAGATTTGTAGGAACTGCTGCTTGCACAATTTTGGGAGCCCTCATCAAGAAAAAGAATACAAAATTAGGTGAGAAAGTGAATATTTACTTAGACTTGAAAAAATAAGTAAAAACAAATATATCATACAATCCAGAAAAACAGCATAATATTTTTATTAACTATTCTATTGCCTTACATACCTCTAAAATACTTTTTTCCCCCTTATGATTGAAAGAATTCTCTGTAGACTAGCTTTTGGCTCCATACATATCAAATCTTGTCTCTCCTGTTTCTCCTCCACTGTCCGTATGCTTAACAGGTCAGGCAGCATAAAACACATTCATATCATGATGTGACCTCTGGATGTGACATCTTAATGTCACAATGCCGTGTGAGTCAGACAATGGGTAGGAATATTCCTAGAAGCCATCCCCTACACAGAGATGGCTACCAATGATTAGTCTATACATAGAAGTGACCAAGAACCACATAAATGTATCCCAATGAGCCCAAATTAAGTCTAAACCCAACTTGACTCCCCCCAACTTGACAGATCCCAGAAACGCCTGTAATTACTTCAACCACCTCACATCAAGGGAAGCTGTGACACAAGGGAAGACAATGTGGAAGGAAACAGCAATCTTAACTGATTGTGGCTAAAGTAGCTTATCTTTTCAAATTTCACAAAACCATTACTATATGAACACATTGCTGGGGCCCTTCCCAGGCCAGTGGGGTGAGAAGACTCCAGGAGTCACCACAAGAGCAACATGGGGCTAAGAGCCAGCCAGGGGACGGAGAAGGTAAGAGCCAAAGGCCTTCTTAGGGACCGAGAGGTCCAGGGCACAGCCGTCTCCCATGATGGAGTCCCTGGTCAATGAGGAGCCACCAACTTTTGGGCCAAGGAATAGAGAAGATAAAGTGTCCCTGCTAGATTCTACTGATGGTAAAATCCAGATCCCACATCAAGTCAGAAGACAGTACTGGGACCAGAATTGATGTCCTGACACCTGACCCTGACTTCCTTCTGGCTCTGAGCTCATGTCAGGAAGGTCCAGATCAGGCAGATGCCCCTCAAGAGCTGGGAGCCAGGATCCATGACTGAAGCCCAAATAAATGAGGACCAAGAACCCACAGGCACCCTCACCATTCCCTGAACGTGTTGAATTCCTTTGCAGTACCATACCTTAAAGAGCCCTGGTGGTGCAACAATTAAACACTCAGCTGCTAACCAGGAGGTTGGTGGTTCGAACCCACCAGCAGCTCTGTGGGAGAAAAGTTGTGGAAATCTGCTCCCGTGAAGATTGTTGTTGTGTGCCATTGAGTTGATTCCAACTCACATCCTAGGAAATCCTATGGGGCCATTCTACTCTGTCATAGAAGGTTGCTACGAGTCGGAATTGCTTGTGCTGTTCCCCTCACCCCTAGATTGTCTTCTTCATCTCCACCCCATGGTTTCTCTCTCCATTCTCACTTCATGAAGTTCTATCCGATCTTCCAGGCCCAGGTCAAATGCTACCACCTCCAGAAGGTAGCATGGTATAGGCAGTGGGGCAGTGACAACCATCTTTGGGAATCAGACAAAAGATAGACTTTCCATTTAAAAATGCACACAGACACAATTGTGCATAGAGTTTCAGAGGTTGGGGACCACCTGAAGCCTGGTTGTAGACCTCCTAGGAGTCCAGGATCTTAAGTCAAAAACTCTTAGAGTGAAAAGAACAGATCTGCATTCACATTTTGACTCTGCTGCTTACTCATGGTGTGCTTCTGAACAAATGATTTTACTTCACTACATCTCAGTTTCTTCACCTGTAAAGTGAGGTTGATCATACCTATTTCCTACCTCCTGAAAGTTGTGAAGACCAAATAAGAGAATACAGTTAATCACTGGTACAGCAAGTGATGATCAATAATAATAAGTTTTCTTTCCTTTCCTCTGTCCCTGAAAGAGTTTAATGAGCACATAGAGCATGGGGGTGGGAAAGGTGCAGTAAAGACAGAAGGAGAAGGCACTACTAAGGGGAGACACACTCCCTTTGCCCTGCACTGCCCCAGCTCCACTTGTCCCCTCATCTCTCTTCCACTGTCAGCCAGAGCTCAGCCGACCCCATCTTATCTCTCCCCACAGCCAGCCTGGGACAGCTTTTCTCAACCAGATTTACATTTTTATTGATTTTCTTTCCCCTTTCCAGAGCAGTCCCTGCCTTCTGCTTCCCCTTTTGCTATAAAATGGGCTTACTCTGGGAAACAGCAGTTCTGGGGCATTCATTCTTTCAAACACCCAACCAACCAACATACCATATCCTACATATCTGCTCTGTGGCCCTGTCTGGCACAGCTGGGGACACAGTCGTGTGTGAGACATGGTCTGTGTTCTCAGGAAACTTCCAGTCTAAGTACACAAGCTGACAAACAGTAACAGTAAAACCTTGAGTAGTCACATACAAGAAGGAAAATGGGAAGTCATAGGCTCTTCCTGGGGCCATCACGGAAGGATTCCCAGTGGAGGCTAAATCAGGGCTGGTCTCAAAATTAAGTAGGAGCTCCCCAGGTGGAGAAAATGAGAATAAACATGAGAAACAACATGATGAGCAAGCATGGGAAGGCCCGAGAGGGCAAGGTGTGTCTGAGATATGCTGGTGACAAGACAGTGTGGCTGGAGTGCAACGCATGTGCAGGGTGATCAGGAGAGAGAGAAGGGGAAGAGCTGAGGCTGAAGAGATGAGCAGGGACCAAGCCTTGAGTTCCATACTGAAGGTTTTGAATGTCTTCCTGAGGGCGAGGAGCCCTTGAAGCATTGATTGATGGATTATGCCATTGATGAGTTATTTTAAGCTGGGAGTGACATGACAAGATTTGTGTTTTGGAAAGGCCACTGGCTGCACCATGGGGACTTTGAGTGGAAAGGGGAAGCTGAAGGCCAGGAGCTCAGGTAGGAGGCTGGTGTGATAGTCAAGAGGAGAAGCAGGAAGTCTTGAGCCAGGTCAGGAGAGGCATCCTAGGTGTGGGGACATCTAAACTAAGTCTTGAAAGATGAGTAGGATCACACCAGGTGGAGAAGTTGGGAAGGATGTCCAGGCAGAAGAGATTGCACAGATAAAGGCTCAGCATACAGAAGTCTCCTGGCAGGCTTAGGAAATTTCCACTAGTTCAGCAGGGCTGCAGCATGGCCTAAAAGAGTGGTCATGGTGAGGGCTGAGGCTAAAGAAGTGGGTCAAGGCCTTCAATGCCACTCACAATGTCTCCTGAACCTTGGCTGAGGTGGGAGAGCAGAGGGGGCACTTAACACTTGTGCAGAGGTGGCTGTGTGGGGCTGCCTCCCAGCCACACTGTGAAGGTTCTAGGTCAGGGGTAGTCCTTACTCAAAATAAACCTCTCTGTAAGGCTCACCCTTGATCCTCATGGCTTCCAGTCAAGGAATGCAGAGCTGGGGTTATTATCCCCATCAAGTGGGAAAAGAAACCGAGAACCAGAAGAATGCAGGAATTTGTACAAGGTCACTCAAGATCCCAGGTGCTTCCCTTCCAAAACTCTCATGTTTTTTCAAATAAACCTAATTACTTGCCCCCGAACAGCAGTACCTGTGCATACTAAATGCCCACTAATGTGACTGGGATGAAAGAAGAGAGAGAATACTATCTCTTCCTCATGGCCCCAATTCTTCAATATTCACCCTGGAGCTAGGGACATTCCAGCTAAGAAAACAGAACAGGTTCCCTCTGCTTTGGTATCCAACAGACTTGAGGGCAAATCTCAGCCCCACCACTTACCATCCGTGGGAAGTCACTCCACTCATCTAAGCCTTGGTTTTTGCGTCTGTAAAATTGGAGAAACAAAATCCACCTTTCAGGGTTGTTGTGAGGACTTAATGGGATTACGTTAGGAAAACACTATATTAGTTATTTATTGCTGCGTAACAAATTATCCCAAAACCTGGCATCTTAAAAAAATATATATTAATAAATAGTAAATAATAAACCTCGCATGATTTCTAAGGGTCAAGAATCCAGAAGTGGTTTAACTAGGTGGTTCTGGCTCAGGATCTCTCGAGGTTGTAGTCAAATGTCAGCCAGGGCTGCAGCCATCAGAAGGCTCAAAGGGGGCTGAAGAGCCCACTTCCAAGGTCACGCACTTGGTTGTTGGCAAGTCTCTGTTGTTTGCTGGGTTGTTGGGCAAAGCCTTCAATTCCTTTCTAGCTGGGTTTCTCCATAAAGCTAGTTAACTTTCCTTGCAGTGGATGAACCAAGAAAGAGTGTGTGTGACAAAGATGGAAGCCACAGTGTCTTTTATAACCTAACATGGGAAGTGACGTATCATCACTTTTGCCATATTCTATTGGTCACACAGATTAATATTGGTACAGCGTGGGAGGAGAATACACAAGAGTATGATCCCTGCCTAGGAGACAGGTATCATTGGGGACCATATTGGAGGCTGGCTACCAGAACAGCCCAGAACAGAGCCTGACACACAGTAGCTACTTATTCATTCATAGCTGCTATTATCCTTCCTATGCTCACAGTCTGGTTGGAAAGACAGAATTTGGACATGAAGAGATGAAAGAACTTGGCAATGGAGAATGTGACTTAAATTGGACAATACTCAGTTACATGGTAGAAAAGGGTGTGCTAGAGAAGGGGGTGGAAACCAAAACAGACTTCTTGGCAGAGGATGAATGTGGTAGCCATAGCCAATTCTTGTTCCAATAGCAAGATGCCCAGACATAGGAACGATCTAAGCTGGTCACAGAAATACCTTCCCCTTTGCCAGTGAGGGGTCTTAAAGGGTGTATGTAATCTCATTTTTGGCCAATGAGATATAAGGGGATGTATTCTAGGAAAGTTTCCCTCCTGGATAAGGGAGACGCATAAAAAGAGAAGACCATTTTGCTTCCATGCCCTTTCTTCCTGCTTGGGAGGACATGGTGCTTGATGCTGCATCAGCCATCTTATGATCACAAGGGAGCCTCCCTCAAAGCTTAGAAGGAGGAAAACCTCGGTCATTACAGACATTGTTGAATCACCAGACCAACCCTGGAACCACCTTCCTGTGGCCTTCTTATTAAAAAAAACAACAACAACAAATGGCCTACTGGTTTATGCCATTCTTAGCTAAGTTTTCTCTTATTTATGTCCTAACTAATTCAGTGAACAAATTACCGCAGCTTCCTCTTTTCCTGAGGAAGGAGTAGTGGAACGGGAAAAGGCCCAAGATGGGAAGCAGGAGTCCTTAGTCTAACCCCAGCTCTGCCTCAGAGTTGCTATGTGATCTTTCTGAGCCTCCAATAATTATAGCTAATATTTATTGACTGCTTACTGTGTGCCAAGCACTCTGCTAAGAGCTTCCCTTGCGTTATCTCATCCAATCCTCACATCAACTCTGGTAGGTAGAAATTACGGTATTAACATTCTCTTTATTTTATGGATAAAAAGGCTGATGCCCAGAGACATTAGGTAATTTGCCCAAGGTTACACAGCAAGTTAGTGCTAGATCTTCAGATTTTGAACTCAGGTTTGTCTCTCTCCAAAGCCCAGGCTCCTGACCATAATGCTATACTGCCTGGCAGTAAAAGAAATCTTTGGACAAGGTGACCTCTAAGGGCCTTTCCAGCTTAAATACTCTTTGATTTGCTGTCCCATTTCTAGCTACATGATGAACAAACTGGCTTATCCTGGAGAAGAAAGAAATAAGAGCTGTCTTCAGCCATCTGAAAAGCTGTCATGTGAGCAGGAGATTAGACTTGCTCAGAGGACATGAACTGGACAAGTGTGGGGACACTACAGGAAGACAGAGTACAGCTCATATAAGGGAGAGCTTTCTAGCCACCATTTGGCAGGGGGCTGAGCTATGCACAGAGGTAGTGAATACCCTGCCATAAAGATTACACAAGCCTGTGTTTGATAAGTCTGTGTCAGAAGTACTGCATTGAGTAGGGATAGGGCTGAATGGCTTAAGGTTTGTGGTAGGAATTAAATTGGATAAAGTATGAGAATATTTCCAGCACCATAACCAGTACAAATAGAAGGGGTCAGTAAACTGTTGTTTCTTTTTTCCTTCTGACACTGAGGTTCTTATATTTTAAGTTTCTATAATACGGATCTTCAGCTCAATGGCTCTAACACTCTATAGTTCATAATTTTAAAAACTTTGTGATTCTGCTCCACTAAGGTGCTATGATTTTAATATTCGAATCTTCTATAATTGTGTGGCTCTAGAAGCTGAACAGTCTATGATTTCGTAATTTAATAGTCTCTGGCTTTAATAATCGAAGATTCAATAAAGTATCTCTCACCAACTCCAGAAGAGGTGAGGACATTGTTCCAAATGCTGTGCTTCAGTGGCCTGGGCACATATTAAGCTATACCTTCTGTTTACTCTATCTCTTCACTGCCATTCCTACTCTCTGTCTTTGGCTTTCCATTCCAACCAACCCTCCTCCTCCATCCCTACCCTATCCCCACTCTGTTATCTCCCAGTGTACCAAGTGGATACATTCACTCCCTACCCATTATCAAGTGCCTTCTCTGTGCCCAGGATTGGGTGCTTATTACAAAGAGGATATGATGCAATGAGAAATCATGGTTGTGATTCTCAAGAGGCCAAAGATCTAGGGACCTATGTCCCTTGCATCCTTTTATGCCCAACTCAAACTCACCTCTACGAGGAAGTCTTCCTTGATTGACAGTAAATATCTAGCACCAATAACCTCGCTCACAAGTATACAGGTCTGAGCTCTTCAGTTAATTACGGCGCGCATCTGTAACTTATCTGTCCATCCTCCTTCCCTGATTATATGTAAGGTTTCTCTTACACGTCAGGACCTAAATCAGGACCATACCTTCACAGCCAGACTGAGTCTTCTCAACCAGACTGAGAGTTTTCCAGAGGAAGACCATGTCTTCCCCATCAGACTGGAGGCTCCATGCTGACATGGACCATGCCTCCCCTATATCATACTTGAGTTAGATTTGGATGTAAAGTGATGTTTCTCCACCAGATAATAAATTCCCAAAAGCAAGTTCATGCCTCTATCATTGGACCAAGGATTTCATAAAAGCAGAAGCTGTGTCTCTCCTTACTATGAGGAACTCCTCAAGGTTAAGGACTTAGCCTCCTTCATCATACTGGGCCTCCCTTTCTGATATCAAGTGAGCTAGAACTCTCCCCTCTCTGTATATTCCTTTAGCCCCTGCCCAGGACGCTGGCCATAAGAGGGGATTATTTTCCTAACAGAAGACATAAATGGTATGGAAGATTCAGAAAGCAGAGTAGGAACTCCCGGCATTCCCACAACATGCCCAGACCCACTCTTGCTCTATCCTGGTTCATCTAAAATCTCCCAACCCTCTGCCCCATGCCAGCCCCTCTCAGCTCCTGCCAGCCTCAAAGCAGTAAGTGAAGATGTCAGTACCTTGGACAGCACCCAACCTATTACAGGACTCCAAGCTAGCGGAAGCCAAGCTCTCCAACTCCCTCGGTCTCTGGGTGATGGATTTCCTCATTCCTCAATTTGATTAAAGCCCAGTAGATAACCAGAGCGCCTTGTTCCTTTCTCTTCTCCTTTCCTGATGAACATAATTAACTCCATCAGGCTGGGAATACTTGCTCTTAAATACCGCCTGCCCAGCCCCCACCAAAGCATGCATGAATCAGTAACACAGCCAGAACGCTTGAAAGACTCACGGTCCTTCCTGGGGAATGGAGGTGGGAGAAGAAGCTCTCCCAGAGGTATACAGGGGCTGGTTATAGAGCCTGAAATGTGGTGTTTGGGTAAAGAAAAGCCTAAACTGGAAGTCAGGAAATTTGGAGTTTAGTCGTGACTTTGCCACTGGTTCCTCATATGATCTAGAGCAAGTCACATGCCCTTTCTGAGCATATTTTTCCACCTGTAAAATGAGAAATCAGGTGGTTAGATTAGACCTTCTGAAATGCTGTTTTCCATGCTAGGAATCCAATGGGGTGGACCTTTAAACAGAGAGGGAAAGGGACTTGATCAATATCACACAGCAAGCTCATGGCAAAGTTGGGTTTGAACGCATGGCCCATGGCTTTTACCAAGTGTTATTTCCCTTGCACAGCATCTCCCCCTTTACCTACGTCACAGACTTTCTTGCCTAGAGGTGGGGCTAAGAAGGATGAAGTCAGGAGGAATTGCGTTAATTGGTGCCAATAAAACAAAATAAAATTTAAGATTTGTGGAAATTCCTGCTGATCTCTCACAGGGAATACAGAGTATATTAGAAATAATCAAAATAGAGACAGCAATCCAACTCCAAACTCAGGCAAGCCCAGAATGATTGTGGGACTTGCCCAAGGCCATCCTGCAAGGCAATTGCAGGGTCTCCTTAAAGAGAAAGAATTAAATCTCATCCTGATCCAGTATTAGAGAAGGAGAGAAGGGATGAAATCAATCAGCAGGTATATATTCCAACTCATCGTGACCCTACAGTACAGGGTAGAAATGCCCCATAAGGTTTTCAAGGAGCAGCTGGTAGATTCGAACTACTGACCTTTTGGTTAGCAGTCGCAGTTCTTAACCACTGCACCACCAGGGCTCCAAGTATATATTAGGTTTCTAAAATATATCCATCTCTGTACTATACACTTTAGTGGAGATGTAAAGGGAAAAATGGATCCTGCTCTCCAGATGCCATACCTTTGATATGCTATTTCTTCTACTTGGAATTTCCTTCCCAGTCATGTATGTATGTTCAATGTATATCTAGATGCTGCTGTTCTATCAAGGCCCAACCCAAATTTCTCCTCTACCGTGAAGGCATTCATGGCCCCGTTCAGATTCCACTTCCTCCTCTGAGTCTCCAAACCAGTTTCTTTCTCTTGTTTTATAGTACTTAGCACCATCTGCGTTATCTGCTCTCATCCTCTCCCTTAAGAAGAGTGAAGTTTGAGAGAGAGACTGAAAGATATAGACTATGTCTCATTTAGCTTTGAGTCCTTTGAAATACTCAACACAAGATTGACATACGCTAGAATCTCAGTAACTATTGAATGGATGGACGGACGGACAGATGGGTGGGTGGATGGGTGGGTGGGTGCATGGGTGGATGGGTGCATGGGTGGATGGGTGGATGGATGGGTGGGTGGATGGGTGGGTGGATGGATGGATGGATGGATGGGTGGATGGATGGATGGATGGATGGATGGATGGATGGATGGATGGATGGATGGATGGATGGATGGATAAATGGGTGGAAGATGAATACAGATGGATGGGTGACTTGGACAGAAGGTGGCTGAAGGGATGAATGTGTGTGTGGTTGAGTGGGCATATGGGTGGGGTGATTGATAGGTAAGTACATGATTGGAGAAGTGAATAGTAAAATGGATAAATGGATTGGTAGATGGGCGGGTAGACAGGTGAATGTGTGCATGGGGGATTGATTGACAGATGAATGGAATGGTGTGTAGGTGGATAGTGGGGCTGCTCACTGGATGGATAAATATATAGTTGGATAGGTGTGTGGATGAATGAGTGGATGGAGAATTATATGATTGTATAAAAAGATAAATATATACCCTATAGAAAGGGTAGGTGAAGAGAAGAATTATGGTAAAAATACATAGAGATGGTTCTAGTATCACAAAAGTCTTTTTAATAGACTTTCCACTGATAATGCCAGAAAAATGACTATGTGGATTACCTGGCTCTGTGCCCAAGCTGAATCAAAAGTGTACTAAGGCCCAAAAGATCTTGGGCAATTTCAGCTTGCATGAGTGGAAGTCTAATATCAAGATCAAGAGAGGTGATAGCCCTGCCCTGATCTGAGTTAACACTGCTCTGAAGCCTGTGTTCTGCTCTGTGCATTTGGGGGATGGTGACATCCAGGACTTGTTCACAACAGGACATAGAATGTGGAGTAATATGTAAAGTCTACCACACAAGGAAACGGTAAAAGAACCAGGGGTGTTCAGCTTGGAAAAGAGCAAACTTAGGGGTGGCAATCACCATTCTCAGGATCTGACTGGCTGTCCTGGAGCATGCCCCGTGGCCCCAGAGGCAGAGCTGAGTCCCAGGGAAAGTCACAAGATTGGTGTTCCAGCCCCATATAAGAAACGATTTTCTTCTGGGTGGAGATATCATCTCACAAGGGAAGGACTATCTGAGTGGAATGAGCTCCCCATCTCTGGGGGTGCACGAGCAGGGTCTGGACAGCCTCTATCAGAGAAGCTTCAAAGTGGGGATACTTGCCTGGTGTGGAAAATAAATAAAGGCAACTCTAAGATCCCTTTCTACCCTAAAATTAAATCATCTGTTCATCTCTTCATTCCTTAAACGAGGTTTAACTGTTTTACATGGGGCCCTGTGCTCTGATCGGAATACAGGGAACTTCTGCCCAAAGCTGAGGGTTAGGGAGGGGGAGGGGGAGAGGGAAGGACTTAACAGACAGACAGGGTCTTATGGGACCCTCAACTTTCTCTGCCTATAGGACCAAGGCTTAATGAGGAAGAACTGAAAATGTCCACTCAGAAACCCAAATGGCTGAGGAGGGGGAGGATCAGAACCACTTAAAGCCAATCCATGACCCAGATTCCCTATAATTAATGAGCCCACGTCACAGTTGTGTTGGCTTCTGATCAAAGACATCTCCCCAACCCTGATCCAGCTCTCTGGTATGAGAAGATTAAATCAATTAGGAGGAGGAGGAGATCTGGCTGGCGCTGGTTGGGGACAGTGGATAATTCACTTACGTAACAGGGGATTGAGGTTTGGACTTGGCCATCCCAGAGCGGGGGTGCATACCAGATTCTGGGCCTTTGGAAGGAGACTTCAGGCTTTTGGAGTAAATGTAGAAGGGGAAGGGGAGTCCAGGGCTGGGGGCAACAGTGACTCCAACAGAGGTCCATTTTTCATGTGCCTGCTGGAAACTAAGCCCTGTTCTCTGGACTTGGAGAGGGCCAAATTGTAAAGTCACGGTCTTGTCCCTAAATGGGATGTCCCAGTCACCAGGATCATTCAGCAATGCAAATCTGGCCAAGCCACTCTCTTTAGCCTGGCATTCAAGGCACTACAACCTCTCCACTTCAAAAGGTGGGGTGAGAAGAGAGGAAAGTAATCTGGCCTGATATTCCCTCTGTGCCAGGTGCTAGTGAAGCACTGAAGGTACAGAGAGGAACAGACCCAGTTCTTCAAGGAATGGTGCCTAAAAAGGGGGGGGGGAGCGACACACACCACAACATCCTGTACCAAGTGGTATAATAGGGGCCTACATGGACAGAGCACAAATGGGACACAGATAATAGGGAGGTTTCCTGGGGCCAGTCCCAGAAGGCTTCCCAGAAGAGGCAGTATTGTACTCACTGAGCCTTAAAGGAAGGATAGATGAGTGGGAGGTCATCAGGCTGACCTGGCTGAGGGAGGGTTCTGGGTGGAGGGAACAGTATGTACAAAGGCATGGCGTGTGAGACAATTTGGCATACATTCAGACAACTACAAACAGTTCGTGTGGATGGAGCCTAGAGCTCAAGGCAGGGATGGGAGGATGAGGTAGGAGAGATAACTGGGCCTAGGTCTTGCTTATTGACAGCATGCCAAGAAAGGACTGAGGCGATGATGATGCTAGAATCTCTGATCAATCCATGCTTTCTGAGATTGCTGGTGTGCCAGGCCTTGTGCTGGAACTCGGGTAGAGTGGGGGTTGCGGGGGGAGCAACAGAGATGAATCAGACTCAGGCGCCGCCCTCCAGGAATTCTGGAAGGGCACACAAATACTCCCCCTTACCAGCCTGACTCCAAGTGGGCTTCAGGCCTGGCTGCATGTTTCTGGAGCTTCTCTTGTGGGCGAGGCCTGTCTTAGAGCTGGGATGCTCAAGCAAAAGGGTACCTCGGTCCTCAAGCAAAAGTGAGCTGACCTGGGCACACGACCCAGGGGCAAGGACAAGAAGGCAGGAGGGAACAGGAAAGCTGGTTATGATCGAGATGGGGAGTGTTGATATGTCATGGAGTTGGTAACCAATGTCACAAACTCATATGTGTATTAATTGTTTAATGAGGAACTCATTCACGCTGTAAACTTTCATCTAAAGCACAATAAAATAAATAAATAAGACCAGACTTACTGGTCTGACAGAGACTGGAGAAACCCTGGACACCCTTTTCTCTCAGTACTTAAGTTACTCTTGAGGTTCACTCTTCAGCCAAAGATTAGACAGGCACATAAAACAAAACAAGACTAAATGGGCACACCAACCCAGGGGCAAGGACAAGAAGGCAAGAGGGGACAGGAAAGCTGGTGATGGGGAACCCATGGTTGAGAAGAGGAGAGTGTTGACATGTCGTGGGGGTGGCAACCAATGTGACAAAACAATATGTGTACTAATTGTTTCATGAGAAACTAATTTGCTCTGTAAACCTTCATCTAAAGTACTATTTAAAAAAAAAAAGTGAGCTGACCTAAAGATGAGAAGATAAGGGAGCAGGGAAACTAGAGTACTGGAAAGGAAACAAACAGAACACAGTTAAAGAGGATGTGGACACACTGTGATAAATGCAACTAATGTCACCGAACAATTTGTGTGGAAATTGACAATGAGAATTTAACATGCTGTGTAAACTTTCACCAAAAACTTAATAAAAAATATTATTAAAAAAAAAAAAAGTGAGCTGACGTCTGGGGGCTTGTTGAACGCATTGCCAGGAGTTTTATATCCACAAGTCTTCAAAGCAACTCTATAGGCTACACCATGGTTGGTCCCCTTTCATAGCAGAGGAAACTGAGGTCTACAGAGGTAAAGCGACTTTCCCAAGGTCACTCAGCCAGTAAGTGATGGAGCCAGAATTTGAATATAGGTTTGTCATATTGATAAAAAGGAGCCCTGGTAATGCAGTGGTTAAGAGTTCAGCTGCTAACTGAAAGGTCAGTGGTTTGAACCCGGCAGTCACTTCAAGGAAGAAAGATGTGGCAGTCTACTTGCATAAAGATTACAGCCTTGGAAACCCTATCGGGCAGTTATGCTCTGTCCTATAATGCTGCTGGAAACCCTGATGGTGTAGTGGGTAAGAGCTAGAGCTGCTAACCAAGAGGTCAGCTGTTCAAATCCACCAGATACTCCTTGGAAACTCTATGGGGCAGCTCTACTCTGTTTTACGGGGCCGCTATGAGTCAGAATCAACTCTACGGCAATGTGTTTGGTTTTTGGTTTTTATAATGCTGCTATGAATTAGAATTGACAACGAGTTTGGTTTTGGTTACGTTAATACACACATTAGTCTGTCTCCCAAATTGTAAACACAAATTGCTTGTACATATGATTCCTCCTGTTAAAAAAAAAAGTGTGTAGCACAGAAAAATGACTGGAAGTAAATATTCTAATGTTTTCACAATAATTGATGGGATAACGGAATTATGAGTAATTTTCCCACTTTTTTATATTTTTGTTTTTAAAATATTTTTTCATATTTTTCCTTTTTTAATAAAGAGCATGCTTTATCTTCATATTCATAAGAAAAAATAAAGTAAAATAGCTTTAAAGATTATAGTAGTGTGGCTGTTCAAACCCACCCACCAGTCCCATGGAAGAAAGCCCTGGCAATCTGTTTCCATAATAGATTGCAACCAAGAAAACCATATGGAACAGTTCTACTCATTAAAACATGGGGTTGCCATGATTCAGAATTGACTCAACAGCAGTGGGTTTAGTTTTGGGATCACAATTGTGGAGAAAATATGCATAGAAAAAAGACTGGAAGGAAATTCATTTTTTTTAAAAAGTCAACTATGGTTGTTTCTGAATGATGGGATTATGGTAAGTTTATTTTTCTTTCAGCTCCTATTTTTCAGATTTTCTATAATGGGCACACTCAGGGTGGGTGGTAAAATAAATTTCATTTTAAAAACAATCATGAAAACTAAAAAAAATAAATATTAACCAAGCATGAAAATGATATTAACTAAGAGATGGTACTGAAGTGTCTTGGTCCTTTCAAATGCCCACAGTCATAGCGGTTTGGAAACAAAGTTAGTTCTGAGTTTTCTGGGGTAGCCTGGCGGTCCCTTTCAGTGTTTGCCGCTGGAGCTAGCAGAGCTGGTATCAGATCAGTTACCCCAGTTATCTCAGGCTGAATGTTAGGAGCCAGGGTGGGCATAACCCAGCGTTCCCACCTCTTGTAACAATGTGCATGTTGTCAAGCTATCAGGCCCTTCTGGGTGGTGTTCTCCGGTGCCTGCAAACCTCCTCTCTGCTGGCTTTATCTCTCATTTCCCAGGCTTTGAGTTTCTCCCTCCCCTCTGCAATGGGCAGGACTGCCCCATCACGTGAATTTGGGGCCCCAGTCAGCAGACCCCTCTGGGATGTCTTCTGCAATTCTTGTCTGAGTTGTAAGCCACCAGTCCCTTTCCCACTGCACTGCCTCAATGCCAAGCGTAGTGGATAGACAGAGGATGGAGACTGGGTCCTATAAAAACAGCATGGGGGCAGTGTTTGACATCCTCCAACCCTACAAGGGGTAGGAGAACCAAGATCAACAGCCCAAGGCTGATTCCTATGAGGTGGAGGCCAGATAAGTCTCCTCTCTCTGCCATCTCTACCAGTTCTGGCACCAACTGTCCCTCCCATAGCACTCTCTACTGGGTTCGATAATTCATTGCAATGGCCACATAGAACTCAGACCATACTCACAATTATGGGGTTTATTAGGGAAGTAACAGTTACAACTCAGGCGTGAGAATACTCAGGATACAGTTCTTCCATCAGGATAGCCTCTCTCCAGCTATATGCGAAGGGACGCCTCTTCCGGGCCCTTAGTCTCTGCCCAAAGGCACTCAGCTTTCTCTCTCTGTGAATCAGGAAGGACACCGCGCTGTCTCCTGCTGCCAGGTCTCTGCTGCTAGGGTTTCTTCTGCTGGTCTCTCCTTCCTTGGTGGTGGTGAGCTCCTCTCCTCTGCTCTGGAATTGGTTTCCTTTAAGGAAAAACTGACCAATCCCCTTGGTAGGTCACAATAACCCTGTCACATAATCACCTGGGTAGAGTTACAAGCCCATGGCTAGAAAGGCCACACACAAAAGTAGTCACATTGCAGGTCTCATCCTGTCTCCAGTGGGGGAAGCCACCCTCTAGACTCAGGATGACCTCGGGCTAACAGGAGAGCTATCCCCTGCCCCATCCCTTGGATGGAAGGGTCAGTCTTTATTTTCCAGGAGCCCCCAATGGGATGAGGGGACCAGACAGGAGAGGGTGGGGGCTGGTTCATGCAGGAAGGAGTCAGTCTAAGCCAAACCTTGACTCTCCGACTTTGGCCCCAGGCCCCCAGGCCTCCCCACTACCTTCTCCAGGTGAGATGGAGTCACTGTTGTGACCTCCCCTGGCCTCCAGGGCCCTCTTCCTCCTTTCTTCAGCTCCCACCTAATACAAGGATATTTCTTGGTGCCATTGCACCCCTTGTCCCTCTTTGCACCCCAGTTTTTCCCTGGGCAAAGCTAGGGAGCTGGACACTCTCAAGGCCCTCTAACTCAGCAGCGACATTTTGGACCTCTTTAGCTCCTTCCCACACCCCTCTCCTTCCCTCTCTCTTCCCAGCTTCTTCACCAGCCTACTCCCTCTCCTCCTTCCACATACGCTCCCTTCCTGCCAAGTCCCCAGAATCTCCAGGCTGAGCCCCACTTTGGCTCCTTTAGTAGAGCTGCTGTAATGTAAGAGATGCAGAGGGGCAGCCTGGAGGTGGCTGGGGAGGGAGCAGGGCCCAGACCAAGGCCAAGGCTGAGGCCAAAGAGGCTGGGCAGGGCAGCCAGCCAGCCCTAGCAGCCCAGGTCAGAGCTACCTCAGCAGCTTCTCCTAAACTCAGCAATGGGTGGCGGCCCCAGGGCTAGAGAGGCTCATAGCGGGAGGGGCATTCTGCTGAAGTCAGCACAGTCTCCAGAAAACTCTCTAGAGGAGGAGGAGAACACAAAGAGTCTGAGCTCAAGGCCTGATTCAGGAATGGGTGAAAATGACACTTCCTCCTCCCCATATGGAAAGTGACTCAAGCACCTGGAAAGCTAGGATCCAGGGCCAACGGAGTCCTGGAGGACGCCTGCTGGATACAGGAATCTCCTCCACCCCTGCTCACATGCTTTCTCTGGCAGAAAGCTCATTTGCTTCCAGGGCAGCCCACTTCAAGGGTAGCTTGTTCATGTACCAGTTACCAAACTTTCACAGATGCCTCCTTTGCACCAGGCCCTCCAGCCAGTGCTGGGCAGGGCTCGGGGACACAGAGATGAATGCGGGCATGCCCTGAATGAGCGCACCATCTAAGGGAGGAAGCACATACGCCGGCCACATACTGGGGCAATGGCAGGGCTGTGGGAGCCCAGAGGTCACCTGAGCCAGCCTTCAGGTGGGGCAGGGTCAAAGCAAGTGATTGAAGGAGGAGGGAGGGCCCCAGTGATAAGCAGGAAAGGTAGTTCCAAAGCTTCAATTACCACCTAAATGCCAAAAACTCTCAGATTTGCATCTCCAGCCCTGACACATCTCTGACCTCCAGAATTAAATATCCAACCACACATTCAGCATCTCCACTTGGATAGGATGTCTCAGCATCTCTACTCATCAGGACCAAAGTTGAGTTCGCCCGCTCTCTCCACCCCAGACCTGGTCTTCCCTCAGTGAGTGGTGCCACCATCCACAAGCCAGAAACCCAGAATTCAACCCTCCCCCTCCCCATATCACCACATCACCAGGTCCTGGCATCTCGAACCCACCCACTTCTCCCCACCACCACCCAGCCAAAGCTGCCATCATCTTTCAACCCTACTCTTCCAAGTGTCTCCTTATTTGTCTTCTCACACTTGGCCCCTTCAATCATGTAGTGAGAGTGATCTTTTCCAAAATGCAGATAAAGTTGTGCCACCTCTCTGCTTAAAAGCCTTTGGTGGCTTCTCCTTACCTTTGGGATAAAGGTTAAAATCTTTAACAAGCCTGCAAGGCCTATCATATCTTGGCTTTTGCTGACGGCAGCAGTTTTATTTCAACAACCCTCCCCACCTCCATCTCTTGACCTCTCCCCTCCTGCCCTCCTGCCCACCTTAGAGGTCTTTGTATGTTATCCACACTGTCTCCCCCACGGGAACCAGGACGCGGGCTGTCCTCTTTTCCTCTTTCAAATTACTCCCAGGATATCTGCTCTTCACATGTTCACTGCCTCTGAACACCGATCTCTAGTGCTACTCATTTGAAGGAACAGCTGCAGAACACGGTCAGGGGTTTACAAAGTAACGAGCTTGTTCCAGGCCCAAGGTCCCAGAACCTCCCTGCATTCTGAGGTGCATCTCTGACTCCAGCTCCCAGATGCCTGCCAGAACTCCCACTCACCTCCTGCTCTCTTCTTCCACGTCTGGAATTGGGGCTGGGAGTGGAGGGTTCCCAAACCTTCTTCTCTTAGCCTGACCCCTTCCTGGGCTGGATAGGAGGGCCCAGAGCTGAAAGGCAGAGGTGAGGTGCCCAGGCTGGTTCACTTTGCCTGGACCCACAACCACCCCCCTCTCTGGGATCCCAGACAAGCCATCCATCCTCAGGCCAGGCACTGCCTCCTACATGTAGTTTGCCATGACTCCCTGAAGTTGGAGGGGCCCCTTTCCTCTGAGTTCCCACTGTATTCTGTACACTCCTGCACTAGGAAATTAGCCTGTTGTAGTATTTGGTTCTCTTCCCCCAGACCGTGAGCTCAGCTGGCACAGCGGCTGTGTGTTTCCATCTCTGTACCTGAGCCTGGCTCAAGGATGGTCCCAGAAGAGAGTTTCAGAAAGGCCCAGCCTATGGACTTGGGACTAATGTCACATAAATGTGTGATTTTGCTTTCTTTTCACATAAACTGCTATTTAGCTCTGTCTCCTCAGTCCTGAACTTTCTGTGAGGTAGTGGGCGTTTGGAGTCAGACAAGTCTCAGTTTTGATCTCAGCTTCACCTCTTACTAGCTGTTACTTAGAGCAAATTCTTAGCTTCTCTAGACCTCAGTTTCTTCCCCTATAAAAAAAGGACAGTATTCTCCTCTTAGGGTTTTCATCATTAAGTGAGATATCTTACATGAAGGGGAGACATACAGATGTGCTAAAAAATTCCTTTCCCTCTCTCCCACCCCAGCCCTTGAATCCAAATAGGGATTTGGCCTTTACCTCCAAGAACTTGTACCTGTTCCTGGTTGTCACCAATGGATCAAGTCAGTCTGGATCATTTTGAAGCTGAAACCTGCCATCGGACAGTCACTCCTCCACACATAGATTCGATACACATGTTTTATTTGTCCTCATCCAAGTCTTTCAAAAATACACCAGACTGAACAGAACAGCATGGAGGAGAGAGCCAGAGCACTGCACTGGTCTCCTTCACTCGGGCTGCCTTGGTCTACTAATCAATTCTTCTCCACCAGCCACAGCTAGGAATCCCCTGTTATTGTTGTTGGGTGCCAGCGAGTCGATTCTGACTTATAGTAACTCCTTGCAAAAGAGCAGGACTGCCCCATAGGGTTTTCTTGGCTATAATCTTTACAGAAGCAGATGGCCAGGTCTTTTCCCTTTCACCTACCTGATGGGTGGGTTCAAACCACTAACCTTTCAGTTAACAGCCAAGTGCTTAACCACTGTGCCAACAAGGCTCCTTAGAACCCTCTAAAAACCCAAAACCTAACCCTATAGGACAGAGTAGAACTGCCCTATACAGTTTCCAAGGAGCAGCTGGTAGATTTGAACTGTCAACCTTTTGGTTAGCAGCCATAGCTCTTAACCACTGAGCCACCAGGGTTTCCTAGCACCCTCTAGTATATCACTATTTGATCTCACCCCTATCTTGCCAAAAAATATGTTGGGAGATTTTCCTAATGCTTTTTTTGAAATCAAGATTCCAACAGACCCCTGATCTGGGACCCTCAATCTACACCCTACCTAGGATCCCAGACAAGACATCCATCCTTGGATTCTCCCAAAGGAGGAGAGGAGGGAGATTGGCATGACTTCTGTCAAGTAAACCTACGCTAGGTCCTGGTGATCACTACGTTTTAGTCTTTTTGAATGCTATGAATCATTCTTTTGGCTGCTGTCTTTGTTAGTGCTGTTAAATTGGAAGAATCTTCAGTGGTCAGTGAAAAGGCTCACTTAGAAATGATTAAATTAACCGATAGACTGCTTGCTTATAAATGGTGGGGCTACTGTTAGAAACAGTTGACTGCTGGCTGAAAACAACTTAGAACCTTAGTGAGAACCTCCCTCTAGCACATGCAGCTTGCTTTCTGAATGAATGAAGATTTCCTGTAGGAAGGTATATTCTGGTCCTGCTCTTCTGACTCACTATAAATGTGGATTGGTGAAATTTTAAAAAATGCACTTCTTGTAATATTGAGTCAAACATTCACACTGTGTCTTAATAAAAGCTTAACTGTATATTTTAAGACCTAGGAAATAAGCTTGGCAACCACGATTTTATAAAGCTGTGCAAGATTATTGAGAACACAAAAAGCCAGGACAAGAGGGAACATAATGAAACCCATTAGGAATAATTTGTAATTAGAAAACCCCATGCAATTTTTCAGCCCAAGATAATGGTGATCCATCTTAAAAACACACGTGTCCCATGCTGGGCACTGATGAGCCTAATCAGCCCCCCTCGACTGGCATTTTTCATAATACCAAGCGGCCCCTAAAAATTGCTGGTGGGTGCAGACAGGCAAGTTTTTACTGTTCCTATTTTTTTTTTTTTTTTAATGATTAGGAGCTGGACCTGGAGCCAAACAGCCAAGGGTAGAGTCCCAGCCCTCCTCCTTCTCACTCTGTGACCTTAAGCAAGTTACTTAACCTCTCTGTGCCTTGGTTTCCTCACCATTAATATCAGGGCTGAGAATCACTACCTTTCAGGGCGGTGGTCGTGAGGGCTGAATCAGCTGATATGTGAAGTGTGCCTGACCCACACTGCATCCCTCCTACTCCCCAATTACTACTGGGGTGCTCACAGGCAGGGCCAAAGGAGGGGTCTCTTCCCTCTCCCCACCTAGCTACTTCTCTCATTTGTTGGGGATACCCCACCCTGCCAGATGATCCAGCCTGGGTGGAGGGGAACCATGCCCACAGCAGCCCTCCCCTGAGGTCCAGCAGGCCCACCCCTCCTCAAGCCCCAATCCCCCCAGTTGGTCTGCTGGTGACCTGCCAAGACTACAGCAAGGATGGCTTGGCTCCAGCAAGGGCTTAAGGTTCTTCATTTTGTTTTCTGCTTCAGTTTAACCATCTGGGGGCAGGGGTGGTAAAGGGGCAAAGATGTGCACTGTTCCAGGACTTCTTCCTCCCCTGATTCCCCCTCTTTGGGCACAAGGCTATGGGCAGCTAAGCATTTCCTCTGGCTACAGGAAACCTCCCCCAGAGGTCCCCCGCACAGTGTTCTGTGGGGTGGGAGAGCTCTTCCTCTGTCTGTCTCTGTAGCATCCCCACCATCCTTCCATCTGTCCACCTCTCTTTATGTCCTTCCTGGCTCTGCCCCTCCTGCTCTTTTAGTTCAGCACCTCTTTCTTTTCAGCACTAGCCATGTGCCTGTCCCTCCCTGGGCTGAGCACTGGGGCACAGGAAGGATGCAGGCAAGGGCTGCGCCCTCCAAGAGCTTCTTGGGCAGCACCAAGAACACAGCTGCCGAGTACACAGGCCAGGGCTGGACTCTCTGCTCGGCCCCTTTGAAGCTGTGTGATCCTGAGTCAACTACTTAACAAGAGTGCCCACTCCTTTATTTAAAAATTAGGGCCACAGTACCTATATCTCAGGGCCACTGTGGAGATTAAATGCAATCATGTATGTAAAGCTCTCAACTCAGCACACTGCATACAGTGGGTGCTCAGTCAAGTCTGCCTGGCTGCCTGCCTTTCCAATCTCCCTTCTTTCCTATAGCCGGCTGTCTCTTCTAAAGAGGGCCATGGCAGGTCCACGGATCGATGTGGAGCCTGCCCCCAGCAGAGGGTGGGAGGGCTAAAAGCTTGAGTCAGGTGGGCCCCTGTAGGTTCAAGCGCAGTGTGGGGCAGTGTGGGGGTGAGGGCCAGCCTATGGTTCTGCCTGCCGGGTGCTTTCTTTCAGAAGTAGACTCAGTCTCTGACCTCCTTTTTCTCTCTCCCAGTGGCTAATTAGGGCCAATTGTGGGCTCCTTTTTAGCCTTTCCTTTTCTGAACTTTCATTTGGCTTTTTTCCTTCCCTAGGGTAGGGCTGGGGACACAATGGCAGGGCAAAGCTAAAGCCCTACCACAGCCGGCTCTGTACAAGGAGGGGGCAAGAACTGTGCGTCCTGGGTGTGCCGTGGTACCTGCTGAGGCAGATTTCGGGTGGCTCCAACAGGAAACTGTTTCTTGACTACTGGGCCATTGTTCATCCATCTGTCCTGAGGTTCCTGTCCTAAGTCTAGGAATATGTGGTGCAGCCAATAGCCAATGTTCTGGCCAGCCTTCAAGGTCTTCCTGTCCACTCACAGCCAGCCAGACTTGAGGCTGGGGAGGGGGACGAGACTCTGGGGTGCCAGGGAACCTCCAGTTCTCAAGGCATCAGCTGGTGGAAACAGACAGTCTGTCTGCAAAGATATGGCTCTTGGGGGCTGCAGTAGAGCTGGGAGCTCCAGCACTCCAGCTCTGGGAAATGTACGTCAGTCATAAGCCCCAGCACCGAGAATTAGCAGCAAAGAGGGCTGAGACCCAAGGTGGGAATCAAACACCTTCAATCACAAGGAACAGACTGAGCCTGCAATGAAACCAAGCTTCTCCAGCTGCGCAGGGCGGAAGCCCACAGTGCTGGAGCCAGGCAGGACTGCCACATACAAAGAAGCAAAAATCAATGGAAAGGGTAGGCAGGTCAGGGAGATGTCCTATAGGAGCTCTTAGAAGAAACAGAAATAAACTATGTGGGGCCAGAGGAATCATTAGGAAGTCTTCCTGGAAGGGAAGTGTCACTTTAAAGGCCAGAAAATCTGGTGTCAAAGGTTCAGGAGGTGAATTGGAGGTGGACTTACCAAAGATCTTCAGCTCCAGGTCCTGCACTATGGTGCAGCTCTACATTTTAGGTAGGTGCTGGAGGACTGATGCTGGAACTTGGCGCCAAGGTGTCCTCCATGCTTCAGCTCCAGAGGGCAGGAGGCTGCCACATGTTCTCATCACGCCTTCTCACCTGGAAGCTGTGCCTGCTGCCGGATGGCCCCTCTGCTAATGGCTTCCAGGTGTGTGTGTCCTTGGACCCCTGGGAGGAGACATCCTGGAGGATACAAGCCCTCCTACCTAAGCCCCACTCTTCCGGTCACCTTCAGTCACAGAACCTGGGATGGCTGGCCTGCAGCAGACTGTGGTGCACTCCGAGCAGGAGTGGCACCAAAGGTCTAACTGGTTACTGAGCTCTGAAACCTCGCATCACCATCATTTCTGACTCCTCAGTATCTTTGGTGCATGGGGACCCTGTGGGAACACATAAATTTTCCTTTGGAATAAGATGGCTGGGCAGCCTGCATCTTTTTTGGAGAGGGGTCAGTCTGGTGTATCCTTGTGAGATCAAGTGTGTCTGTATCTGTGGGCCTCTGTGACTACGGGCCTGTTTCTGTCTGTATATTTGTAACTCTTTTTGTGAGTCTGTCTTTGTAACCTATACCTGAGACTGTGTCCATGTGTTTCTCTGTGTATTTCACAACAAATCTTTCATCTACCATAACAACAAATTCTACCACTATTTATTGTCCAATGTAAGGAAGTCCAATATTTCCCTTCCTGCTTCACCTCCCTAAGGCCTTAAATTTTCATTCCAGAGATACTTTCAGCCTAAATGGACGAATCTCATTCATGTTCTGCTGGGAGTGACTTGGACGCAAGAAAGCAGTAGGCTCATGGCAATAAACTGCAAAGCAACAGGGTTGCCAGAAATCACCTCCCTGTGGCTTGAAGCAGGGCTCCAGGCACCTTGTGGTCACTGGGCCCTCTCTCAGGATTCTCCTGGTCTAGGATGGTGCTTAAGTGAGTCTGTGCTCCTGGAGTTGAGCTTATATTGACTACCATCATCACCATCCTCACCATCAACTCCTTCTTCATCACCGTCATACCATCATCACCAACCGTACTGTCAACATCATCACCATCATCACTACTATCACCATTATTATTATACCACAGTCACTATCTCCATCAAGACTACTGCCTCATTATTAATATAAGAGACTTTCTGTTGCTTTTCAATAGCTATTTTCTTCTCATTCTTCACTAATATGGACCCAACTTGTTGTTGGACACATTGCCTCCCAGTTAAAAGACTTTATTTCCTAGGTCCCTTGAAGCTAGTTAGATGTGGCCATTTAAGTGAAAATGTTAAGCAAAATTCTGGGAAGTGCCCTTAAAAAGAAAGGGCACCCGTATTTATTGCTTTCCTCCATCTGCTGCCTGATGTGATGGCTAGTGTTCTAGCAGCCATTTTGGACCACGAGAATGAAGACTACACCCTAGGGAAGGCAGAGTGGGAGTCTGGGAGGAGTGTGGGTCCTTCGTGACTGGGGAGAGACCATCCAGATGCTGAACTGCGACATCTGGACTTTTTTTTATGAGAGAAAGCTGAACTTCTATTTTTATCTCATTTAAAACACTGTAGTTTTGGGTATTCGGATGCATACAGGTAAGCTTACGTTATTTTGTGCTAAGTAGTCCGGGCCAATGCTCTGCATATGTGAGAGAGTGAGAGAGAGAGTCACCAGGACAACAGGACTTGGGAATGAACCCTGTCTTTGGGGAGTTCCGCTTCTGATGCAAACCACAGCAGGGACAGAAGTTCAGCACCACGGACAGATCCAGAGTTGTTGTGAGGGGACAGGACAAGAAGAGGTGAGAAAGGTAGTGGCGGTGGCGATGGCGGAGGTGGTGGAGGTGGTGGCTCTTTTCCTTAGCATATACCCATTAACCTCTTCTCTGTGCCAGGCACTGTACTAGGATTTGGGTTAAATACCAAGATAAAATTCATCAAGTCCATATCTAACTCCCAGAACCAGAGGAAGCCGATCAACATGGGAAGGTTTCCCAGAGCAGAAGGAAGGGATTAATAAGCCAGCTGGGTGGAACAAGGAGTACTGTGTGACAGTATGCATAGAATACTGAAGAATAAGTGATCCCTGAGTGTGGGGGGAGGGCTCAGCGTTGGAAGAGGGTGAGTGGGTCAACTGGTCTGACTAAAGGAGAGTGTAGGACTGGATGGGAGTTTAAAAGGTGAGTTTTTAGGACACTTTTACTCCTCAGAGTCTACCTCAAAGATTCCAGCGTAACCAGGTGGAATGCCAAATGTTCCCAGGTAGAAACCCCAGGATCTTGCTTGGCATAACTCACACTGGCCAATAAATGAGAGACCAAGGTGAGAGAACAGGTAAGGCACCTTTATTTTGTTGTACAAGGAAAAGGAGTCAGTCAGAGCTGCTGCTGCCAAGACTGCTCACCAAGGGGGCAGGCAGGCAAGTTACTGTTAAAGAGGTTTACAAGAAGGGAGTTCAAACAAGTTACATCAGCAACATTCTTAATCACACTACGCAGGTGCAATGGGGTTTACATATAACCTCCAAGCCAAAGCAGGATTCAAATGTAAAGCTGGGCGGGGGAGGGGGGCAGGAAAGGAAATTATGTTTTCAATACAACACTGTGGGGGAGGGAGCCAGGTAAGAAAACATTTTTAATACAGCATTGTGGGGGCTCTGTCTCACCAGTTTCTAGACCCAGGACTCCATGATGCTGTAATTTTAAGTGTATATGGCATCTGTGACTAAGGTTCTGTTACTGTAATTCTAAGGCTTTGCATTGGTTATCTACTGCTGTATGACAAACCACTCCCAGAGCTTGGTGGATTCAAACAACAATCATTTTATTTGTTCACAATTCTGTGGGTCAGCAATTTGGACTGGGGTCAGTGAGGCAGTTCTGCTGGCCTCACGTGGAATCACTCGGTAGCTGGAGTCAGCTGGAAGATCATCTGGGGTCTGGTTGGTCTAGGGAGCTCCCGCTGGGGTGCCTCATTTCTGGTCTCTTCCTCCAATAGGCTTGTTTGAGTCTCTACGTATGGCAATCTCGGGGCAGCAAAAAGGATGAGCCCCAATGCACAAGCGCTTTTTAAGCCCTTGTTTGCATCACATTTACTGATGTCTCAGACGGTCAAGCCAAAGTCTGTGTGGGCGGGGACAATATAAGAGTGTGGATACAGATAGGTGGGATTCATTGGGGCCATTAGTAGAACAACCCAGCAAAGGCTCTAAGTGCTTCATTTTAAGACATCAACACCATAAAAGTCTATGTTCTGCTTCAAAGAGACTATAGTTCTATGGCTCTCTGAGATTCCTAGACTTCAATATTTTCATTCCAAAAGTCTATAATTCTAGAAATGGCAGGCTAGGTATACCTGAGGAGAAGCATAAGGACAGAAGATGCTAAGGAAGTCAGACAGACTAAGGTCACCCCTAGACCTGAACAGGAGCCCACCTGCCTCTCCCAATCTCATCCTCACCCCCCAACTTCCTGCCTGGTGCAGGGTGGTGGCATGAGCACCAAGTTAGAAACCAGAAAACCCAGATTATAGACCCTGTTCCATCACTAATCTGGGGTGACCCCAAGCACACCTCTTAACCTCCCGGTGTTCTCATATAGTCATCAGAGACATGAATCCCTGCCTTCTAAATGATGCGGAACACGGGTGAAGGGGGACAGGGGAAAGCCAGCAGCGCCAGGCCCACCAACTCCCACTGTCAGAGCCTGTGGCCTAGCGCAGCTGAGGTTTTTGCCCCCATCTCCTCAAACTGCATCTGCCACTGTGGAGACCCTGAGATTTAAGGAGAACAAGAATCAAATAGGTTATTTGGTCTATCCTGAACCCTATCTGCAAAAAAAAAGGCCATCCCCACTCCTTCCTGCTCTCTCCCTTACCCCTGCCCTGACTCAGCTAAGCGGACACTGGAATCCTGGAGCCAGACCCTGCCCGGCCTTGATACTCACTCTGCTTTGCACGTCAGCTTCCCGCAGAGGAGCAGGGAAGCAAACAGAGGCTCAGGAGGGAAGGAGACCTAGACCAGGGCAGCATATCATACGTTTTTACAGCTAAAGGAATCAGTAGCAACCCACTGGCTAAACTACCTGGTAGCACAGGTAAGGAACCAGAAGCCCAGAGAGGGACAAGGACCTGCTGACAGTCACACAGCCAGCAGCAGACCAAGGTCAGAAGCCAGGGGAGTCACTCCCCTCTGTTCAACTTCAGTTTCCAGCTCAAAACTGGGGATAACAAAACTGGCCTGGGGCACCATTCATGAACTGCAAAGCACGGTATAAAGGCAGTAAGGAATCTTTTTTTCTTTCCTATGGCCCTGAGAGTCTGGGTGGGGTGGGAGGGTTGAAGTGAGGGCTGGAGCACTTACGACTTGCAGAGGCCTCATCCAGCTCATTTATTCTAGACTCTCCCCAGAGGCCCAGGCCACAGAGTGGAGGAGGAGGGTATTAAATATCCGAGAGTTATTTAAAAGCCAGTTGCCCGCCCCTCTGAAGCAGAGCGTGGCCTCTGCTGACTCAACAGAGAAAATGAATCTTGGGCCTATGGATTTTCCTGTGTCTCCTGGCGGTGAGGGGTGGGGGGAGGGAGAGAGAAATGGGAACAGCAAGGCCCGCAGCGAAGTTTCCCCCTCCTAGCCGGTGCAGAAGCTACGCAAGAGGAGAGAACCTGGGGCCTCCCCCACAGCCTAATGACTGAACTTCATCATGTCAGGCCTGCCGGCTGCTCCTCTGCACACCTCCACCGAAAGAGGAGCAGAGCGAGCAGGAGGGAGGGCAGCATGAGGATGAGGGCCACCAGGATAAAAGGAGCCTTGCTCACAGCGACTATAGCATCGAACCTGGGAGGACCCCCAGAGCACTCCATCGCCACTTTATACTTGGGCAAACTAAGGCCCTGGGTGGGGGGCAGGTTCAGGGTCATCCATTGAGAAGGTGGGGGCCCAACTTGGGCAAAGCACAGTACTACCTTCCCCTCCCCGACCACCATCCCTAAAAAGCCAAGGCACACATAATAGCCCCCCAAGATCATCCCATACACACACACCTCTATTTTGCAGGCAGGGAAACTGAGGTCTGAAAAGGCAAATAGACTGGAGGGCTTTAGGAATATGAAGACAACTCTGAAGATAAAATGGAGCAAGAGGCTAATGGGGAAGTGGTTATCTGCTGGGTGACCTCCACAACGTCACCAAACCTTTCCAGGAACCCTGGCAGGCTCTGTGGGGCTTGGAGGGGGGCAGGGTTTCTATGGGGAGAAAAAGGATTCAGGGAAGAAGCTAGAGGTTCAGAGAGGGAACGGAGCCGTGGAAAGCTTAGAGAGGGGCTCTCAGGCCCAGGGGTGGTAATAACTTCAAGAGTTGGGGTCCAGTGTGGCTGACATAGGGAATTCTCATCTGACTGTGGAGTACCCTGCTTTGGTAGGGGTCGTGTGTCTCCAGAAGCCTACTTGCTCTAAGTCCTAAGTAAACCCTGAAGGCCTGAGCTCTTTGCCCAGAGGCTCCCCTGGGATCTGACCCAGTCACACTCCTGGAAGAGAGGGGGCCTAGGAGGAGGACTGCAGGGAAGATGAGCAGGAAACCCAAGCACCTGTCAGGCTCAGGTCCCAGTCATCTGTGCAACCTTGGGGGAAGCACTTAACCTTTCTGGGCAGCTGTCTCCTTGTGTGGAGACAGGGGATCCTCACCAAGCTTGCCTCTCAGAGATGGGAGAATGGAACCAGAGATTTTTAAATCATTATTTGAGTCAATAAATATTCCTTGGTGTCTTCTCTGTGCTGAGCCCTGAGCTGCGTGTTGACAACACAGGAAATCAGGCCAGTCCTGAGCCTCAGTTGCCGACAGGGGGTTCGGGGGGCCCTAGCCCTTTCATCGATAAGTGGACAAGTTTGAAGGGAGAAGGAGGCCATGAGGGCTTCCTGGAAGTGGCACAACTCAAGCTAAGCCCTGAGGGATGGTGGGCTGGACTGGAGAAACAGTCAAGCGGGGAACGCACCCCAAGGTGGGACATACTTCCACTGGATGCATCAGAGAATAAACACAGCCTCAGACTCAATTGGACATACATTTATTGAACACCTACTGCATACTAAACACTGACAACCCAAGATAGACAGGGCTGTTCCTCCAAAGAACAGACCCCAAAACAACTCACTGACCTGGTTCCAGGGGAATCTGCACAGAGGAGGGGAACACTTACACAAGGAGAAAGGGAAGGGATGGGCTAAGTAGAAGTCACACAGAGAGACAAACAGGTAGAGACTCATTTTATTAACATCCACCATGAAGGCACTATGTTGTGGGAAGGAGGAAATGGAGCAGGGCAAAATGACATGGGAGCTAATGAGTCCCAGAAAGGACAATGCCTTGTGCAAGGTCACAGGGTGAAAGTAAGGCAGGGTAGGTGGCTAGGCCCCCAGAGCCATAAAAGTGATATGGCTTTTCTTGTTTCAAAGTTCTTTGCATTCACTTAATCACAACAGCCTTGAGAAGCCCACAGAATAAGAATTCGGAAACCCATCCACTTAATAGAGAAGGAAGCTAACAGCCCAGAAGTAGAGAGGCCTGAGGTCACATCAGACCAACCCTGTCATCCATTCCTGGCCTCGGCTTCCTGGGGTCAGGATGAGATTTCCTTACAGCACTGGACCCTCTCAGAGGCAGCCCACCACCTTGGACAGAACCCTAGGCTGGGAGCTTGGGGCTGTGGGGCAAGTCCCTGGCTCTCAGCCTCAGTTTCCTCATTTATACAACATAGTCACTGCCTTTTCTCAGGGCACCTGCTGATTCTAGGTTCCCTCTGGGTCTCTTTTCCCCAAATGAGGGGTCCAGCAACCCCCACTCAAGGCTGCCTGCTGCCCTCCAGCCCCTTCCGAAGGAAGGCCAGCAGCTACTCAGGGGCCAGCCACCATGGGGGCCTGGAGAGGGAGATCTGGGCTTGGCAGCTGGTCTGTGGTTCTTTAAGGGCTGGAGGCAGAAGGGGTTCTGTGTAGTGGAACAGGAAGTAGAGACCTCTCCACTCATTCACTCCCTCATCTACAAATGTTTACTGAGCACTCTCTTATGCTAGTTGCTGTACTGGAAATACAATAATGAAACAAGACCCAGTGCCTCCCACTGGGGTAGCAGTCAGAGCTAGGGCTTGTAGCTGACAGGGCCCAGGGGGAGGGGGAGTGCAACAGCTGAGGGCCCAGCCCAAAGAGCATCGCCTCGAACACCTGTACCCAGTGAGAAAAGATACCACCAGCCTGTTACCTCCACAGACCAAGAGCATGATGAAGGGCAGGAGGAAGTGGGCTCAGAGTGTGTTGGCCCATCTCTGGACGCATGTGCTTGCCCCTCTGAGAATGTATCCAGGAACCTGCATGGACCTCGAAGAGTTGCATGTTCAAGTATTTATGTGCATGAGTCTATGGACACACACCAGGATACACCCAAACCTATGTTCATATGCACACATGTATGACTGAGCCTGCATACGTTTTCATGAGGCATGTCGCAGCCTGCCTGGAACTGTGCACAAGCTTGTGCAAGTCTTCCCATGCACCTGTATGCACATCTAAGTATGCATGAATTCCTGCTTGCTCACATATGGAGACATCTACATCTGTTTATGTGTCAAACTTCCATCTACATGTATACGCACACGTGCATGTACAATCCCGCGTGTGTATATGTACAGGCACACCCAATGCTGCATATGCAAGTCACTGTTCCCATGTGATAGTACCTGGGGGAGCTGTAATGGCGATGGGGGAGAGTGAGAAAAAAACGAGGCAAAGGGAGGGGCCCCCTAGCATCAACAGCCATCTGACGTTGGTCCTTGCCGGAGACCCAGGCCATCACAGGGTCTGCTTCTTCTCCTTAAGTGCTATTGATTTGTCAGTCGATCTGTTAAATATAACCTCAGGGGAGGAGTCAACTCAACGAAGTCCCTGATTCAGGAGACAGAGACTAATTCTTGGGGTGGTGGGAGGGAGGCAGAGGGAGCCTCTATCCCAACCAGCTCTGCTGATAGCCAAAGGGCCAGAGGATCAGGTGTCAACCTCTCCAGCCTGAATAATTCATGCCAAGACCAGGAGTGCTCCCTTCACAGGAGTCTGTCTCTTTAAATCAGGTCCAGCACTTCCTAGTTCTGGGAAAAAAAAAATCCAGAACGAAACAAACCTATAAACAGCTCAGCCCCACTCCAACGCTGGCCCCTCTGAGGATCCCCTCCATGCCACAAAATCCACTCTATTCCCTCAATCTCTAGAGCCCCAAACCCTCACATCCTATTCAGGGTAGGGTAGCTGGGCGGTGAGGGGGGGGGTAGATTAATGGTGTCCAAGGGATTCCAGGGTGCTCAGACCCAGTAGAAGAACCTAGCGGGATGCCCAGGTGCTGGGGCAGGGAGGGGAAAGCAAAAAGCTGAATCACTACACCGGCCTGGTCCCTGTGCCGAGGGGTTCTTGGGGGAGGAGTCTAGACAGGTGAAGGAAACCAGAGCAGAGCAGCCCTGAGTTTGCGGGGGGAGGGGGTTGGAGAAGACTTCTCCGGGATGGGGTAGGGCCGAGAAAAGGCTGATCCCACGGAACCCGCAGGGGTAGTGACACAACTGAGCCTAATGGAACTGGGGTCACAGAGGAGGGGCCCAAACTTGCAGAGCGCTCTCCCTGATCACAGAGACTAGGAAAGGGCAGAAAAGGAGCGACTTTCCCAACTCCCCACACCCCAGCCTCGGCTTGTTGAAGGAAGGACTCGAAAGTCCTCCCCACAAATTCACACTCCCTGGGGCTGACCCACCTGCCTGCTCTTCGCAGCTGGGCTCGCCCCACACGTGCCAGAGGCGAAGGAGGAAGAACTAGCTTAAGCGTGGGGGTGGAGGCAGAAGAGGGGGAAGCAAGTCTGAACCGTGGGGAGCCGAACTTCTCAGAAGCCCCGGAGTCGGAGAATGAATGGGGAGAAAGCGCAGAAGCCTAAAGCCCAGATTCTTGGGAGCCTCCCACCCCGCCTCCACCGGCAAAGAGGGCGCGGAGACTCCGTTGGGGGCGGAGGAGGAGGCCGGGAGGCGGGGAGGAGGGGGAGGCTAACCCTGCCCACTCGGCTCTGAGCCCGGAACGGCCGCGGAAGTCGGAGGCTGGCGCTCAGGGCGTGGAGGGCACCGGGGGCGGGGGGCTCCGCTCCCCGCCTGACCCCTCGAGCCCCCAGCCAGGAAACTGAAGGCTCCTCGGACTTTAGAGACGCAGACGGACCAACCGAGACTGCCAGCTGCTCTGCTTCAAGGGCTTGCCCCACCCGTACCTCCACGAGGTGCTCCCAACTCACTGGTGAGCGCAGCGGCCCGGGCGCTGGATGCGGGGGCGGCCGCGATGGCCCCGCACGCGGGACAGCCGGGAGCTCGGGGGCCGCTGCTGCCGGGGCTGCTGCTCGTGGCGGCGGCGCTGAGCCGGCCTGCCGCGCCCTGTCCCTTCCAATGCTACTGTTTTGCCGGCCCCAAGCTGCTATTGCGCTGTGCGTCCGGCGCCGAGCTCCGGCAGCCGCCGCGGGACGTACCACCCGACGCGCGCAACCTCACCATCGTGGGCGCCAACCTGACCGTGCTGCGCGCTGCCGCCTTCGCCGGCGGGGACGCGGACGGGGAGCAGAAAGAGGCAGGCGTGCGCCTACCGCTCCTGACCGCGCTGCGCCTCACGCAAAACAACATCGAGGTGGTGGAGGACGGCGCCTTCGACGGGCTGCCCAGCCTAGAGGCGCTGGACCTGAGTCAGAACCCATTGCGCGCCCTGGGCGGCGCCGCTTTCCGCGGGCTGCCGGCGCTACGCTCGCTGCAGCTCAACCAAGCGCTGGCGCAGGGCGGCCCCGCGCTGCTGGAGAGCCTGGACGCCGCGCTGGCTCCGCTGGCCGACCTGCGCCTCCTAGGCCTGGCAGGCAACGCACTGAGCCGCCTGCCACTCGCCGGTCTGCGCCTGCCGCGCCTGGAGCAGCTGGACGCGCGCCGCAACGCGCTTGCTGGCCTGGGCACCGACGAGCTTCGCGCGCTAGAGCGAGATGGCGACCTCCCCGGGCCGCGCCTCTTGCTCGCCGACAACCCTCTGCGCTGTGGCTGCGCTGCGCGCCCCCTGCTGGCCTGGATACGCAACGCCACGGAGCGCGTACCCGACGCGCGGCGCTTACGGTGCGCCGCCCCGCGGCCGCTGCACAACCGGTCGTTCCTGGACCTGGATGAGGCCTGGCTGCGCTGCGCCGACGGCGACGCGGATGGTCGCGGGGAAGAAGTGGATCTCTCAGGCCCGGAGCTAGAAGCCTCCTACGTCTTCTTCGGGCTAGTACTTGCGCTCATCGGCCTCATTTTCCTTATGGTGCTCTACCTAAACCGTCGCGGCATCCAGCGCTGGATGCGCAACTTGCGCGAGGCCTGCCGGGACCAGATGGAGGGCTACCACTACCGCTACGAGCAGGACGCCGACCCGCGTCGCGCGCCCACTACGGCTGCCCCCGCCGGCTCCTGCGCCACCTCCCCAGGCTCAGGCCTCTGAGCTTCGCCTGTCAGGGATTAGGGGCTGCCTCTGCCAGCTGATGACCTTACTGGGGCTGCCTGGCCTGCCCCTTCCTGACTTGAAGCCGTGGGTATGAGACATCCACGGCCTTGGGGCTCTGAGACCTGCCCCAGACTGGCCTGAGACCTCTGAATCATGGCATTCCCCCACCCAGAGACTCCAGTCTGCCCCCCTTCTCCCCAGTCCCTGTGAGCTCCTACCGTCATAGACCCTGAGACACCTTTGTTGATTCCAAAAACCCCACCCTTCTGTCCCAGGCTCTAACACATCCCTGCTGAACCACCGAAATCCTCCTCCCCCTTTTAAGACTTACTCAGACCCCGTCCTTCAAACAGGAAGATCTGAGACTGCCTGCACCGACCTCTGCTTTGAGACCTGATCTCTCCAACAGGAAACATCAAGCGCTAACACTCTAGGCTGCCCTATCTGTAGCCTGGAGCCCTAAGCTCCCTTGCAGGGCTCAGGGGCCCTCACATCGTGTTCTGATCTCTGGAGGAGAGCCCCCCTATCGGAAGGTTTTTGTGGGCTTTGAGTCCTTGGCCTAATCCCAGACTTCAGAGTCCTCCATTGTGCACAGAGACCCACATCCTAGATCTCTGGGTGTGCCCACCCCCAATCTGAGGATGTATTTCACACCCCTGCCTCCTTCACCACACACCCCCCAGCCCTTGCTCAGGCACCTCCATTATCCTGAGCTTGGGGCTCAGCTCCCAGCCTGTCTCTCCCATCCCAGAGACAGGCACACCCCATTCTAGCCTTAGTATGGAGCTGATCCTCAGCCATTCCCCACCTGGGCTCTGATCCCTCAATACTCAGTACTTGTCCCCAGTCTCAAACTCTCAGTTCTTCACCCCAATCTCAGATTCATCCTCCTGCCTAAGACTAAGGCTCTCCATTCCCCCCACTCCCATCACTTGTACTCAGTACTCACCCCTACCACTCACTGGGTCAAGGTCCTATGAAGAATCCCACCCCTGGGATGTGCCCACTCCCCATCCCTCCCAAGATGAGCTCTCCAGTCCTGCAACATGGGTGCCAAGCACCCCTACCACATACTAGCAAATCTTTATGGGGAGGGAGAAAGCCCTGGGGGTGCAATGGGGAAGGCCAGGCCTCAGATCCAGGGTCACCCATCCATCATGGCCTCAGAGAGGAGTGGGAAGAGAGCTCTGAAGGGCTGGGAGCTGCTGCCCACTGATTTTTCCACCCTCTTTCCCACCCATTGTGGCTCTTGTCCCCTTGGGATTCCTTGCCCCTCCTGTTGGCTTTCTGGAAGAGGAAGGGTTCTCACCTCCTATCTTAGGCACAAGCCCTCCTGTTCAGGGTCAGAGCCTCAGTGCCCTGCCTTCTGCATGATCCCAAAGCACAATTGGTGAGTAGGGAGGGGGCCGCCTCTCCCTGACTTCCCACCCCTAGGTCAGGCAGAAGGGCTGGCCTGTGCTGCCTCTGCACACAGGAAGTCACCCCCCTTCCACATATTGGCTTGAGGCCTGCCTTCCCTCCCCCCACCCCAAAAACCTGGATCTCCCTTAGGCAGTTTTCTATAAAGTCTGCAATAATCTCCAATACTCTGCTGTTATAAGTGATGCTGTGTCATTCCTCCTGACCTTGGGGCATTGATGGGATGGGATGGGATGGAGTCATGTGGGAGGGTACTTTAGCCACTCTGAGACGGTGCAATGACCGTTAATGTCGTCTCTGGAACTGTGGGCCCTGATTATACATAGCAAGATTGAGGTTTGACATGTGGAGGGACTTCCTGTTGGGATGGCATTGCTCTCCAAACTCAGTCTGCTTTTTGTTCTCCAAGATGGGGTTATCCACAGCATGGTGGGTTTCTAAGCTTCCTCTACATCCTCTTCACCTTCTCCTCATCACTGTGTGTGCGAGGGGGTGAGGGGTAGTAGTTAGACTAACAAACATTAGTCTCAGGCAAGGCTAAGCCAAACAAATCAACCCCGCTGCTGTGGAGCTGATTCCAACTCATAATGACCCTAGAGGACAGAGTAGAAGGGCCCCATAGGGTTTCCAAAGTTGTCAGTCTTTGCAGAAGCAGACTGCCACATCTTTCTCTCACGGGGCCGGTGGGTTTGAACCACCAACCTTTTGGTCGGCTGTCGAGTGCTTTAACCACTGCGCGACCATGGGAGGAAATCCAGCCACTACAAATCAAAAAAAAAAAAAAGAGGCTGTTAATTCCCTCTGCAGTCAGACAGGAAAGAAGAAGGCTCCTTTGCTGCTTTGGGATCATCCCCTCTGATGAATGACCTGATACTCCCTAATGCCCTTGTCATGCCTTACTGCCCTGGCTTGTGAGGGCAGGGTGGGGATGGGGGGAGAGGGTGAGAGGGGTGGGGAGACGAAGCTGAGAGAAGAAACAGCCTAGAGGCACAGAATGTGTATCAAATGTCCCCTTGAGTTATGTGAAGAGACAGGTGGGTTCCAGGCCGGTAGAGTCAGGGAAGGGTGCTTATTTCCTGCCTCAAGGTCCCCAGGCAGGATTATCTTGCATTCAGGGTCACAAAGCCAGAGAACCGTGTGACAGAAGTATAAAATTCTGGCATTTTAGAATTTTAAGGCCACATAATCCTAGAATTTGCATGTTCTAAAAGTTGGAAAGGACCTCGGAAGTAATGTGGGAAGCCTCTTCAGCTGTCTCAACAAGGCGCAACCTCTCACGGTGGGGAGCTCCCCTTTCAGTGCCAGAGGAATCTGTCTGGGACTTCCTGACAGTCCCAGCTTTGCCTGGAGGCCAGGAACATACCTCATCCCAGGACGGCCCTTCACAGAGTGGGAGACAATGTTTAAGTCTCCTTACCTTCTCCCAACAAATTTCCTCCCTCTTCTCCCAGTCATTCTAATGTGAAGGAGTTAATTTTTTTTTGAAGCATGCCCATCTGTCAGTGACCTGCAAAGGGGGACCTGCCAATTCCCCCAAAACAAAATGCTGATGGTCTCTCTAACACAGGCTTACCTCCTCAGTTCCAAAGATGTGCCCTCTGGTAATATAGTCTAAGACTGAAATAAGTCTTGGCAAATAGAACACGCTATTAGCTGTTGGTTCACTGTCAGCAAAATTCTTTGAGGCTTTTATATGGGAGCTTCTGCTAAGTATTAAATCAATAGTTGTCAAAAATCAACTAACTGAGTGCCTAGTGTATGCCAATTGATGTTTAACCTTGGTGCCACTGACTGTTTCCCATTAATTGCCCTCTCCTGGCTGCTGTCTTTCAGCCTGACAGTGGCCTTTGGCTTTATGGGACTATCAGCAGGTTCCCAGGGGCCCTCAGCCTTACCTCCTTTGCAAATCCAGCCACTCATTAAGCCTTCACTGAGCACAACTCTGCCAGTTCTACAGAAACTAATAATCTAGGTGAGTGGAAATCACATTTAATCAGTACCCAGAGAAAAGAAGTCCCAGGAAACTGTAAGAGCTTAGAATAAGGGCCCCTGACCCAGTCTAGGGAGACTTCCTAGGGGAAGTCATGTTTGAGTTGGGTTTTGAAGGATAAGTAGGAGTTTGCTGAGCAGAGAAAGAGGAATCAGCTTGTGCAAAGCTCTGGAGGCAGGAAGGTCTTGTTAGTCCAAGGACTGGAGAAGATCAGCAATGGCTGGGGTGCACAGGTAAGATGTGTGTGGATAAGATAGGTATCCACTGAGAGGCACTAGAGGGTGGACCTCTGCAGAAACGAGGAGAAATCAGGAAAGTGGGGAGGTGGGATATGTGGGGCAGGATAGTTGCACCTTGCCACTTACCTGCGGAGCCTGGTGTTCCTCCCTTCTGCCCATCCTGTTTGCGCCAGGCCTTGTGGTGGGCACTGGAGACATAGAGAGGAATCAGACCTAAACCATTCCCACGGGAGGCCAGACTGGCAGTGGGATAAAGGAAAGGGCCACTGTGGATGCCCAAAAGAGACCTCAGGAGAAAAGGTGAGATGGAGGGATCTGGCTGGCCCTGCCCTTACACACTGATACCACCTACCCACTCCAGACCTTGTCTCAGCAGTGCCAGGGCCCCACTGCTTGGCCAGCCTCCCCCTCTGATCACATGCTGGGGATGGTGCTGGAAGTCTAGAGTGGGCAGAGGCCCAGAGGCCTGGGGACTGCAGGGGGCAAGCTGGGGGTGGGGACTACCTCCACAATGTCCCCTTAAAGAGCAGGTATGGTAGAGAGCAGGAGAGGGAAATAAAAGGTGTACAACTGTCAGAAATGTGATAGACTCGAAAAAGCTACACACTTTGAGAAACATGTCAGACTTCCAGGGTTCTATGATCCTGTAAAAATGGTGATATTTCCTTTCAAGTTAAAACCCCAAAACAAAGGAAAGCACAATGGGCATCTCCTTGAAAAGCCTCTTGCTTACCCATATCCCTCACAACTGGGGTAGGAACCAGGCAAGCCCCAGCAAGAGTCCAAAGGACTGAATTTCAGTCTGAGCTCAGCACCCAACTTGCCATGACATTTGGTCACTAAAAAATACTGTGTACCTACTAAGTGCTGGGTGCTGGGGATCCAGCAGTGGACGTGGCCAAGCCACCTCCTGCTTTCGTGGCCCCAGTCCAATGCTGTGACCTTGGAAAAATCCCTGCCCCCTCCTGCTTCAGGCTCCTCTCCTATCCAGGCTGGGGGCTGGACTTGTGACCTCCAGAGGCACTGCCTGCTCTGACCGAAGTCCATCTTCTTCTTCATTAAGTCTCTGCCTGGCAGACTCGAGGCCTTAATTTACGGGCATGGCCTCTCCCAGACTGGGAGAAGTGACGGGGGCAGTTAATATTCCTGCGGAAATGAGCTCGGGCGCCTTCAGAGTCCCTCCTCCACTCCCTCACCACTCCCTCACGACCTCCACCCTCTTGCCTCAGCTCTGCCTCAGGGCAATTAGCCAAGGATTGGCCTGCCTGTGGAGACCACCTCAACTGACCCTTCGTCATACTGGTCCCAGAGCCCAGAATGCCCCCTGGGGTGTCCCTGGCTTCTAACCTTGTACCTCCACTCCTTGATCACTGCCTCCTGCAGCCAGACCCAAGCCCGTGGTAGCCAGGCCTTGCCCTGGAGTTGAAAAAAAGACAGTGAACGATGAAGTGGGAGGGGGGACATGGAGGCAGAGGACTCTTCGGTCTCCATCGGCAGCTTCCGGCAGGCCTCGGAAATTCTACTCTAGCCTTTTGGAGAAACAGCCCTGCTAGGGGATCATTCTTGAGGGAAGGGGCATCTCCGCTCTTCTCTGAGACAAGAAAGGGGCTGGTTCTGGGCCCCTACACTCTGAAATCCCATCATAAATTTTATTCCTCCTGAGAATCTACTCTCTATCAAACCCTTGCTGGACCCAGGATACACATGGATGAGCCAGCTCCTGCTTCTGTCCTGGGTAAAGACAGTGACCGCACAAGATCATTATGATAATGGGCAGCACAGGGGCAAGAGGAGGCCCCAGACTGTGGTGACCATTTATCATCCAAATAGGGGGCGCTATTGTTTTTATTGTGCTTTAAGTGAAAGTTTACAAATCAAGTCAGTCTCTCGTACAAAAACTTATACACACCTTGCTATGTACTCCTAGCTCCTCTCCTCCTAATGAGACAGCACACTCCTCTCCACCATGTATTCCCCATGTCTATTCAGCCAGCTTCTGTACCCCTCTACCCTCTCATCTTCCCTCCAAACAGGAGCTGCCCACATAGTCTCATGTGTCTGCTTGAGCCAAGGAGCTCACTCCTCACCAGTATAATTTTGTGTCTTATAGTCCAGTCCAACCCCTATCTGAAGAGTTGGCTTCGGGAATGGCTCCAGTCTTGAACTAACAAAGGGTCCGGGGACCATCACCTCCGGGGTCCCTCTAGTCTCATTCAGACCATTAAGTCCGGTCTTTTTATGAGAATTTGAGGTCTGCATTCCACTGCTCCCTGCTACATTAGGGATTCTCTGTTGTGTTCCCTGTCAGGGCAGTCATCGGTGGTAGCCGGGCACCATCCAGTTCTTCTGGTCTCAGGCTGATGGAGTCTCTGGTTTATTTGGCCCTTTTTGTCTCTTGGGCTCACATTTATCTTGTGTCTTTGGTGCTCTTCATTCTCCTTTGCTCCAGGTGGGTTGAGACCAATTGATGCGTCTTAGGTAGCCACATGCTAGCATTTAAGACCCCAGAAGCCACTCACCAAAGTGGGATGCAGAATGTTTTCTTAATACATTTTCTTATGCCAATTGACCTAGAAGTCCCCTGAAACCATGGTCCCCAGGCCCCCATCCCTGCTACTCTGGCCATTGAAGCATTTGGTTGTATTCAGGAAACTTCTTAGCTTTTGGTTTAGTCCAGTTGTGCTGACCTCCTCTGTATTGTGTGTTGTCCTTCCCTTCATCTAAAATATTTCTTGTCTACTACCTAATTAGTGAATACCACTCTCCCTCCCTCCCCACCCGCATGACCAGCAAAGAATATTTTCTTCTGTGTTTAAACTTTTTCTTGAGTTCTTATAATAGTGGTGTCATACAGTATTTGTCCTTTGGGGGCTAATTTCACTCAGCATAATGTCTTCCAGATTCCTCCATGGCATGAGATGTTTCACAGATTCATTGTTGTTCTTAATCGTTGAGTAGTATACCATTATGTGAATATACCATAATTTATTTATCCATTCATCCATTAATGGGCACCTTGGTTGCTTCCATCTTTTTGCCATTGTAAACAGTGCTGCAATGAACATGAGTGTGCATATATCTGTTTGTGTGAGGGATCTTATTTCCACACAGGATATATTCCAAGGAGTGGGATTGCTGGATCATATGGTAGCTCTATTTCTAGCTTTTTAAGGGAGCGCCAAATCTATTTCCAAAGTGGTTGTACCATTTTACATTCCCACCAGCAGTGTATAAGTGTTCAGGGGGCACTATTAACAACTACATTGGGACAAGAATAAACTGGGACTATACCAGGCTGGAAGGCCCTGGACTCCACGTAGGCTGGCCAGTGATTCAGACAAGACTTTGACAGGAAAAGAAAAAATGCAGGACTGCTAGACTAACTAGACTACCAGCACCGGGTAACCAGTACATTCCCCTTCCTTGAACCCTATTCTCCAGCCACGCCAAACTACTCAGACTGTAGTCATCGTACCCCAGCTATTTCATGCCCCTGTATAGAGTCAGTATAGGGTCACCATGAATTGGAATCAACTTGAGGGCAATGGGTTTTGAGCCTTTGCTTACACAGTACCCTCTGCCTGGGATGCCTTCCCCCAACGCAGAGAGTCTTCAAGACAGCTCAAGGCTTGCTTCTTCTTCCCTTACCTCCCCTTTCTGGACCACCTAGACCTTTATTTGTACTGATTGGTTTTCTTGCCCATTGCCCACACTTGATCAGAAGTTTGCACCAGGACAGAGACTGGACCAGGATTACTACTGAGTCCCCATGCCTGTGCACAGAGCCCTGTGAGCACTCCCACAGCCCCTGCTCTCATAGAAATACAAAACACCGGAAAAGAGGTATCAGGCAGGACCCTGTGGCCTCCCCCTGCTGCACATCAGATGCCCGCGTCCTTTGGCTCCCACAGGCTCCCACATCACTAAACTGAGGCTGCGGTTGTACAAGATGCCTGCATGGTCCTCTACTTGCTACTGTTCTAGAAAGCAAGTAGAAAGAAAATGCAATTTTAGAATATTTGATCAAACTAAACATAATTTAAGGAGCTCTGGTGGTGCAGTGGTTAAGAGCACAGCTGCCACCTGAAAGATCGGTGGTTTAAACACACCAGCCGCTCTGTGGGAGAAAGATGTGGCGGTTTGCTTCTGTAAAGGTTACAGCCTTGGAAAACCTACGGGGCAGTTCTACTCTGTCCCATAGAGTCTGTAGGAGTTGGAATCTTTATGAGTCGAGCATAATTTAGCTTTAAGCTCTTGACTTTAGCTTTCTGGCCTTCTATTTGAGTTATTTGTCCACAGTTCTATCCCGGCGACTCCTGCCACTGGTTCAGCTTCCCATCAATCTTGATTCTGACCCCTGGGATCTGCAGCGACACCTGTTGGCCAATGTGCGTCAGAGCAAAGCCAGTTTTAACTTCTGTTTGCTTTTATGTGCCATCTGCTGGCACAGAGGGAAAGTTCTTTCCTTCATTTATTCAACAATCTATTCAACGAGAATTTATTAGGTGCCTACTATGTTCCTGGAAACCCTGGTGGTGTAGTGGTTAAGTGCTACAGATGCTAACCAAAGGGTTGGCAGTTCGAATCCACCAGGCGCTCCTTGGAAACTCTATGGGGCAGTTCTACTCTGTCCTATAGGGTCGCTATGAGTCGGAATCGACTCGACAGCACGAGGTTTGGTTTGGTTTTGGTTTTAGTATGTCCCTTGAAGAGATGGACTGACACAGTGGCTGCAACAATGGGCTCAAACATAATGACTGTGAAGATGGTGAAGGATCAGGCAACGTTTCACTCCGTTGTACACAGGGCCACTATGAGCCAGAACAGACTCAATGGCGCATAACAACAACGACAATGTGCCAAGCAGCAGCTCTGGTAGTGCAGAGGGTTCAATGCTCAGCTACTAACTGAAAGATTGCTGGCACCAGAGGTGCCTTGGAAGAAAGGCTTCTGAAAGATCACAGCTATGAAAACCCTATGGAGCACAGTTCTACTCTGAAACACATGGGGTCTCCACGAGTTGAAATTGACTTTAAAGCAACTTTTTAAAAATTATTATTATCATGTAACAAGCACTGTGCTAGAAAGAAGCTGCGGATGCCGTAGTGAAGAAAACTAACAAGGTTTCTACCCTTAAAAAATAGTAATAATAATATCAAACACTTAAATAGGGCTTACTGTGTGCCAGGTATTGTAATAGGTTCTTTAAGTGTACTATCCCCATCTTACCCAGACGGCCGTATGAAGTAGGTATTGCAGTGAAACCCGGGAAAGCCAGAACTCGAAGGGACGGCCTTGTTTTCCCAGGCCTCGCAGGTTTTCTGCCTTTGACAGGGGGCCGTCTTACGACTTTTCTATGTTGAGTTTTCCTTCTCTGTCAGTTTCCACCTTATCCAACTTCTGGCTTTCACAGGCTTTACTGTATTATTTCTACAGATGAAGAAACTAAGGCACACAGAGATGAATACTTTGCTCAAACCACACAGCTAATAAGAAGCCAAGTCGGGCTGAGAACTCCGGCAGCCTGCTCTAGAATGCATGTTCTTAGACAGTAAACAAGTAAGTATATAAACAAGATATTTTTTATGAGGGAAACAAACAGGGTGATGCGAGAGTGGTGGGAAGGAGTCTCCTTTGAAGGGGAGAATCATGAAAGACGTCTCTGAAAAGGTGGCCTACCTGAAGAATGGGAAGGAACAAGCTATGTGAAGAGCCTGGGAAAGACCAAGCTAGGCAGAGGAAACAGTGAGTGCAAAGGCACTGATGTTGCATCTTGAAATATCAGACAGGAGGCAAATTCTGGCCATTATACCCCTAAATGCCTCTCCAATCTGTCTCTCTTCAGTCCCCACCTGGTCCCAGACTCTACACCTCTCAGTGGATCCCTGCCCCAGCTTTCTCCCCATCCTCCTGCCTCCAGCCCACCCTCTGCAGCTCAGCCAGAGTGATCCTGAAAATGCATGAATCTGATCCCTTTGGCTGTTCTGCTTAAAACCTGACCTATTGTCTTCAGGATGAAAGCCAAGCTCTTTGGATTGGTATCATCCGTAACCTTCTCCTTATGGCCGTGGTCTAGTCCCATCTTCTGCCAGCTCTCCTGGCTTCCTTCACCCTAGCCACATATTTCCTTGAAGGTTCTAGGCTGTCTCATCCCCTGAGCTTCCCTTGTGCTGTCTCTTCTACCTGGCACGATCACAGCCCCTCCTCACCTACCTAACTCCAAAACTCAGTTCAAGCATTTCCTCCTCTAAGTTGTTGGTGGTTGCTGTCGATTCTGACTCATGATGACCCTCTGAGTGCAGAGCAGAACTGGTCCTGTTTTCAAGGCTGCGACCTTCTGGAAGCAGATCTCCAGGCCTGTCTTCTGAGGTACCTCTGGGTAGGTTTGAACCACCAACCTTTTGGCTAGTGGTTAACCATTTGCACCACCAGGGACTCCCCTCCTCTACGAAGCGTGCCGAATTCCACATCCCACTCACCACAGCTGAATGTGGAAACCCCTCCTTAGTGTTCCTAGAGCTTGCTATGAGCATGTGTTGCCTCCTCTCTCCCATGTCCCTCTGCAGGTATTCCAAACCTTTGTTGTCATACCTTGTTTCCCCCATGAGTCTGTGAGCTCCTCCTCATAAGGGACTGTCTTATTTATCTCTGTGTCTTTGGGGTCCAACAAATAGGGCATGCAGCTTGTGCACTGTAAGTTGTTCACTTTCTTTTGTTTTTCCTTCCTTTTTTTTTTTTTGAGGTACGATTTATATATAGTAAAATTGACTCTTTTTGGTGTACCATTCTATGAAGTTTGATAACCAAGATATAGAACAGTTCCATTACCCACCCCTCAAAAAAAAAAAAAACCCTCCTGCTACCTCTTTGTAGCCAACCCTCTCCCCAACCCCAGCTGAAGGCAAGTATTAATCTGTTTTCTGTCCCCATAGTTTTGCCTTTTCCAGAATGTCACATAATAGAATCATACACGTTTGTCCTTTTGAGTGTGGCTTCTTTCACTTAACATAATGCATTTGAGATTCATCCATGTTATTGCGTGTATTAGTAGTTTGTTCATTTTTATTGCTGAGTAGTATTTCATTGTGTGGCTATACAACATTTTATCCATTCACTAGTTGAAGAACATTTGGGTTGTTTCTAGTTTTTGACAGTTATGAATACAGCCACTATAAATATTCACATGCAGGTTTGTTTGTTTGTTTTTGTGGTGCAGTGTGATGTATCACTTTTGTGTGGCCTTTTTCACTATGGTCTTGTAACTCCCACCTAAGTGATTGGATGGGACTGGGCAAATAAGGTAATTGTAGCCCACTCAGGGGATTGGTTAGTTTTGCCTTCCTACTAGGCTTAAAATGAGCCATCCTAGAGGTGGGAAGGGAGATCTCGCCACCACTAAGGAAGAAGAGCCAGGAGCAGAGTGCATCCTTTGGACCTGGGATCCCTGTGCTGAGAAGCTCCTGGAACAAAGAGACCAAAAGAGAAAGCTGTAAGAAGCGAGAAGCAGTGGCAGAGAAATGGTAGCAGAAGAGACTGGCAGGAGACATCTTGGGCTTCCTGGCCCACAGAGCAAGAAAGCCAAGTGCTTTCAGGCAGAAGACTTGCTGGCAGAGTAGGGTACCTCTGGGCACTTGGTAGAGCTAGGTTTGCTAACCCATGAAGCTAGAGTTGAGTGCCTTTGGGCCAAAGCTTAACAGCAGAGTGGGGTGCCTCTGGGTACTTACTGGCAGAGCTAAAAGAGCTTTTAAACACTCGCCCAAGTAGGACAACAGAGGCCAGGCTGAGAGGACAAGGGCCAGAGAGAGACCTACCAGCAGGCACAGCTGAGAAGAGGCTATCCTGATGGAAGAACCGTATCCTGAGCATCCCTGAACCTGAATTGTAACCTGTTACTTCCCTAATAAGCCCCATAATCGTGAGTATCGTCTCTGAGTTTTGTGTGCACATTGCAGTGAACTATCGAACTTGACAGAGAAGTAGAGAATGCTGTGGGAGGGACTGTCGGTGTCAGAATTGGTAAAGATGGTAGAGAGAGGAGGCATGCCTGACCTCCGCCTCATAAGAATCAGCCTTGGGCTGTTGGTCTTGATTCTCATTCCCTCTCGTGAAGTTAGAGGAGGTAGAACACCACCTCTGCCACGACATTATTACATGTTGAAATGTAACTTTTCATTTCTTTTGGGAGCGGAATTGCTGAATCTTATTCGTAAGTGTTATGAATTGAATTGTGGCCCCCAAAAATATGTGTCAACTTGGCTACGCCATGATTCCCAGTATTGTGTGATTATCAACCATTTTGTCACCCATGTGATTTTCCTTTGTGTTGTAAATCCTACCTCTATGATGTTAATGAGGTGGAATTAGCAGCAGTTATGTTAATGAGGCAGGACTCAACCTACAAGATTAGGTTGTGTCTTAAGTCAATCTCTTTTGAGATAAAAAAGAGAGATGTGAGCAGAGAGACATGGGGGCTTCATACCAACAAGAAAGCAGTGCCAGGAGCAGAGCATGTCCTTGGGACCTGGGTTCCTGCAAGGAGAAACTCCTAGAGCAGTGGGAGATTGATGACAAGGACCTTCCTCCAGAGCTGACAGGGAGAGAAAGCATTTTCCTGGAGCTGGCACTCTGAATTCAGACTTCCAGCCCCCTAGACTGTGAGAGAATAAATTTCTCTTTGTTAAAGCTATCTAGTTGTGGTATTTCTATTAGAGCAGCACTAGATAGCTAAGGCAGTAAGTATGTTTAAATTTACAAGAAACTGCCAAGTTGTTTCCCGTAGTTTCTGTACCATTTTGCAATCCTGCTGGCTGTATGTGTGTGAGTTCTTCCACATCCCTGCCAGCACTATTTGTTACAAAACAATTGAATTGCCTTTGCACTTTTATTGAAAATCAATTGACCATCTATATGCGTGTCTATTTCTGGATTTCCTAGTCCATTCTATTGATGTAGGTGTCTATCTTTTCACCACTATGACACTGTCTTGATCACTGTAGCTTTATAGTAGTAAGTCTTGAGATCAGGTAGTGGGACTCCTCCAACTTGTTCTTTTAAAAACTCATTTGGTTATTCTTGTTCCTTTACCTTTCCATGTAAATCTTAAAATCAGCTTGTCTCTATTTACAAAAATTGTTTTTTTAATTTTGCAGAGATCTTGATTTGGATTGCATTGAATCTGTAATCAGTCTGGGGAGAATTAACATCTTAACAATATCGAATCTTCCAATTAACGAACACAATATATCTCTAAGGTTAATATTGTACCACTTGAAGTACATCCTAGAAGACTTACAAACAAATAGGTTCCTTTACCTTCCTCCACTCACCTTTATGTTACAGTTGTCAAGTGTATTTCATCTATATATATTGATAACCCTATCAACAGTGCTACAAATTTTCCTTTCATCATACATATTTCAAAAAACTTAAGAGACAAAATAATGTCTTATATTTATCCAGATATTTACCACTTCTCTTACTCTTAATTTTTTAATATCTGGGTTTATTTCTGGTATCATTTCCTTTTAGCCTAAAGACCTTCCTTTATGATTTATTTCTTTGAAAGCAAGTTGGCTGGTGGTAAATTCTCTTGGTTTTTCCTTTTTATTTTTCCTCCATTTTTGACTGATATTTTCACTGGATATGGAATTCCGGTTTGACAATTCTTTTCTCCTAGGACTCTAAAGATGTTTCTCCACGCTCTTCTGGCCTTCATATTTTCTGGTGAGAAATCTGCATTCAAATCATCATTTTTTGTATGCAATGTCATTTTCCCTAGTAGCTTTTGAGATTTTGTAAAATTTATCTTTGGCTTTTAGAAGTTTGGTTATGCCATTTCTACATATGTTTTGTTTTTTGATATTGTTTTGGTTTTAGTTTATTCTGCTTGGGGTTTGTTGAGCTTCTTGAAAATCTGTAAATTTATGTCTTTCACCAAATTTGGGGAGCTTGGAGCTATTATTTCTTCAGATTTCTTCTCTGTGCCAATCTTCTCCTCTCTTCTGGGAGTCCAATGATATGAATCTTAGATCCTATGATATTGTTCTACAGGTTAATTTCTTTAAATATTTTCCCTTTGTTTTTCAGATTAAAAATTCCTATTGCTCTGTCTTCAGTTCATTGACTTTTTCCTTTGTCATCTGTATTGAATTTTTTATTCCAGTGAATTTTTTATTTCAGATACTGTATTTTTCAGTTTTAAAATTTCTGTTTTGTTCTTTTTTAAATCATTTCTATTATCTGTGCTTAAAACAACTATCTTTCTATCCACTTCAAGTTCTAATAGCTATTTCAAAGTCTTTTCTGATAACCCCAGCATCTGGCTCATCTCAGAGTTGTCATATGTTGATTGCATTTTCCCTTGAGAATTGATCACGTTTTTCTGGTTCTTTTGTATATTGAGTAATTTTGGATTGTATCCTGGGCATTGTGAATTTTTATGTTGTGTAGGCTCTGGATCATGATATAATCCTCTACAGAATGCTGATTTTGTTGTTGTTGTTTCAGGAGGCAGTCAACCAATTTAGGGTTAGCCTTAAGTTCTGTTTCACCTTCTGTGGATAATGCTTCTAATGTCAGGGCAGGGCCACAAGAGAAAAGAGAAGGGAGAAAAAAAAAAAAAAAGGAATTCACCCCATGCAGATTGCTTCTCCAGTTTTGATCCCCATGCATCCAGGTGTGAAGGGGAAACAGGTTTTAAGAGACCAAACATGAGTACCCTCATGTGGTCTGATAGTTCACTACGGTTTGCTAAGTTATCCTTATGTAAGTCCCTGGCATGTAGCCACTACTGTCCACTACCCCTATAAAACCTCTACCCTCCCACTGCAGGGTGCAGAGATCTGCTTGGTCCTGTGGCAGCCTGGTGCTTGGTCTTCTGTGTAAGTCTTCCTAATAAACTCCTTTGCCACCACACTGGAGTTGCCCACCTCTTTCTTTGGTTTCTGGGTCCCCACCATTTCTGGAGGCAAATTTCAAGTTACTGGTCCATGCCCAGACAATGTGCTGTTGTTTAATTTTCAGAGTCATTAGGCAGTTATTTTTTGTATTTTTGTCTAGAGCTTTTAGATGTAATCAGTAGGACAGGCTCAATTTATTTTGATTTGCTGGAGTTTTGAAAAGCTGAGTGCAAAAAAACTTCAAAACACAATGAAGACAGTAATAGCAGCAGAAAGTTGAAATCTAGGAGGCAACAGAAAATACCTATCCAGTGTTTATAGCCCTGTTAAGATGTCAGGGAACCCCTAAATTGTGGTGGTGGTGTTGTGTGCTATTAGTTAATTCTGACTCACAGTAACCCTACAGGACAGTGTAGAACTGCCCCACAGGGTTTCCTAGCCTGAAATCTTTGTAAGAACAGATCATCGGGTCTTTTCTCCTACAGAGCAGCTGGTGGGTTTGAATCGCTGACCTTTCAGTTAGCAGCCAAGCGTTTAACTGTTGCACCATCAGGGCTCCTTAAGTTGTGATGGATGGCCCGTTTTGATTATTTCTATCTTTAAGATCACAAGACTAAGGAAAAGCTGGCCATTTGCCAGTTCTCAGATCCATTCTCTGCCCTTCTGCTCTGAATGTAGGGCACTGTTGCTTTTAGTTGCCGTCGAGTCAATTCAAGCTCATAGTTACCCCATGACAGAGTAGAACTACCCCATAGGGATTTCTAGGCTGTAATCTACATGGGAGCAGATTGCCAGATCTTTCTCCATGGAGCTGCTGGATGGATTTGAACTGCCACCTTTCAGTTAGTACCCAGGCTCTTAACCATTGTGCCACTTTGGCTCTTCAAAGGTGCTGACCACTGCAAGCTGTATTTGTCAAGATCCCTTGAAAAACCTAAATTTTACTTAGGTTTTAATCAGGAGGCATTGTCATGAAATTGGAAGGTGGGAGGAGAGGAGAAGCCAGAGTATTTCTCTCACTCTCTCTGCTTTGAGCAGCATCCTCAGTGTAATGGATTGAATTGTGTCCCCCAAAAATATGTGTCAACCTGGTTAGGCCATGATTCCCAGTATTGTGTGATTGCCCTCCATTTTGTGATTTTCCTATGTGTTATAAATCATAATCTCTGCCTGTGGTTAAAGAAGATTAGGGTTAAAGGTAACACCCTTGCTCAGGTCACATCCCAGATCCAATGTAAAGGGAGTTTCCCTGGGGTGTGGCCTGTACCACCTTTTATCTTCTAAGAGATAAAAGAAAAGGGAAGCAAGCAGAGTTGGGGACCTCATATCACCAAGAAAGCAGTGCCAGGATCAGAGTATGTCCTTTGGACTCAGGGTTCCTGTGCAGAGAAGCTCCTAGTCCAGGGGACAATTGATGACAAGGACCTTCCTCCAGAGCCGACAGAGAGAGAAAACTTTGCCCTGGAGCTGTTGCCCTGAATTTGGATTTCTAGCCTACTGAACTGTGAGGAAATAAATTTCTCTTTGTTAAAGCCATTTATTTGTGGTATTTCTGTTATAGCAGCACTAGATGACTAAGACACTCAGCAATGACTGTGCTTCTTCTATGGTTCTGACTTCCTTAGATACCCCTTCCCTCAATGTTCCTGCCAGGCTGTCCTGGTTCCTCAGCTCTGAAACATCACGTCTTCTCACTGTCCCTCCACCCTAGGGGTGGCAGTGGTTTCTTGTTGTACCTAATCTTTGGGTTGCCTCACATTTCATTTTGTCTTTCATCCCTTTCAACATTTTTATAACCAATTCTCCAAATTAAATTCCTGCTATTGAAATACTGGCATAGTCTCTGTTTATCTGGACTGTGATACAGTCCAAGTGGAAGAGCAGTAAAAGTGAAGATCTAACTCATGCCTCCTAACTCAAAGGGCAGCATCTTTCCATTTTTGACCCACTCTGGCTGGAAGGGAGCATTGGGAGAAACAGATGCCCTTTTTGCTAACCAGGAGGGCAATGCTTTGATCTAAGTTGCACATTATTTTACAGACTAAAAATACATATATTTTTTTATGTATAATCTACTTTCTAGGAAATTTATTTTACATTCATGGGCATCTCCCTTTTGGGTTAATATAGCACATTATGTATTAGAACTTTAATCTTTCTCATCTACATCCTTACCCCTCCCATGTTCCTTTGGACCAGTCAGCAGACAAGTTTTGGAAAATCTGAAGTGACTTCAGTGACACCCAACAGAGCAGGAGAGGAGAACTGAACAGGAACCAGAGCTAGAAACAGGGGGTGAGAACTCCAGTTAATGTGGTCAGTGGTGCCAAAAATAGAAGATGAGATGGCTTCACCCCAGAAGCAAACTAAAGGTCATGGAACCCAGTGGTGTCTGAGAGTGACCAGAAATCTGGCAACTTCGCTGAGGCTATGTGGCTGGTAAGTGGAAGGAGAGGGAAAGGATGAATGTTCTCGGCTGTCTCCAGAGGGGAGTGCAAGGATCAGATTGGAGTTGGGGCCACAGACAAGGGAAGCAAACACCTGACCCAGCCATGGATCCTATCCACCAGCTCAAGGCAGCAAAGGCAACATTTTTTGGTCTGTGTCCTGTCCTGGGTTTACAAGACAGAAATGAAAGCACAACCAGCATCCCTTGTCACAAAAGACCTTTAATAATCTCCTATTTATAATTTTTTATTCATTCGTCCTGTTAGAATTGAATAAACTATAATAACTTATTTGACATAATAAGGAATGCCACAGGTACAACAGATAAACCTGGCAGGTGGTCCAGGAATGAGGATGTCACACAATAATCACTTAACATAAGGGCCCCAGACCTGGTGCAGGGGAACCTTGCCTGGCCCAGAGACCTGTCCCACTGCCCTTTGCCCAGGATATACACACAGTCACTGTGCAAGGCTGAGCTCTGGCTTCCATTCAGTGGGAAGAGGCAGGCCCCATACAGCATCTGTGGCCAGACCTGAACACTGAACACACATGTTCCAGAAAGATGGTGCATCCTACACTCATCCACCCTGAATGCTCTGTTGGTCTGCCTTGCAGGTCATGAGCTTACCCAAAGTTTGTGAAGCACCGTGGACTCCTCATACCCACCTTTCATACGTCCCTTGTAGTAATCTCTGTGAGGTGGGCAGAGCCTGGCACTAACCCCATTTTATACATGGAAAAACTGAGGCCAGCCAGGTTCCCAAGATCACACTCAGACTGAATGTAAAACATAAGTTGGCCCTCTTTTTCCCATGCCATATTGATGAACTTCACACTTTTACTTCGAATGTCTTAGGGGCTGGGGAGGTCCAGGCAGGATTGTGTGCTAAGGGCTAGTCCAGGTCTCACCAAATTGCCCACCCCATACTCAGTCCTAGTAAGGGATCCAGTCAGGGGTAGGCAGGCAGAGAGACAATTTGAGGGACTATGGGAGGGACCAGCCTCTCTTCAGGCATCCCCCGTTGCCCACACATTTTGTTGTCCACAAATATGGGAGTAGAATTTCATTAGAATTACTTAAGGGGAACTTGCTGCCAAAAATGTCTCTGGGGGGATCCTACCCTCAAAGGGTACTTTCCTGGGGTGTTACACGATATGCAGACCCAAGTCCTAGGGTGGGGGGATTGGACCTACTTCCTTGCTTCATGGTTTCTCCATGCCACATGGGCCAGTATCAGGTCAAGACTTATCCCCACTGAGCACCAGGCTTCTGCCCAAATCAAACCCAGGCCAGAGCTTCAGAGTAGGTTGGCCAGAAAACCATGAAAAGTGTGCAAGTATGTACATGTGTGTGTGTTTATGTGTGTGCATATATATATATACAAGCAAATGCTTAGGCCTGGGTCTGTGACCCAAGTTCCAATACAAAGATACTTCATATTGGAATGCTGGAGCCATTCCAACATGAAAACCAAGAATAGAACCTCAGGGATGAGGAGTGCTGTGCTTGCTGGTCTAAGATCAAACCTCAGAGTGGTGATTTGAAGGCAAAACCTTAATAGGCAAGACAGATAAAAGCAGAGTTGTTCTGGTGGAAGTGGGAATGGGGCAGAGCTGGAGACCTATCCTTTGCCTCCACTCCCATCTTCCCACCTTAGAAGCCCCTGACAAAGCTCTGTGGAACGCCAGGGGTTCCACAGCACCTGGTTTGAAAACCACTGTGTCAGAGTGTCTACAGATTATGGGTCCTGGGGACCTGTGCTTTGACTTCCCTTTTGGGATGAAGAGAGAATACAGGGCGGAGGGTACTGCCCCTTTAGCAGAGCTTCTCTTTGAAGTGACATGGCAGGGGGTGGTAGAGGGCAGGGCTCCCACCCCACAGGTAAGCCATTCAGTCCCAGAGTGAGGGCAAATGGGATGGAGCTGCCTGGACCAGGAGGGCAAAACACCAGGCCCAGTGCAGGCTATATACATGGGATGGTGGAGTCTGGTTTGGTCCCTGTTCAGCTTAAAAACATCAGAAAGGGGCACAGGCCTATGTCCAGAGACCCTGTAAGAGTTCAAGATTGGGGCTTAACCAATTCCTCCTGAATGGGTGGGGAATGTTCAGTCCCCAGTCTCTGGAAGGAAAGAAGCTGCCTGTCTGAACTGCTGGGGAACTGGTCATCTGAGGCCCAGCCCTCAGGGTAAGAAGCCTGGTCTTTTACTGGGCCGAAATCCCTCCCAGTGTTACCAGGAAGCTATAGAGCCTCCTGTTGAACCCTGATGTGGCCTTCTACTTTGAAGGGAAGGAGCAAGCAATTTATATTTTACCTCTCTTGAATTCCTTTGATGGAGTAGTGATGGGTTCAGTCCTCTCTCTAGCCTGGGATCAGAGCCAAGACTTTTTGGCATCCATAGGGTCTGAGAGATGAGCGATATGGGTGATACCAGGCCTCGGAGGGAGGGTTCCAGATGCCCCCTCCAATCACTAACAACATTCATATCTTCCCTCTTTGTCTGGTTGCTGGCACTACCAGCTGGGCATAGCATTTCGGAATACTGTCAAATTTCCCTCTCAGCTGGGTCACCAAAGTCAGATTGGCTGCATCCCATTCTGGTTAACAGCACCTAAGTGAGAAGGGGGACAAGAGATGTGCACACTGGTGGGAGGAGAACACAGCTTACATCCAACTTCCGTGTGACATTGGGCAACTCCCCTGCACTTGCAGGACCATGCCTGTGCAGACACTTGCAACATTCAGAGTACTGCCTACCACCGTCTATCTTACATGGGCCTCCAATTCCTTGAGTCAGGTGAGGAAGGGGTTGCTATGTCATTTTATAGTTAGGGAAACTGAGCCCAAGAAGTTGAGTGACTTAGTCAAGGCCAGTTGGTTGGTAACAGCCAAGACTGAGAGGAGGAACGGTGGACTTGCGGGCCAGCATTCCTTTCACTGCATCATGTGGAAACAGACTGGGGGCAACTCTTCCAGCTGAACCAATAGACCAGGTGAGCCCACTCTAACCTGTCTGGGTTTTGAGGCTGAGGAGACCTTCGGGTTCCAGCAAAATCACTCAGTTCTTATCCTCAGGGGGACTGAATGTTTCTTTTGGTTGGAATGATGAGGAAGTCCAGCTAGCCCTCTTCCTGGGAGATTCTCACCCAAGGGCATGCTATTGCTTCATGCCCAGAATGGCTATCTACATGCCACCCCACATGGCCTATTGGGAAGTTCCAGTGTGGCACTGCTTGGTCAGCACGGGCTTAGCACAGAAATAGCCAACACTGTAGTGTGGGCTGTGTACTGTTCCTAGCAAGGCTCCCTCACCCCAAATCTCCCTCTAAGTTCTCATCTGGACAGGCTGACTCTGGAAAGGGGAAAGCCCTACAGGGAAGCACTCAGTCATGTGGGGGGTTTTGGGTCTGGAATTGACCAGAAGGCTAGAAAGATGATCTGGGCCTTCCTCTTCAGGAATAGGCCAAAGGAAATGCTTAGGCTTGCATGTCCCACCAGGGTGCAGCTTACAGTTATACGGAAGGACACCTAGCCAAGAGATGGGTGAGACTAGAATCCAGCTTGCGTGCCACTCGTAAAGCTGTGTGTTCTAGTATGGAGCAGAACCCATCTGGAAGGGCACTGTTTTCTAATTCACATCAAGGCACTATATGGACTAGTAGCAGCCATGGAGCCGTGATTACAATGGGCCCCTATAACTTTCCCCTGACCATGAACAGATTCCCCTATAACTATCCCCTGATCTTGAGCTTCCTGAGGACAGAGGCTGAGACTGACCTGCCTCTATGTCTCCAGAGCCAGCATGGAGCTGAGGAGTTGTCTGCAAAGGATAGTTAAGTTGAATTCAGCTGAACTTGACCACTGCCCTTTGGGGTGCTGGACCCAAAGAGTAAAAGGATTGACAGAGCAAGGATAGAGCTATGGTGCTTCCCTGCAGCTGGAGAAAATTCAGTTAAACAACACTGGGATAACCCAAAAGGGTAAATGTAATATTGAGGTGGAGGAAGCTCAAGAAATCAGCCTGACAAATCTTTTGTGTGTATGTGTTGGGGGCTGGGGAAAGAGATTTGCAGGTGGATGATCACCCTAAATTCTAATGGGTCTTGTACTAGTCCCAAAAGATTTGAAGGATGACACTGAAGAGTATGTAAATGCCATGAGTTGTTCCAACATTTCATCAACTCAACAGCTGCCCAGATGAGGGGCAAACTGCACAGCAAGTTCTGACAGGGGGCATAGATGCCTGGAGCATTTGCACCTAGGACCCCAGGACTGGCCCGGGGACTGTGACTGCCCTGAGCTTGCTTAGTTTTGACCTGGTATAGGAGTCATTTGGAAACCCTGGTGGTGTAGTGGTTAAGTGCTACAGCTGCTAACTAAAGGAATCAACTCGATGGCATTGGGTAATTGGGTAGGAGTCCTTTGCGTTGAGTCTCAATGGGATTCAGGAGGGAAGAGCTGGGGTACAGTGCCAGGCTTGTGAACTGGGTAATTGCACCATGGGAAATGGCAGCATAGCCTACCCCACGGAGGACAGAGATGCAACCTGTATAATAACATTTCGTTGTCTCTCTTTTTAGGCATGTATGGGACAGAGTTGGAAAGGAGCAGAAATGGAAGAGAGAGCCATCTTGCCCTGCTAACCAATATATTTGCTTGGGTATAAGAAAAAACCTTAGGTTGTCCACTTCCACAGGGGCCACGAGGTACTGGAGGCCCACCCAAGACCCAACAAACTGAAGCTCTGCCCCTCCCTTTAACACTCAGGCCCTAGGACACAGCTAAGGTCACAGCTAAGAAACAGAGCTTAACATCAGGCAACCTGATGCTAAGGCCCAAGAAGGGCCCTTCCCAGGCTTGGTGTGGAGTGGGCAAGGTGCTGTCTAAGACCCTGTTCCCTCTCGGGTTCCATGAACCCCCTCTGGAGACAGAAAGACCAGGGTCAGCAGCTCCACCAGACCAGGGCTCCATTATTCACAATTTCTCAGGGGGCCAGAGCTGGCAAGGACCCTTGGTCAAACCCCTTGGTTTTTCAGGTGAGGAATGGAGGCCAGGAGAAGGGGAGGAATTTGCCCAAGGTCACACAGCAAGTTAGCATCAAAGGCCAGACAAGAACAGATATCTTTTAACTCTTCCTACCTCATCACCCACCTGCCCTGCTGCCTTGGAAATGCCCCAGGTCCCAATCACACCAACACCAGCTCATGGGTACCATGGCACTAGGTACTGCTGGGGGTCATCAACTCCCCCAAAGAAACAAAGAGCTTCTTTGCTAACCAGCTGCCTCTTTTCCATCGGGCAAGGGCATCTTGATGGACCCTGCTACCTTCTGGGGAAGGACCTGGTTTGACTGTGGCCATGGTGACCTCAGGTGCTCTCTCCCAGCCTGCAAGTCCAGCCCAGCCCATCCCTGGAGAACCATGGGGAGGGGCAGGAGGACATGCGGGCCCTGGCCCCCTCTGGACCTCTAGCTTTGCTTCCCACATGATGATAATTCTTAAGTCACAAGGGGAGAAAAGTCAGACTCTGATCTTCCAGGCCCCTGCCCCTTTCTTAGAGTCCCCCTTCAGGAAACCTCCTCAGGAGCTGCAGCTCACTCTGCCACTAGTTGGCACTTTCTCCCTTCTTTCCCTCTCTGTATATTCACTCATGGAAGCAGCAGTCAAGAAATCAAACAATGCATTGCACTGGGCAAATCTGCTACAAAAGAGCACTTCAAAGTGTTAAAACAAAACAAAACAAAACAAAGATATCACCTTGAGGACTAAGGTGTGCCTGACCCAAGCCATGTTATTTTCAGTTGCCTCATATGCATGTGAAAGCTGGACAATGAATAAGAAAGAACAGAGAAGAATTGATGCCTTCAAATTATGGTGTTGCTGCAGAATATTGAGTAGACCATGAACTGCCAGAAGAACAAACAAATCTGTCTTGGAAGAAGTACAGCCAGAATGCTCCTTAGAAGTGAGGATGGTGAAACTTTGTCTCACGTACTTTGGACATGTTATCAGGAGAGACCCTGGAGAAGGACATCATGCTTGGTAAAGTAGAGGGTTAGTGAAAAAGAGGAAGACCCTCAATGAGATGGACTGACACAGTGTTTACAACAATGGGCTCAAACATAGCAACAATTGTGAGGATGGAGCAGGACCAGGCAATGTTTTGTTCTGTTGTACATAGGGTTGCTATGAGTCGGAACTGACTCTGCAGCCCTTTATAACAACAACAACATATACATATATCCAGATACATAAGATACAAGGTAGCTAAAATGTTACATCCTGACAATGCTGCAATATACTTGGGCTAGTTTTCACAGCTTGCCTTAGACTAGGTAACTGCTGGTAAGAAAATCAGTCCAGTTGCTTTTCTCCATTCCTGGGGCCTATGGGCCTTCATTAATGCCACTATCAGACACAGATGGACATGAGGCAGGGGTGGGGACTGAAGGGTAGAGGTCTTTAGGGGGTCCAAACTACAAAAAGCATTGCGAATCTATCTACAAATCTGCCCCTCCCAGCCAGAATCCTACACCCTAGTTCCTCCAGAGAACCATTCCGGAAGCGGGTAGCCTTCAGTGTGGTCATCTTTTAGCTGCCAGAACTGTGTTGACCACCTGGGACTGTGGACATCCACTTATGTGTCATTAGCCCTCATCCCACCCCTCCAAGTCCCCCTGCCCGCAGTCACCATGCCTCTCCCCACCCCATCCTCCCCTTTCTGCTCCTCATCTCAATTTGAATTCCAAGGCCAGGGCTTGTGGTAGCCTTTCTGGGGGGGAGTATGTTGAGGAGGGGGAAGGAGAGGTGATGGATGGAGGTAGGGGATTAAAAGGGTGCACTGTGGCCCTGGTGGCATGGTGCTGTTGGGGCCAGTCCTGAGGCCAGAGGCTCATCACCATAACCTGGAAGACCACTGGGGCCCCTGGTAGAAACTGGAAGAACAAAGAGGAAGGGGCAACCAGAACAGGAAGAAGACAAATAAGCATCCTAGTGCGTGACAGTGGACCTGGAGCTGCCCAGAGGGAGGGCCTGGCCCCTGTCTATCTGTTGTTGAGCTGTGGAGAGCTGGTACCGTCCTCCTCTTCCTCCTTGTCGTCTTTCATGCCTTTCAGTCTCTGGCGGGCAAAGTCCTCAAATACAATGTCGTCATCGCTGGTGGGAGAGACAAGGAAAATGGGATGTGTTTGCACAGGTAGCGAGGGTAGGCATGTCTAGAGGGGCCAAGGGGGGGCCAGCCCGGCCAGATGAGTCTGGCTGTCCTGGCTGACTCTTCTTGGGACAGGAGAGAACCACACTCTCCAGGTCTGTGGCCTCTAAAGCTGGCCTTGGGGAGGAAAGCCTGCCAGGCTAGCACATCTGGGTACCCACTGGTGGGGGGGATGGTCACATCTGGACTTAAGCCAGTTGTGGAAATGCCAGAGGGGGGCATGAATATGACTTTTTATGCCCAAGTGCTAGAAAAGTGAGCTGGTTCTGGAGGAGTTGGGCGGGGGAGGGGAGATTGTCAAATGCGAGCAGCAGTGTGGCTCTGTGTTGGGCTGAGGCTGACAGTCCAGCCACCAATGCCTTCACAGCATATTCTAAATCTCCTAAGAACAGGCCCAAGAATGCCCCCCCGCCCATCCACCCACCGAAGAACTGCCCTTGGGAAGCATTCCTGTTTTTGGACAAGAAGGAATGGTGGGCTTGGCTTAATGGAAGAGAAAACCATGAAGGACCTTTCTCCCAGGAAGTGTCAGCTCACTTCTACCCAGAGGAATCCTGGATGGGAGAAGGGCTGGGGAGAGGGAGTAGGAGAGTTTATCTAAATAGGTGAGTAGAGGACGGGGGAAGGGGTGCCTGAGTGGGATTTCAGTACTAATTGGCTGCTTCTAAGAACAACGTCTTCCCTTGTACCATAAAACATGTCCACTTAGAGTCATACAGGGACCCCAGTCCTCGGCCCCATGGAGTTCAGGCAGCCGCAGAGGGTCTCCTCATGGAGTGACTCAAGACCCCACACCCCAGATCTCTCTTGGGGGAGACGGTGGCTTTGGCGCTGGAGCAAAAAAGCTGCTTCTCCCTGGTGGTGGTTCCTGACACCAGCCCCGGTCTCCTGCTCTGGCCAGTGCCCAGTAACAAGGCAGCCTTTCACCACAGGGAAATCAGCAGGGGTCCGCAGGAGTCAGAAGCAACTAGATCCCTGAACCTTCCCCACCCATGGGCTGAGTCCATAGGTTAGAGGTGGGTGGGTCAGGAGAGCTCCTAGGGCCTCAAGTCAGCCCTTGTGAGCCGGGCAGGCACAGTGGGTGGACTGACAGACTGACGGACGGACGTGCAAGGACGAGGAAGGAAGATAGACCAAACCAAGGCAGGAGGAAGAGTAACAGGCACGGAGGGCCCTTCAAGTCACATGCAGGCAAGCGGGTTGCTGAAGAGGCAAGCAGAGGCGGCTCTCAGCAGATGGGGTTAGACCAGCTGTTCCTCAGGGGTTAATAAGCATATATGCAAATAACACTCTCCACCCCGCCCTCCCGAGGCCCACCCCCCAGACTTCTGCAGGCAGCGTTTGGCTTACTTTGTGTCAAGTTCTATGAGATTGGTATCTACTGGCGTCTCGTTCTCTGGAACTAAACACAGGGCGGGAGGGGCGCCCAGGAGTTAGTGAGTGGGTGGGCAAGGAGGTGGGTGGGCACAGGTCCCCACCCTGGGACAACCAGGCTAAAAGAGGGAGGTTGCCCTATTCTTTGCAGGAAGAAGGGGAATGGAGAGGGGAGTGCTCATCCCTGGTCTCAGAAACGCCCCACGATCATCTAAAAGGCCGGGAGGAGGACACCCACTGCACCCCACCCCCAATGGAGAACCCTCTCAACTCCTGCGCCTTTTGACAAGGTCTCCAACACAGCTTAGACTAATTTGTTTTGCATCCATGACTTTCACTAACTCTAAGATAATCACTTTTTCACATTTTAACATTTCTGAAATTGGGGTGTGTTTTACAATGGCATTCATAGTTCAGTTGGGGGAACATTTTTCTTTCCTTGTGGTACATATTATCATGTTGTCTCTTTCAACTGAAATTGTCTTAGATTCAATGAAATATGATCAATATGAATTATTGGAAAAATTATGGGAATGGTGTGTCCAGGGGCCATCTTATGCATGCAGCCCCTTCCCTACATTACACAGGGCCTGGCCCCATGCCTGGGTGCAGGATTGGAGCTCAAAGCATTGCCAGCGGACTCCTTCACCCACACCCAGCTTCCCTCTCCCATGTGGGTTGGGTGGGGTTAGGAGCAGAGAACAGGAGGCAGGTTACTCTGTCTCCTGGTGGGGTCACATGCAAATAGGAGTCGTAGGTCCCACAAAACGCCCTGAGGATCTGAGGAAAATGGAGTGGTGCTAGGCTGAAGGCTAACCCAGAGGGAGATGGGGTGATGGGGTACCCTGGCAGCTGGTGGAGAAGGGGGTCCGCTATCTGGAAATCCCACCCCAGTGACCCCTGGACCCTGCTCACCTTCCCGATGTGGGGGTTCCTCTTTGGGCTTAGGGTGCATCAGGGTGAAAGGCAGTTCCACAGCTACGTCGCTGAAACAGAGACCAAGATCTGGTGAACTTGAGTCAAATCTCAGGCTGTGAGACTCAGCCTGTCAGTGTGAGGACTGGCAAAGGTTTTATAGTCAGAGGAGGTAGCTCTGGGCTGGGAGTCAGGATATCTGTCCTCCAGCACCAGTTCTGCCACTCTCTGAGCCTCGGTTTCTCTAAGAAACTTCTCCTTTCCTGAGAAGGATCCCTGGATTCCACGAGGCTGGAAAGAGGTGTAGGGTTGGGAAGACGATTGTCCAGGGCAGGGTGCACCTGGGTCCCTGAGTAGTTCCAAAGCTGCCCTGGGACCCTGCTCACCTTAAATTGCCACTACCACCCTAACACTGCCCTCTCCAACTTCCGGGTAGGAACTCCTCTCACCCTCGCCTTATCCTATCTCCCAACCCTGGGGCAGGGACGCCAACTCCAGGAGGTTCCTATTAAAAGTGCTCTGGTGACTCTAGCCCCACCATGTGAATGAAGCACTGTCAGGTCAGGTTAGTCATATTGAGGTTGGATGGGCCCCAGCTCCCAGGACTGTCTACATTGAGCACAGAGACATGAAGCCTTGTGGGGAATAGAGGTGAGGGCAGTGGGGAAGAACAGGGGACATGCTGCCACCAGCCAGTGCTTCTGACCAGGCCTTCTCTCCCCTTGGCCCTGACAGACAGACTAACAAGAAGAGCACACATTCATATGCTGCTTACTGTATCCCAAGGACTGTTCTAAGTGCTTTCCATAGAGCAACTCATTTAATCCTTCCAACAACCCTATTAGGATCCCCAATGTACAGCCTGGTAAACTGAGGCACAAGGAGATTAAAATATCTTGTTCAAGGTCACACAGCTATTAATGGTAAATGATAGACCTAAGATTCTGGCTCCATAATTTATACTTTTAACCACTATGGGATACAACTCAGAATTAAGAAGGCGGTTCCCACCCTCCAGTCTCCACACTGACAACAACAGTCTTCAAGTCCTCCTCATAGCTTGGGGTGGTATCACTCTAGGAGGCCTTCCCAACTGTGGTGCCTCAAAGGCACACACCACAACACACTGATCTCAGTGCTCACGGCCCAGTGGTTAGGAGCACAAGCTATGCAACCAGATAGGTCTGTACCGTCAGCCCCACCGCTCACTGGTGGAGAACTTTGCGTCTTTGTATGTCACTGAACTCATCTTGAACATAGGGTAACAACGCCTACCTTCTAGAATCACTGGATCTTCTGTGAAATGATGGAGGTAGAAGGATTGGTTAAACTGTGAAGCTCATGACTGTCGGTATCCTTGTTGCACTTAGTTACTGTGGAGTCAATTTTGACTCATGGTGACCCCATGTGTGCCGAGTAAGAACTGCTTCATAGGGTTTTCAATAGCTGTGAACTTTTGGAAGCAGATCGCCAGACCTGACTTCTGAAGCACCTCTGGGTGGGTTTGAACCACCAACATTTCAACCTGAGCATTTAATCATTTGTGCCATCCAGGAACTAGTTACTCCTTTCAGTAAGAACATGGGGTTTTATAAGGCTGTCAAAACAATTTGGCTTTTCTTTTTTTCCTCTTTTTTACTTCCAAAGAAGATTGCTTCTCCAGGTTCACTTGGAAGAGTGAGTTATCCAAATGAAAGTTGGAGGAAGAGTGACTTTGCAAACCTTCGCTAAAGCCATACAGGATCTGGGTGCTAGAATCTGGACCTTCACCAGCCACCAGACCATGAGTGCTCAAGGGCAGGAGTCACTCCTGATTCTTCTCTGGGATCTCAGCACCCAGCACAAAGCTGGACACAAGTCTGGGTTCAGGAAATCTTTGCTGATTTATGTTGAACTGAAATGAACTAAATTAATTTCACCTCTCAAATTGGATTAAGATTTCTTGGGATGAGCACTAAGGAGCCCTTGTGGCACCGTGGTTAAGGCGATTGACTGCTAACCAGAAGGTCGGCAGTTGGAAACCGCCAGTGGCTTTGCAGGAGAAAGATGTGGCAGTCTGCTTCCGTAGAGATTTACAGCCTTGGAAACCCTATGGGGTCACTCACTATAAGTTGGAATTGACTTGATGGCAGTGGTTTTTTTTGTTTTTTGGCGGGGTGGGGGGGGTGAGCAATAGCGCCATCTTCTGACAGGAGGAGGCAAAACTGCCACATTCAGGGCACATGCATTTTGGAAATGTAAGTGGATCCAGCTGGCTACGAGGAAATCTTGTCTACGGAAGCAGATCTGCTAAGGACCTTGCCTTAGCAACATTACATCAGCAGTTAATTCTCACTAGTGTAGAAGTTTGAAAGCCACCAAACCTGCATTTCTCCAAAACATCCCATATTTCAGATGATCAGTAATTCTAACCGTGTCCTTGGGGGCCACTCCCCCAGATCACCCAGATCAATGAAATTGGACTCTGCAGTCTACAAAGGCCCCTGTCACTTGGTGTCATGGAAGAGCAGGGCCTTGGGCCCTCATCCAGGAAGGCGGCTCAACCAAGTGGAAGGGAGGGACTTTACCTGGATGCAAGATCTCCCAACAGGCTGGGTGGTCAGAAGAGGCGAGAGAAGTATTCAGGAGAGAAGAGTTCAGAGAGGAAGAAAACAGAAAGCACGTTCATTCACGACCTCTGCCAAACGGGGTACAGAGAAGGCGCATGGGACATCCTCCCACCACCCCCTGCTCAGCTCCATCTGCTTATGCAGGGGTACACAGAAATAGCACTAGCCTGTTTTTTTTGTTTTTTTGCCCTGAGGCACTGAGATGTCCTATCATAAACACCAAACACGTTGCCATCGAGTAGATTCTGACTCATAGCGACCCTACAGGACAGAATAGAACTGCCCCCTAGGGTTTCCTTAGCTGTAAATCTTTACGGAAGCAGACTGCCACATCTTTCTCCCGTGGACAGCTGGTGGGTTCAAACTGCTGACCTTTTGGTTAGCAGCTGAGTGCTTAACCATTGCACCACCAGGGCTCCTCATATGGTCAGTATGATATGCTGCCTCCTGCACGAGGCATTATTCCAATAACAAAGGGGACACGGTGTCTAATGTTATTTAACTTTTCAATCTTTTCATAGAAATTCATGAACTAAATTAGAAAACAAAATCCCTCTGACAAGTCAGAAATCATAATTCTATGTTTATAGCAACATATAGGCCCAACCTACGGGAAAATGTGAGGTTTTTCCTGAGCCTCTGCCAGACTATATGGTCCAGGGCAGGTAATATGTCTGGTCCACTTCTGTGTCCCCAGTACCCAGCCCACGGCCTGAGGTTAGGGGAGGAGATTACAGGAAATGATTGTAGAACTGTTTGGGCCTCTGTTTCCCCATCTGCAAAATGGGAAAGTCAAACTAGAATATCCCCCATCCAGGTCTGGGATTCTGAGCTCCTTTGGCCCCCACCCCCCACAGACCAGACTAGGTATTCATGTGGGTGGGTGCTGTGCCCCTCACCACCCTTCCCAAGCACAGCACCCACTGGGGACCCCACACCATAGAGTCTGAGGAAGCCCCCCCCACCCCTGCCACCCAATTAGCACAAGAAACTGACCCAGGATAGGGAGGGGCAGGCCAGGGGTGAGGCCCTCTGAAGGAGAGCAAAACAGGGTGGGAGAGGAAGAAGGGGAAAAAGAAGGAGGAGGAGAAGGGACAGGAAGTTCTCAAGCCCAGTTCATCCTCTGAAGGTGGGTGCAGCTAAACGGTACCACAAACAGCACAGCACAGGGGGCTGTGGGCCATTGGGGCCCCCCACCCCCCCCCAGATTTAGGGATCTGGGGCTGAGCTGGAACACTCACCCTCCCCGTGACACCACCAGCTTCACTTTCACTTTGTAGGAAACAATAATCCCCAGGATCTCCCGGTTGGCTCCTTCCCTCAGCCTGCAAAGTGACATTGGGGAAGCTGGTTAATGGGTGCTTTGCTGCGTGAGTGAGGCAGGCAGAAGTGGGGGCAGGAACCATCCATGACCCTCCCTCTCCTGGGCCACTCAGCCCTGGGCCCAACAGAAGTCTGAAAGGTGGGCTCTGCCCTCCGGGAGCAGGAATGAGGAGCCCTGGGTTCCAAGTCTGGCTGTGACATTCACTTGCTATGTGGCCTTGGGAAGTTCCCGCTCCTCTCTGGGCCTGTGTTCAGTACTATGAGGGGCAAGGCCCTTCCTACTATCAGATACTGCTTCTCTTGAAGTTTTTTGCTCAGCAACCAGGCACAAAGGGCCAGACTGGAAGTTCAGAGAGGGAGAAGACACTGGGCGGGGGGAGGGGGGGCACTCAGAGAGAACTTCTTGCAGGAGGTGGCACTTATACTAGGTCTTGAAGACAGGGAGACTTTGAACCAGGGTGGAGAAGAGGACAACAGGCTTGGAAGTAAGTGGGTACCATGTGCAGGGGGTGGTGATGAGCCTGTCTGGCTGGAGCAGAGGGTCCATGTTGGGAAGGGTGGGCAGGGAAGGAGGCTGCAGAGGCAGGCCAAAGCCCTGCCAAAGAGCCAGACCTCAGTGGGTAGGCAAGACCGGTTCCCACACCCACTAGAGCATGGCAGCCTCAGAGAGAATCAGTGACGAATGTGGAGCAGGAGTGACCAGATAACCAGATCCCTGCCTCAGACTCACACCCCACATTTGGCATAGCCCAGCTCATAGCCTTCATCTCTCCAGACTCCCCAACCGCCTCCTGGCTCATCATCTCCTGCCAGGAGGCTTCCAGGAGCCACTTCCCTCCTTCCAGCTCTGCCTCAGGGACACATCCCATCTGACTGAAGACACTAGGTATCAGGAACTGCTGCCTCCTGCAGGAAGCCTTTCTGGGTTGTCCTCCCTTAGGCAAGCCAGCAGGACCCAGCACCAACAAGAGAGTCAGATCTAGTGATCCACCTTGTTTTATGGATCACCCCTGGGGTGGGATAGGAGTAGGGGGACAGCCTCCCTGGAAATTCAAGCCTCTGAGTACAGCCTGGATGAGGCTAGGGGAAAAAGGTTGCAGAAGTCTGGTCCTGGCACTGGTGGGATGCACCCATGGGAGTCTGGACTAGGGAGGGCAGGCACGGGGTCAGAGGGGGAGGCGGGCAGGCCCTCACAGGGTGCTGGAGGCCAGGTTGGTGTCTTCGTGCTTGAGCTTCCCGTCCAAGGCGAGGCCCCGCTTCTCCCGGTTGTTGGCCAGGAAGGGGGTCAGCGTGTAGACCTTGCAGAATGTTGAGCTGGGTGCCACTGTGTCGCTGGGAAGAAGGGAGACAGGTGTGGCGATGGCCTTCCCCACAGCTAACACCACCCCTCATCCCCTGCCCAGAGAGGACATCTAGCCTGGCTCTGCTCCAAGGGAGGTGGCAAGAGCCCCTTCTGTGGGCGGGGGGTGCTGTCCCATCTCCTAGCTCCACTCCCCCTATAGCAAGGACACCTAGGCCAGGCTTAACTCTGGCAGGAGGACCACTGCCACTCAAAAGAGGCTCATCTGCCCTGCACACACAAACAGGAGAGACTCTGGGATGACCCTAAAGCTTCATCCATGGTTTTTAAGTAGCTGCAATTTTTAAAAATATAAATGTACTGCTTTGCACTGTGTGCTGTTTGAACAGGATAATTTTTTAGTGGAGTGAGCATGGACTTTTTTTTTCTAATATTTTATTAGAAAAAAAATTCAAAAGTACAGAAAAGTTGAAAGAATTGTGCAACAAACACTCATATACCCACTACCTAGATTCTACGACGAAAACTTTGCTGTACTTGCTGTATGATATATCTATCCATGGTGTATAGGGTATTTTGAGTGTTCAGCTTTTACTTGTTTTTGCTCTAGTAAAAATAAGATAGCTGGAGTGCAGCAGAAAGTGTGCAAGGCTTGGAGTTAGATGTCCTGGGTTCGAGCCCCAGCTCTGCCTCTTGCCACCTCTGTAATGCTTAACAAGTCGTATCTTCTGACCCTGTTACCTCATCTACATACTGGGGGGCAGCAGCAACCCCAACCCATTGGCTTCATGAGAACTAATCAAGACCACGAGCGTGAAAGCCTACACAAGCGTCCAGGCTGACATTTGTTATGGGCGAGGACTTGGGATTTTCCACTGTTTGGGGATTATACTTTTTTTTTTTTTTTTTTAACATAACAAGAATCGTATGTACAAGTGTTTTGTGTTTACAATTTGGGAAACTGAATAATGTGTTTATTAATACAACCAAAACTAAGCCCGTTGCCATTGAGTTGATTCTAACTCATAGCAGCCCTATAGGACTGAGTAGAACTGCCCCATATGGTTTCCGAGGCTGTAATCTTTACAAAGCAGACTGCCACATCTTTCTTTCATGGAATGACTAGTGGGTTCGAACTGCTGACCTTTCGCTTAGGAGCCAAATGCTTAACCATTGCACCACCAAGGCTCTTTATGTCCATCTACAGGACATTAAAAATTATCTCAAAGGCCACGTAGTCACATTTAAAAAATATTTTGGGGTTGCAAAATTACTGATTGTAATTACATATAAATAAACACACACATACGCACAAACTAGCATGAAATAAAATTGTCCCCAAATTATTTGCTGGACCAGACCCTCCCCCAAAAAAGTCTACTTCCTTTAGGTAAGGAAAGATGTTTCACTTTCCTGCTGCCTAAGCTGCTTAAACAGCTTGAGACAGAGCTCCACACTCCACTGGAATAGCTCTCCTCAAACCTAGATTTTTTTTTTTTAATGTAATTATTCTCCACTTGCCCACACACAACCCCTTCTCCCTAGTTATTGGGGGTAATTTACCCAATTATTCCTTTATCAGCCAAGAAAATCTATGTACAGTGTCTTTTTCCCTCTTTGTTGTAGCTTCCACGAAAGCTCAGAGCAAAGTATTTCCCTTCAGACTAGGTTTCTGGTACGATGTGAATTATTGTCCTTCCTCCATAGCGCCAATCCCCTTAGATTCCTTAGCTCTTGGTTCTTCAATCCAATTTTAATGTCTTTTTCCCTCGACTGTAGCATGCATTTTGTCATAATTAAATCAGGTGGATGCTTTCTAAACAGCTGTCCTAGAGCATCTGTGTTGAGTGGTGAGGGAGCCTGAGGCCCAGCTCTCTGCATTAGTGGAGAGGAGATGCCAGAGGTTCTCTTTCCCAGACCCCCACCCCCACCCCTAGATGCCTCAGACAATGCCCAGGTGTCCAAAGCCAGGCTCGTGCTCACTTACTCAGCCTCTTCCATGGCCACAGGGCATTTGTACTGGGCTGTGTTGAAAAGGCAGATGTCCGCATACTGGCGCACTAGGGTGAGAAGGGGAAACAGGAGCCATGAGCTAGGGTGCAGCTCCCAGAGGCATCCCAGGCTTCCCTAGATGGGGGCATTCAGCCCCAGGCAATGGCCGGAGTTCACAGGAGCTTCTGGGGGAGACCTCTCCCATTCTCTACCCACAGAGCAACCCCAAACACACCTACCCCCTTCCATAACCAAAAGCACAGCTCTGCCCAGAACCCAGGGCACCTAAGAGAAGAGGCAGCTTACCTGGCCAATAAGCAGCCTGTGTTACCAGCCTCAAACCCTGACCCTTGGATTCAGAGAAAGACCTGGGTTTCACCCTGGCCCAGTAGCTATTGATAAGGCTGTTAAATGGAGACCCCTCAGCCACCCCAGCCCTTGGAATGATTCCCTCTTGCCTGTCCCTGAGCTGACCCTCTCCCTGGGATACCTGATATCTTGATCTTCTTCACTGTTTTGTTGGTGTTGTTGGTGACATGAACATTGACGCTGATGGGTTCTCCATGGTAATAGATCTGGGAGGCATAAGAAGGGAGAAGGGCTGGGTGGCAGGATACCAAAGTTCTAGATAAGGGAGAGGAAGAAAAGGCCCCATACAAATCTCCTGGATTCCCCAAACCTTGGCCATTCTGTTATTCGTGCCAAGTTCATCAGCTACTTCTCACCACTGCTAAGGTGACACTAAAGCCGCCAAGCACCTTAGACTTCAGTTCCTTTTTAATACTCTTGAAAGATAACTGAACGAGAAGGTGGTATTCCTGGACTCCAGTGCTGGCTCAGCCACTAGTAATAATGACAACAACAGCAACACTAATAATATGATGATGGTAGTGACGTGACCTTAGATAGGTCACCTAAACCTCAGTTTCCCGTCTGTTCAGTGAAGGGCTTGGACTAGGTGATGTCTCAAGCCCCTGTCGGCTCTCATTGCCTGGGGCTTTAGACACCAGAGGGTCTGGGGAAAGCGATGGGAAGGCGGAGAATGGCTCACAGAGGCTCCAGCTCTGAGCCTTCATCGAAGGGCCTCAGCTCACGTCTTGCCCCAGGCACATGCCTTCAGCTGTCTCCCCAAGAGGGAGAGCGGGGCCCCACGCCTTGCACATGGGTCAGCCTTAGCGCACAGCAGGTACAGTCTGCTGCTTTTGATTCAAAGCTGAGGGGGAGCTTGCTGCCGCTTCCTTCAGCAGGGCTGTTGCCTGATAGGGCAGGATTGGCAGGATTACGGCAGGAGGTCTCAGTGACCCCTCTGCAGAGCTGGCTGGTCCTCTCACAATACTCAGCCTGAGGCAGACAATGGAAGGGGTGGGGGAGACTTCCAGGACCCTTTGGGAGGGTATGCTATCCCCTTCTGAAGTGAATGACATCCCTCAGGCTCTGACCCCTTCTGCCATGCCTTTTAGGCCCCAAGAGCTTCCTCCACATGCCCTGAAGGGAGGTCTGATTCCCTAAGCCATGTGGTCTTAGGGCTAGTGTCAGAAGCTCCTACCCAAGGGGTCCCCGGAGAGCTAAGACCTGAGTCCAGGCACTGGTGGAACAACTCTCACCCCTGCCGAGCTGAGTCTCCTACCTCCTTATCCAGGGAGGCCTCTAGGTGCAAGGGCTTGTCCGACATGAGGAATTGCCTGGTGGTCTCGGCTGTGGGCTGGGGGCCAGGCCTCTCCGGGGCATACTGAACCTTCCGGATGACCAGGCGCACAGAATTCCTAATGGATATGGGTGGGGTGAAAGATGACCAGAGTCACCTACTTCCATTCCCTTTCCTTGGATCCTTACATCCCTCTCCTGCTCAAGAGGCTGCCATGGCTCCCCATTGCCTTAGAATCCAGCCCAAACTATAAAGTTTGGCATAGGGGTCTTGTCACTATCTGGTCCCACTCCATCCTCCCCAATCCTGTCCCCAGACACCCCCATTTCCTCACTATCATCCCTTATCCTATCTAGTCTATCTAGCCTAGTCTACCCTTAGCCTATCTAGTCTCACCCCTGAAACTTTGCCTGCACTGGGCCCCTGCCTAAATACCGTCTTCCTGCTTCTGGCCTCAAGGCCCTAGAGCCAGGTCTTCAAGGTCTAGCTAAACACTTCCTCTTCCAGGAAGGCTTCCTGGACCTGCTATCCTGATCTTCTCCTGGTCTGAACTCCCATAACATCAGAGGCTGACCACCCTGTGGTGGCACTTCGTTTCGGTCTGTGTCTTGGTACCCAGCAGGATGGTAGGGAAAGGACTGTGTTTTCACTTCCTGTATTCCTTTTGTCACAGCAATGGCATATATGCTCCTTAAGGACAGTACTCTACACCTGATCTGTTCACTGCTGTATTCTCAGCATCTATGACAGTGTCTGACATACAACATGCCTGACATATATAACAGATAGATGCCTGTTAATGTCTATTAAATAAAAATAGGCAGAAGGGATGGGGTCCTGTGATAGGTGATGGGCTTCAGTGAGGGAGCATGGATTGAGCAAAGGGGTACAGATCAGTGACGAGGATAAAGACTCAGGGGGACGGAGGTCCAGAGATGAGAGGGGGCTCAATGAGGTCTCAGGGGCTCCAGGAAGAAAGGAAGGCATGAGGATTTGTTGAGGGAATGGGAACTCAATGAGGCAGTCTCCGTGGTTTGCTGGATATGCTGGTTCCGCCATTTCTCAGATCAGCTGCCTTTGTTCTCTGGAACCAGAGATCCTGGGCTAAACGCTAGCTTCCTCTTCCTAACTACATAACCTTGAACAAGTTAATCTTTCTGCCTTATTTTCCTTATCTGTAAAATGTTGGCAATAGCAGGACCTACCTCTTAGGGTTGTTGTGAGGCATAAATGAGTCCATACATGTCCAGCACTTCGAACAGTGCCTGGCACCTAAATAAGTGACAAGTGGCAGCTACTATACCATTGTCATTCTTTGGTATGAACTTAAATTGTTCCATTGCTGGTGACGTGAGGGTGGTGGCTCTCAATGTTGCCTCCTCACACTCCCTCTGTTCGGGCCCTATCCCACAACCTAGAACCTCCTTCTCTTTTCCTGGTCCCAGACCTTAAGAGGAGAAGGAAGACAGAGAAGCAGGGGAAAAGGGTCCCACCTCCCCACACACATTAGCTGCCCAGGCTGGAGATGCCTGCAATACAGTCTGTAGCCACCAGGTGGCAAACTCAGGTCACTGCCTAGCAAGGGAGTCTAAGAACCCTGCTGGGGCGCAGGGTGCATCAGAGTTGGAGACTGAGGGCAGCCAAGCCAAAAGGAAGGTGGGTATGACAGTAGAGCTGGGCAGCCTGTCCCAGAAGTCAGGGCCAGCTGTTTCTGGCTGCCAGCCTGGGCCTCTCTTTCTGCCAGGGGCCTGATCTCCCCATACTCTCCCCTGGGTGGGTTCACCTTCTTCACTTCCCTTCCTTGCTCAGAAGCCTCCATTGACACACACACACATGCGCGCGCACGCACACACACACACACACACACACATACATCTCCTGTTGATCACCTCCCAGGAGGAGAGCTGGGAAATGGGGGTCCAGGATGGCCAGGAAACAGCCTGCTCACTGTTTAACCATTTGAACAATTCCAATCTAGTTTTTTGTTTTTTGTTGTTTTTTTTAGTACAACAAAATAAAGAGACATGCGGTTTGAAGGGAAAGAGACTAAAGGCAGGAAGATCAGAGAGGAAGCTGATCAATGGTGCAAAGAGGAAAATGCTAAGGTCTAAGTTTTGGGAAGCCAGGGCGGTTGAGGTCACCTCCTCCAGGAAGCCCTCCATGAACTGCCAGGCTTGCAGAGTGCCCTTCTCAGAGTCCCCAAGGCTGGAATGCCTGGCGCTCCTCGCACACTTCCAGGTATTGTTACTTAGCTCTTCTGCTTTGCCCATCCTGTCTCCCTCCCTCTCCCGCTGGCAGCCAACACCAAGGGCAGAAAGCAGCAGCCTGCTCACCGCTTGTGGATCTTCTCCTCCAGGTTCTCTGCGCAGAAAGCTTTGACTTCATAGTCCACACCACAAGCCTATTGGGAAAGGATCACTGAGCACATGGCCTTGGAAAGGGCAGGGACCCCAGAGCACAGCCAGCCCATCTTCTCGTTTTACAAAAAAGGATGCTGAACAGGAACACCAAACTCCCATGGCCTGACCTCGCCTTGGTCTGACCACAAAGCCCTTGTGCTCAGCCCAGTGCTGTGCTGCCTCTCACTGCAGCTGCCTCCCAACAGAATTGCTCCCCAACTCCCCACAACACAGGACATCCTGACCACCCCCAACAAGGTTCTGCTCTTTGGACTCTGTGCCTTGGTCTGGGTGGCCACCCTCGTCAAGGCAGAGAGCCCAGAAATGACAGCAGCCACCTCAGCTACACTGTGCTGGGAGCACCCGCTTGCTGTAGGCGGCCTCTGCACTGGGTGGAACCCTGTGATGTCTCATTCAGCCCTCTCAACAACACAAGGAAGCACATCCTATTATCTCCATTTTGCAGATGAGGAAATGAGGCTCAGAGATCTGGGGCCTGGGACTGAGCACAGCTCCACCACTCTAGTGGTGTCAGGTCAATCTCAGCCTCAGTTTCCCCTTCTGTGAAACAGCCACAACCTGACCTCCATACAAGGTTGCTGGGGGGCTATGTGAGACCAGGTTGGTTATGTTGCAGCCAACAGCAGACCCAGTGAGAGGGACTCAGGAGGGCCTCACTGGATGGGGAGTGAGGGCTGATTCCAGATCTGCCACCCTGTCTGGAAGGAGGCTGGTTCCCCAAGGCAGGGATGAGTCTGACCTAGACACAAGGAGGTCTGAACAAGGAGGGTGGGCATGTGTGTCCAGCACCACCCAGGGAGAAAGTCAGGGACAGACCTGGGAACTCAGGTATCCTGGACCCAGAGAAATGCGCCCTTTGGGCTGACCCACCTTCCCTGTGTCTTCAGGCCCTGGCTGCAGTGTCACAGAGCATGGGAGGTTCGGAGGGATCTGTGAAGAAGAGGACAGAGAATGAGTCACCCGTCACCTCTGAGCCCTTCTTTCTCCCACCAATGACCTGGACTCAGGAGGGTCTGAGTAGTAGCCCAGAAGTAAGGGTGACGCCCCTGGCAGTGGCCAGAGAAGAGACACTTACCAGGTGGTGTAAGTGACAGTGCCCCAGGGCTGAGCAAACACTGGGAAACTGGGTGACACGGAGCTGCTGCCCAGTTGCCCCCATGTGCCCACCCAGAGGTGGCGCTTCTGGAATGGGGCCCCAGGGGACGGCAGTCCCTGACCTCAAAGGTGAAAGGGTAGGCGTGCTCGCCCAGCTTCTTGATGAGGCGCTCCTGCAGCCGCGTCAGGGGCTTCTTGTCCTCGGGGGCCGGTGGGAAGGACTGCACGTTCGCCACAAACAGGTCCTTGCGAAAGGTCAGGCCCAGGACATCCAGGTCCTCCCGGCCATAGCGGAAGGCGCAGGTCAGTGTCACATAGACTGTGGGGAGTAGGGCCCACTGAGGAGGAGGCTGCGGGAGTGGCAAACAAGCCCCCCAGAGCACCAGCTGCGGCCACTGGTGGCCATGGGTCTGCCCAAAAGCCCCTTTCGGGAATGGCTGTGCTGTCTCCCCCTGAGGAGGTTGACAACAGTGCTGAGGTACCTGGAAGAGCTGTCCATGCCTGGCCCCAGGGAGGAAGAGGATGCAGGGGCAGACTGCTGGGTCCCTTCTGTGCTCCACCTCCCACTTAAGCCCAGGGATGTGTGGAGGGGCACAGGACATGGTCCCACAGGGTGAGGGAGCTGAAGTAGGCTGGCAGGCCTGGGGGGTGGCCTGGGAGAGGAGCAGTGTTGGGAGAGCTGAGGGAGGGGAACAGCAGTGGGTGGTGTCTGGAAGGCATGGGGGCTTGTCCCAGCCCAGCGCCTGTCTTCCTGCTGATCTTGGACAATCCTTTCACCTCCCTGGTATCAATTTTCTCTGCTGCCCATTAGCAGCACCAGTGCCAGCACAGTATGGTAGACTGATGAGAAAGTGCTTGGGGCATTGGAAAGCTCTCCCGAAGTGGGGGTGTGGCAGGACTGTCCTGGCCAGAGGAGACCAGGGCATCTGCCATGGAGTGCTTTGTTGGGGACGTCCTGAGACAAAGAACCAGAGGAAATGACATGGAGGGGCAATAATATTAACTGATGTCCTGCCCAGGAGTGGCAAAGGCTGGGGACCTAGGCTGGAAGTCAGCAAAGGAAGAAGGGGAGGCCCCTTGACCTTCCGGGGGGTGGGGCACAGCCTCACCTCTCCTCTCCTTGAGATACTCAGGATCCACCAGGACCACACCATCTGGGAGAAGGGCAGAAAGTGAGCAGACCCCCCCAACTTGACCCTGAACATCCCCAATCCCCCTGAGCCCTGAACACCAACCCAAACTCAATGGCCCACCTGTCCAAACGCATCATGAGAGAAATGGAAAGGCCGGCACCTGGGGGTGGTATGGCCCACTTCCCAGCCTCGTCTCCACCGCATCCCCACCCCATGTCGGCCTTGCAGGCTGTGGTGACTGTGCCACAGACCTTGATCTTAGGGCCGTGGAGTGTAGAGTTAAGAGCGTGGACTCTGAACCGGTCTGGCTGGTTCCGGGTTCAAATCCTGCCTCACCTACTGCTCAATTGGTCTCTCTGGGCAGGATACTTAACTTACCTGTTTCTTCATCTGTTATCAAGAATAATAACAAAGATCTGAAACCCCTGGGACAAGGTATACTTTGAAATTTAGAACTTTTGAATTGTAGAAAGATAATATGATGCATCTTCTAAATATTCTGTAATGCCCTCTGCAGGATCTGGGGTAGCACCCATGATCAAACCCACACATACCTCTGTAGGGACAATTGAAAATTCTCACCAAGTTGGTGTGTGTGTGTATATATATATATATATACACACACACACACACACATATGTAAATCTGTTGCCATTAAATCAATTCCGACTCATAGCAACTCTACAGGAGAGAGTGGAACTGCCCTATAGGGTTTCCAAGGAGCACCTGGTGGATTTGAACTGCTGACCTTTTGGTTAGCAGCCATTGTTTTTAACCACTGCACCACCAGGGCTACACACACACACACACACACATATATATATATTATATAACATAAAACCCAGTAGCCATTCAAGTCAGCTCAGACTCATGGTTATTGCATGTGTGTCAGAGCAGAACTTCTCCACAGGGTTTTCAATGGCTGATTTTTCAGAAGCAGATTGCCAGGCCTTTCTTCCAAGGCGGCTCTGGATGGACTTGAAGCACTAACCTTTCAGTTAGCAGCCAAGAGTGTTAACTGTTGGCACCACCCAGGGACTCCACAGCCTCATATCAGGTCAGGTCAGGTGCTGTCACTAAATAAATTTTGCACTGAACCTCAGATTTTTGGTGGTTTTTGGATTTGAGATTTGCCAATCATGGGTTGTGATCCTGTAGTACCTACCTCATAGGCACCTGTAAGAGTAAATGAGTTAATATGTGTGAAGTGCTTAGAAGGTGCCTGGCACGAGCAAGCAGCATCGAGAGTATGCGATGTGCCTCAGTGACCCGAAGCTGCCCTTGGGAGAGCAGAAACCCTGAACTAGAAAAAGGCCTTGGGAGGTGTCTTCAGCCATGCCCCAGTCTCTGGCAGGACCACCACATAGGTGAAGACAGCACCCATCTCACAAGCCCCAAAGTTTTTCCTTCCATGTCCCATTCCTGCGCCTCCCGCCCTCCACCATCAGGAGGCAGCAGAACAAAGGAGTGTGTGGAGCCAGACAGCTCACGTTTGAATCCAGGCTCCTACCTACTAGCTCTGTGACCTGGAGCAGGTCATGTAACCTCTCTGTGCCTCACCCTTCTGTCTGTAAACAGAGATAATATAGTAGCTACCCCCAGAGTCTGGAACATAATGTTGTTGCTGTTGTTAGTTGCTACAATGGCTAATTTGATGTGTCAATTTGGCTAGGCTGCTGAGCTAGTTGCTCTTCGGTAATGTAATGTAACTATAATGTAATGTAATGACCGTTCATGATGTAATCCGATGTAATCAACCAATCAGTTGAAAGGGGAGTTTCTGTGGGGGTGTGGTCTGCCTCCAGAATATAAATGGATGTTCTGGCAGAGCTTGCTCTCTCTCAGTCCTGTACTCTTTTCGTCACCTGACTTCAGGTTCCTGGGACGAAGGCCTACAGAGGTCTCCAGCATGCCACCTGACCTGCAGATCTGGGACTTGCCAGCCCCACAACTGCGTGTGCCATTTCTTTGAAGTAAATCTCTCTCTCTATATATGGCTTTGCTCCCCTAGAGAACACAACTAAGACAGTTGCTGGCCAGTGGATTCCCACTCATGGTGACCCCATGTGTGCCAAGTAGAACTGCTCCACAGGGCTTTCAATGGCTGTGACCTTTCAGAAGTAGATCGCCAGGCTCGTCTGTCTTCTGAGGCACCTCTGGGTGGGTTCGAATTTCCAACATTTTGGCTAGTAGTTCAGCACTTAACCATTTGGGACACCCAGGGGCTCCCTAGTACATAATAAGCCTTACAGTAAGCAATGTCTACTGTCATCCTAGAAACCCTGGTGGTGTAGTAGTTAAGAGCTATGGCTGCTAACCAAAAGGTCAGCAGTTTGAATCCACCAGGCGCTCCTTGAAAACTCTATGGGGCAGTTCTAGTCTGTCCTGTGGAGTTGCTATGAGTCGGAATCAACTTGATGGCAATGGGTTTGGTCTGGTTTTTTTGCTAGTGTCATCCTCATCGTCATCATGACCATCATCTATGTGTCATCCCATTTCTAACCTCAATCCTCCCTACAATTTCCTCTCCCACCACCCTTAGTTGAATAGGAAAGTAGCTGCCCAGTAAATGTTTGCTGAATGAGGCAGGAAGCCATTCATGTCCTTTCTTGGCACTGGGCCCCTCTGGAGACCTGAGGGCCATTCCTGGGCATGATGAAGGGACCAGACCAGCCCCATCTCCCCACACCTTCCTCCCTCCCCTGCAGGGACTCACCCACTGGGTCCACGAGGTCAATGTGGTCCACAAAGTCCCGCTTTCCCAGATAGACGGTGAGCTGGGGAGGAGAGGGACAGGGAACATCAGCACCTGTAAGCCTGGGAGACATCCCTGAAAAGCCACGGGCCCTGCCCTAAAGGAAACCCAGAGAGCTATCCTTGAAACTCCTAGACCCCGGTCATAACCCTTTTCTAAATCCTGACCTGGACTTGAACCCTAGCTGCAGTCCTAATATTAAGAATAACAAACCATTGTAAAATTTTAAAAGCACCTGTTCATCACAAAACCCTATGAAGGTGTTGTTACTGTTCGCATTCTACCGATGAGGACACTGAGGCTTGGGGAGCTGAAGGACATGCCCTTCATACTGAGTACCACTGAGCGTGGAGTAGCAGCAGCAAAGAAGTCAGCTGAGCGGGAATGCTTAGAGTGGCTCCAGGCAGACCAGGCCCAAGGCACTGAAAACTCTGGGTGCTCTGAACACTGGGTTCTATGCTCAGCGATTTCTTGTCCCCCGGGTAGTCTGGCAGGGACCCACTTATTTGAGAAGCTCCTGAGGACTTGCTTTCTGAGGAAGTGAGGAATCAGGGAGCCAGTACCCCACTCAGACAGACATCAGAGAAGTCCCGAACTAGAATCCCTGTAGCTCAAAGCAAAACCAGAGTGCCATCCTAGATACTCCCTGCTCCTTCAACAAGCCCTATACCCTCATGACTCTGCCCCATCGTATTTCTCAGGTCCGTCACGTCTCTCCGTCCCCACAGCCACTCTTGCCTGGACTAGAACACCAGCCCCTGCCTGCAACCTCGCCCACTCTGGACCAGTCTTCTCTCTTAGCAGACTGGTCATCCTTGAAAATAACGAATTTAATCACGCTGCTCCTCTGAAAACTCTTTAATGGTTCCTTAGTGCCCAGAGGTAAGGATGACAAATGGGTTTCATTCCAAGTGCCAACCCTGATCAATTGGTAGGGGTTGTCTGGAGCCCTGGATTGAGAAGGAAGCTAAGATGGAATCGGCTCAGCAGGAAAGCATGACATGGCTGATTGGTGATGTGTACCATGGGCACAGAAAGATGATGTGGAAGCATACATGGTACTCTTTGCCATCCCAGGTCAGGAGTCCAAGCCCCTAAGCCCGGCCGTAAGACTCCCCATGATCCAGGCCTGCAACCTCCTAGCTCCTGCTACCCTCTGCTCCCTCTTGGCACTCTGAGACTGAACTGCCTGTAATTCCCTCACACTCCCTGTGGTTTTGGGTTCATGCCTTGTTGTTGTTGGGTGTCATCAAGTGGATTCAGATACCTAGTGACCCCATGTAACACAGTAGAACTGCCCCATAGGGTTTTCTTGGCTGTAACCTTTATGGAAGCAGATTGCCAGGTCTGTCTACCACAGAGCCGCTAGGTGGGTTCAAACCACCAACCTTTCAGGTAGCATTCAAGTACTTAACCATTGCATCACCGGGGCTCCTTAATACCCTTTTTCATCCTGCCTTGCCTGGAAATGCTGTCCCTGACCACCAGGCTGGGGCAGGGCCCTTCCTTTGCTCACACAGCCCCTGAGACCCCTTTATCTCACAATTGCTGCTTTATATTGAAATGATCCATGTCGGTGTCTGACCCCCACTTGGCAATGAGTGGTAGGGGCGGTACCTTATTCATCTCAATACACCCTACCCCAATCCCCACTGGACTGGGCCCAGACCTGGCATGGCATGCTGCCAGTAATAAACATCTATTTATTCAACTGAGAGGAGAGCAGGGAGGGGCCTGGGGCCTGTGAAAAGAAAGAAAACGGGGCAGATACTGGGAGCTGCCCTGGATAACTAGTGCCCCAGGGTTCAGTACAAGAGGCTCACGGGGTAGCTTACACCAGGGAAATGGGTACCCCTGAGGCCTGCAGTTTATACGGGATTTACCACGTTCACACTGAAGTCTCTCTACAAAAGCAGGTCAGGTCAGGTGGTCTCCCCCTACACCACAGCAGGGCCTCCCTGAGGTCCAGGGGAGTTGTGCCTTCCCCTCAGACAGAAAGTTTCCTGAGACAGCTCCCTCCCTTCTTTGACTGAGGGAGGGCTCCTAAGACCAGAGCTACACCTCCCCCTCAGACTGGGAGCAGTGTCTCCTCTTTCCCATGGAGATGGTCCGTGGAGATGCCATTTCCTCAGTTGTCCCAAGAGAGGACATGAGAGCTTGGGGTCAGGGAGGGGCTGGGGTGGGGCTCTTTCACACTCACCTTTCCATTGGGGCTTGCCTTCTTGAAGACTCTGGAGAGAGAGGGAGAGAGGGAAGGCCAGGTTTAGCATATCCTGCCCAGGGGGAAGGCTCCTGCAGGCCACCCTGAGGCAGGACACTGAACAAGGGGTCATGGGGCTCGGCCTGAAGCAACTCACAAGCACCATCAGGCAGAATCAGATCTTACCGCCTCCACCTCCACTGTTAGTGGCCCAAACCAAAAACCCAGTGCCGTCGAGGTCGAGTAGGTTCCGACCCTTAATGCTCGCCTGGGCTATGGCGACAGCGCCAGTGCAGCCTGTTCTTCACACTGCAGGCAGAGGGAGCTTCAAAATCTGAGTCACTCCTCTGCTCAAACCCTCCCAGCTTGCGCAGAGGAAAGGCCTCGCCTGCTTTACCTCCTGGTGTCACCTCCTACTACTCTTCCTTACTCCTTCCAACCACATCTACCCCCTTGTTGCTCCTCACACACACCAGGGCAGTTCCTGCCTTGGGGCCTTTGCCCTGGGAGTTCCCTCTGCCTGGGATGCTTTTCCCCAGATACCTGCTTTCCCCAACCCCATTTCTTGTTTGAGACTACAACCTGTACCCCGCCCAGTGCTCACGGTCCCTTTTTATCTTGCTCGACTTTTTCTTTTTTCCGTAGCACTCATCACTTTCTAACCTGCTACATCATTTAGTTACTCATGGCGTTTCCTGTCTGTCTACTCTGCTACCATGTCAGCTCAATAAGGGACAGACCTTTGCCTCTCTTGCTTGCTGACATATCCCAAGCGCCTAGAGCAGCATGCCTAAATAAAACCAACCCGTTACCGTCAAGTCAATTCTGACTCATAGCAACCCTGTAAGACAGAGGAGAACTGCCCCATACGGTTTCTAAGGAGCGCCTGGTAGATTCGAACTGCCAACCTTTTGGTTAGCAGTCGTAGCTCTTAACCACTATGCCACCAGGGTTTCGGGCAGCACACCTAGCAGGTGTTTAATAAATATTTGTTCATGAATGGCAGGAAGCAAGTACTCAATAAGTATTAGTTGAATGAATGAAGGAAACTGCTGCCTTACTTGGCTGAGAAAACGAGGCCCAGGAAGGGAAGGGTGCATGCTTAGGGTCACAGAGCAGAGCAGGGAACACAGAGCCGGACAGAGACAAGTCCCCAACTCCCGCAAAGTCCTCACTCTGCCTTCTAGCATACACTGCAGGTTCTAACAGCTCCTCCTTCTCTCTCCAGCTGGGTCTGGGGGCTGGGGACCCCTCACTTACCCATGATCACTTAGCCAGGAGTTTCTCAGAGTAATTATTGGCAGGGAGAGAAGACAAGTGGAAGATAGAGACAGAGACCCAGAGATGAGAGGTGACACTGAAGGAGAGACAGGAAAGAGGAAGAGGGTAGGCCCTGGCGTATGAAAATAAAAGATGGAAACAACAGCAAGGAGAGGGTTAGAGGAAGCAGCCACAAACAGGAGCAGGAGGCCAGTAGGCATCAAGGTAGGCAAGGCAGAATGAGGCCCACCAGCATGGCTGAGACAGGCTGCTCCTCCAAGAAGGGGAGCTGGGTGGTGGCCCTAGATCACCTCCCAGCCCCTGCACTGTCCACCCCTACCTCTTATTTCTGGGGCCCCAAGGGACCACTGATGGGCCTGAGCCTTGCTTGCAAAGAAGGGCCTGACATGTCCCTCCCCCACCTCCCCTAGGAGCCCTGGGCTCTTCTCATAAATATTTATCAGTGTTTGGAGTGCGAAGATGCCACAGTCAGCTGGGGTGTGATAATTGCTAAAGTGAGAAAAAATACAGATCACATGGTTTGAACCAGCTTGGGCTGGACCCACAGAGAGATGGTAGAAGTGGCACAGACCACAGGGACCCCAGCTATTTCCAGAAGCTACAGTCCTTCCCCACCCCCACCCCTAGGAGCCCCAGGTCTGAGGGAAAGGAGAGGGCAGACCTGCTAGGATGCCTATGGGCATGTCTGAGGCTGAGAGGGGTGAGGGGCACCCTAGCCACAGGAGGGTGCTGAGGGCCAAGTTGGGAAGAGCAGTAATCAAGAAGGGAGGAGGGAAGAAAGAACTAGCATTGTGTTATTCTCACAACAGCACTGTGAGGTGGGTATTATAACCCCCATGTTATTGATAATTAACTCGAGGCTCAGACAGAGGCAGTGATTTGCCCAGAACACACAGCAAGCAAGGGGCCAAGTCAGGAATCAGACCCCGTTTTGTCTACCTGCCTCCAGAAGCTGCGTTTGCCATTCAGCGCCACTGCTTCCCTAAAGGTGTTTTTAATCAACATTAGGAGTAACAGAAATGAGGGGAAATGAGGACAGGAGAGCAGGAAAAAGAGGAGATGAAAGGCAGAGTGAGAGAGATGAGAAGGAGCGTGAGGGTGACAGGGGCAGGAAGCATGGCCAGCTGTGGAGGTGGCCTGCCCCTCACTCAGTGAGCCCCTGGGACCACCTCCTTTAGGAAGCTGAGGATGCTGATGGCTCCCTCAAACAACAACAGCAGCCGCTGTGTTCCCTGAGAGCATGTTATGCCATAGTCACGTCTCTATTTTTCCCAGAGCACTGCTGATCCTTGCAACAATCCCATTTCAGAGGTGAGGAAACTGAGGCTCAGAGAAGCAAACTGGAGTCTGGCTGTCTTCAGAACTCATGTCCTTTCCACTTTGTCACATGGCTGAGCCCCTCTCTGAAAAAACTCCTCTGGCTTCCCCAACCCCAGAACTGTCAGAAAAAAGGCCCCGTGGGGGTGTTTCCAGTTTACGAGGACCTCACATGAGCAGCACCACATAGATGGCCCCTGTGGTTTCTGCCTGTCCACTTCAAAGAGCAAGAACAAACACACAAGACTGTGGTCAAACCCAAACTTCCCAATTGTAGGGAGGGCTAGGTTTGACTTCTTCTCCTAATCACCTCTGTGCCCCACAAGCCTGATCCTCAGCACCAAGGCTGGGTCCCCACACACACAAAAAAAAATACCAGTGCTGTTCTAGCTGCTTAAGGCTCACTGGTGACAAGGAAACCCACCCAGGTTAGCTCAAGAAAAGGGGTGGGGGTACTGTAAGGAGGTAAAAATCTCACGGAAAGGATGCGCAGGCAGGATGCACGGGGGCTGGAGCCAGGAACAGGGAAGCCATCAGATTCTTAGGCGGTTGCTCTCTCTCTCCACCTCTCCCTCTGGGGCTGCATGCTTTCCCTGCTGCGCTGCTCTCTGTGCGGCTGCTCCATTCTCTCTCTGTAGACTAGCTCTCTCTGCTTACTCAGGGCTTTTCTGCTGTTCCATCCTTTTGGCTTGCATGTGGCTCTCACTCCAACCCTGTTTCTACTCTGCCTCTCACTCAGCTTCCTACTGCTAACTGGCTGAATTGCCCAATTCCAAATTCTCAGGAGAGGAGTTTGATTGGACAGCTTCGGTCAGGTGTCCCACACCTGGGTCAATCAGTGCATAGGGTATGTCATGTGGTCCATGAGGGTCTCTAAAAGCAGTGTTTTTCAAACCAGGGGTCCACAATCCATTAAATATTAAATTAACTTAAAGTATTGCAGCTAGCCCTTTTTTGTTTTTTCAGTGGAATAGAATAGAATGGAAAATATAAGTGTGCATTCCAGGTAGTAGGTATTAATATATTCACCAATATGCAGTTTTCCTCTAAGGCTGGGCATATGGGAGGATCAAATTTATCCAGTTCTGTGAAGTTTTGTATGTCCATGTGGCTTGTTCTGGACAATGCAATATGAGCAGAAATGCCACGTGTCACTTCCACACAGAAACATTGAAGGACTAGTGCATAATTCTCCATGTTCTCTGTATTAGTTTCTTTGGCTGCTATAGCAAAGTACCACAAACTTAGTAACTTTACAAATTTACTATTTGGGGTGGAGAAGGAGTCAGCAGGCAAAATCAGGCTCATCAGAGTTCATGGCTCATGGGGGGAAGCCTGGTCTTCCAGTAGCTGGGGAGCCAGATTGAGTATCCTGGCTCAGCCCAGGTTGGAGCTCAGGCCAGGGTCAGGACCAGGTAAAAAAATCGGGGTTTCAGCCTGGGGTTGGTTAGGGCAACTGGATATCCACATGGAAAAAAATGAAGTCGGACCCCTACCTCACACCATATAGAAAAGGTAACACAAAATGGATCAAAGATCTAAATGTTAGGGCCAAAAGTATAAAAACTCTAAGAAAAAAAAATAGATGTCAATCTGCATGACCTTGAATTAGGTAATGACTTCTTAGGCATGACACCAAAAGCACAAGCAACCAAAGAAAAAATAGATAAATTGGACTTCATCAAAATTAAAAATGTTCGTGCTTCAAAGGTCACTAACAAAGAAGTAAAAAGACAACTTACAGAATGGAGAAAATATTTTCAAATGGTGTATCTGATAAGAGTCTACTATCCAGAATAAACAAAGAACTATTACAACTCAAGAACAAAAAGACAAAAAAAAAAAGTCTCAATTAAAAAATGGGCAAAAGATTTGAATAAACATTTTTCCAAAGAACATATCCAAATGGCCAATAAGCACTTGAAAAGATGCATAACATCCTTAGTCACTAAGGAAATGCAAATCAAAACCACAACGAGATACCATTCACACCCACTAGGATGGCTATAATCAAAAACAAGGACAGTAATATGGAGAAATTAGAACTCTCATTATTGCTGGTAGAAATGCAAAACGGTGCAGCTGCTTTGAAAAACAGGCATTTCCTCAAAAATTTAAGCATACAGCTACCGTATAATCAAAAAACCCATTGCCATCGATTCCAACTCATAGTGGCCCTTTAGGACAGAGTAGAAGGGGCTGGTGGTTTCGAACTGCTGACCTTTTGGTTAGCAGCTGAATGCTTAACAACTGCACCACCAGGGTTCCGTATGACCCAGTAATTCCACTCCCAGGTGTCTAGCCAATCTGAAAACACACATCCACACAAAAACTTCTGCACTAAAGCTCATAGCAGCATTATTCATAACAGCCCCCTCGTCCTTAAAAAAGTAAAAATAACCCAAATGTCTATCAACTGATGAATGTATTTTTAAAAAATCATATATCCATACAATGGAATATTATTCACCCATAAAAAGGAATAAAGTACTGATCCATCCTATAACATGAGTGAAGCTTGAAAACATTATGCTAAGTGAAAGAAGCCAGACATAAAAAGGTCTCACATTGTAAGATTCTGTTTATACAATATGTCCAGAATAGGCAAATTCCTAGAAACAGACTCATTGCCAGAAGCTGGGGGAAGAGGGAGCTGGAGAGTGATTGCTAGTGGGTATACAGTTTCTTTTGTGGGTGATAAAAATGTTCTGCAATTAGATAGTGGTGATGTGGCACAATTTTGTGAATATACTAAAAGCCACTGAATTGTACACTCTAAAAGTTAATTTTATCGTATAAAATTATCTCAATTTTAAAAAGTAAAATAAAGAAAAGAAAGAATGAATGAAAGGAAAGGTGCCTAAATATGAACAGGTTGAAGATGACTGCTGCCCCCCATTTCTTTATACCTCTTATTTTTCTGTGCTGTGCAATGAGCATGAATTATATTATAAAGATGCTGGCACTTCCCAAACAAGATATGTCTCAAGTCTTTGGTGAAAGAGAGTCTGGAAAAACAAAATACACTAAAGTAGAGAAGAATCTCTGGCTCTGTGATTGTACAAGCCAGAGTCCACTCTTCTGTGATTCCTCATATTCCTCTCCAGGTCTATTATGCCAGCTATTGTAATTACTGTGCTGTATCTTATGCTCAGCTCACTCCAGGAAGCTTTCCCTGACTGCCCCCCACGTCCAGGTTTGGTGCTGCCCCAACTCCCATACCCAGTGTGTCCCCTATCGTAGATCTTCCCACACTTCTGTAATGGTCTGTTTATTATCCCTCTGCTTCACTAATAAATAAGGGTAGAGATCTCACTTGCATAGCGTGGCACCAGTAACACAGTGGGTGCTCAGTAAATAAATACAGGTCGTGTTGTTAATGAATGGGCTAGGAGAATGTTATTGAACTGTGTCCCCCCAAAATATGTGTTGCAAATCCTAACCTCTATGTCTGCAGTTATAATCCCATTTGGGAATGGGTTGTCTTTGTTATGTTAATGAGACAAGATTAGTGTAAAGCATGTCTTAAGCAGCTGCAGAAGACCTCTTTAAAGGGTTGAAAAGCAAAGATGTCACCTTGAGAGCTAAGATGCAGCTGACCCAAGCCAGGGTGTTTTCAATCTCCTCATATGCATGTGAAAGCCGGACAATAAGGAAGACCGAAGAAGAATTGATGCCTCTGAATTGTGGTGTTGGCGAAGAATATTGAATATACCATGGACTGCCAAAAGAATGAACAAATCTGTTTCGGAAGAAGTACAACCAGAATGCTCCTTAGAAGCAAGGGTGGCAAGACTAAGTCTCATATACTTTGGGCAAGTTATCAGGAGGGATCAGTCCCTGGAGAAGGACATCTTGCTTGGTAAAGTAGAAGGTCAGTGAAAAAGAGGAAGACTCTCAATAAGATGGATTGACACAGTGGCTGCAACAATGGGCTCAAGCATAGCAACAATTGTGAGGATGGCGCAGAACCGGGCAGCGTTTCATTCTGTTGTGCAACAGGGTCGCTATGAGTCAGAACTGACTCAACGGCACCTAACAACACCAACAACATGTCTTAAGTCACTCTCTTTGGAAATATAAAAGAGATTAGACAAGCAAGCCAGAGAAGCAGAGATGGGGTAAGATAGATGCCAAGACACAAAGATCTCCAAGGAATCAGGAAGCAGAAGTTAAAGAGACGAGGACCTTCCTCCAGAGCTGACAGAGAGTGAAAGCCTTCCCCTTGAGCTGGCGCTCTGAATTCGGACTTTTAGTCCCTCTACTGTGAAAAAAAAATAAATTTCTGTTTGTGAAAGCCATCCATTTGTGGTAACCAAGAGTGAGGAAAGATGGTGGTGATCTTTTTTTCTGGGTAACTGGGCTCCAGGGATTTATTCTTCTATCTAAACTTCCCTTCCCTGTCAAGATCGATGGGCACAGGGATTAGAAAATGTTTCATAGGAGCAGTGCTCCAGACCCATCAGGCAAAGCCAGAAGAACAACTGATGCACCCAATCCTGGCCTCTGCTCAGCTTTGACCAATAAAGCTACTCCATTTATTCATTCACTTACCCACCAAATGTTCACACAGCCCCTAACAGTGTCAGGCCCTGGGGGCACTAAGATAAACAATCTATGGTGTCCATTGACCAAAAGACCACGATAAAGCCGAGTTAGAGAAACCCACCAAGAACGACGGCCACTGTGAATTACACTCTACCTGTGGGCCAGGTACTGCACTGAGCACTGCCTGCATGTTGAGTCATTATATTATTCCACTGAAATAGTCTCATTTTTCAGAGTAGAAACCTGACAGCCAGAGACCCTAGATAATTTACCCAAAGTCACACAGCCAGTATAAAAAAGCTCATACAGGAAAAAAGCCCCATGAATGGGCTACCTGTGAGAAATCACTTAGACAAAACACGTCTTACTCAACTTCTGAAAGTGAATATGGGAAAGACTACCCATGAATGCAGAGCCACCATCCGTGAGTTGAGAGAATAAAAAAAGGGTTGAGAGAGCACGTAACGTAACAATTCATTCCTTTGTGTGCACTGGAAAATTCATGGTAGAGAAAAATGTTATGAATGCAGTGAATGTGGGAAGACCTTAAGATAGTTACTCAATCTTCGGTCAACATCAGAAAACTCATCCAGGAGAGAAACCAGGTGCCAGTTACTGCTCTAAGTATGTCACAAATATTAGCTCATTTATTCTCCGACAACCCTATACGAAGGTACTACTATCATCCCCATATCACAGATGAGGGAAACTGAGGCCCAGAGAGGTTAAGTAATTTGCCCAAAGTCACACAGCTAGTAAGGGACAGAGCTAGATATCAGAACCCAGGCAGTCTGGCTCCAGAAACCACACATTTAACCACTCATAACATTGCCAGCAAGAGCTGAGATTGTGTAGCTCTAACTGGAGAGTCAGGAAAGGCTACAAGAGGGGAGGTAGCTAAAGAGGGGGGCCTTGAGGAACACACAGAGGTGTCAAAAAGGTGACAGTACTGCAGGCCATCACCTGGGGAGGTTAACTGAGTTTACTGGCACTTGGCGATGGCAGGTATGACTGGAGTGTGTCCCAAGTGCCTGGGAGGAGCACCAGGAGAGGAGGCTAGACTAGGGAATGGTCCACTGACTCCCCGAACAGTCTCTGAGTGCCTCTATATGCCGGGCCCCAGGCTAGATGCCAGAGCCCTGGTGGCTCAGTGGTTTTAGAACTCGGCTGCTAACCAAAAGGTCAGCAGTTTGAATCTACCAGCCACTCCTTGGAAATCATACGGGGGCAGTTCTACTCTGTCCTATAGGGTCACTATGAGTCAGAAGTGACTCAATGGCAATGGGTTTGTTTTGGGGGGGGCAGCTAGGTGCCTACAGGAGGCTGTGAAGGGCCTTGAATGCCAGGCTAAGGAACTTGGACTGTACCCACAAGACAATGGAAACCCATGGGCATTTGAGGGGAGGAAAACTGACTAGCCAGGACGCTATTTTAGTCACAGAGATGCCCCCAACCCCGTAACTTCCCCCAGCCCTGCCCTGATGCAATGGATTACCCAATAAGCAAGGTACACACGGCTTAATTGTGTTTACTTATTAATCTGTAGTGCACGATTTCACACAGGTTTTATCACAGAGTTGTGCTTACCAGTTAAGCCGTCCCTGTCCTGATGATAGTCATGGATTGACTGGGTGAGGTGGGGGACCCTGGAGGGGGTATTTACTCTCGGGTACAGCCAGGCGCCCTACATTCTGACCCACTTTCCCGGGTGTGAGAACAGCCATCAGGGAGCAGGGAGGTGTGAGGAGCAGGTGGCTATGGCAGCAAAGAGGTTTCTGGGTCCCTATCACATTCTCCCTGGTAGCAGAGTTATTTGTGTACAGGCTTGCCTGCTCTGCCAGAATTTAACAGCCCTCCCTGTGTCAGAACAATGCCTGCCTGTTTACCCGCCATTAGTGCACCTGGCTCTCAGGGCGGCCCAGGGGGAGGAAAGGAGACAGGAAGACAGGAAATGTCAACCCCATTTCACGGATTGGGGAGTGTAGTGTTATTTCCTTCACTTCCCAGACACAGAAGTCAGAGCCCAAGGGAGAGATGAGTCTCGCCCCAGAGCCAGGAAACTCAGGCTCAGAGAGACTAGCTGGTGTGCCAATGTCACACAGCCCTGCTGCCCTTTCCTGTCACATCCCTGCTCAAAATTCCGCCATGGCTCCCTTGGGCATGTACACTGCTCCCTGGGCACAGGGTGTCAGGCAGGCCTGAGGGGTTAGGGGTGGCAGCTCAGGGGGGTTTGGTGTTGTTGGGCTCCTCGACCCTGGGCTTCTCATAGGCTTCTAATCAAACAGCAATTCCTCAAGCCTCCTGCCCATGTTTACATCTTCATTTTTCTGGCCATGATCCATGTTTGTGAAGATTTTCAAGAGGTGAAAAGTGAGGAAGAATAGCCAACATGAGCCCATGAACACAGGGGAAGTTTCCTTTCCTTTTTTTTTTTTTTTTAGGGGAAGTTTTCTTAAAGGAGCTTGGCCCATTTTCTGGTAACCCATGAAGTGGAGATCTGAAAATCAAAGGCTAATAAAAATATCAGCGAGCAGGCTGGCAGCTGAATCCCAGAGGGCCCACAGACCGCACCTGAACGCTCTTGAGAGCCTTCCCAGAGGGAGGAGAGGCAGGAAGGGAGGGTTGCTGGCAGAGGAATGAGCACAGACCCTGGAGCAAGCAGCCACTGCGGGAGTCCTGTGTGATCTTGGCGAGTTTCCTATCCTCTCTAAGGCTGTTTCCCATCCTCTCTAAGGCTGTTTCCCTCCTCTAGAAAATGGGGGTGATATCTACCCCACAGGCTGGGGGTGCCTAGTAGAGAATCAATAAAGGGAAGCCGATGCTGTTGAGGAGCCCAAGGGGCGAAGTGGTGAAGTGCTCAGCTCCTAACCAAAAATGTTGGCAGTTGGAATCCACCAGTCACTCCTTGGAAGCTCTATGGGGCAGTCCTACTCTGTCCTTTAGGGTGGCTATGAGTCAGAATCGACTTGATGGCAAGAGATTGTTTGTTGTTTGGTTGATGCTGTTGATATTATAATTGTTAGTGTTATTGTCATTACCACGATCAATGCTCTGCACTTTCTCCCACCTTGGGCCCAGGGGAGAGTTCTCGCCCAAATGTCCTCTGGACCAGAAGGCTTTGAAGGTGGGAGATGTTATGCCCTCCACCCCCTACGGAGACAAAAAAGTTTTCATAAGTGTCTGTCTCCCTCCCTGTCTCAAGTGGAAAACAACAGTGTGTGATATTCTCCTTCCATTTTAGACCTTCACATTCTGGAAACCTCCAAAAATATGTCTTGCCATTCTCTCTTTCTGGATTACCCTCCCCATCAGTTCTCCCAGTTGCAATCCTTCCCACATTTCCTGATGTCACCTCATCCAAGGAGCCTTCCTTGACTGCTCAGCTTTAAGTCCCCTTGCTCTGATTCCTCTGAATTTCCATGGGGCTTTGCTTGTTCCACCTCTCTCCCTTCCTTCTTTCCTTCGTTCCTTCCTTCTCTTCTGCCTCCCTCCTTTCCTCCCTCTCTCCTTTCCTTCCTTCTCCCTCCCTCCCTTATTTCCGCCTGCTCATTTTTCCTTCCTTTTATTTATTTTTCAAACCCCTGGACCTGGCACTGTTCCTCCCTCAAGGAGATACAGGCCCCATGCCCTGTCCCCAGAGTACCTATACTCTGGAGTGGGGAGGCAGACACTCCACAGATACACAAACCCTCCCTCAAAAGCATAGTGGGAGAAGGAAATGAGATGGCAGATACTATGTGCTGAACTTGGCTCCAGGCACACAGTAGGCACCTTTCCCTCCTCCATTCTACCCCTCTGCCCCCTTAGCATCCACAAGGGGCCTACACATGGCTGCTCCTCAGTGCGTGGCCTGGGAACTGAAATGAATAACCACCTCCAGAGAACAGGAGCTGTCTCTATTTCAGCATTTATTTGCCTTGGTACGTGTCGTTGTTAGCTGCTGTCAAGTCACTCCTGCTTCATGGCAGCACCATGCACAACAGAACAGAGCAAATACTGCCTGGTCCTGTGCCGTTCCCATGATTGGTTGCAAATTGGACCTTTGTGATCCATAGGGTTTTCACTGGCTGATTTTCTGAAGTAGATCTCCAGGCCATCTTAGTCTGGATGTTCCACTAAAATCTATTCAGCATCGTAACAACACTTGAGCTTCCATTGACAGTTCAATGCTGGCTGCATTCGAGGTGTATTGGCTGGAAATTGTACCTAAGTCTCCCACTTGAAGGTGAGATCTCTACCGCTGAACCACCACTGCCCCTATCCTTGGTACATAATAGGTGCTTAATAAACACTCCAAATGAATGAATGAATGAACTAGAGCCAAGCCCTGAGCTTGAAGCTGGGAATAAGTAGGGCCTGGGCCCAGTAGCAAGGCAGAGGCAGACAGCCTCACAGCCAAGCTGAGACATGGCTAACACACAGCCTCAGTAAAAGCCCATTAGAGGCCTCCACTATCTTCCCAGTGGAAAGATTTAAAGGTTTTTATGCTTTTTTTGTTTTTTTGTCCATTTGAACATACAAACTTTTAGGGGTATAGAATAACATTAGATTAAAATAAGATATTAATTCAGAAACATTATTTTTCCCCCATTCTCCCAATACATGAAATGTCAGAACAGATCCAATATGGCTGAACATCTACTGGCTCTGTGTCAACCACTCTGGATCAAAGTCAGGGACTGACATAGACCTCTGTGATGAGGGACTCTATACGGACTAAAAGCTAAGACTTAAAGCAGCCACCTCTTTCCTGAGGAATAATTTTTGTGGGGGGGGGAGGGGAAACCTACACTTTATATTGAACCAGATGTGATGCCTCCGGTGTGCTGAACTTGGTTCATACAGGCTCCTATGAGCCCACTGTCATATTTCCAGAAAGTTTGTGAGCTGGTCGTCAAACACAGCCATTACCAGTGGTTCTCAACCAAGGCTGAATCTGCCCCATGAGGGACATTTGGCAATGTCTGGAGCTATTTTAGGTTGTCACAACTGGAAGGGGGGTTGCTACTAGCAACTAGTGGGTAGAGGACAGGGATGTTGCCTGCACAACACACAGGACAGCCCCCACAAAGAATCATCCTGCCCTAAACATTAATAGTGCTGATGCTGAGAAAGCCTGATATAGCTTACAATTAAATAAATTATATTAAGTACAAAGGGAATTACCTACTCAAACTCATCACTTACTAATTATTTTACTACATTTCATGGTTATTCTCTTGAGGTTATTTATGTCTCCAGTATCTGCATGCTGGGAACACTAATTAATGGTGTCCTACTGTGCATCTCTTCCCAACTCCATGTTCAATGACATCATGTTGGTAGTGGAGAATTCATAGCATGGCAATTGGTAAATGCTACACCTCTCCCCCAACTTTTCCCCTGGAGGGTCAGTTGTTAAACATTTACTATGCACCATTGGGTATAACCCTAAATTGAGAACGGAAATTCGCAAGACCGGTGGAATCTTTCTGGTTTCCAGCCCAGGCAGAAGGCTCAGCACCAGCCTGCGGTATGCTGTATGGAATTAGGATCTGAATATGGCTACATGCACAAACCCTATACACCATACACACACATACCCACAGACACCAAAACATACCTGTAGACATCACACATACCACACATACACAAAGAGATACCATACAAGCTATACAAACAACAAACACCCACTGATATCCACACACTTACACCACAAACACTCCACACACCATAAATACCCATGGATATCACACACACACACAGATACACACCATGTGCACCAATAGACATCACACACACACAAACACCACATACCTTACATATATACCTACAGACAAAACACACACCACACATACATATGTAGATACCATACAAACAACAGACACCACCCAATATGCCCAAACACCACAGACACTCCACATACCATGCACACCACACCACAAACACACATCATACATATATGCCACACACCATATATGTCTCACACACATTTACACCACACATAGACCACATGCACAAGTACCATACACACCCCACATACATCTCCCATACAAGTGCCCACACACACCATTGGCATGTCCACACGTAAGGTGTAGCATACTCCTGTAACAGTCCTCTAGCCAGCAGAGGGCTAACTTGCCATCTGACTAGCCACATTCTTTGATATCTGGGCACCTTTACCTTACTCCCTCCTCACCCTCTGTAGTCTAAATGTCCCCCATCCACCCCCACATCCAGTCTGCTATGCGGAAGGTCTCACTACCCCTACGGAGCACCAAATCCAGTGGCCACATTTCAGTGCCCATTCTTCTTGGCTACTGGAGGCCCTGGCAGAGTGGGCCTACCCCTGCCCTGGGCCTAGCCCTCCGTAGCCTCCAGAGCAGAGCGCAGCTGGCTGTGTCATCAAGGTCTGGCGGCAGCACCTCCCCAGAGTCCGTGACAAGCAGATTCCAGGATGACTCCACCCACCTGACCACCTCAGCTACCACCAGACGCTGCTAAGTCCAGACCCCCTTCTCCAGCCAGACCTGACCTTCATGCCAACCGGCCTTGGGACATCTTTACTCACGTGTCCCTTAACTCCTTAGCAGAGTCAGGACAGGTCCCTCACACCTGCCCTTCCCGTACACTCTCTGCCCAGAGGACGGCAGCACACAAGAATTGCTCAACGTACATCGAATGGATGAATGAATAAATTCCCTAAAAATAATTGTAAATCCCCTAAAAAGAGAAGAAAAAAAAAAAAACCTTCCCTGTGAGGCAGATAGGAAGTCTTACCCCATTTTACAGATGCGAGCCCTGAGTTCCAGCAAAGTTAAGGGACCAGCTCAGGAGCAGCAGCAGAGGTAGTGGGCCGTGTGGGGTTGGGGGGGTCCCTTGCGAGACCTGGACTTGGGGGCTCCAGGCCACAGCAGCCAGGCCAAGGTAAGTCCCGCAGGATCAGCCCTCCCCAGCCCCAAGCCAGGGGGTTAGTTACAAAGAAAAGGAAAAGGCGTTCCTGATATGCGTCCTGTTTCCTCTCCTCCTCCGGGCTTCTCGGGCTTTGGAGGGGGTGTCTCGGAGCTGGCAGCACTCGGCCTGAGCAAGTACGGCAGATGGTGAGGGTCTCCCTGGCCCCTCGCCACTCCAACAGTCTGGTCTTACTGGAGTGAGCCCCTCGAGTTCCCCTTCTCAATCTGGGGGAGCCTCTACCCTTTATCCCCAGCAGAGACTTGTCGCAGCCAGGCGCCTTCTGTCCACCAGAGTGTCCCATAAAAAAACACCTCCACCAGGAAGCCTTCCCTGTCGCCTCACTTGCTATAGGGGATCTGCTACAGCTCTCCCACCCCACCCCCACCCCTAGCAGCCAGGTCCATAACTCTGCCCAACTTTCTCTGTGGCTATTTCCTATGGGACTCCCCATGAATCAGGCGGACAGTGCGTCCCCAAAGGCCAAAAAAAAAAAAACCAAGAAAACAAAAAAACCCCACTGTCTTCAAGTCAATTCTGATTCATAGTGCCCCATAGGGCTTCGGAGGCTATAAATCTCTACGGAAGCAGACTGCCACATCTTTCCCCTGCAGAGCCCCTGGTGATTGCCAACCACCAACCTTTTGGTTAGCAGCTGAGCACCTTAACCACTGTGCCACCAGAACTCCTTGTCCCCAAAGGCAGAGGCCAGCAAATGGGGCACCTTTGAGTGAGAGGACAAGCTGAGCCTCCCCCATCAAACAGGGACCTTCTGGAGGGCAGAGGTCATGTCTCCTCTTCAAACAGAGGTCTCTCTGAAGGGAGTGGCCACAACTTCTCCATCAGATAGGAAGCCTCTGCAGGACAAAGGTCATGCCTCCTTCCTCAGACAAGGAGCTGCGGGAGGACAAGAGGGCTATGTCTGCTATATCCCCTCCATTTGATAGGGAGTCCCAGAGAAAAGAAGCCATGTCCCCTCCATCAGACAGGTGTGTCTCTCCCAGAGGCAGGGCCCAGGTTCCTCCATCAGACTAGTAGTTCCCAGAAGCCGCATTCTCCACCTGCTACCCCCACCATAATCCCCAGGACAGACCAGCTCCCTGTAAGACACAGAGAAGTGCTTCCCCCTGGAGTAGAACTGAGGGTAGTCTCGCCCATATCCTCCCCTGGCACAGGGTTCCACGCCAGCTTCCCATTCATGCCCTCAACTGCACTGAAGCTGCCGTACCACACTTAAGACAGCCATGTGCCAGCAACTACCTATTCCAACCAGGGCATAGACATAGAGATGGTGATGGGAGCAGCTGGGGGATCCCTGACGAGAAAATTTCCAGGATAGGCCACGCGCCCAGCTCTGGTCTGCATGGGACCAGATGTGCTGCCTGGATGGGTTTCTACTGCTGGACCTGCCCCTGACTGGGCAAACCCATTTCTCACTGTGGCCACTAACGGCTCCCCCAGCTTCAAATCTCTGTTGGTGTCCACTTCGGGCTACAGTGGCAGGAGGCATCAGGGAGAGGGTATAACAGAGCCTTCCTGGGCCCTGCCTTGAGGACAGCATGGGCCTTCTCTGGGTGCTGACCCTGAGCCTGCCCAAGCAGCTTCTACCATGTGCCTACAAGCACAAGCTCCAGGGAGCTATTAGTTAGCATCGATCCACAAAGTGCTTTGCCGACACTTTTTATGAGCTCAGCCTCACCCAGGGCCCTGGGGGCTAGGAGCTAGAGGCAGAAACCAAGGCCAGGGAGCCCAGACCACTGATCAGAGCGAGGGAGCAGCTCCGTCAGCATTTGAAAGCCGGCCACAAGACCAAGGCCCAAACAAGGCAGGGCTGGCACTCAGTAAATGTCAGCTGGCTGAATGAATGAATGAAAAGCAACCTGACTAGATTTTGCTAACCTAATCTGGGTGTATTTTCTTATTAAGAAATAATAACACTGAGCTTCTATGAAGGGTGATGGAAAACTTCAGGACTGGTTAATGGTGATGGTTGAACACATGATGAGCACTACTTAATATTACTGAACTGTACATGTGAAGACTGTTAAAATAGAAAATGTTTTGTTAATTATATATTTACCACAATTTGAAAAAATTATTATATACATTTTTAAAAAGCTAATATTTACTGAATGCTTAATACAAGCCAGGCACTATTTTAAATACCATATTAATTCCTTTAATCCTCACAAGAATCCTATAAAGTGGACACTCATATTATCCCAACTTTACGTATGAGAAAACTGAGACACAGATAGGTTCAGTAACTTGCCCAAAGTCACAGAACAGGAAATAAGAAATGTAAACAGCTCAAACCATCTGCTGGATAAATTTAGAAATAAAAACATAATAACAGTGCTTCTGAATTTTAAAATTAGATACTTTTGAAAAATACAGTTTATCCTAAATGTGTTCCAAACCAAATGCATTAATTATCAGACATACTGTAGTATATTTTAGCCTGTAATGGGTTCTCCAAAAAAGTGGTATTACAGATGGAAAATGTGTGCTTATCAGCCATCCTAAAATCCTATTTAGCTTTCTTTTGAAACTTTTGACTAAGTAGCTCTATCAATCTAAAAAATGTAGGAAATCGAATTGAGAAAAAATAGGAAAAAACATAGTAGCAATTATTTTTAAATTGACCATTTATTTATTTCTTATGTGCTACGTACTTTATATATTTATCACGTTCAACCTTCAGGACAACCTAAGGTGGGGGAAAGGCATTATTCCCATATTATAGAAGCAGAAACTGGGGCCCAAAGAGGTGAAGTGACAAAAAGACAGCTCATAGGAGGCAGTGCAGTCTCTCTGTCTGTCCCCAAAGCCCCTGTTCCTTTCCCTGTACCATACTGTTCCCTGTGCTCTCAGAAGGTGACCTGGACTGGCCAGAGGCTCATTGCTTGACCACAGTGCTCAAGAAGCCTTCTTGCAATGGAATAGGCCCGTGGAGGAGAGAGCTCAAGTTTACCGACACCTACTGTGTGCCAGGCACTGGGCTTGAGCATTGCCTCCTGAGGAGTTGTGCCTGTGTTCCAGGCTGTGAGTACCCATCTTTCCCAGAGGGTATGATTCAATTGGCTGTTTGCTCCTCTAGGACGGAGGCTCCTCCAGGGCAGAGACTGTACTTGGCACAGGGAAAGTGCTTTATAAAGTAGCTTAGGGTATAGGCTTGGGGTCAGGCAGGCCTGTCGCTTTATTGCCCTGTACTTCAGCTGCCTGGAGGGTTAAATGAGACCTCGACACATAGTTAGCCCATTGTCATCGAGTTGATTCCCACTCCTAGCAACCTATAGGACACAGTAGATCTGTCCCAGAGGGTTTCCAAGGCTGTAAATCTTCACGGAAGCAGACTGCCACATCTTTCTCCCTCAGAGCAGCTGGTGGGTTTGAATCGGCCTTTCAGTGAGCAGCTGAGCACTTATCCACTGTGCCACCAAGGCTCCTTGGCACATAGTTAGGGCCGCATAAGTGGTGGAAATACTAATCGCCACCACGACAATCAACAGCTCATGGGGTGGCCTTGGGCAGGTCCCTGTCCATCTTGGCTTCAGCTGGCTCACCAGCTTCAGTGAAGGTCACATGACCTTGGAGGAGCATGGACAGCTGAGAGGAGATAATGGGTATGAGAAGTTCTGGAGAGATGAGAGTGATGGGCAAAGACACGGCCTGTTGTTCGGGCAAGGCTGAATTATCGAGCATTTTTGAGAAATGCATTTCCATTACTTCCAAGAACACACAGGCTTGCAGAGGAGGCGAAGCCAGCCAAGAGCACCCGTGCCTCAGGGAGGCAGTGAGCAGGGGAGAAGCACTCCAGGGCATCTCCAAACCTGTCCCCAGACCATACCCTGGGACTTAGTTGTAAGTATTCCCATGCCCACCACCAAACTCTCCAGCTGCTCCTCAAATAAACTCCCTCCCATTGTTCAAGCAGGGGTGTGGGAAGCCCCTTCCTTGGCCATTGATTCCAGAACCAGCTCCACCTGCCCCAACCTAAATACTCAGGCCATCTTACCCCAAAACTCAGAAAGAACCATGCGAATGGTGAAGGATGTGGGAAGAGCAACCAGAAACAGGGCCTGGATCTCTATCTACCCTGGCATTAATGGCTGTGTCTGTTTGGACATGGGATGTCACCTTACCAAACCTCAGGATCTTCACCTGGATGATGGGATACTACTACTACTACTACTACCTTTATGACGTTGAGGCTAATGAAGGAGCTGGTGTCTGCATATACCTGGCACGTAATCCAAGTTGGCAGAATTAGTGCACGAAGACACACCAGGGAGCTCCAAGAAGAACAATGCTAACAGGGGCCCTGTCTTCACAGAGCTTACAGTCTAGTGGCAGAAAAAGACTTAAATAATCACACGTGAGATCACATAACCAGGAGATGGAGGAACCCTGACTACCTTGCCACACGGTCCCCCAACATGTATTTGGTATACCTGTGTAGCTAGTGGGATATGAACCTCCTGGGAGAACTTGGAGTATGGTGGACAAGCTTATGGAATATGCTTCCTCAAGGCCTGGACAACCTCTCCCTCAAGGCACACTCCCTCCACCCTTGGCTCAGATTTCACTCTCCTCAAGAAACCTCATGACTAAGGTGTTCCCCTTGGTGCCCTGATTATCAGCAGAGGCCCTAGACGTCAGGTATGAACGTTCACGTCATGGAAATGGAGAGATCTTTGTACCTGAATGAACTGGCCATCTGCTTTTATGTACATCAGACCTTTGTGAGTCTGATTGATGGGAGTTGGTCATGCAGGCCTGCTCAGTTCTGAGGAGTGAACTGCCATGGTGGTAACACTGCCCAGGCCTGACCCTGGAAGCCTGCTTCCCCAGTGCCTTTGTCATACTGTCTCTGACTCTGAGAAGCAGAGAGGGGCTGTTATGAATAAACTGCCCACATATTGTGGGGGAGACAGATGTGTAAAACAATAACCTACAAAAGTCACCATGAGAGAAGGTAATAGAAGGTCACAATAACTCTAAAGAGAGAGTGGCTCAGTTCTTACCCAGGATGAACAGGGGGCTGCTGAGAAATTTACAGAGACCAGGTGACATCTGAACTGGGACTTGAGGGGATGATTAAGATTTTGCCAGGTCACCAAAGGGCAGGAGAGAGAACATCACGGTGGTGTGCGTACACACGAGATAACACATAACCTCATGTAACAGCGTGTACATTTCAGAATCATTCCAAAATCCTGTCTCATTTGATTCTCTCAAATCCCATCATGGTATTATTAACCCTTAGCAGATAAGAAAAGTGAGCCACAGTGAAGACAAATGACCAGCCCCAGGGCATATTGTGACTGCTCTCTGGGCAGAGGGAGGAGGGGACATGAACACTGGCTGAGATGGCCTACTTCCCGTGAAGGGCAGGGGAGTAGTCCTGTATTCCTGTCCAGCGGCAAACTCCCGCTTCCCACCCCTGCTGGTCTGTGACACCCCCTCCCACCCCTGAAGTACATACACACTCCTCTGGAGCCCAGGGCCTCTCCGGAAGGGCCGGCCAAGTGAGGGTAGCTGGAAAAGGAACACAGCAGCCGGGCCAGGGCCAGGGGGTGGGGAAGAGTTGATGATTCTCTGAGGCCCAGCTTGGAGGCCCTGCCCCACCCTCTCCCCACTCATCCTGAGCACTGATAACCTCGGCCTTTCCCGCTATAAATCTCTCCCGGCCTCCCCGCTCCATTCTCCTCTCCCGGCGGCTCCTGCCAACCTCTCCCGCTTCTCCCTCCACGCCTCGCTCCCCCCAGGGAGCAGTGAGCTCAGCCTTTCCCATCAGCCTTCCCTGGAAATGATGGGAAATGCATGGCTGGGCCAGGAACTGAGAGGAGCCTGCCCCAGTGAAAGAGAAGGAGAAGGGAGGTGTTTCTGAGGGCCGATGGGGCTTCCAGGGCAGGCCCAAGTCTACTGCATCCCGTGAGCCCAGGCTGGGCCTCAGACACAGTCTGCCTGTCGATACTACACGTGGGATCAGACTACTGGAGATGGAAGGAAGCTCGTTTTACCGATGGGGACAGAGAGGCCCAGAGAGAGAAGGGAAAAAGGCTGTATGGCAACCCTGACACCACATCCCAGGCACAGTGCAAGCCTCTCATAGTTCCTGTCTCATTTGATCCTCACAGCTAAGGAGGTAAGGCAGGTGTGGTAGGCTGAACAGTGGCCCCAGAGATGTCTATGTCCTAACCCTTGAAACCTGTGAAATGTTAACTTACATGGTAACATGATTTAGCTAAGGGCCTTGAGATGGGGAGGTTATCCTGGATTGTCTGGGTGGGCCCAGTGTAATCACAAGGGTCCCACAAGAAGGAGGTAGGGGAGTCAGAGAGAGAAAAGACCATAAGACAATGGAAGCAGTTAGAGACAGACTGGAAGATGCTATGCTGCTGGTTTTGAAGATGGAGGATGGGGCCAACCACAAGCAAAGGAAATGCAGGTGACCCCCAGAAGCTACAAAACGCAAGCAAACAGATTCTTCGCTAGAGCATCCAGAAGAAACACAGCTCTGGCAACCCATTTTAGGACTTCCAACCTCCAGAACTGTAAAAGAACAAATGTTGTTTTAAGCCACTAAGTGTGTGCTAATTTCTTACAGCAGCAATACACCATTCCCATTTTGCAGATGAGAAAACTGAGGCTCAGAGAAGATACATGCCTTTTCCAGGTCCTTCACACTCCCATCCATACCACACTGGCTTATAGGAAGACTTCATGGGCCCAGAGCCTGAGGAGGGGCAGAGGTCTGCTACCGTAAGGCCGACGTCGAGGTTGGGAAGATAAAGCGCTGTGCTGGCAAGGGGTTGTTTTTACAGCCGAGACTTTCTGGAGCTGGTGACTGAGTCCTGCCCAGGCCCAAATCACGAAGCAAGGAGGCACATAATACAGTGCAAGAACCCTGGCTACCCAGCTGGGTTTGCTTGGCTGGGTGTCTGCAGGATTAACTGAGATTAGATGAAATCCACCCATTATCTCTCTTTCATCCTGATAAAATCCCTGGGAGGAAGGCTCATTATCTTTCTTACCACATTGTTGTTGTTGGGTGCCATGGAGTCAGTTTTGACTCATAGTGACCCCATGTGACAGAGGGTTTTCTAGGCTATAATTGTTACAGGAGCAAATCGCCAGGTCTTTCTCCTGTGAAACCACTGAATGGGTTTGAACTGCCAACCTTTCAGCTATCAGTCGAGCGCTTAACCATTTGCTCCACCAGGGCTCCTTTCTTCCCACAATACAGGTGAGGAAAAAATGAACCCCAGGTAGACAGTGACTGACTCAAGTTTTCACAGCTAGTAAGTAGTGGAATCTGGGTATTTGTAATGATTGACATAATAAAAATCATCACAACAATCAGAACTAATGTTACTGAATGCTTACTATGTGCCTACCATGTATTAACTGTTGCAGGCACATTCTCAATCATTCTAGATGCAAACCTGACCAAGTCCCTCTTCTACCTCAAACTCCTTAACAGCTCCCCACAATCCTTTAGGGATCTGGCTCCTGCCAGCCCCTCCAGCCTCACCTCCTACCGCACTGGCCTACCCCTCTACACCAACACCCTCCGGCCACACAGACCTTGGTCACTCCCTTGCAGCTACCAAATGCCTTCCCATTTTGAGGTCTCCCACAGGCCCCAACCCCACCAGCCCCAGCCACACACACACATGGTTGAGAAATCACAGATCCTGGCCACTTCTGCTCAGCTCACCTTTGTGGGTAAGGAAGAGGGATCAGAGGCCAGTGTTCCTTCCCAAGGAACTCTGGGAGGTCAGAGCTCAGAAGGCTCAAGGTAATTTCCTACATAGTAAAGGCAACAACAGCCTGGATGGGACAGAGTATGAAGGCACAATTCCCCAGTAGGGACCAGCCCTCCCAGAAATGTGGACTCCAGGATACTGGACCTGAGGAGGCCTTGCAGAACACCTGGCTCCACCCCTCGGAGTACACGTAGGGATACTGAGGCCCAGAGAAGGGCAGGGCTTGTCCCAGGCCCCACAGTGTGTGATTAGGGGGTCAGTTCAGGGGAGTGGTTAAGGCTTTGGGGTCTGCCACTTACTAGCTGGGTGACCTTGGGCAAGGACTGAATCTCTCTGATCTTCATTTTTAAAATGGGATTAATAATAGCACCTTTCTTGATTAATGCATGAAAAGTACGTGGTACGGCACTGATGTGCAGTAAGCCCACCATAAATGAAAGCTGCTCTTAGCATTGAGCGAGCTGGGCCTGGACCTCCAAGCCCCAATCCCACTTAGTGCCATTTCTACAGCCCCACACTGCCAGAACAGGGAGCTCACCCCCTCTGTGACTCGTGTTGTTGTTGAGTGCCATCAAGTTGATTCTGACTCACGGTCAGCCCATGTGACAGAGCAGAACTGCCCCATAGGGTTTTCTTGGCTGTCATTTTTATAGAAACAGACTGCCAGGTCTTTATCCCGTAGAGCTGCTGGGTGGGTTCAAATTGCCAACCTTCATGTTAGCAGTCAAGCGTTTAACTATTGCACCAACAGGGCTCCTTCTGTGACCCACAGCTGGGTGGATTTAATTGAACCCACTGGCAGGCGGACCCCCAGGCTGGGTGCCCCCTCCCCCAGGGAGAGAATGTATAGAGAGGTGGGCATTCAGCTGTCTCTGGAGCCACCGCTGCTGGGTGCCCGAAGTTGTTTAGTCCTTTATCTTGTTTGCGCATCACTAGGAAAGGGATTATCAACCTCAGTTTCCATAAAGTTAAATAAATGGGCTGGAACTCCCCCAAGAAAGCAAGCCTGGGGTGGGTCCAGAGGTTCCTGATCCAAAACGGGGCTCCCACTTCCAAAGCTATGGAGGAGGAAGATGGAAAGGACTAGTTACCGAGCACCTCTGCTGTGCTGCGTACTGGCAGGAGTCACGCAATCATCTCACTTAACTCTCTCACAGTCCAATGAGGGGGCATTACTGTTCCCACCATGCTGAAGCTGGAGCCAAGATTCCAAGTGGTTAAATAACTTCTCTGTGGCCACCCACTGCCAAAGCCACACTGGAAACGCTGCTCCAGGAGGCCCCTGGGTGAGGCCCATTCCTATTATAAAGTGTTGTTATCAAGGGGCTTTTTAAAGAGAAGTAGCCCAAACCAGGAGGATGAGCCCACCAGGCAGCCTCCTGACCCAACTTCATCTGCTATGGCCCAGTCCTCTCCTCCCTCCCAGACCCTCTCCCCTTACTTAGGCCTCCTCAGAGATCTGTTCTTAGTAACTGTGAAAATAATACATTACAATGCTGTTCCCCATGTGGACTGTGTGCCCACCCCACCCCAACCCCGAGTTTACACACACCCCTCTCTCAGAATTTTGCTCATTCGGCACTTCCTCAGAAAGCCTTCTTTGACACCCCGTCCCCACAACTAGGTCAGATCCCCCCATTAGACTCTCTGCAGCGCTTGTACTTTTCCTTTGCAGCACTTCTCACTGTGGGTTATCTCTTGTCTGTCTCCCAGCTCCAGACCATGAGCCCCATTAAACCAAGGATGATGCCTGGTTGGCTGCCACAGCAGGCCCAGAGGTGTGCATGGGGCTGGCCTCAGCAAGTCACTCTGCACTCGCGTGTGCCAGGCATTGTGCTAAGAGCCATACCCAGACATCACATTCAATCCTCACAGGACCCTATGAGGGTGAGATTGTCACCTCCCTGCAAGGATGAGACCAGTGAGGCTCAGAGAGAGAAAGTAACTTGTCTGACATTGCCCTGCTAACCTGGAACACTGCTGGGACCAGTACCTAGAACCAGTTGTGAAATTTGCAGGGCCCAGTGCATAAGAAAAATGTGGGGCCTCTTGTTCAGATTTCAAGACAGACAGTGTTACAACAATTGTGAGGGCGCTTGAGCAATGGGCACCAAGTGACTTCAAGGAAGCCAGCCCTACAGGCACTCACATGTTTACCCTTCCCCGCCTCCAAGGCCAGGATCCTCCCACTGAGATGCCCGTCATTTTGGAACAGCATAGGCTTCCCTGGTGGCCTAGTGGTTAAGTGCCACTGCTGCTAACAAAAAGGTCAGCAGTTCAAATCCAACAGGCGCTCCTTGGAAGCTCTACGGGGCAGTTCTACTCCGTCCTGTAGGGTCGTTATGAGTTGGAATTGACTCGATGGCAATGGGTTTTTTGTTTTTGTTTTATATAGTCTCCCTAACGCCTGGGTTCTCACACTTGAGCATGCATCAGAATCCCCTGAAGGACTTGTTAAAACCCAGATTGCTGGGGCCCATTCCCTGAGTTTGAGGTGGGCCTGGAAATTTGTATTTCTAATGTTGGCAATGATGCTAACACCGCTGGTTAGAGACACTTCGAGAACCACTGCCCTCAGGAATGAATATTAGACAGGGAGGATTGGAACCCAAGCCTCTTTGAGGAAGAGATTTCTGGGTGAGCTGTCAGAGCCAAGGATGCCCCGTGTCCTTCAAGTCGCACTCAGGTCTCAGTCCAAAGGGCCAACCCTGCTAAGAAGGAGAGAGGATGGGGGAGGAAGGGAAGAGGCAAGAGAGGAAAAAGGAAAACTTCACACAAGTTATCTGTTTAATTTTCCTAACAATCTTGTGAAGTAGATTCTATTATCCTTATTTTAGAGAAAACTGCAGCACCAAGAGATCAATAATTTGCCCCAGGTCACACAGCCAGGAAATTTTAGAGACTAGATATGAACCATCACAAAGCTGCTTCAACCACAGCTAGCCTGAAGGTTCTCTTCCCATGACCTGCTCGGCCCAGGTGAGCAGAGCCTGAAGCCCTGGCAAGGCTTGGCAAGCACTGGTTTCCCCTCCCTCCACTGCCTGCCTGCTGGCCTTCCAAGGGCAGCCCTGCAGCACAAAGACCTGGGACTCAGCCAAGGGACTAATTGCTGGCATCGTTTCAGCAGGCTGAAGTGGCCACCCCTAGACTGTAGATTGTGCCCATATTGAGCCCCCTCTCTCTAGCCTACCCTCTGGCCACCTCCTCACACATATCCTAAGCTCCAGTCACACACTCAGATCACACCGTGCTATGTCAGAGTTAGCACAGGCTGTTCCTTCTGTCGGAAACCCTGTTGGCATAGTGGTTAAGTGCTACAGCTGCTAACAAAAGGGTCGGCAGTTTGAATCCGCCAGGTGCTCCTTGGAAACTCTATGGGGCAGTTCTACTCTGTCGTATAGGGTTGCTATGAGTTGGAATCGACTCCACAGCACTGGGTTTGGTTTTCTTTTCTTTTCTTTTCTTTTTTTTTGGTTCCTTCTGCCTGGAATAATACACTTCCCATCTTGCCTGGCTGCCCAACTCTTACACATCCTTGAAAACCCAGTTCATCTCTACCTCCCCTGGGAAGTGTTCCCTTGGAAGCTTGTTCACCCTCACCACTTCATAATGTCACCCTCTACTTCTGTGTCTGCTCCTCCAACCATGAATTCAACAGATGTTCATTGTGTGTCTGCCTGGCTCCAGGCACAGTGCAAAATGCTGAGGACACAAGGCCAAAAGTGAGCTCTGTCAGGCTAGGCTGTGGATCTGCCTCATCCCTGTATACCCACTGCCATGAAGGACAGACAGAGAGGGGGCCAGTGAGGGCCCCACGGAGGAGGGTAGTGGTAGGACTTCAGCTGGGGTCTTGAAAGGGCAGGAGGAAGTAAATTCCACATTCCAAGTCACTGTTGATGTTGGGGGGAGCCACACCTCAATGCCCTCCAAGCCTGGAGTAAAGATCTTTGGCAAAGCAGCACAAAAACCATGACCAAAGGGGGGAAAAAAAAAAGATCAAATGATTACAAGGTGTGCTATGTGCCTCCTTGCCAAGGGGACGTATTGACCATGGACTAGCCAAGAAATCAAGGCCCAGAGGGTGAAAAGAGTGAGCGCCAAGTCCCGCTTAGAAGAGGAGGTGGCCCTGGAGTGGGCCTGCAGCCTCTCGTCCCAGGAGATCTGGGTTTTAAACATCGGAGGAAGGGAGAAGGGAATGGCCTCTCCCTGAAGGACTTGTCGTGGGACGCCCCCTGGGGCGAAAGGCATTAAGGGCATACTCTGGAAAGCCACAGACCACAGAAGCCCTAGGAGCGAGCTAGTGGGATCCTGCCACCTGCCTGAGTAAGGGACGGGGGCTGGAGTGGAGCCAGGCTGGCAGAGGAAAATCTTGAGCTTGAGGCGGGAGGGAGGAAAGGAGGAGGAATGAGAAAGGAGGAAAGAGCCAGACACGCAAACACCTCCGCCTCTTCTTTCCAACCAAAACAGAATCCCCAACCAACTGAGACCTATGAGGGAGGAAGGAGGGAGGGAAAGAAACTGGGGCCTCTGAGGGTGGCTGGCTGGGTTGGCAGACCCCGGGTGGAGCCTCTAGAAGCTTCGAGGGCTGGGTAGCTCAGCGGCGGTTGGGGGATGGGGAAATGAGGAGGTCCCTCTCTCATCAGGGACTGCCCATCTTGTACCCAGAGGCGCTGGAGACTCAGGGAGAGTCTGGGCTCCACCTGGTAACTCCTACTCCTCCTTCAAGACCCCATTCAGGAACTATTTTTCCTGAAGCCCCCAGACTCCCTGTCTGGGCTCGGCTCTAGCGCTGGGCTTAGCACGGCTTAGAAAATGTTGTGGAACAGAACTGATCTGATGAGGGGAGTCAAGCATAGCCCTTAGGAGGTCTCCAGGCTGATGGGGGAGTCAAGACCTTGGAAAGCTCAAAGTTCGATGGGAAATCGAAGGTCTGCAAAGGAGGGTGCACTGCCGCTAAGGTGGCTTTGGGCTCCCAGACAATCAAGGGACTGGCAGGCACTTCAGATCAACCCACAGAGCTAGCTTTAACGGATGCCTCCTCTGTTAAGACAGGACACCACCGCTGGGCACTGGGATGGGGAGACAGGAAGAGCTGTGAAAACTGAGGACAAGAGAGGTGCCATCTTTGCCCCCCACCGCCATACACACACACACTCAGCCCTGGGGCTTAAGGTCTTCTAAGGGCTTGGGTTCTAGTCTTGGCTCAGTATTTGAACAAATCCCTCAACTTCTCTGGGTCTCTGCATCCCTCACCTGTAAACTGAGGGCTTTTCTGCCCCTGCTTCCTCTCAGGGAGGCCAAGGTACAGGACAGGCTTCTAAGAAGCTAAGACCTCAGGTATGACTCCTACTCCCACCTCATTCCCACCCCCCATTGGCATCCACTTTCCGCAGGCCCTCATTATGGTGGAAGGAGCAGGGGAGACAGAAGCTGTGGTTAGAAGAGCTAAACAGTCAGGCCTGGCGCCCAGAGGTGGAGAATGGCCCCTAAGGCAAATCCATTTCCTGTCCTGGAGGCCTTTTCTCTCCTTCCTCTCTCCCTACCTGAGGAAAACCACCATTTCCATATCCTTACCACTGTTTGAGACGCATTGTTATCATGACTTCTGACTGTGCTTTCCCTTGCAACCCTCATCCCAGTTGTTCTAAATTGCTGGACTTTGAGGGTCCTTCTTTCACTTACTGTATTTTTTATCATAGTGAACGAGCCTGCTCTGGTTGAAACCTCTACTCACTGGAGGATGTTGGGCAAGTCACTTCCCCTCTTTCAGTTTGTTTCTTAATCTATAAAATGGAGAGAGAGGAACAGTGGTGTTTACCCCATAGAGTTGTTCTGAGGATTAAAGGAGCATAGTGCCTGGTGCTTCATAATATATGCTAGCTATTATTATTTCTTGAGTTTGGTTTTTTTTTGTTGTTGTTGTTTTATTATTTCTATTATTAACATTCAACAATATTTATTGAGCTCCTTACCTGTGTTTTATTGACTATGCAAAGGCATTTGACTGTGTGGATCATAACAAATTATGGATAACGTTGAGAAAAATGGGAATTCCAGAACAATTGTGCTCATGAGGAACCTGTACATAGATCAAGAGGCTGTCATTCGAATGGAACAAGGGGATACTGCATGGCTTAAAGTCAGGAAAAGTGTGTGTCAGGGTTGTAACCTTTCACCATACCTATTCAATCTGTATGCTGAGCAAATAATACGAGATGCTGGACTATGTGAAGAAGAACGGGGCATCAGGATTGGATGAAGACTCATTAACAGCCTATGTTACACAGATAACACAACTTTGCTTGCTGAAAGTGAAGAAGACTTGAAGAACTTACTGATGAAGATCAAAGACCACAGCCTTCGCTATGGATTACACCTCAAAAAAAAAAAACTTCATAACTAGACCAAAAAGCAACATCATGATAAATGCAGAAAAGATTGAAGTTGTCAAGGATTTCATTTGACTAGGATCCACAATCAACACCCATGGAGGCAGCAGTCAAGAGATCAAACGATGCATTGCTGCAAAAGACCTCTTTGAAGTGTTGAAAAGCAAAGATGTCACTTCAAAGACTAAGGTGTACCTGCCCGAAGCCACGGTGTTTTCAATCACCTCATATGCATGTTAAAGCTGGACAATGAATAAGGAAGACCGAAGAAGAACTGATGCCTTTGAATTAATGTTGGTAAAGAATATTGAATATACCACAGACTGCCAAAAGAATGGAAACCCTGGTGGCATAGTGGTTAAATGCTATGGCTGCTAACCAAAAGGTTGGCAGTTCAGATCCACCAGGTGCTCCTTGGGAACTCTATGGGGCAGTTCTACTCTGACCTATAGGGTTGCTATGAGTTGGAATTGACTTGACGGCAACGTATTTGATTTGGCCAAAAGAACGAACAAATCTGTCTTGGAAGAAGTACAATCAGAATGCTCCTTAGAAGCAAGGATGGCAAGACTAGGTCTCACGTACTTTGGACATGTTATCAGGAGGGGCCAGTCCCTGAAGAAGGACATCATACCAGTCAAAATAGAGGGTCATCGAAAAAGAGGAAGACCTTCAGGATGGACTGGCACAGTGGCTGCAACAATTGGCTCAAGCATTACAAGGACTGTGAGGATGGCACAGGACCGGGCAGTGTTTCGCTCTGTCGTGCATAGGGTTGCTATGAGTCAGAATCGACTTGAAGGCACCTAACAACAACATGTCAGACACTTTTGGCCACCAGGGACAAATGGTGAAGAGGATGGACCCTGTCTACGTGAAACTTACCTTCTGGCAGGGAAGACAGCAGGGCCCTGCGCTGCACACTTCCAGAGGGTACCATTGCACAGACCGCTATGTGAACGGTGTCCCCTGGAAACATGCAGCACAGCAGCCCTGCAAGACGAACTCTGAACAAGTAAATAAGCAATAAGTGCCGTAAAGTGCTCCAAGGGCACAAAACGGGCAATCTGACCAGAATGAGCAGTCTGGCAAGGCTTCCCTGAGGAAGTGACATCTGAGTTGAGCTAAAGAAGCAGTAATAGCTCTGAGAAGGCGGAAGGTGGGATGCTGCATTGAGGCAAAACCTGCAGCGGGCAGACTCTGGGGGAAGATGAGCAGGCAAGGCCAGCAGGGGGCAGAGCTTGCACTGCTTGGTTACCAGTAGGCCTTAAGGAGGAGTATGGATTTTACTCTGTCGGCTCATAAGACATTGGAGGGGTTTTAGCAGGGGATTCGACACAATCTACTCATACTTTAGAGTCCTTGGGTGGCACAAACGTTCAGCTACTAACCAAAAGGTTGGCAGTTCAAACCCACCCAGAGATGCCTTGTAAGAAAGACTTGGCAATCTACTTCTGAAAGGTCATAGCCACTGAAAACTTATAGAGTGCAGTTCTATTCGCACTCAGGTGGCGTTGCCAAGACTTGGAATCAATTTGGTGGCAATTTCTTTTTTCGAAGTTATACCTTAATGTGTTCACTTTGGCTGCTGGGCAGAGAATGGAAGGGCAGAGAGGCTAGAGTGAAAACAGGGTGACCAGCTGGGGGCAGACTCAGCAACACAACTGTTCTGGGTTCAAATCCCAGATCTGCCACTTATAGTAAAACCTGGGAAAGCTGGAACCTCTGTAAGGCAGAAACCTGTCAGAGAAGGAATACTCAAATATGTTCTACTAATAAATATCGATAGAAAAGTGGTAAGACTGCACCCTGTCAAAGGTAGAAAACTTTCAAGACTTGAAAAAGCAAGGAAGTCCCATCAAGTTCTGGCTCTCACAGGTTTCACTGTAGCTGGGAAACGGCTCCAGGCCTCAGTTTCCTCTTCTATTAAATGGAGATCACAATAGTACCTAGCTCCTTGGGTTATTGTAAGGATTTAATGAGCACCACTGGCAGCACAGTGGTTAAGAGCTCAGCTGCTAACCAAAAGGTCAGCAGTTTGAATCCACCAGTCGCCTTTCGGAAACCCTACAGGGCAAGTTTCCTCTGTCCTATAGGGTCACTATGAGTCAGAATTGACTCGACCGCAGCTGTTTTTGGTTTTCATATGTAAAAATCTTGGGACAACCCCTGACCCATAGAAAGTGCTGTATAAATGTTTCCAAGAAGCCAAATTCACTGCCTTGGAGTCAATTCGGACTCATAATGACTCTGTAGGACTGAGTAGAACTTCCCCCATAGGATTTCTAAGGCTGTAATCTTTACAGAAGCTGACTGCCACATCTTTCTCCCATGGAGCGGCTTAGTGGGTTCAAAGTGCTGACCTTTTGGTTAACAGCAGAGCACTTACAAATGTTTAAAGCCAAAAAAAAAAAAGTTGCCATTGAGTCAATTTTGAGTCATAGTGACCTTATAGATGTTTGTCTGATATTATTCATGTGGGTGAGAAATGAAGGTGGCCCAGATTAGGGAGGAAGCAATGAGAGCTGATTTAGGAGATAATATTGGAGCCATTATTCCCTGTTCTAGAATGTGACTCACCTGGAGCTGAACTCACAAGGACCCACAAGGACTCACAAGGACACATCAATTGGGCTCTGAGGCATAAAGTCGATAGCTAGGACAATCTTGGAAGTCATTTCTTTAGGGAACCTTTCACATAAACAAATCATAGACAGCACAAAAGACCCCATCCTTTCCACTCTTATCTTTTTCTATTAGCACAGTGAATAGGAAGATTTGCTGGACCAATGAAGACCCTCCTGACTGTCGTTACTGAAACTTGTACCGATGATTGTTAAGAAAGACAATTCAAAATGTGGGATTACGAAGGTTTAGCAGCTTCTAATCAATCTGTGAAAAGGTGAAGGTCTCAATGGTTTTGCCCATTTATACTGTTAATATATACTGATGAGTCTGTCACATTCCTTGGAATTGAGCAGACATGGCTATAGCAGCATGCTTGTCCATTTTCCCACTTTTGTCTATTCTGTAATTTCCTTGGATTTGGGCAGACATGGCTCTGGCAGCATACTTGTCGGTGTCCAACTTCTGCCTCTTTGAATATACGCCAAGTAAATCTTGCTTTTTGCTTTACTAAACTTTGTGATGTTTTTTACCATAGAACACAGCAAGACACATGGGCAGATGTTTTTTACCCAAGTAAAGCTTGCTTTTTGCTTTACTAAACTTTGTGATGTTTTTTACCCTAGAACACAGCAAGACACATGGGCAGATGCCAGTAGTAACATCAACAGGCCTGGCAACAGGCTGGGTATAGGGAGAAAAGGGGGGATATCAAAGATGTCTCCCAGATTTCCAATTTATTGGGTGAACTGGGATGCCTTTCTCTGATATGGGGAGCCCTAAAGGAGGAGGAAGCCCTGGTTGTACAGTGGTTAAAAGTTCGACTAACTGAAAGGTTGGCAGTTAAAAGCTACCAGCAGCTCTGCGAAAGAAAGATGTGACAGTCCGCTTCTGTAAAAGACTACAGCCTTGGAAACCCTATGGGGCAGTTCTATTCTGTCCTATAGGATCTCTATGAGTCAGAACCAACTTGAAGGCAAGAATTTAAAAAAGGAGGACCTGGCTGGTTTTTTTTTTTTTTTTGGGGGCTGGGGAAGAAGAACATAAGTTCACGATAAGCTCCATTTTGTAAATGAGGCAACTGAGTCTCAGAGAGGTTATGTAATATGCCCAAGGTCACACAGATGCAGCACAGCTCAGCAGGCCTTGTGATGAGTCTGGATTTTACTCTGTTGGCTGATAAGACATTGGAGGGTATTACAGATTGAATTGTGTCCCCCCAAAATGTGTGTCATCTTGGCTAGGCCATGATTCTCAGTATCATATGGTTATTCATCATTTTGTCATCTGATGTGATTTTCCTATGTGTCATAAATCCTACCTCTAGGATTTTAATAAGGCAGGATTAGAGACAGTTATGTTAATGAGGCAGGACTCAATCTACAAGATTAGGTTTTATCTTGAGTCAGTCTCTTTTGAGGTATAAAAGAGAGAAGCGAGCAGAAAGACATGGGGACCTCATACCAAAAAAGCAACACAAGGAGCAGAGCACATCCTTTGGACACAAGGTTCCTGTGCTGAGAAGCTTCTAGATCAGGGGAAGATTGATGACAAAGACCTTCCCCCACAGCCAATAGAGAGAGAAAAGCCTTTCCCTGGAGCTGGTGCCCTGAATTCAGGCTTCTAGCCTCCTAGATTGTGAGAGAATAAATTTCTCTTTGTTAAAGCCACCCACTTGTGGTATTTCTGTTATAGCAGCATTAGATAACTAAGACAGAGGGGTTTCAGCATGGAAACTAACATGGTCTAGTTATACTTTGGAGTCCCTGGGTGGCACAAAAGCTTGGTTATTAACCAAAAGGTTGGCCATTTGAACCCACCCAGAGGCACCTTGTGAAAAAGGCCTTCTGCTCTGCTTCTGAAAGCCATTGACAACCTTATGGAGCGCAGTTCTACTCTGACACACATGTGGTTGCCCAGGCCTGACTGTTTCCATGGGCCCACAAGAGCAGTCAGATGCCACCCACTGAGCACCACTGTGTATTGCTCCATCCACTGACCTTTCCTGGATTTCCTCAGGGCCAAGCCTATGCTGAGAGCTGGGACTCAGTGAAGGGGCAGACATGGTCTCACCCTGAGGGAGCTCTCAGGTGGGAAAGCCAAATACAAGAGCACTCATGTGCAATAGCACTGTGAACCTTGATTAGATCTTGGTCCATAGTTACCAGCTATGTAAGACCTTCTGGGGACAACTGGGGAAATTTCAATATGGACCAAATAGTAGATGCAAATGAAAATTACCATTATTTTATTAGGTATGACAGTGGTACACCTATAAAAGAGGTTTTCCTTATTTCTAAGGGATGCATGTCCTAGTATTTGGAGAGGAAGTCTCATAATGTCTGCAGCTTACTTTCAAATGGTTCAATAAAAAAAGAAAATTTTAATATACAGATCTAAAGCAAATTATCAACAATTGTTGAATTGAGATAGCCAGTATACAAGCACTCACTGTACTGTTCCCTCAACATTTCTGCATTTGAGAATTTTTACAATAAAATTGAGGGAAAAAAAAAAACTACAGTCACAATGAACAGTCTCTGTATTGGGTTCCACTGCTACCTGCGGTAGCAGAAGAGGGTTCAAGAGGATGCTCCCAGAACTGAGTCTAGAAGGACGTAAAGACGTGTGCAGGCTGCTTCCACATACAGCATCTTGAAGAATCATACAGCAATCCAGATAGTGGATCTGTCACAGATGAGGAAACAGGCCCAGTAGTTGACATAACTCACCTAGAGAGGGTCCCAAGTTGGTCTAGCTTCAAAGTAGATGCTCTCAGATCCACCCATGTGGCAGGGTGTATTTCCCAAAGGTGGTGGCAACAATATCTCTTATTCTACCAGCTCTTCTTATAATGTGGCTTTAACATTTCTCTCATTGACATGTAGAGTCTACGGCCCCTCCTCTTGGAATTGGGCAATCTTTTTGTGACAGTTTCAATCAATCCAATACAGCAGACATGACATGGTATGATTTCTGAGTCTAGGTCATAAAAGGCCTTGCAGCTTCCATCTTGCTGGAACACTTGGGCTTGGAGCCCTGAGCCACCATGTAAGAAGTCTATTAGGCTTCCATGTTATAAGGAAGCCCAACTAGTCCAGGTGAGGAGACCATATGTAGATACCCTGAGGCTACATGAAGAGAGACAGATGCCTGGTCAGCATCCACTGCTCCAGTTCTCTGTGCCATCTACAATCACATGAGAGACCCTGAACCAGAACTACCCATCTGAGCTCTTCCCAAATTTCTGACCAACAGAAACCAAAAGAGATAATAAAATAAATGTGGTTTTGAGCCACTATGCTTTGGATGGTTTGTTATATGGCTAAAGATAATTGGAACAACCCATACTGAGATTTACCTGGAGAAACATAACGTGGGCAAGAAGTTGCAATTTATGAGCGAGGGGAAGCAGCAGAGCAGAAGGAAGTGGAAAGGAGGAGGGGCTAAGGCCAAGCCCAGGGCCTCCATAACATGCAGGATTCGGACCTCAGGAAGTTGTAAGATAGCTTCAAATCTAATCATTTCAGGATTATTTACAACAGCAAAAAAAAAAAAAATCTGGAAATAATGTAAATGCCAAAAAGGGGGATGAACTATGAATGTTGTTGTTATTTGTGCCATCAGTTGAATCCGACCCATGGTGGCCCCATGTGATGCAATAAAACTGCCTCCATAGGCGTTTCTAGGCTGTAATCTATAGGAGCACATCGTCAGGTCCTTCTCTCACTGGGTGGGTTTAGACCGCCAGTCTTTTGGTTAGCAGCCAAGTACTTAACCATTGTACCACCAGGGCTCCTAAACTATAGAAAATAATGTAATTGCCAAATAAGGGTATAAAGAAATCATGGCGCATCCATATGAGAAATTTTATGCGCTTATTAACAAATATGTATTCTATGATGAGTTAGTGGCATGGAAAACGCTGAAGGAAAAAATGCAGTATTCAGCATTTTATATATACTTTGATCACCATTGGGTTTGAATACACAGGCACATGTGCTCATGCACACACACAACGCAAGAAAGGGAACACAAAAATCTTTTAAACTTCTAAGTAAGGGGGTTATAGATGATTGTTATCTTCTTGTCCAAATTTTCTAAAATGTGAAGGTTTTTTAAAAAAATAATTAGTAAAAGATAAATGTTAGTTCTTTTCAATGGCCCCTCAGAACTCCTGTGGAGTCTCTCCCAAGCTGACACTCGCCTCCCAACACACACACACACACACACACACACACACACACACACACACTGCCTCTAGGACAACATAGGACTAGAACGTTAGCTCCATGAGGGTTGGGATTTTTCTCTGCTTTGCTCACTGCTGGTGCCCCAGTGCTAAAACAGCGTCTGGCACACAGTAGGCACTCAGTGAGTATTTGCTGAATGAATGAATGTACTGCATTCATCTGAGTCATGGCAGCCTCCCTCACAAGCCCTCGGGCAAAGATGATGTCTGCAGTGTCCAATATACAGCTCCAAGGAGGCTTCAGAACACCCTCAGATACACAAAGGGCTGAATGAATGATGCCTGTTACTGCAAGAAGTCCTCCCTGACCACAGTGTGGAGGTCTTGAGGGCTGCGGTCTGTGTGTGAGTGTGTGGTACCTGCGTCTGTGTGTGTGAGAGAGAGATGAGAGAGGCACAGAGAGAATGTGGCTTTCTGAGAACCCAGAGAGCTCTGTCTGGTCTGACTACCTTCTTCCTCAGGGCTTTCAGCTGTGACTTCGCCTATTTGGTCCCCTGCTTAGGCCCCAGGGGAGGAGTTCTGGAAGGCTTGAATTGCTGTGTCTTCTCTCCAGATGTAGCTTTGTTTATAAAGAAGAGAGAGAACAAGCTCCTTCCTGAAATGACACGCCCTCTGCCTGGGGGACAGTCTCTGTGACAAGCATCTGGAAGAAAAGCCAGCAGGTGGAGACCAGAAGCTTTGAGTGGGGGGATTGGAATGTGAAGTTGGGGGAGGATTGGGTGCTAGAGAGGGCAGTGCTAGATGGGAGGGTACCTTAGAAAGAGACCATCAGATAAAAGACCTGAGGAATCACTTTGCTGGAAGTGAACATGTGGCAGGTGACAGCATGTGGGGGGTGGCTGTCACAGTGGGGTATGTGACATTGCTGGAGGTGAAGGTGTGGGGGTGTGACCCTGTTGGGGTGAGGGACTGAGGATGGCAGACTGGAGGTACAGACATGGAGGGGTTGCTAGAGAGAGGAGGGCAGTAGCTTGAGCCAGATTGTTTTTGCCAAGGAAAGCTGAAGTCAGATTCTGAGAACAAATGATGGCCGGAGGGGTGGGGTAGGCCAACAGGAGATGGTCATGCCCAAAAAGAGGCAGAAGCCCAATCCCCCAAGGCTGGAGAGCAGGCAGGAACCCCTGACTCTCACCCGATCCCCACCCTGGCTGCCCAGAATACTAGCCCAGAAAGGACTGTTCACTTTGTGTGTGTGTGTGTGTGTGTGTGTGACTCATTTATTCTTTTTATTATTATTATTGTGGTGAAAATATACATAACAAAGCATGTGCCAACTCAACAATTTCTACAGGTAAGGACTTTCTACTTTTTTATAAACTGAATACCAACAGATGTGGCATCTCAGGACCATCTCAAGCATGGGCTTGTGAACTCCATGGCCCGTGCCGAGGACAGGAATGGCCAGGCCACCCCCAAAGGCTCTACCAGACCAGGTCTGGCCGTTATCCTCCAGGTCACCACACCCTCTATGGACCTCAGTGTTCCGTGTGTTCAACAGGCTAGGCCAGAGAGCTCAGGGAACCCTTCAAGACCTTACACCCCAGGGCTCTCCGGTCTGCCCTTGCCAGCTCCACAGCTGCATCAAAGACCCCAGCCCAACTCAGGCCTATGGGGCTCAGCAGCCTGGAGGTCAGAAAATGCTGAGACGAATGTCAGAGCTCAGCTAGCCTGACCTCTCAGTGACAGGTAGGGAAACTAAGGTCTAGGTCCTTGCCGAAGGTCCCCCAAGCCCAGGATGCCAGCCTTCAGGCCCTGGGCATTTTCAAACTCCACGAAGGAGCCCTACTGGGTCCCAGGGAGCCAGTGTCTGCTCAGACAGCTCTGGTGGAGCAGAAGGTAATGAACAATTTTCATTAACAGCTGCAGGCATGATGCGGGCAGAAGGCTGCCGCGGGGTCTGACTCCTCTACAGCATGTGAGGGAGCTCTTGGGAGCACGCACTGAGTCATACTTGCAGCCATGTCCCCAGAATCCAGCCCAGGGCCTGGCTCAGCGTGGGTGCTCAGTAAATGAACAAATACATAAAAGTGTGAATGGGGGATAATTACAATAGCTGACTCTTACGTAGTGCTTACTTTGTGCCAAGAACTATTCTAAGCACTTTACAAATACTGACATTTAATTCTCATGAAAACTTTAAGAAGTAGGAAACACTATTGTTCCCATTTTACAGATGGGAAAACTGAAGCAAGGAGAGGTCAAACAACCTGCTCAAGATCACACAGCTTTGAAGCCTGGCAGTCTGGTTCTAGAGCCCTAGGTCTCAACCACTCTGCCAAGCTGCCTCCCACGCTGCACCTTTACCCTTTCGTGCACTTTTGCTCCTACATCATCCTTTCTCCAATAGTCTCACCCAACACCCACGTCTCAGCTCAACTGTGTCCCCTCTTAACAGAGATCATCTGTTTTTTTAATCAGCAATTTAAAAAAAAAATTCTTTTTTTGAGGCGAGATTCACAGAACATAAAATTAACCTTTTTTTCCCAAACTTGATAGTTTTTTTTTATTGTGCTTTAATTGAAAGTTTACAATTCAAGTCAGTTTCTCATATAAAAACTTATACACACATTGTTATGTGACCCTAGTTGCTCTCCCTACAATGTGACAGCACACTCCTTCTCTCCACCCTGTATTTCCTGTGTCCATTCAACCAGCTACTGTCCTTCTCTGCCTTTTCATCTCCCCTCCAGACAGGGGCTGCCCACATAGTCTCATATGTCTACTAGAGCTAAGAAGCACACTCCTCACCAGTATCATTTTATGTCTTACAGTCCAGTCTAATCTTGATCTGAAGAGTTGGCTTCAGGAATGGTTTTAATTTTGAGCTAACAGAGAGTCGGGGGGCCATGATCTCTGGGGTCCCTCCAGTCTCAGTCAGACCATTAAGTCTGGTCTTTTTACTAGAATTTGAGTTTTGCATCCCACTTTTCCCCTGTTCCATCAGGGAGTCTCTGAAAATTCACCATTTTAAAGTGAACAATTCAGGGGCATTTAGTACATCACAGTGTTGTGCAACCACCTCCATCTACTTTCAAAGCATTTCTATCACTCCAAAGTAAAACCGCTCATCCATTAAGCAGGTTCTCCCTCTTCCTCCCAGCCCCTACCAAACAAACAAAAAAACCTGTCGCTGTCCAGTTGATTCCAACTCACAGCGACCCTATAGGACACAGCAGAACTGCCCCATAGGATTTCCAAGGAGTGGCTGGTGGATTCGAACTGCCGATCTTTTGGTTAGCAGCCGAGCTCTTAAACACCGTGCCACTAGGGCTCCCCTGCCAGCCTCTAGCAACTACCAAGCTGTGTTTCATCTCTATGGATTTATCTATTCTGGATATCTCATATAAACGGAATTGTATGTGGCCTTCTGTGTCTGGCTTCTTTTACCTAGAATAAAGTTTCGGAGGTTCATCTGTGATACGTGTTGGTACACATGGCAGCATGTAGCAATACTTCTTTTCTCTTTATGACTGAATAATATTCCAGCATATGGATAGACCACAATTTGTTCATCTATTCATCTGTTGATAGGCATTTGAGCTGTTTCCACTTCTGACTATTGTGAGTCGTCTAATGCTGCCTTTTAATCTCACCATAACCTTTAAGTGAGAATTACTGTTCTGCCCCCATTTCCCAAAAGATAGATAGCACTGAGGTTCTTTTGTGGTTGAGAAAGTGACTTGGGCCAGATCCCCCGCCTCCTAGACTACAGTGCTCTTCCCTACCATCTCGCTCCCACCAGCCACTCGCTCATCCTGTGCATCACACCTTTCCTGAGCGTCAGTTACCACATGCGGGTCTCTGAGCTGGGGGCTAGTGAGGCCAGGTGGACAGGCTCAGGCTGGCTCCACTACGGCCTGACGTTGCAGAGGCCCAGAAGCTATAGTCCCACCCAATGGGACAGGTGTCAGAGGCCTGGGCACACCATGTCCAAGAGGGGTAGAGGGACAGCAGCAAACACCTTCATTTCCTCCCTGGGTCTATTTTCCTATCCGTGAAGGGGGAAGAGCAGGAGCCAGCTTCAGAAATCCCATAGCAAGACTGTTAAGTGGAGTGGAAACTGCTGGGCTGGAAAGGGCATCATCACATAACACAGAACTCAGAGCCCTGACGGATGGAGGGCATGTGGGAGCAGGATAGACAGCAAGGGTTTCCCTGAGAAGCAATCATTTCATTTCTCAAACATAATGCACTAGAAAAAGCACTTCACCAGGAGTCCCTGCTAGCCCTTCCTATTGTGTTACCTTGAGCCAAGCCTTCGCCGAGTCTCCCAGCTCAAAGATCTAGAATTCCAGATTCTAGGTTTGGAGGAGTGAGAGGGCTTTAAAGGACCTTTCCTGCTGAAGATGACCTCTATTCAAGTTATTTCTTTGTATCAGATGGTGTGTCTGACCACTAGAGACCCATACAGGCCACCGCCTTCCTGGCCCTCCATTAAACTGCCTTCTGCCACACATTAGCCTATTAATGGGCCATCCTGGAGGTGAAGGTGTTAGAGTAGAGGCGAACAGCCTCAGCCGAGTCACCAATGATTGCTGCTGCCTTCTCAGACCGCCTGGACACTGAAAGGTTCTTCTTCGTACATGGCAGGAGACAGACACCTATTTGCTGAATGAACAATCCCTCACTGATTTCCCAGCTTCTACCAGCTGCCATCAAGTCAGTTCTGACTCATGGTGACCCCATGTGTGTCAGAGTAGAACTGTACTGCATGGGGTTTTCAGTGGCTGACTTTTTGGAAGTAGATTGCCGGGCCTTTCTCCCCAAGTGCCTCTGAGTAGGCTTGAACTGCCAACTTTTGGCTAGCAGCTGAGCATGTCAACCATTTGCACCATCAAGGGACTCCTTAGCCTCTCTTTTCTAGTCCACTTATCTACACAGCCACATAGACCCCAGCACTCCCCAGAAAGCTGTGGAGCCTTGGGCAAATTGCTTAACTTCGCTGAGCCTCAATTTTCTCATCTGCAAACAGGGCCTCTACTTCTCAGGTAATTAGGATGATTAAAAGAGAAAGTATATGCACAACACCTCAAGGGTGAAGGAGGAAAGAAAGGCTCTGCATTGGTCCTTGTTGGCACCCCACCACACCCCACCATGCCCTAAACCTCTAATCTCTCTCTGTTCCCAAGGCAAGAGGAAACGGCCCAGCCCCTGGGCTGGCCCCTGGCTGTATGTAAACATTTATGCCAAGCCCAGCCTCCCAAGGACAAGTTATTTGCTTTGCTTGTAATTAATTGCAGAAAGCCCGGCTGGGTAATAAACTCTGCTGGGGAAACATAAACAGTTTGCACAGAGCTCCAAATCCATTGTGAGGCCTGGAGAGAGAAGGTCTGTCAGGGATGGAATGTTCTTCCCAGTCTCAGCCAGAGGCAGAGAGGTGACTGAAGGTCAGAACTGGAAGGACCCCTGGAGATCATTTGAAAACGAGCAGCTGACACTGTTGGGTGCTTACCCTGTTCCAGGCACAGCTGAGTGCTTCATTTATGTGGCATGATTGTTTCCCCCACTTAAAGATGAAGCAACCACAGCTGAAAGAGGCAGGTTGACTTGCCTCAACTAGTAAGCGGCAGGGCAGGGAGTTAAGCCAGGCCTGACTCCAGGGAAGGGGGTGTAAGGGACAGCCATTCATTCAATAAAAATGTCTGTGTGCCCCTGAGCCAGGCACCCTTACCTGGGGCCACAGCCCCCGTGGCATTCACAATCCAGAGGGAGAGGTGGACAAAGCTGACTACATAATGACTTGATTCCAGAGACTGTTAAGTGTTCCCTTGCCCTCAGGGTCATAGCAGCAGTTATAAGTGGCCTTTTGTATCCAGTCCCCCAGGAGGAGCACACGGTAGGTGCAGAATGAGTGTGTTTCCTGCTAAAACTTAGGGCCATTTTCTTTGGACCAGTGCAGATTCTCACCACCAAGGTAGTGCAGTTACCATGCCAGGGCTCGGGGGAAGGAGCAATGGACAAGCAAAATACAGCCACTGCCCCCAAGCAGCCCACAGGCCACCTGGGGCACAGACAAGTACTAAAGGGCAGAGTACGTGGCAGAGCCTGATGAGGGCCATGGGGTGGGGGAGGGAGTGCAGTCAGCATTTATTAAGCACTTACTGTGTGCCCGGAGGAGTCCCCAGGCGGCACAAATGGCTAAGCACCCGAGCACTAACTCAAAGGTTGACTGTTCAAACCCACCCAGAAGCGTCTCAGAAAGAAAGGCTTGGCGATCTGCTTCTGAAAGTTCACAGCCCTGAAAACCCTATGGTGCATAGTTTACTCTGAAACACACGAGGTCGCCATGAATTGGAATCAACTTGACGGTAACTGTATGTGTGTGCGTGCGTGCCAGGCATTGTGCTAAGCCATACATTATCTCAGTGAAGCCTCACCACAACCCTATCAGGCAAGGGGAGAGATATTATTATCCCCATTTTAAAGATGAGAAAGCCAAGTTCAGATAAATTGTATGTAACTGTCCCAAGGTCACAGACCTAACAATCTGTAGCAGTAGGATTTGGAACCTACCTGAGTCCAAAGCCTGTGTTCTTTCGCACGGCCCCCATCCCATCTCTACTTCCTCCTCTCCCTGAAGGGGGCACTCATGTTGGAGAGCAACAGGAAGCCACCAAATGCAGCCACCAAGCTACCCTTCGCTGAGTTTGCAGGAGTATCCCAGCAGGAAAGGCCAGCTCAGCCAGCCCTGGCAGCTTCTCTCAGGCACAAAACCAGCCAGACTCCTCAGTCCCTTACTGAAGCAGAAAAGGCCAGCCCAGACTTCACCCTGCCCCACCCCCACAGAAGACCCCATTCCCTTTACAAGACCCCCTCCTAGGCGATTCGTACCTCACAGGTTATAAACACTTTGATCCTGTTAGCTCATCTGACCACCTCACCTAGAAGCCCATATCCTCAAGGCCCAGCCCCAGGCAGGACACACAGCAGGTGAATTCCACAGGGAGCTGACTGACTTAAACCCAGTATAAGGGCGGGCTCACCTGAACCATCTCCACGCAGCTTCCGTCAACATTTAACGAGCTCCTACAACAAGCGTGGGGCTATACCAGGCACTTTCACCTCGGGTACAATGTTTAAAAACCTTTCCACAAACATTCCAGGTAGATATTACCTCCACGTTGCAGATGAGAAGAAGTAAGGGCAGACAGTTCTTCCCAGTCATACACAGCAAGCAGGCACTGGCAGCTCAGCCTGGGCAGGAACTGGCTCTCCCAGGTGCCTCTCAGGTCCTACCTCAGCGCCGAGGGCTCTAACCATTGACCAGGGCCACGATGTGGGCGTGGACCTCCCTGAGGACTCACAGCAGACATGGCGCCAACATCTCACCCAAAGAACCACCTGTTCAGAGCAGAGGATGCATTCGAGCTTGTAGGCCTGACACTTCCACAGTTTGGAAGCCTTCTTTAACAGAAAAAGAGTACTGAACAAAAATATCTTCCTTTTGCAAATTTCACAAGAACACCTTAGCATGCGGCCCTGGAGCGTGAAGGGCTGAAGCTGAAGCTTCCTCAGCCTCATGGTGAATCCGCCTCTGGGCTGGAGGAAGGGCCCAGAGGCGATCCGAGCACCACACGCCTTCACAAAGGCCCTGCCTCCAGCCCAACAGACAGATGAGGCTCCGGAGGACTTTCCTTCTTCTTGTCACGATTTCCACTGCTACTAAACCCTTCCCTGCAGCCAGTCCAACTCTGTCTGTCTGTTTCTTGCCATGGTTTCAGAAACATAGACCACCTGAGTCCAGGGTCCACTGCAGGGTCTCCGAGCTTACACTGACAGTACCACTGGGTGTCTCTGTGATTCTGGAGCACATCCCAGAAAGGGTCCTTCCAGCCCTGGGATGGCAAGGTCAGCCTCCCACCCTGTGCCTGGAACCTTGGGCAGGCAGGAGCAATCCTGTCAAGAATCCCAGCCCCTCACATCTGTAGGGCACAGCACAGTTTGCCAAGTGCCCCCACAGCCCACTTGGCCCACACAACAGCCCTGGGAGATGTGCAGGGCAGGTTTTATTGTCCCTGTTTTTTAGAAGGGCGCAACAAGTAACACTCACTGCATACTTACTATGTACAAGGTAGGTGAAGGGGCTTTCCACAAGTGACATCTCACAGACGCCCTGGGAGGAAAGGCTGTGGAACAGGTAGGGAAACTGAGGCCTCGTTCGGAGTCTCTATACCTCAGCAGGGTGGAAATGGGCTGCAGCCCTGCTCTCCCACATTCCAGCCCGGGCCTCTGTCCAGTCCTGTCTTAGACTACAATGGACACCTCCGAGGGCAGCGGGTAGACATGCTGGAACACAATGAGCCGAGAAGCAAGACTCGCCCCCCCACCATACCAGCTACCAAGGCAGGGGAGCAGCTAGTGGCTCGTTATAGGTCTTCCTGGAAAAAGTGGGAAGAAACTATTGCCTCTCTCAGGATGAGTCAGAGGAAGAGCAATGGGCCTTGGAGGCCTGAAACCTACTTCAAAGCAATAGCCTCATTAACTCAGGGCCTTATGTTTTCTCCACAACCTGCTAAGCAACAGAGGTCCCCATCCTCACCTCCCACTGTCCACCTGCGGGACCTTTCTGACCTTCAGCTACCTCCTTTCTCACAAAACTACCTCTCCCCTACAAGCCAGCCCCGCCTCCACCCACCACTTGTTCTTGCTTGTCCGAGTCCCACTTCTGTCCTTTACTCATAATTAATTCATTCATACATTCCTTTAACTAACCTTTATGGAGCATCTACTGTAAGGTGACCAACTGTCCCGATTCTCCCAGGACTAAGGTCCCCAAGATGCAGGACCAAGAGAGTTCCAGAAGAACTGGGATGGTTGATTACCCTAATGTACCATGTGCCTGGTGCTGGACTGGGCACTGAGGATACATTGATGAACTGGACATGGTCACTGCCCTCAAGAAGCTTCCAGTCTGAGTGGCTACCACTCAAAAAGAAACCATTGTCACCTGCACCCTGCTCAGCATCTTATCCACATTATCAACCACAACTTTATGAGGAGGGTATTATAAGAAAACTGTGGTATATATAAGAAAACTCATCACCTGCCCAGAATCACAAAGCTATAGGTGACATACCAAGATTTGAACTCAGCCAGTACAACTAGATGGTGCCCCACTAGCACCACTGACTGGTCTGACAGGGATCACAACAGAGGGTTCCAGACAGAGCTGGAGAAAAATGTAGAACAAAATTTTAACTCACAAAAAAAGACCAAACTTACTGGCCTGACAGAGACTGGAGAAATCCTGAGAGTATAGCCTCCAGACAAACTCTTAGCTCAGGAATGATGTCACTCCCAAATTCACCCTTCAGGCAAAGATTAGACAGGCCCATAAGACAAAGCAAGACTAAAGGGGCACAACAGCTCAGGGGTAAGGACTAGCAGGCAGGAGGGGACAGGAAAGCTGGTGATATAGGAAACCCGGTAATACAGGAAACCCAAGGTTGAGAAGGAAGAGTGTTGACATGTCGTGGGTTGTTAACCAATGTCATAAAACAATATCTGTACTAACTGTTCAGTGAGAGACTAGTTTGTTCTGTAAACCCTCATCTAAAATACAATTTTAAAAAAGCAAAGATTTAAGCTCAGATCCAGTAAGACAGATAAAGACAGGTTCCAGCATGAACAACATTAAGATAGAAAAACAAATACATGTCTTATTTAATTCATTTTGTAGCATGTCCTAGGTGTTCAGGAAATGTGTATCAAATGAGGGAGGGAAGAAATGAAATCTATGCCTCATTTAATAATCTTTAGGTTAGAAGATCTCACTCCAGTTCAAAATGTATACATTTCCCATTGCTGGTGAGAATATATAGTGGTACAGCCACTGTGGAAAACAGTTTGGTGGTTCCTCAGAAAGTTAAACACAGAATTACCATACGACCCAGCAATTTCACTCCCAGGTATATACCCAAAAGAATTGAAAGCAGGGACTCAAACATGTACGCCAATGTTCTTGCTCAAAAGCCAAAAGATAGAAAGAACCTAAGTGTCATCAACATTCATAAATAAAATGTGGTATATATGTTTTAAAAAATATATACATTTCCCTTTTCGAAGTCAGTTTCAGCTGTTTTCTTTCAGCATCAGGGCCAGGAAGGAAGTGAGAAGAGGGAAAGAGTGCTTCTCCTTTGGGTCAGCAGCTCAGGGTTCACTTCCCCCACATTGTGTGTGTGTGTGCATGTTTGCACTCCTGCTTCAAAGCACTTCTGCAAATCTGACCGCACCCCAACTGTGTGCCAGCCCCTCTAAGGAGCTGGGGATCCAAGAGGTAGGAGACATACAAGCTGCCCTCTAGCAGAGTAAACAGATATGGCAATAGCTCACTACAATACAACGTGCCATCATCGAAGCCTGCAAGGTGTTAAGTGAGTCAAGGAGGAGGGGAATTCATTCAGCCTAAAAAGAGAGCAGAGTCAAAGGAAGGCTCCACAAAGGAGGCACCATGCTGAGAGCACATAAAATGAAGCCAGCACAAGGTGTTCAATGGAACTGCATGGAGGTGACTTCAAGTTCAACCCTAAAATATAAGCAAAATTTCACCAGTCAGAGGCGGAAGGGCATTCACGCAAAGAGACCAATTTGAGCAAGGGCACAGAGGTGTGGAAAGTACAAAGCCTATTGAGGAACATCCAAAAAAGTCAATGTAGCCAGAGAGTTGGGTGTGTGGTGGGAAGGTTGGGAAACCGGCATGGGAAGGACGTTTGGGGCAGATCATGATGGGCTTCAAGTGCCATCTAAAGAACGTGGACTTTCCTATAGGAGACAGGGAGGTTTGTAAACTGGAGAAGCACCTGGGCAGACATGAATTTCAGAAAGATTATTCAGCCAATAAGAGGCTCAGAGATGTCTTGGGGGGTTTAGACTGAGCAAAGGGACACCAGCTAGAAAACTACTGTAATAGTCCAAGCCAGGAATGGGAATTGAACTGAGTCGGGGCAGTGGGAATGGGGAGAAGGAAAGTACTTTGAGAGACCTGCATCCACCTCCATGCATGGTGAGTGCCCTGAGCGAGGGCTGCCAGGACGCTCAGCACACTGCCAACCCAGCACTACACGCTGATGGAAGCTGGGGCTGGTGGGAGTGGGCTGGCCTGTGGCCTGGGTCAGGACTCAGCCTGGGGTCAGGTCATGGTTCTTTGGAAATTCTTCCTACTAGGAAGTTTGCTCTGACCATGTTATTCCTGCAAAATTGTGAACATCAGCGCTTGCTGGGCTATTTCAAGTATGCATGCTGACTCGCTGCCCCTGGAGTCAGGACTCAAATTAATGTGAGAAATGAATGTGTGCATATTAACCACTTGATTATGATGTGGAATCATCTTTGTCATTTTTAGGATATTAAAAAAAAGAAAACGACTCTTGCAAAAAAAAAAAAAGTTATCACTGAGTTTAAAAATGCCTGCCGGTTTCTTCTACCTGCTCTGGGGCTACCTAGACCGACAATAAAATCAACCATTTGGTAATCCCTGCTAATGTGCTGGGCACTTCCATTAGCACAGATACAGAGAAAGGACTGAGACATTAGTCCCCAAGGCTGAAACACTCGCCTGAAGACACAAAGCTACAGGCAGAGGGGAGGTGAGAACCTCAGCCCTCTCCGCTGGCCACTCGGCCTCAATGTTACCAGAGACGGCCCTCCAGAGCTATAGGGCCCCTGGGAGCCTCTGGCTGCCGGTCCACAGCCCCAACCCAGAGCCATTTCTCATAAGACATGGCTTCCTGACTACTTCAGGTCCATTGGCTCCCCTGGTAAGAGTCCTCAGCGCTGGCCGCAAAAGGGCTCTGTGGGTCTCCTTTGCTGAAGAGACACCTTTGTCTCCATACAGCTGCCGGGCAGATCCCACTTTCCACGTGCCCACGGTCTCCTCATACACCTGCCCCATTTCCTCTGTCCGGGCCCAAAACATTCACTGTCGTGCCGTGTGGCAGAACTGCATTTTCCACCCTAGGTATTTTGTCCTAAAGCAGTCTGCGCTCCCAGGACACCCCTGACTGGCAGCAGGTGAAGCCAGTGCCCGACATTGTGCCTGGCACGTGGTGGGTTCGCAAACATCCCATGAAGGAAGGAAGTCAGCCCTGGATGAAAATGTCTGTCACAGAGACACAGCCAAAACAAGTGACACCCCGGATCACCCCAAGTTCACCTTCACCTGCTCAGATGTCCCCTCTTCTGAGGAGTTGCCTCTGACCCTTAACCACTGGGCTTCCTCTGCCCCCAGTGTAAACTGACCCCCATTCCCCAACTTGTGATGTTGTGATGATCTCTTTCCTCATCAGCCTCTCCCCCAAAACACTGTAAGTACCACGAGGGCGGAGACTTACCTGTTTCCTCTTTGTATCTCGAGTGCCCAGCACAGGGCCTAAGATGTGGTAGATACTCAGAGATGTGTTTGCTCATGCAACTGCCTCTGGAGGGCAGGGGTGGTTGGGTAGAAAGGATATAGACCAGCTCTGCAAACTCCTACCCGGGGGACCCCAAAAGGTACTATCCCAGGTCATCGTGTTCCTGCCACTCCAAGATCCAGGAGGGCCAGACCCCCAGCCTCTGGGAAAGGGTATAGTGTTAGGTGGGAGACAGAAGTGGAACGTCTCCTTAAGTCACCTTCCCGCTAGGAGAGAGACACGTCACTGTGGTGGGCCAGGTGACTTCAGGGGGTGTGCCTTACCTGGAGGTATGGACCTGGCACGCAGTAAGTGCCGGAGAAATGCTTGTGGAACTAAAGGGGAAAACCGGAAAACGCTGGATATTTGTCCCTCCGGCAGCAGAGAGGCCAGCTACTCTCTGGGGGCAGTTTGCAGGCAAATTGTCTCAGAACAGGGCCTGTTTCCTCTAACGAGGCCTCTCCCCTTTGCAGCTCTGCTCCCAGGAGTGTGGGAAGGAGAGGGAGGGAAGCAGGGCTCAGAGCCAACCCCAGTGGCCTGCACTAAAGAAGCACAAAGTTCTTCATGGAAATGGTGTGGGCAGCACGTACCAGTTCCCCTTCCCAGGCAGGGGGACGATCACAGTGACCTTTTGGGCTCAGTAATTCTGAGCAAGACAGCACCTTCTCCGAGACCCCTCTGGGGAGGAACGGAGGAAAGAAGCCTGGAGTCATGCTGTGTTATGTAACCAGCTTCCTTGGAGTCAGAGGCCCTGGCATGTCACAGCCCAGCACTCAGCACCAAGAGCTAGGGTAGGGCGAGGTGGCTTTTCCCCTCTTTTGCTACCTCTCCTCCAGACCTCCACAGCAGCCACACAGGCACCTCCCGCCTGGGGTTGGGAACCAGGAAGGGCTGTTGTTTTTTGAGTGTGTGAAACAGTGGTCCACTGGCTTCCCTGGCAGAAAACCAGGCTCTGGGCTCTATACCAGGGGCTGGGGGTGGGGGTCGGGGTGCTTAGGGAGAGATACCTGAGCCAAGATGCCAAGGAGGTCCACAGCCCCCTGCCCCAGGCTTCCTGTTCACCAAGCTCTCCCCACTTTCTCCTAGAGAATCTGCCGTGGATGATGGGCCAAGATGGAGAGGGCCAGGGCTGCCCCAGCACCACACTGCTCCTGTCCCTCTCAGCCTTGGGCAATCTCACTTCCATTTCCTGCCATCATCTAAGCTTCTCCTCTGGCGCAACAAAGCTTCCCAACCCCTGGGACCCAGGTGTATGCACAGTCCTGGCCAGATCAGGGAAGGGGTACAGAGAGGAAAGAATGGGGGTGGCGGGGCGGGGCAGGGGGAACTACAGAGACAGAAAACCAAGAGATCCCCTCCCAGTCTTGAATAATAATGACCTTTTATCAAGCCCTTACCCTATGCCTGCTAAATCTTCACAACAACCCCATTCTGTTATTACATCTATTTCCCAAATGAGAAAATTGAGGCCCAGAGAGCTTAAGACCCTTGCCCAAGGTCACTGAGCTAGTGAGCAATAGAGCTGAACAGCAAGGCTGGGTCTGACTCTAATCCATTTTCAAACCGTGGGCTCTGCTCTGGGGAACCCCTCCCCTACACCCTGGGGGTGCTACTTGGGAAATTCCTAGACAGATGGAAAAGACCCTGACAACCTTTGGAACAGTCACTTGCTGAGGACACTTTTTGGGAACCACAGGGCAGTCGTGAGGACAGGGCAGGGACAGAGCATAACCGAGGTCCAAGGACAGGTTGTCCTGGGGGAGGTGAGCCTGCCCTGCTACCACCAGAAGTCTTCCCCTGCGATTAACCTACACCAACTCAGTCTCAGGCTAGATCAGACTGCATACCATCTCCCCTTCTAGGAGACCTAGAGGCCAGCTGTCTGCCTACACCTGCCTGCCTCTGTTTTCCATCCTTTCCTCTTCCAGCTACAGGACAGAGAAGGAAAGAATCCTGCTTGACACATAGAGAAACTGAGCCCCAAAGAGGGGAAGCAGCTTGCCCATGGCATCACGGGAACAACAATGGAGTACTGAAGGTCCCTGTATCCCAGGCCAGAGCCCCTGCCCTCTATTGATCTCACTTGGGTGCTGTCCCCTGGTAACTTTCTCTCTGCATCTGTCTGTCTCTCTCCCTGTCCCCCCACTCTCTTTCCCCACTTCCTGCTTCCCTTTCCTATCTCTGCTTTGCAGGCTGAGTCTCTAAACCCTCCTGAGTCTCTCTTCCCCTCCCTCTCCCATCTCCTCCAAGCTTCCCCCTTCCCTCCACTCCTCTGGGCCAAGGAGCAATTCTTGGGTAGTTTAATTAGCTGATTATGACCGCAGCCTGCTGGATCCAGTGCCCAGAACTCTGGCCCCAGTAATTAGGTGGGTTCTGAGTACTTGCCCAGTGGGAAACCAATGGGGAGTTCCATGGCCAAGGGAGGGCTCTCCAGCTGCATGAAGAGCTCTTTGATCACCGGTGGGTCATTAGAAGCCATGGTCCCCTTCTCAGGCCAGGTCAGACCACACTAGAACCACTGTAGCCAGAACCAGATGTCCACCCTAAAGAGAGGAACCCCTACTCCCCCATACTACTACCCAGGCCTCACAAAGTCTAGGTGAACACTTGAGGATGGGGATGACGGACAGAGCCCACCCTCTGGGGGTAAAGGAGGGAATGGTTCCATGGCTGGGGCACTTATTTATAATCCTTTCAAGTTTCAGCTCAGGGATCACCTCCTTCAGGAAGCCTTCTCTGAGTCTCCAGGCTGCATGAGGCCCCTCATCCAGGCTCTCACCACCCCCTGTGCTTCCTTCACTCCATCATCTGATGAGCATAGATTAGAAGCTGATTAGCCTAGTGGTTAGGATCTAGGAAGAACCAGATTTCCCTGTTTCAGAGCCTAGCTCAAATCTCTGTGTAGGATTTGGACACAGAGAAAAGCCCGGATGGCATTCTATGTTGTGGGAAAAGCAGGAAGAAAGGCACAGAGGCTGGAAGGGGCCACCAATCCCCTTGCCAGGCATTCTCCTAGAAAGGCAAAGTTGGTCATCTAGTGACACCTCCCCTCCCCGCTTAGGTCATCAAGATTAATCTAATTCCTGTGGCTCTGGACCATTTTAGATATTTTGAAATCCGCAGCGATGTCTCATGGTCCTTACCAGCTACACTGTCCACCCCTCAACTATATCTTCTCCCAGGGAAACACCTACATTCAGCTTCCTTCACTTAGCAAATATTTATGGAGCTCAGTGCCATGCCAGGTCTGCACAGGTGCTGGGGACACGTGGACCAAGGCCAAGTGTCCTTGAGGTGTTCCTGGCATCATACAGAGAACATCACAATTGTACAAATAACCAGGACCCAGGCAGGCAGGGAAGGATAAGTGCCACGAGAGGGACAGATGATGGCAGAAAGGTCACAAAGCACTTGCACGTCAACGAGGGCTTCCTGGAGGAAGGAACCATGTGTGACCCATGCCTTGAAGAACAGGAAGGGCATTGTGTAGGGTCAGGTAACCGACGACATAATGAGGGCCAATGATAAGACAGACTTGTGCGGAGCCCTTTGGGGTCTCATACATGCATCAGTGTCCCTCCTGGTTGCATAGCCTTTCACAGTCTGGTGAGCGGGGCAGACCCAGTAAGAGGTCATCCTAAGAGCTAACACTCACATAACACTGTGCCAGGGGCTAGTCCACATGGTTTACATATTTTAACTCATTTAATCCTTACAACAACCTAGGCACAGGCACTATCACCACTACATTTTACAGATGAAGGAAGTACAGCAGGAAAAAAAAAAAATTTTTTTTTTTTTTTTAAGTAATCATTTTCCCCTAGAGTTGGGGTTTGAAACTGCGAAATCAGGTTCTTCCTGGATCCTAACCACTAGGTGGTGAATCAACCTCTGATTTATGCTTCTCAGATGATAGAGTAAAGGAAGCACAGGGGGTGATGGGAGTGCAGAGGAGGGGCCCCATGTAGACTGGAGACACAGAGAAGGCTTCCTGGAGGAGGTGATCCCTGAACAGAATCTTGAAAGGAAGAGGGGGAAGGGTGTTCATATGGAGGGAACAGCCTGAGCTGAGTCAAATGAAACCACGAATGACCTTTCAGTTACTACAGATACTTTGACATTCCGGGAAGGGCAGGAGGCAGCAGATGAGACCCCAGAGGTGGAGTGTCCCTGGCTCGAGAACCTGATTCCATGGGAGAGAGCACCACTCTTTCAAGCAGGAGTTGACCCCTTCCTAGCCTTCAGCACTTCCACCCCACCCCCATCCACTGCTCCACAGTCGGCCTTGGTCCCACTGGTCTGTAGTAGGTGCCTGAGCTGCCCCGCTCCACTGCTGGCCCCCCCAGAAGAAAGGTCACCCTCCAACCCACCAGAACCTCCTAGAGCATAGAAGGCAGGTGACTCAGGGAGAACGGCCTCACACATGCTGGTGGACTTGACTTCCAGAGGGACACCAGGACCCAGAGAGGGTCATTTCTGTGCCCAAGGTCACACAGCAATGAGTAAGCATGAGCACATACCTCTGGGACCCTCCTGAGATGGTGTAGTCCAGCGGTCCACTCCTCACCCCCTCCTCTGGTCCTTTGCCAACACTTGTCCATGTCCACTGATTGTACAGGCTGGGGGAGGTGGGGAAGCTGCTAAAGGACCAACAGGACTCTCTGTGCGGCTGGAGGCCCAGGGCCAGCATGAGAGGGACTCCTGCCTCACCTAGACCCACACCCACTCTGAGCCCTGAACAACATAGTCTCTGGACCTCTGGGTGAACCCTGCAAGGCCACTGAACAGCCTGGATGTTGAACTTGCCTCCTACTGACTGACATTGGCCCATAGCATGCTACTTACTTGAGGCTCTTTACACCAGCAGACATATCCCTCTCCAGCGGTAGGGGGACCTATGGTCAGCTGTGGTCTCACCCCACAGCCTGGCCCAGCCTGAGACAGAGGAAAAGTTGCTCAGTTGCTGTGGTGACCTCAGTCACACAGAACACCGGGAAACTGTCTCGTCCCGTTCCTGGGACCTGGCCTCCTGGGGCCCTTGTCTGGCATGAGCTTTCTTGGGAAGGAACAAGCAGTCCCTCTGAATTGGGACTAAAGATGGGGCCAGTCCCAGGAAGGAGGCCCGTCTCCTGAGAGATGACCCAGCCAGGGCCTCTTGGGGAGGGAGAGAGGGCGCTGGGACAAGAGTCCTTTGTTCCCCTCTCAAAAGCAGCTACCCTGTCCTGCCCACCCTCTGTTCTACACCCCCCTCCTAAGACTCAAGCCAGCTCTGGGGTATGACTCATCCTGCACTCAAGAAGGAGGGTGGGAGGCTGCCCAGGAACCAAGAGAGATGATACCTGTTCTAATCCCAGGACTTGTGCAGGAGACATGGCCTCACCTTCGGAAACCCCCACTCTGATATGGGAGAATGGCTCCCACCTATAGGAGCTTGTCTGATGGAGAAGACATAGGCCTCATCCTCAGAGGCACCCAGTCTGATGGGGAAGAAATGGTCCCCATCTTCAAAAATTCCAGCCTGATGGCAAACACACAGCCTCTTCCATCAGCTTCCACTCGGATGTGGAAGACATCCCCCCTTAGGAGTCCTCAGGCTGATGGGGGAGAGACAGACCTCATCACCAGAAGCCCCATTCAGATGTACAACTCCCCCAGGAGTTTCCAGTCTGATGGAGGACTCCTGACCCCACCCCCCAGCTCCCAGTCTAATGATGTTTCATCTGGTGGGAAACATGGCTTCCTTCCATCCTTAGAAAGACCTAATTTCACACTTAGGGAGGCCTTGGGCTAAGAGCAGAGGCAAGAAGGGAAAAAAGAGTTCAGTCCAAACCCCAACAAGCCTCTGCCAGGCATCTCCTATAAACCAGACCAGGAGGGAGATAGTGGAGCAACCAACAGGAAATAAAAATAGCTGGAACCACAAGGAGCTCACCAATTGGGGAACACAGACACCTGGGGTGTGAACAAAGCGCCTTGAGAGCTCCACCACTCCAGCCCCCAAGGCCTGCTTGCCAAGGCGGCACATACCTCAGCGGCCTCTCCCCTCACACTCCCGCACCTGCACCCAGTACCTGCACCTGTGCAGACACTCGTCCTTCTGTCCAGAACACCCTCGCCCACCTAGGCTGTCCTCAGGCTCCAGAATACAGCTCAGGGTTCACCTCCCCCAGGAAGCCTTCCCCAAGGCCCCCAACCAGGGTTAGATGCCCCTCCTTTCAGAGCTCAGCACCGCCTTGCCCTGTGACCAACTCACACTGCCCCCGATGTGCGTCCCCCCCACCACTACCTTTAGAGTCTTTTGTGCTGAGCCTAGGAGGAATGCAGGCAGCAGGCTTCTGCCTCAGGCCACAGGCCACAGGCAGAAGAGGGGGTGGATGGGATGGCCCCTCCCAGATCCCCATCACCCCCAGCCCAGGGCCGCACACCCTGCCTCCAAGAGGCCTACCCCCAGCTCCAGGCATGCAGAAAAACAGGGTCCTGTCCTATACGATAGACAACGATGCTGGTGAGGAGTGAACTTCGTGGCTCAAGTAGACACACGAGACTATGCGGGTGACTCCTGTCTGGTGGCCAGATAAGAAGGAAGAGGGGGACAGGAGTTGGTTGAATGGACACGGGGAGTACAGGGTGGAGAGGAGGAATGTGCTGTCTCATTAAGGGGAGAGCAGCTGGGAGTGCACAGTGGGGTGTGTATGGCTTTTTGTATGAGAGACAGGCTTGATTTGTAAACTTTCACCTAAAGCACAATAAAAAAAGAAAGGGGGTCCTTTCCCCTCTCCCCCTCCTCTGCCTGTTGCAGTCCGGCTCTACCCTCACCAAAATCCCTCTCACCAAGGTCACCAGTGACTGCCTTCTGACTAAATTACAGGGGCCTTTCTCAAGCTCATCCACTGTTGGTCCTTCCCTGCTTTTTTGCTCTTAGGACACAGCCTCCCCTCAATTGCCTCCTACCTCTCTGGATGCTCCTTTTCTACCTCCTATTGGAATCCTTTGTATCTTATCTGCTCTATCCAAGGCCTCCACTGTCCCTGACCATCTTCTTTATGTACTTTATACGCTCTCCTGTACCATGTCATCCACTGTCCGAAGCCAGCTGCCATCTCTACCCTGAAGACTCAAATCCCTGTCTTCCACCCTGACTCCTATCCTGAGATCCAGACCCATCTATCTAGCTGCCTCCCTGTATCTTCCCCAACAGCCTAAAGCTGGCTGCCCTAGCTCCCTCACCAACGTGCCCCTCCCTGTAGGCCCTAGTGAGGTAGTCAGCATGGTTACTCTGGCATCAGTGGAGGGTGGCCTGGTAGAGGCCAGGAGGCCATGACTCCCACCCAGCCTGTTCCTCCATTACCACAGCCCTGAGGTGAGCTGTAACCAGCTCACCTTGGCAAGCCCAAGGCTTGGGATCCCTGAAAACCCATGCTAGTGGGAAGGCTTTGGCAAGGAGGCCCAAACTTGGAAGAAAGAGGGCTATGGAGAAGTCTGAAGTGCAGAGGCCAGCCAGAATTGGGGATCAGATACAGTGGGCCAGGCTCAATGCTCCTGCTCCTAGTAGCCCCAGGAGCAACTCTGGCCAAAGCCACAGGACTTCCCCATATTGCAGCCCAGATGGGTCACACTGGACATAACCACCGAGAGAGACGACAGCCAAGGTTCACAGAGAGCTGGTGATTACATGTTCCCATCACACCCGTACTCTTCCCCCCTCCCAGAAAAAAGAAGAATTCATAAACATCTGCAGGAAAGGAAATTCCAGTCCATCCCATTGCCTCTCAGGAAGTTCCTCCTGCTGTCTAAATCTGATCCTTCATGCTACCAATTGAGTTGGTGGAAACATCCCAGTAGGGACGTACAACTTTAGGCTAGGGGTGCAGTGGTAGGCCAACTGTGAGCCAGACAAGCTCCCCTCCTTTGGGACAAAAGTGTGGAGCAGCAGATAGTTTTGTGGACAGACAGGCCTAGGTTCAACCCTCACTGGCTGAATGACAATGGGCAAGTTATCTTGCCTTTCCTAGTTTGTCCCTTGTCTGTAAAATGGGAACAACAATCCCTACTTTAACTGGATCATTGGGAGAATCAAATGAGATTATGCATATAAATCTCCTGACACATACCAGAGACCCACCACAAGTCCAGTCAACAAGCAAGACTGACAGATTCCACCTTCTTAATATTTCTTCTCAGCTCCATCCTGCCCAGAGCCTTAGTTCAGATCTCATCTTCTCTCAGGTTCCTCCCCACCCTCCTCACTGGTCCCCTGCTTCCAGCCTTCCCCTCCCATCTACTCTCCATGCTGCTGCCAAAGGCATCTCTCTGAACCAAAAATCTGCTCCTATCCCTCCCCTGCCTCACACTCTTCTCTGAATCACCACTGACTTCAGGAGAAAATTCTCTCTCCTTACTTTGACATTCCGGGCAGCGGGTGACTGGCCTGTGCTTACCTCCTAAGGCCCATCCACCACCCCCAGCCCAGCCCCCAGGCTGCACTTGTTGTTTCATGCCTCCAAGCCTCTACACATCTGTACCCTCAACCAGGAGTGACGGCCCCAGTGCTACCCCCTGGCCCCCCTATCCTTCTAGACGAACTCAGTAGCTCCAAGGCCACCTCCTTCCCAGGAAAGCTCCCTTCACCATGCCCGCTGCCCAGGTCTGGGTTGGGGACTCATCCTTAGGCCTTCCATGGTGCGTGTCACCCTGCATCATAATCACCTGCTTTGTAGGCGGATGGAGTCAGTCATCTCTGAACCCCAGGCCCTGGCACTCAGAAGGCTCTCGGTCAGCATTTGTTGGAAGAATGTATGATTGGTTCCAGAGCACCGTGTTATAGCAATCATCATAATAGCTACACTGGATTAGTCCCATTCAGGTCTTTGTCTCTTTCACCCTTGGTCCTGGGAGTTCCTAGAGGTCAGTGGCAGTTTCTGATTAATTTGTATTGTCACTTTCATACAGGGGGTGCAATCTGAGGCAGAGGGATGCACGTGATGGCTCCTGATCCTTAGAGTATTGGGTATTGGCAGTTCCCTCTTCTAAGTCATCAAGTAGAATCCTAAGGCTTAGGAAACAAGGCAGGGCATGGCCCATTATTGATTTTGCCCTTTTCTACCAAATTACTCAGATTACCTGTCTGGAAAGGGAGAGAGAGGCCTCCTGGGACTGTGGTGGTGGCTGAAGGGAGGATCATCTGGTGGAGTTTAGCCAGGCCTTGGCTCTAGACTTCAGTCAGGGCCATCTTTCCTCCCAGTGGATTCAGTAAGCGCAAGGAATCCACACACTGTGAACTCAATAAGCACAATTCACAGCTCCAATTTACAGATGGGAAAACTGAGGTCCAGAAAGCTGAAGGCAATTGCCCAAGGTCCCCAAGTTTCTGTACCGAATTAGAGGCACAGTGGAGGAGTGATGGAAAAAGCCCTGGCTCCAGAGACAGGGTCTCCAACAGGTGCCCATTGGGGCCTGACTGCTCATGGTGAACGCATTCTGCCAACAAGCCAGCAGGGGAGCAATGACACTTCTCCGCAAGTCACCAAGAGGCAAACCAAGGCCCAAGAGGGGCTGAATCACCCTGATCATGAAGCAGCACTGGCGGAACAAAGGACAGGAGCTGTGACTCCTGGCCCCCACTGTGTCCTGCAGGGAGAATGCAGGAGTCACACACCCTCCTGCTGAGGACAGACAGCTGGACCACAGTGCTGGCCAGGCCTTCTTTGATGGAGAGTAGCCATCAGGGTGAATGCAGATGCTTTGTGATCTTCCGCAGCTTCCCCCATAAGCCTGGGCCCCACACACAGAGCAAGGTACGCCACCCTGTCTCCCAAACCCAGGGCCCATGAGGGGCTTGGCAATGCCCAAAAGTGAGCCACAGAGAAACGGAGCAGGTGGGTTCCAGCCTCTACCCTGCCTCTGACCCCTCTTGACCTTAGGCAAGCCAGGTGACCTCTCTAATTCTCCAGTTCATCTTTTGGAAAACGGGAAAAGGAAAATTAACCTCCTGGAAGAGCTGTCAGGAGAATGGTGGAGAAGCAGTTTCTAAACACTACAAGGATAAGTTATCTCTGAGCCTCAGTTTCTTCTTCCAGAAAATGGAAATAATTTCTGTAGGACCTTTCTCCTGCTACTGAGATCTCAGAAGGCAGTGGGTAAGAAACTGCTTTGTCAGTGGTCCGGAAGGTGACGACCACTAGTGCGGTTTCTCTCTAGTCCGTTAGCTCCTTCCGGGAAGGAATGCATCTTGCAAGTCTTTGACCCCACACTGTGCCTAGTACACAGTAGGCTCTCAATAAATAATTGCTGGAAAGAAGGAGAGAGAGGGAGGGAGGGCTGAGGGAAAGAGAATGGAGGGAGGGAGGAGAGGGGGGAGAAGTGGGACCGGGGATAGAAGGTAAAGAAGGGACAATTGAAAAAGTCCAAGTAGCAAAAAGGGATAGGAAAGAGGAAGAGACAAGGGAGAGGCTGCTAGCAGAACCTAAGGGGGTGGAAAGAGTGGTAGAGATAGAAGCAGGGTGACAAAGCTGAATACCAGACCAGGGCTTGTCTTGGTCCCACAGGGCTGTTCCCAGGGGCTACCTTGCCCCAGCCCCCGCCCCTGCCCCTTTTGTCCCAGTTTCCCGTTTCAGATGCATAACTTCTCCGGTTCCTAGTCTAATCTCCTAGGGCAGGCTCCTATCTAGGAGCCCCTCTCCCCATCTCTAGCTCAAAACAGATCCTGGCCAGCCACCCCAGGCCTCAGGAGGTCAGAGGGAAAGGAAAAGAGTCCATAGGACCTGTTTTTCCCAGGCTCCAGGCGAGGCGCCCCCACCCTGTATGATGTATATGTGTTTCCATTTCTTACCATGTGGGGACTGGAGGGAGTGTGTCAGCAGCCCCGTGGTCGCTTGCTGGTGCCTATGGGGTGCCAGTCTGTGTGGGCATCAGTCTGACGTGTGTCTGTGTGGGTCAGTGTTGGTGTGGTCTTGCGTTCCACCGTGTTGGTGAGATCTGTGCTAGCACAGGTGTGTCTGGTCAGTGAGGGTGACAACGCGTGTGCCAGTAAAAGTATTACAGTGAGTGCAAGTGACAGTGTGCATGTGTGTCACTGAGGGCCAATGTTTGTGCGCCAGCATGAGGTATTAATGTTTCTATGTTTAGGTGTGTACCCACCTATGCCAGCATGACTGTCAGCATGAATGTGTTGCCAAATGTATACCACAGTGTGTATCTGGGAGTGTGTGACAGTGTGTCACTATATGTGATAAGTGTGTGACAGTGGATGTCATTGTGTGTGCTGTCATGAGTGTGCCCATGAGTGCGTGTGCCCCGTGTGTCCACATGAGTGTGTGCCATTGTGTGTCAACCTGCCCCCATGCGTCTCTGCGCCTGCCTGGCCAGGACTGGGTGTCAGCGCGTGAGTGAGTGTGTGTGTGTTTCGGTAAGGAGCCGCGAGGCAGCTGGGGCGGCCCGGTCCTCACCCTCTGGGTACCCCCGCCTGCGGCCCCTGCCAGTGACCACACAAGAGACCCCTGGCAGAGGTGAGCAGGGTCCCGCGGACTCAGGCGTCAGCGGTCCTGGAGTGACTGCAAACGCAGCGCCAGGACGCGGACTACAACCTTCGCCTCTGCTATCGCCTAGGCCGCCCCCCCGCGCGCCAGACCAGGCCACCGATAGCACTCACCGTGTCCCTTTGTCGCCCATGGTCCGTGGCGGCGGCAGGGAGGTCCACGGCTTCAGCGTACCGGCTGGAAAATCCCCGGCCGGCAGGAGGAGTGCGGGCCAGCCCGCTCCCGACTGCCTGCTCCGCCTCCTCTGCTCGCCCGGCCACCGCCTCCTCCCCCGCCCTCGTCCAGGTCCCCGCCTGCAGCCCAGCAGCGCCGCGCCGCGCAGAGCCCCGGCCGCGGCCAGGGGCGTGGAGCCGACCGGGGTGTGTCTGTCCGTGTGTGTGTGTGCGTGTGTGTATCTGTGTGTGAGTGCGTGCGTGTGTGTGTGTGCGCGCGCGCTCGCGCGTGCACCGCCCAGAGAGCCGCGAGGGCAGGGCAGCGATACACGTCAGGGCCCCGAGGTCTGCATTTGCCGGTATACAAGGGTGCGTGCCCAACTGTGTGCGCGTACGTGTGTGTGTGCGTGAAGATACACGCCGGCTTGGGTATATGTGTGCGGTGTGTGCACACGAGAGTATATGTCGCCTTGCAGTGCGTGGACACGGCGGTGTGCGCGGGCCTATTTGGGAGTGTATTTGTGTGGATGGAGGAGTGTGCACGTCTTCATGCAGTTGTGCGTGTGTACGCACTGCCGTGGGTACTAGTGAGCTGTCCCGCGCACACTGGAGACAGCCTTTGTGTGTGCTTGTGGGTGGAAGCCGAAGGTCGGCGCACCCCGGGGCCAAGCCCCTGGCGGCGCCCCCCGGCGGGGGTGAAGGGAATTGGCTTGAGACTCCGCATGCCTGGCAAGGCCCTCGCCCTACGCCACCCCCTACTTGAGAGATAACACCCAACCACCCAATAGAGGCAGGAAGAAGGGACAGAGAGGGCAGGCGAAAACAACATCGATATTGGGGAACTGATGAGGGTGGAAGGGGGCGGGAGGCGAGCAGGGCAGCGGGAAGAGGAAGCTGTGAGAGGAGAAGATAAGGAGTATGTGAAGGGAGCAAAGAACCTTCGGGGCTGCGAGCCAGGAGGCTGGCCTGGCCCGGTAGCGTCGTGGAAGGCGCTCTGGTCCAGCTCCACCACCAGCTGTTGGTGACCCTGGACAACAGGCCTCTCAGTGCCAACTTCCAAATCTTTAAAGTGGGAATACCAATACTGTCCCTCAGAATTGTTCATAGATTTAAAAAATTTGCTTGTGTTTGCTGGACTCCCCCTGAGGGCCTGGCACACGGTAGGTACCCAGTAAATGTTGGCTTATCCCTCTCCAGACTTCTTGGTGTCCAGGGAAATGGCTGGCTGAGACCCTGATTTGTAGGTAGCAGGAGAGTGTGAGGTCTTTTCCACCCCTGCTCTGCTGGGATTTGGCTAATTGGCCCTGATGGGTCCCTAATATTGGCGTATTAGTGGGAGGAAAGGAAGCTATCATTTACTCTGATGCGATTGTGGGTCTGTAAACATCTCCTGTAATTATGCTCAGAAGCAGTTACCTATGCTGGTTTTATATATAGTTGGGTAATGATATCCCAGTATAATTACCATAATTATGTCTAGATTGGGAGGGGTGGACTGATGGGCAGGCAGGGTGGTCCAGGCTCCAGGCAATGCTAGGTGCAAGGAGAGTGTGCACTTAGGCCTAGGACCCTCCTCCAGGCCTTGACCTCTGGGCCCCATTCTCCTTCCAAAGGGAAAGAAGGGGAAGCCCCTGCTGTTTCTGCAGTGGTCAGGAATCTTGAGAACAGCAGACCAGAGTTCTCCTATGATGACAAGAGACTCACTGGGTGAGCCAGAGAGGACCCTAACAGGATGCACAGGCCAGGTCTTGCCACTCTCTGCACCCCAAGTTCCCCACTTCTAAAGCGTGGGTTCGACCAAGCCACATGGTCTCCAGTGGCTCTCCCCATGCTGATGCTAAAGCACCTTTGAACTTTATTTAAAAATTCAGGCAGACTTTTTTTCCTGTCCTTTTTTTTTTTTTTTAATTGTTATAAAAATGCATGCAATACATTTGTCAGCAAATTCTTAATTCCACTCAATAAATACTTATGTTCATTTTACTACAAAAATCACATTTTTAATTACGTTCAAGTAAAATAAACAGTCTAGGAAGATGCATCAGATGGTTTGGGGCTCCCCGCCCCCACACCCAATCCAGAACAGCTCTTTCCAGCCGGTTTGAGAAGCCTGACTCTAGCATTGTAGGGACATTGAACAGATTGGCAGACTGTGGAGTCAACAGTCAAGGTTTCCAGTACATCTCCACTAGCCTGTAAACTTCATGAGGGGGTGTATGGTGTGTCTGGCACTACTTGAGGCTCGAAATTATGTGAAATAAATATTCTTTCCCCCATTTTATAAATGAGTGAATGGATGCTCAGAGAAGCTAAGTAATTTGCTTGAGTCCATAGCCTCCTTTGGACCTCCCTTCCTTGTGCCCTCCCCAAAACGGAGCTAATAAATAGTAGACCAGAATTTAACCCACAATTTATTCTTCATTCGATAACAGTTTATTGAAGACCCACTATGTGCTAAGCATGGTTCTAGGAACTTAAAAATCAGTGACCAAGAAGACAAATGTGGCTTTCATTTCAATGAGGAATCTAAGCTGGGGGAAGAGGAGTAAGAAGAGTATTTTGCTTTACCTGTCAAGCTCTGTTGTTGTTGTTGTTAGATGCTGTTGAGCCTGTTCTGACTCACAGTGACCCTATGCACAACAGAACAAAACACTGCCTGGTCTTGCACCATCCTGGCAATTATTGCTATGCTTGGGCCCATGGTTGCAGCCACTGTGTCAATCCATCTCATCGAGGGTCTTCCTCTTTTTCGCTGGCCCTCTATTTTACCGAGCATAATGTCAGTCTTCAGGGATTGATCCCTCCTGATAATATGTCAGGCTCTATGGAGAATGTATTCTGGTATTACCTGTAAAATCAAAATTAATATACACTTAAAAATAGTGACATTGAGGAGAACTCTATAAATATAAATAACTTGATTTAAGACAGTAATAAGTATTATGAAGAAAATAAAATGGTAATAAAATAGAGTGCCTGGGGGCCAGTGTACTTACAGAAAGGCTCTTCAAGGAGATGACATTTGGGCTAAAACCTGTAGGTAAGGAACCAGCGATGTGAAGAGTCAAGGGAAGAGCTTCCCAGGAAGAAGGAGCAGCAAGTACAAAAGCTTGGCCTTTCTAATGGGCAAGAACAAGGACTATGTGGCTGGATTTGGGTGAACAGGGAAGGAAGGAGTGGTAGACCAGAAGCTGGCGGGGGTCAGATCAGGTAATGCTTTATAGGTGCGGGTGAGGAGTCAGGGAGCCAGTGGAGGGTTTAGGCAGGAGTAACAGTATCTGCTTTACATTTTAAAGGTCACTCTGGCTGTTGAATGGATACAACTTGGATTGAGACAAGAGCAGATACAGGGCGCCACATTATTGTAGTAGCCAAGAAAGAGTGGGTGGTGGTTTGGGCTAGTATGGTGGCACAAAAATGAAAAGAAGTAAGAAGTTCAGATATATTTGGAGGCAGAGCCAACAGCACCTGCTGAGGCGTTGTCAGTGGACTGTGGAGAATCCAAATGACTCAGAGATTTGGGGCAGGGCCTGTTTGTTCCAGCGTCCACACAGGCTACATCCCCACATACGGGAAGTGAGGTTGTGAGGACTGGAGTACTCCTTCCTTCCCATCTCAATCCATTTCTAATGCATCCTCTAGCTGAACACCAGAGTGATTTTTCTAAAAGGCAAAAGGATTCTATTACTGAGGTCCATAGGAGTTGGTCATCTCCGACTATGTCTCGACTTGGGCCAGACATATGCCTGAAATTTACCACTTAATAATAATCCCTTACCCAAAAAAAGAGAGAGAGAAATGAAGTATTATTCCTGCTTCATATATGAGAAAGCAGAGGCTTTAAGAGGGAAAGGGCCTAGGCCAATGATATAGTAAATGAAAGGTAAAGATTGGGCTCAAACCCAAAGCATCTGCTTACCTGGTCATGTCGTTGAATGTCAGATTGAAGAGTGGATGGATAGGTGGGTGGATGGGTAAGTGGATGAGTTTTCAGCTCCTTGTTCAACAAAGGATTTGAGGTTGACAGCCCTTTGAGATGTTAGTAGATAAGAAACTAAGGACCTTCACCACCTCTGCCCCAACCGCAAATCTGGATGTCATCCTGGACACCTCCCTTGCCCACTTCAATCCGTAGCAACCCAGTCCCAGAATTCTCCCTTGTAAATATTCCTCGGTAAAGCTGGGAAGCAGGCAAGAGCCCATGCAGAGCCTGAAGCGTCATGCTAGGGAATATGATCTTTACCAAAGACCAATGAAGAGTGTTCGAAGGATTTTAAGCAGAGCAGTAGCATGATCAGACACGTGTTTTGAGATGATCACTCTGGCTGTTGTGTGAAGAATGAATTGGACCCGAGCCAGAGTGGTTGCAGGAGAAGAGACCAATTAGGAGGCAAAGTCAGCAGATTAAGGGAGGATGGTAACTGCCTTTCAGGGAGAGGACACATAACAGCTGTAAAGCCAGGGAGGAAGGAAAGGGCATGACACTTTGGGGGAATTCAGAGCGATCTGTGGCCAAAGCATAGAGAGGGTGGGGGAGGGGCTGGGAAGAAAGATGGCAACCATATCCTAAGGAAGTAGGCTCAGAGACTGGGCAGCTTCGGGCTATTTTAGGTTTGTCTAACAAGATTCCATTCCCCATTTCCTTGTGGTGGAATCATTGGTATTTATCGTTAGCTGAACAATTCAAGATTCTCATTTGTAATCAGCAAAAACCAGTTCTGGCTGGCTTAAACATAAAACGAATTTATTGGCAAGATATTCGGGCAGCTCCTCTGCTGAACAATGGACACAACTCACACCCCCACTACTGCCAGCACCAACCTTACCCCACTGCTGCCCCAGAAACTAGATATGGCCTCTGCCATCAAAATGGATTATTTGCTGGCCCTACACCCTTAAATCAATATCCCCAGTGCATCTGATTGGCTCCGCCTAGGTTCATATGACCCTTCTCTTGCTATTAGGGACACTGAGAAACTATGTAGCTGGCATTTGTGACATCCGTACTGGGAGGACACATATGGTGGAGAATTCTCCAAAAATAAGAAAGGATTTTAGAGAATGCGCAGCCAAAAAAACACAGATGTGCACGTCACTGGGAAATGCAGCTTGAGTAGATTCCTAATAGTTACAGTAAGAGCTCAGGGCTAGGAGGTGCAATTAGGGGTCAGATATTCTTGTTCAGGTTGCCTTAGTAATTGGTAGCTTTTAAAAACAGTGCTTCCCATTCCAGCAATAGTGGAGTACCTTGTATCAGTCTAACATTAACAATATAAACTTTGAACAAAATACAAAAAACAATATTTGAAGGCTCTGGAGAGCAAACAAAACCGGTCAAAAACTGGAGGGAACTCTACCTTTGAAAGATGGGAAACTTACTGGGCGAAATCCACTTTTATATGCTTTCTCCCTGAGGATATTCCTCAGTCTGTGCAGCACAGGGAAGCTAGAACTCAAATAGAAAGCTGCAGCCTTAGTGACTTGAGGTATCAGAGGATCAAATTTGGGGCCACCAGATGGTTACAGCATGTTCTTCCCTAGAAAATAGTACCAAAAGAAAATGGAAGGTGTTGGCACAGGACAGGAACCATCCCCGAAGACAACTCATCAGACATGAAAGGGACTGGTCAGCAGCAGGGAGAGAGGTGCTGATGAAGAGTGAACTAATTATATCAGGTGGACACTTGAGAGTGTGTTGGCAACTCTTGTCTGGAGGGGGGATGGGAGGATAGAGAGAGAGGGAAGCCGGCAAAATTGTCAAGAAAGGAGAGACTGAAAGGGCTGACTCAAGAGGGGGAGAGCAAGTGGGAGTAGGGAGTGAGATGTATGTAAACTTACATGTGACAGACTGATTGGATTTGTAAATGTTCACTTGAAGCTTAATAAAAGTTATAAAAAAAAAAAAAAGATTACAGCCTAGAAAACCCCACGGGGCAGTTCTACTCTGTCACATAGGGTCACTACGAGCCGGAATCAACTCAACGGCACCTACCAACAACAGTATTTTTCTTGGAGATAATATATGTGAACTATCTATAAGTAATCAGAATGGACCTAGTTTTAACTCTTATAGTTTTTATGTTACTTAAAATATTTAGCCAGATCTGTCATTTGGAAATTACTGAGTGCATTGGTAGGAGAGCGTGCTTGTTGAGAGAAAGAACGTAGGTTTTAGGCAGGTGTTTGGAGAAAGGGAAGAAATGAATCACTACAGTAAGTTTATAAAACCAAGTCAGATGCAGAAGTTTTGCAGAGGATTAGTCCTCAGATAATATTGCCTTTTTACGACCTATAATAAAGAGAATATACATTTTTTTCTTGTATTACCTGACGTGTATTTTTCTTGGCTAAAATAAATATGGGTACATTAGGTTTAATGAACTGCCTGGTCAATTACAAAATGCCCAAATACAGATACCCACATTTCTTTTTATTTAAGCTCTTTATAAGCAAAGTATCATAAATTCGATAGTTTCTTATTAATTTACACTTTCTACTTGGAGATTTAAAAAAATGTATGAACCAGAGGCTTAGGGTAAATGTAAAGCTCCCTACAAGTGTCCATCTCTTTCATTTTAACTTTAAGAGTTCATGACCCAACAAAAAGAAAAAAGAAAATGGAAGGAATACTTAGAGTCATATTACCAAAAAGAATTAGTTGACATACAACCATTTCAAGAGGTAGCATATGATCAGGAACCAAAATGACTGAAGGAAGGAGTCCAAGCTGCTCTGAAGGCATTGGAGAAAAACAAGGCTCCAGGAATTGACGGAATATCAATTGAGATGTTTCAAGGAATGGATGCAGCATTGGCTGTGCTCACTCATCTATGCCAAGAAATTTGGAAGACAGCTACCTGGCCAACTGACTGGAAGAGATCCATATTTATGCCTATTCCCAAGAAAGGTGATCCAACTGCATGTAGAAATTATCGAACAATATCATTAATATCACTCGCAAGCAAAATTTTGCTGAAGATCATTCAAAAGCAGCTGTAGCAGTATATCAACATGAACTGCCAGATATTCAGGCCGGATTCAGAAGAGGACATGGAACTAGAGATATCATTGCTGATGTCAGATGGATCCTGGCTGAAAGCAGAGAATACCAAAAGGATGTTTACCTGGGTTTTTTGACTATGCAAAAGCATTCAACTGTGTGGATTGTAACAAATTACAGATAACATTGTGAAGAATGGGAATTTCAGAACACTTAATTGTGCTTATGAGGAACCTGTACAAAGATCAAGAGGCTGTTGTTTGGACAGAACAAGGGGATACCAAATGATTTAAAGTCAGGAAAGGTGTGCATCAGGGTTGTATCCTTTCATCGTACCTATTCAATCTGTATGCTGAACAAATAATCCTAGAAGCTGGACTATATGAAGAAGAACAGGGCGTCAGGATCGGAGGAAGACTCAACAACCTGCATTATGCAGATGACACAACCTTGCTTGCTCGGAGTAAAGAGTACTTGAAGCACTTACTGATGAAGATCAAAGATCACAACCTTCAGTATGGATTACACCTCAACATAGAAAATAAAAATCCTCACAACTGGACCAACAAGCCACATCATGATAAATGGAGAAAAGATTGAAGTTGTCAAGGATTTCGTTTTACTTGGATCCACAATCAACAGCCATGGAAACAGCACTCAAGAACTCAAAAGACACAGTGCATTGGGCAAATATGCTGCAAAGGACCTCTTGAAAGTGTCGAAAAGCAAAGATGTCACCTTGAAGACTAAGGTGTGTCTGACCCAAGCGATGGTATTTTCAATCGCCTCATATGCATGTGAAAGCTGGACAATGAATAAGGAAGACCGAAGAAGAATTGATGCCTTTGAATTGTGGTGTTGGCGAAGAATATTGAATATACCGTGGATTGCCAAAAGAATGAACAAATCTGTCTTGGAGGAAGTACAACCAGAATGCTCCTTAGAAGCAAGGATGGTGAGACTGCATCTTACATACTTTGAGCATGTTTTTCAGGAGAGATCAGTCTCTGGGGGAGGACATCATGCTTGGTAAAGTACAGGGTCATCAGAAAAGAGAAAGACCCTCAATGAGACGGACTGACACAGTGGCTGCAACAATGGGCTCAATCATAAAAACGATTGTGAGAATGGTGCAGGACTGGGCAGTGTTTCTTTCTGTGGTACATAGGGTCTCTATGAGTCGGAACCGACTCAACAGCACCTAACAACAACAAAAACAACAGACGGTTAGAAATTGAAGGAAAGGGGGATAGCCACAGAGGGGTTATAAGCCACAAAATCTCCATATAGACTGTTCTCAGCTCCTTGGCTGACCTCTTACTGTACATGCAAAGGTATAACTCCAAGGAGCCTAGTGGAAAGCAACAGTTAGAAAGCCAAAATAACTGAGCAGAGATTGCAGAGATTGCCCCACCACAGGGAAGAGAAAATTTGACGTTTGGGTCTCCCTAAGTTATAGGAACTTGGTAAATAGCTCAGGCTTTCCACTGAGACCTAAGAAGTGCCGTATCTTAACAGTAAAGACTATGCCCCAATACCTCAAGGATACCTGTGAACCCCTCAGGGCCTTCCATGCACATCTCTGCCTTGAAGACCTCCGGACATATCCATGGCTGCCCCAGTCACATGACTACTACTAAAATTACTTAGGCAATCCTTGTATCTGTATCTGAATGCATGTTTTCATTGATTAAAATAAGCTGTATATAAATATAACCAAAAAAAACCAAACCCAGTGCCGTCGAGTCGATTCCGACTCATAGCGACCCTATAGGACAGAGTAGAACTGCCCCATAGAGTTTCCAAGGAGCGCCTGGTGGATTCGAACTGCCTACCCTTTGGTTAGCAGCTGTAGCACTTAACCACTACACCAGCAGGGTTTCCGTATATAAATATATTCGAACTGCTGACCTTTTGGTTAGCAGCCACAGCTCTTAACCACTACACCACCAGGATTTATATATATATATATTAGGATTTATATGTATATGAATATATATATTTATATACGTATTAGCATTTATCTGTATATAAATATATATGTAAATATATATTTATATATATTAGGATTTATATGTATATTTAAATATATATTTATATATATATAAATATATATTTAAATATACATATAAATATATATTAAATATAAATATATATATATTAGGATTTATATGTATATGAATATATATATTTATATACGTATTAGCATTTATCTGTATATAAATATATATGTAAATATATATTTATATATATTAGGATTTATATGTATATTTAAATATATATTTATATATATATATAAATCCTGGTGGTGTAGTGGTTAAGAGCTGTGGCTGCTAACCAAAAGGTCACCAGTTCGAATCCACCAGGTGCTCCTTGGAAACCCTATAGGGCAGTTCTACTTTGTCCTATAGGGTCGCTATGAGTCAGAATTGACTCAACAGCAATGTGTTTGATTTTTTTTTTTTTTTTTTTGGTTTTATATATATATATATCCCCTGATGGTGCAGTCGTTAGGAGCTTGGCTGCTAACCAAAAGGTCGACAGTTCAAATCAACTAGCCACTCTAGAGAGGAGATGAGAGGGTGGAGTGGGTTAGAAGCTGGTGAAATGGACACAAAAAGAGAGAGTGGAGGGAGAGAGTGGGCTGTCTCATTAAAAAAAAAAAAAAGGGAGAGTAATTGGGAGTGTGTAGCAAGGACATGGGTTTTTGTGTGAGAGACTGACTTAATTTGTAAACTTTCACTTAAAGCACAATAGAAATTATTAAAAAAAAAAAAAATCAACTAGCCACTCTTTGGAGACCCTATGGAACAGTCCTACACTGCCCTATAGGGTTGCTATGAGTTGGAATTGACTCTACAGCAATGGGTTTAAATATATATATATACAGCTAGATATATTTAATCTCAGATTAAAATTAGCTTTATATATAATACATAAAACTAATTTTATTCAATGATATATATATATTTTTCTTTTTTATTGTGATTTAGGTGAAAGTTTATAGCTCAAGTTAATTTCTCATTCAAAAATTTATACATATATTGTTTTGTGACATTAGTTGCAATCCCCACAATATGACAGCATGTGCCCCCCTTTCCACCCCAGGTTCCCTGTGTCCATTCGTCCAGTTCCTGTCCCTTCCTGTCTTCTCATCCTGCTTTTGGACAGGAACTGCCCGTTTGGTCTCATATATTTGCTAGAACTAAGCAGCACGTTCCTTGTGTATTATTTTTTGTTTTATAGGCCTGTCTAATCTTTGTCTGAAGAGTGGGCTTCAGCAATGGTTTCAGTTGTGGATTAACAGATTAACAGAGCATCTCGGGGCTATAGTTTCAGAGGTTCCTCCAGTCTCTGTCACACCATTAAGTGTGTATATAATTTCAATCAATGATATATATATATATAATATATACATACATATATGCGCACGTATGTATATACATCATTCCAATTAAAAGAATTAAAAAAAAGACCCAACTGTATGCTACCTCCAAGAGATGCACTTTAAATATAAAGACACAAATGGACAGAAAATAAAAGAATAGAAAAAGATATACCATGAAAACTGTGCACTGGTGTAGTTACACTAATATCAGAGAAAATATACTAAGACCTATGATGATTACAACACAATTAAAATTAAGAGTCCAGTTTGTAATCTAGAACACAGCTAAGAACCAATACAATTAGGTAACCACATAAAAGAAGTCTATAAAAAAAATTTTTTTTTTTTTTTTTGTATCCCCAGATGTATTAATCCATGAGCAGCAAGAGGTATTGGCAATGGAGCAAACCTTTCCTTGTTGGGCTAATAAAAAGTCTGTTCTATTATCAAGGATCACCTTAATGAGGGACTCTATAAAGTTTTTTACTGAGCTGCCATCCCGTCAGCAACATTATCAGCAATCTGAGCCATTGTGGCAGATAGATTGTGAATAGATTTTTCTAATTATAGTATACCCTAAGTAGGAACAAATAAATGCTTGAAGAAATGATCAGCCTGTCTGAAGGGGAGATGAGAGGGTAGAGAGGGTCAGAAGCTTGCTGAATGGACACAAAAAGAGAGAGTGGAGGGAAGGAGTGTGCTGTCTCATTGGGGGAGAGCAATTAGTAGTTTTTTTAGCAAGGTGTTTATAAATTTTTGTATGACAGTCCAACTTGATTTATAAACTTTCACTTAAAACACAATAAAAATTAAAAAAGAGTTAAGCAAAAAAAAAAAAAGAAAGAAAGAAATGATCAGCCCCATCCAGGTCTATCAGAGATGGGATTATTCATAGGCTGTCTCTTATGTACAGTTATTAATTTTAATTCACTAGTCCTATATAAACTGTCTTTGTATGAATGGATGTTTAATGGAATCCCAAGGGTACCAAGGGTACACTGACCCCATATATTCCAACTATCTAAACATGGGAGGGCACAAGTATAAAGTTCGATGTTGGATTTTTTTCTTAAATAAGTTTATCCTCCATATAAAAACGCATATCCAAATAAGGCACATAACATGCCTATCCCTGTTTGTCTATTGGGAAAGGAAATGGTTTGGTTGACTTGCATAAGCCAATTCTCTGTTAGGAAATTTTTAATCCTAATTTTTCCAGGCTCCAGTAGTTAACATAAGAGATGCTTCCAAATATACTCTGACAATTAGTTATATCGGCTAAATGAGCATTTGTCCAAAACGTAGGGGATTTTGGGTAAGAGATCTGAGGCTTTGCCAATAATATTAAAAGTATTGATTTGTAAACTTAAAAACATTTCATGCCACATAAGCACTGTTAATAACATAAGAATAGCTACTGTTATGAAGAAAAGTCCACAAAATTCAGCGAGATTCATGGAGCCTTGTTCCATGATCTTGGGATCAGCTGTCTACCTCAGGTGTTGCCTGCTTCTGGCCACTTGAATGTTTTAAAGTGATCTTTAGTTTTCCAGAGAGCTGAGTAGTCCATAGAGGTGTCTTAGCCTCTTTTAGCTGTGATGAATGAATCCAAGGTTTGCCTCTTTTTAATTTGGATTTTGGGATTCCAGCTTTTGTTCATCAAAGGCTTCTTTAACCCCCGGGGCGGGGGGGACTAGTGGGATATTTTGTAGTCAGTAGTGTTATTAGTTACTGAAATAGCTGACTCTTACATCCAAAAGGGAAAGAAAAATAAAAAGCAGTTTAAAATTGAACATTGATGTGATGGTTAAGGTTGTGTGTCAACTTGGCTGGACCATGATTCTCAGTGGCTTGGCAGTTATGATGTAGTTTGGCAGTTATGGCATGACATAATCACCTCCATGGTGAGATCTGATGTAATGTTATCACCTCCATGATGAGCTCTGCTGTGAGCAGCCAATTGGTTGAAAGGGAGTTTCCTCTGGGGTGTGGCCTGCATCCAATATATATGGACTTCTTGGCAAAGCTTGCTGGCTTTTCTCTGCTCTGGATCCTGCACTCAGCTCATTATCATCTGACCTCTGGTTCGTGGGACTTGAGTTAACAGTCTGCCGTGTCACCTGCTGATCTTGGATTTGTCATCCTCTGCGGTCCATGTGCCAGCAGCCTGCTGTCTAACTTGCTAATCTTAAGTTTGTCAGCCGCTACAGCTATGTGACTCAGGAGAAGCATCTAGCTTGAAGCCTGATCCAAGGACTTGGGACTTTCCAGCCTCTACAACTGCATGAGCCATTTCCTTGTTATAAATCTCTCTCTCTCTCTTTATATATATACACACACACACGCATTTCACTGGTTTAGCTTCTCTAGAGAACCCAGCCTAAGGCAACTGAACATCAGCAATATTCTCATATAAACTTTATTGTAATTCTTTTCATTTACTCATTTCTATGTAGTTAATTTTAGTTCCGTGCAATTCTAGGTCAGCAGCAGTTTGAAAACCCTGTCTACATAATAGTTCTAGAAATCTCGATTTTGTCCATTTGTATCCATGTTCGAAATATTACAGTCCTCTTCATAAGTTTGACATAGTCCATTTTTGTTGAAATATTTTGGTCAACCATCTTCAGTGAATCAGTAAAATAAAACTATCTGCAGATGGCAAAAGTTGATATGGACATGATTAAATTATAATAATAATACTTATTAAAAATGAAAGACCTATAAGAATTAATTACACAAGTGATGCAAAGCCAAATAAGGTCAATTAAAAAAGAAACTTCAGACAAAAATATTTCTAAACATAATAAAAAAAAAAAACATAATAGTTAACCTTATTTTCAAAGAGCTTCAGATATAACACATAACAATCTTGAGACATAATATATAAACCAGACCAAACTCGTTGCCATCAAGTCACTCCTGACTCACAGCAACACTGTAAGACAGAGCAGAACTGCCCCATAAGGTTTCCAAGGAGCAGCTGGTGGATTTGGACTTCCAGCCTTTTGGTTAGCAGCTGAATGCTTAATTGCTGCACCACCAGGGCTCCTAATAGCATAGAGTCAGGTTATATAAGAATATACCAAGATTTTTAAGTCTCTAAACACCTGAATAGTAATAAAAAATGGGTAAATGATGTGAATTCCCTAATTAGAACCATGGGTTTGATGATGCTAGATTCAAAAAGAAATAAAGTTGTGACTAAGTTAGCAATTTAAAAAATAATAAAAGTATCGTATGCACTTGTGTAATATCAGAAAAGAACATAAGAATCATTTCTGACTTGACAACAGGTTTCATGTAATTCATAACAGAAAATAAACCTTTTTCTTTTAGCATTTTTTCCTTTATAAGACAGTACATTTTGTGGCTTTCCATGAAGTTTTAAAGTTGTCAGGAGTTTATCAGAGGTCATCAAGAAAATAAACAATTGCAAATGAACACATCAGTTCTTGGCTAGCCATTTTTTTTCCCTCTAGGCTTGTCCTATGACTCCTTTTCCCCATTAAGACAGAATTACCCCTTTTCCTTAAATAAAAGATATTTCACATAATATCTAGCATAAGGTACTTAGAAAGGTTTTGCTTTTAGATTGACATACTACAGAACATAAAAATCTTTGTCAGAAGAAATTTGCTTTCACTAGTTCCTGGAAATATTCAGACCACTAAATTATATCAGTGACTATCACTAAACTAATTCTAATTCAATAATAGCATCTGGAGGTAGGAAATTATTAAATCTTCATAACCCTATTTCTTGAATGCTTTTAAAGATCCTTTAGAGAAGTAATTTAGAATAATTTATCTTCTCGAGGACTCATAACACCAATTAAAATAAACAATTCATCCTTTTTTTTCAAGTGTATTTTTCAATGAACTAAATTATATCAAAGTTTCTCAGAGTATTTGCTGAGAGCCCAGGTGCAAGAAGCAGTTTTTCTTGGAAGAGAAAAGAACTGAGATTTTAGACATGGCCTTCAATTTGATACAAAACAAAAACTCAGACACTACTTTCTAAACCAGAGGGAAACTCTCAGAGAAAAATGAGAAAGAAAACCACATAAACTTGTCTGTCTGTGAGGTAAGCTCAAAGTCTAGGCTTGTACAATACCGCATAACATAAACAACCCAGCTTCTTAAAATGTATATAGCAATTTTTGGGTAAGACTGAATCAATTCAACAGAACCCAAAACCAGGTAGTGCGAAATCCAGGCTCATTTATCAAAAATGTTAACAATAGATTGAAACTTTGGCCTCCTAGAGTCAAATATAATTCCTGAGAACAATTTCCCAGTCCAGTCTGTGACATTTGATTAGCTCAGATAATTCAGAATGACGTTCATATGGGAGTTGAAAACTATTTCAGCTCCAGGCTCTGTTAGTTTTAAGCCCAAGTGTTCAGCAAAAAGTTTGCTCAAGCAGTCCCTATAATTATAAACATACTCATCATTTCCTTGTTTACAACCATGGACTTTGGTTCAATCTATTTTTCTTGTTAAAAAAAAAAAAAACTGGGGGAATAGAATCTATGAGTTAGTTCTGTGCCAGAGGCTTTGGCTTTTATCACTAATGACCTTTCTTGGTGTTTCCAGACAGCCTTTTCCATCCATCTCAAAGCCTCTACTGGTCCTACTAGTATATTTTTTAATTGATAGAAGTCTAGTGAACCAGGTTCGTATGTTTCCATCAGAATTCTAAATTCCTTGGTGAATTTTTGAAGGTCTTCATGAGGGTTAGGAAATTCCTTTACAATTGCACCAAGTTCCCCTTTAGACCAAAGAGTAAAGGAAACCTGCGGAGGTTTATTAGTTTCCTCTGGGTATCTTATATTAAAAGGCATTTCTGTAACCATGTTAGTAACTTGTTTCTCTAGCTGTTTTTTATCAGGTTTCTTGGGGTAAAAAGGGAGTTCAGAAAGAGTATTAGTAGATGAGAGAAGGATATAAAGCAGAGTAAGATGGCGGAGGGGCAAAAGGAAAAGCAATAGCAGAAATAGGGGCAGACACCTGACATTGCATTTCCTCTAGTTGCTTGGTCAATTTAGAAGTACTTTTTTTTTATCCTTCATAGAGGCAGTTTTACTTTTGTGATGTCTTTTGGAGACTTCTAAATACCAATTGAAATAGGCATCCCATTGTGGCTGCCGGATCCAGGAGCCTTGCTTTTCCAATTGACTGGGCAGAAAAACTAATTTATACAGCTCAGAAGAGTCCCACAGTGGCCACTGATTGTCTAAACTGTCTTCAGTAAAAGCATGCCAGTGTTCTAAAACCAGGCAGATATGAGCACTGAAGTGTTTGTTCATATAAGTGGCCAGGGTGCCTGAGGGTGGCTCTGCTGAGTGCTTAGAACTAGCATTCCCCATTCTATTAAAACAGTGAATTCACACATGCTACTGAAACCTGAATGTGCACCAAAGCCCAATGTTGCACTTAGTCTTGAGAAGAGTACTCAAAAGAAAACAGTGAATTCAAGCTTACTGGGCTGAAACCTCTGGTCTTCTCAAAGTTAAACAAGAGTCTTAACAGACCTGGAAGTACCACAATAACACCCCTATCAGACTTAATCTGACAACAGACTCTTCAAAATGTTTAGAATGTAAACTGAAAATGAACTTAAAGGAGTCCAACAATAAATCTTGAAGTGCATCACTGCAAGAAGCAGAGCTCAGATTCAAGAGACTATTTACCCGGGACAACTCCTCAGAATCCAGGAACTCTGCAAGCCCAAGTGGCTGTGCTGGAGCCAGAAACCCAAGTCCTTGATGTCCTGGGGGCTGCCAAAGGCAACATATCTTCAAAATCCCGGTTCAGACACCAAGAAATGTCAAAGAGTAAGAAAGCTCATTCTATTAAAGTAAAAGCAAAGAGATTTACTGAGGATAATACAATTTGTGAATTCGGGAAACACAGGGCAGAGAGGAATCTACCAAGTGCTCCAAAGTATGGAGGGAGAGGTGTGCTTTTAAGTAAAGATGGGGAAATGGAATGCGTGATGGTCACATGGTCACAGGTAGAGATATCATCAGCAACTCTATTCTCAACCACCTTCTTCCTGGAACATCTTGAGCAAACTCATTCTCCCACAATCACATTCCTGATCCTCACCCTTATTTACTTAAGCGTGACTTGAGATAAGAGCCAGGCTGGTCAAACAAAATGATTGTTAGGGGGCCAGGGTCTCCTGCTCTCACCCAGCCAGAGGCCGAAGATCATAAGAGTATGAATGAAAGAAGCCAAGGTTACATTCTCAGGAATGCAGAAACAGGAGTTTGTAACAAAATGGAGTTTTGATTCAGACCCCATGTCAGCCATTTTATTATGCTAAGTGCCTCAGTTTTAGAATTTGCTTGCACATGGCAGCCCCATGTAATTTCTTAGTTTTGATGTACCATGGTTTTGTAAGATGTTAACATTAGAGAAACTGGGTGAAGCGTATATGGGGACCCTCTGCACTATATTTCCAACTTTTCTATAAATCTAAAATTATTCCAAAATAAAAAGTTTATTTAAAAAAAGAAATCTAGAAACAAAAAATCATAGAATTCTCCAAGAATATAGCGGCAACGAGATTAAAAAGTATGAGAAAAAAAAATTGAGTCATAAAGGATCAATTCAAGAGACCTGATATCTGTCTAATGAGAATTTCAGAAGGAAAATATAGGAAATAATCAGAGAAATAACAGAAGAAAATTTCCCAGAGCAGACAAAAATGTCTTTAGATTAAAAGTGTCCATTGAATGTTGAGCACAATAAAAGGAAAAAAAAAAAAAAAAAAAAAAGCATAGATTTCAGAATGCCTAACAGCTTCTGGAAATTAAGAACAATAAACAAATACAAATGGTCAACAATTACTTTAAAACAAAGATAAGAATGTAAGGGGGCAGGGAAGCTAGATTAATGGAAACAGAACAGCCAGAATGGAAATAATGTGAATGCTCATGCATTGTGAAAAATATAACCAATGTTACTGAAAAATTTGTGTAGGAATTGTTGAATGGGAACATAAACTGCTGTGTAAACCTTCTCTAAAAACACGGTAAAATAATAAACAAACAAACAGGTTATCCACCAGGAGATAAAGATCAAATTAGCATTGAATTTTTCTGAAGCTAGAAACTATGGAGTAATAACCTGCAAATTTCTGAGAGGAAATATTTTGAAGAGCTGAACTTATCAAATAAGTGTAAGGCCAAAATAAAGACTTGTGAAAGTGAATAAAGTCTACCTCTCATGTACTCTTACTGGAAAAAATTACTTGACATTGTACTGTAGAGAAACAAAAAGGAAGATAAAAAATGTAGTGCTTCAGTTCCAGTGGTTCTCTCCCATTGTTTATTTATTTATTCAACCACTTATTTACATCAGTATGGAGTCATGTATACTTATTTTATATTTTGGCTTATACTCCAACACTACGTTATTTATTTTTATTGCTCAAATTGTTCTTGCTTTGGCTACAGAGCAGGATATGAGACCATGTTAGAAATGTAAATTCTCAGGCCTCACCCCTGGCCTATTGAATAAAAAACTCTGGGGGTAGGGCTCAGCAATCTGTTTTAACAAGCCATCCAGGTGATTCTGGTGCAAGTTCAAGTTTGAGAACCACTGAAGTAGTAGCTGTTGCTGGTGGCATGCTCAAGTCCTGTCACCAGCCTGGTGCACCCATTGCCCAGCTGCTGTGAGTGTTGGCTGCACAAAATGCCCCCTTGTCCCAAGGCAGGACAAACTCCAGAGCTTCCCATGGGGCCAGGTTGAATACTTCCCTGCCTAGCACTTTCCCCCTGCCTTATCCTGACTCAGCTAAGAATACTTCCTTGCTTAGCTTTTTCCCCTTGCCTTATCCTGTTTCCCTCCCTTCCCTTCACCTGAGACCATTCCCTCAAGTAATTACCTTCACAGAAGTCCCTGTCTCAGGCTCTGCTTCTAGAGAACCCGACTTAAGACACTTGGGACCTAAGAACCAATAGCACCACACCAGACATTCATTGAAAAGAAATCCCAGGGTGATAACTGTTTGCCTAGAAGTATTTGATTTAAATTAGAACAGGAAAACGAAAGGCTCCATAACATTGTCTTAAAAACATCTCCAAGAAGAAAGTGGATTCCAGTCAATACATAGTACAATTAAGAAGCTAGGACTTGAGGGAGGGGAAAAAAATGGGCGTTAATGGTGATGGAAAAATTCCATTGATTAAGGGTAGGGTTACAGAGCTGATTATTGTAATTGCTGTCAATAAGTTGTACACATGTAAAAAGTTGAATTGGCAAAATTTCTGTGAGAGGTATATCTACAAAAATGACAAAAAAAAAAAAAAAAGTAGATGCTGAGGCTGCTTATGTACAACCAAACACCTCATGGGATCTGTTTCCTTGGTTTCAATGTTTAGGGTCATGGTTTCATGGGACATCCCAGTTAATTGGCCTAATAATGTGTTTAGTACTTCTACCTCCTAGTTCACTGAGTACTGCCTGGGGACTTAAAAGTTTGCAAACGGCCATCCAAGGCACAACAATTGGTCTCTATTCACCAGGCGCAACACAAGAAGAGAGTCAGGAAGACAAGGAGGTTAAGAAAAGTGTGGCTAAGTGACTCCATCAACAACTGCCTTCTTTGCCATGAGACCAGAAGAACTGGATAGTGCCCAGCTACCATTACTGAACATTTCGAGCAAAGATTCCATTGAAGAATCCTGAACAAAAGGGGAAAAATGCGGAAGAGAATTTCAAATTCCCCTGGACTCCAGACTTTCTGGAGCCATGGAGGCTGGATGAACTCCAAAACTATTGCCCTGAGATAATCTTTAAATCTTAAACCAAAAATATCCCCTGAAGTCATCTTAAAACCAAACAATAGTTTAGCCTAACTAGTAAAAAAGGCCTGCCTTGAGCATTATGCTCTTTTAAGAACTATGTATATGGGCATAGAACTGACAAGAACAACTTGTAAGATTAGCTAGGAACCTTTGGGGCAGTGAATTTATACTAATGAGGGAGGAACAACTCAGAAAAAGAGGGTGAGAATGGTTGCACAACTTAAAGAAAGTAATCAATGTCACTGAATTGTATGTGTAGAAACTGTTGAATTGGTGTATGTTTTGCTGTCTATATTCTCAACAGCTACAACAAAATAAATAAATAAAATTCAGAAGGAATAAAAAAGAAAAAAAAAGAACTCTTGACAGCCAGAATGGAATTAATAAGAATGCTGACACATTGTGGAAACTGTAATCAATGTCACTAAATAATTTGTGTAGAAATTGTTAAATGGGAACCGAATTAGCTGTGTCAACTCTCACTGAAAACACAATAAAATATTATTAAAAAAAAAAAAAGAAGAAGAAGCTAGAACTTAGTCATGCGGTAAAGAAGGCATGCGTTTCTTCTCTCAGAAAGAGGCCAAGAAACTCCAGAAAAAATATAAAACTGTACCAGAAAATTGTGATTCAAATATGAAGTAAACTAAACCTTGGGGTGATTTCAAGCAATTGATAATATTGCTTGAAATGTCATCAATCGATAATTTGAAAAGGAAAGAGAATTGTTTTTTATTCTACTTTAGATGAAGATTTACAGAACAAACTGGTTTCTCATTAAACTGTTAGTACGCATATTGTTTTATGACATTGGTAAACAACGCCATGACGTGTCAACACTCTCCCTTCTCAACCTTGGGTTCCCTATTACTAGCTTTCCTGCCCCCTCCTGCCTTCTGGTCTTTGCCCCAGGGCTGGTGTGCCGCTTTAGCCTCGTTTTGTTTTATGGGCCAGTCTAATCTTTGGCCGAAGGGCAAACCTCAAGAGAGACTTCATTACTAAGCTGAAAGTGTGTCTGGGGGCCATACCCTTAGGGTTTCTCCAGTCTCTGTCAGGCCAGCAAGTCTGGTCTTTCTTTTTGAATTAGAACTTTGCTTTACATTTTTCTCCAGCCCTGTCTGGGACCCTCTATTGTGATCCTTGTCAGAGCGGTCAGTGGTGGTAGCCGGGCACCATCTAGTTGTACTGGACTCAGTCTGGTAGAGGCTGTGGTAGATGTGATCCTTTAGTCCTTTGGACTAATCAGAAAGAGAAACATCTGATCTTAACACTTAAAGTCCTTTTTTCTTGCTTGGCTTTATTTTATTTTATTTTTGTTATCGAAAAATTCGAACATGTACAGAATAGAAAGAATAGCAAATGAACCTCACATACCCATCATTCAGCTTCAACAATTAATAATATCTGGTCAGTTTCAAATATCCAGTCAGTTTTCAAATTTCCCTGAGTGTCTCTTTTTTATTTATTTATTTTTTCAGTTAGTTTGTTTGAATCAGGATTCAAACAAAGTCTACATATTGCATTTGGTTGATAAGTCTCTTAAATCCACAGTGGAACGCTCTACTTTGGACAGTACCAGTTTAGGGATTTGGGATTGCATTTCCTTCTCCACAGATCCAGTTACAATCCATCTTCAGCGATTGTTTTATCTCTGCCCAAAGGCCAATTCCTTGTCTTAATCACCATTGTCTCCTGAAATAACTATTAGATAGTCTTCAAGTTCAGTATCTTTAGAGTCAAACAAATTTCCAGTTTCCTTTGGTCTCAAAAGACCTTTTCATGGTGGTGCAGTCAGTATAGAAATCTAGGATGCTCCAGTTCAGCAGAAACACTCAGGCAGGTATCTAGTGGCTAGAAATCTTCTGTACTTTTCTGTTTGTTTACCCAAGTTTATGACGAGCTTCCCTGGTTACACATGCTACGGGTACTTGAGTGCCAGATGGGATTAGAGATATACAAAGAATGCTCTAATTTTATATCTGGATGTTGTGTAGGGTTTTATCTTAGAAATTAATAGAGAGATACTCAGGTTTGACATGCATAAACGCCTTTAGTCTGTTGCAAGGTAGTCATGGCAAGGCATGCATGTAAGACCTCACAACGTTCATTTAGAACCAGAGAATCAGGATTAACAATGACAATTACAAGCTTAATGGTTAGAATCCAATCTTTAAACTTCAGGCTTTTAGCTTTAACAGGAAGTCCTGGGAGGAAGGTTTTACCACCCTTGTGGTTGGTGAGGTTGGTGGTGGCAGCGGGCAGAGTCTCAGCAGGCTCTCGTGTTTGCCTCTGCCTTCTCTTAGTGGGTGAACAGAAATTTAGGGTTTGTATGTGAATTCGTCACCTAGGCTCCACAGGAAGGGCCAGTGTGACATCAAAGACTCGTATGTTATGTTTTTTCTCCAGAGTTAGAAAAAAAAAAAAAGAGTTAGAGATTAGCTAAATGACACTTCTTTTCTTCAAGGTTAGAGATTAGGGAGGTTGTTTAGATTTATGTCTCAAGGCTAGTTAACAGAAATTAACCATGTTCTGTCTTCTTTTGTCACAGCATGTCAGGTCAAAGTCAACTTAACTTAAAGGTTATCACATTCTTCACATACTTCTATGTCTAAATTCAGAAAATTTCTAAATAACTTTCTTCGACTTACAAGTTTCTAACGACTTATAGTTAACGCTAGACAGCCTCACAAACGTAGACATATTTTTATTCCTAAATTCACATTATGAATACTTATACATGCGTATTTTGAAAGCATAATAGTAACTTATACGTTACGGGACATGAGATCTTTATAGAAACATACAGAACACTGTACCTCTCAGAAAATCCAGGAAGTTTAGGTTAGGATTGAAAATGTGTCTGGAGCAGCAGCCACAAAAGAGCTTCGGAAATAATCTGCAGCCCTGGATCCCAGGATTTGTTATAAAGACCCAACTGGACCATGAAGATGAAGGAGGTGACCTGGCCTTGGGTACAGGAGACTCCCAACACGGAATGCTCATAAATAGCTCTCTGCCTTCTGCCCAACCCTGAGTCGTAGGTTCTGGACTTTATCCCTTCCCCTGTCTTTATCAGCGTGGTTGGCTATAAGAGGGGGCAGAAAGGCATGTGGGGCTGGAATGAGATGAAGGCAGCTTTAGTCTTAGCTGCCCAGGATATCATAGACACCTCAGGTTTGGAATGAGGATTTGAACCCAGGTCAATCTGGCTCCATATTTAACCCCTTTCTCCTTCCTCCCCACCCGAGTAAGCGTCCCTGGGTGGTGCAAATGGCTAAGCACGTGGCTACTAACTGAAAGGTTGACAGTTTGAACCCACCACCCAGAGGCACCTTGGAAGAAGGGCCTGATGACCTTTTCCCAAAAGATCACAGCCATGGAAATCCAATGGCACGCAGTTCTACTCTGCACGTGTGGGGTCGCTGGGAGTTGGAATTGACTGATGGCAACTTGGTGGTCCTTCCTCCCCACTTTCCTGCAATATGACAGCCAAAAGAAAAGCTCTGAAGCTGGCGTGGGTGTTCACAGAGGGACTCAGAGGGAAACACCTGGAATCAGGATGGCCACTTTCCCTGCCATTAATCAGCTGCCTCAGGCAAAAATCAATAGATACACCCAGAAACATGAAACCAAAAGTCAACCAACCACCTGACCAAAAAAAAAAAAAAAAACAAACAAGTCCTTTTAACAGGAGAGGGAGCAAGCAGAGAATGATTCAAGTCAACCTCTTCACTATTGTGCTAGATACCTGGGAGGCTCTTTTGCATGTGTGTTGCCGGCTGGTCGGCTGGGGGTGGGGGTGGGGGTAGATATCTTAAATATGCCAAACAATGTGCTAGAACCAGGAACTCAGAGATGAGAAGATAGAGTCCCTGCCTCAAGGAGACTGCTCCTGGGTGCTTGCTCCCTGTGATGAGGAGGCCCCTGACGGTAGCAGTGATTTTCATTATGTCTCTCTCCCTCTTGCCAGCACAGGGCCTGGTACAAAATAAGCACTCATCATATGAAAGAATTTTGTGCTTGAGATTAGCCACTCGATAATTTTTGAAGAATCTGGTGATTTGGGAAATTACTGGAAAAGAGGAACCTGGAGAAGGATTGGGAATTTCGAGAAGGAAGGGTGCTTGGTGCTTCCTAGCAGTTCTTATAATGTCTCCCTGGGTAAAGGGAGGGCAGCGGAAGGAGGGACAACCACTGGCCTTCCTGACATCCACCTCTGCCCACCTCTCTGATCATGTCTTCCAAGTCTCTGTTTACTGCCCCTAAACATCAAGGCCCCCAGTCTCTGTCCTCCCTGTCTTCTCTCACACTTGCCAACTCTTGCCACCCCACCGTTTCAAGGGTTGCTGCCCACATTTCTCCTCCGAGTCCAGACTGCATCCCTGGATCTGCTGGGGAAACAGCTGGCAGTTTCCAGGGGGTGATGGGGCGGGCCAGGGAATCCATTATGTTCTCAGGAGAGGCATTCAGTGGGGCACAGGGTAGATCTCTGAGCATCCAACGCCCCATGGTTGGGAGGGAGGCAGAATTTGGAATGGTTGTTAAGGGCATATCTTCAGGCTTCAGGAATGAGTTCATTCATTCACTCAGCATGTATTTACTGAGCACCTACTATGTTTTTTTTTTTACTATGCCAGGACTTGCTTGAAGCACTGGATAAAAGTAAAAGTCAACATAAAAGTAAACCTTATGTATAAAAGTAAAAAAAAAAAATTCCCGCCCTAATGGAGCTTATATTCTAGCTAGGGGAACAGGAAAAAAAAAAAAAAAATGCTACTTCTAGGAATTTAGCCTAGATCTTCATCTGCACAGTAAGAGACGATGTCAGTTCAAGGTTACTCATTGCAGTCCTGTTTGTAGTAGCAAATGACTGGACACAATCTGAGGGTCTATCAACAGAGAGTAACTTAACTCTGACACACCACACAGCGGAGCGCCACGCAGCCATATGGAGGAATGAGGAGGCACTCCACTGGTATGAAAACATCTCCAGGACATATTATTAAGGGAAAAAACAGGAGGCAGAATAGTGCATATAGTATGCCAGCACTGGTGCAAGAAAGGGGAGAGATACAGTCACATTGTTTGTTTCTGCCTAAAGAAATACCAGAAGGACATAAAAAACTAACAAAAGAAGTAGTAATTTTTAAGGAGGAAGGGAGAATGGGGAGAGAAGGGCATGAGGGGGAATGAGACCTCTTATTTTATGTCTTATCAGAATTGTTCTGAGTTTTGAACCATGCGAATATGTTATCCATCCAGATCCAAACGAAAATAAAAATACTTAATATCGGTTTTATTAGGTGGTGATAAAGGTGTGGAGAAAAATAAAATAGGAGAGGAGATTAGATAATGCTGGGTGCAGGTCACTATTTTAAATTGATAGGGATGGCCTAGCTGAGAAAATAACATTGGAGTAAAAACCTGAAGGAGGTGAGGACGTATGAGGGAAGGGTTCCAGGCAGAGGGAACAGCAAGAGCAAAGGCCCTGAGGCAGAAGCCCACCTGGCACATCCAAGGAACAGAAAGGAGTCCGCCCGGGCTGAAGCAGAGTGAGCCGGGGGAGTGGGATGTACCGCCATTGCCACCCAAGGTGCCCTGAGTCTCAGGGATTGCAGCTACGGGACGCTCACGACCTCAGGAGGGTCCCCTCCTCACGCTGGCATCCCCAGTTCAAAGACTTCTCTGAATGACACCTGGTCCTTCCCTGGATCTTCCCTGCCTGTCAAAGTTCATCTTCAAGTGTCTTTACTGCCCAGCAGGGAAACCATCGCCATCTTCAGTCACCTGCCCTCTCAGCAGTGCTGCTTGCTGCTGACCTCGCCTCTCCTGGGAACTCTCCTCTCCACTGGCCTTCCTGACATCCACCCCCGCCTACCTCTCTGATCATTTCCTCCAATTCTCCATTGCTGCCCCTAAACATCAAGGCCCCCAGGCTCTGTCCTCTCCATCTTCTCTCACAATTGCCAGCTCTTGCCACCCCACCCTCTCAAGCATTGCTGCCCACATTTCTCCTCTGAGTCCAGACCCACAGTTCCTCTGCCTTCTGGACATCTGTCCTGGATGTGTCAGGCACCTCAAACTCCACATGTGTCCAGACAAAGCTGGACCCCCCCACCCCTGCTGATCACCCTTCTGCCCCCAGACCAGTCAAGTTCCTCCTCTGGACTCCCCCGGCCCCAGGCGCCTCTGCCTCACAGACAGCACTGACCACACTCCGTGCCCACACTTTCCATACTTGCCATCCCGAGCTGAGATCAGCTCCACGTGCCCGCCGTTGCCTCCCAGCACCTAGCACAATACCTGACACACAATGAGCACTTGATAATAAACTTGACCAAATGACCAGAAGGTCTGATCCACTACCTCCAGCTTCTGAACCTGTTCCCCTCTCCCAGTGACCCCTGCCGGGCCCAGTGGGCCTACCCCCCCAAGACCCTGTCTCCCCAAACCCTGTGTGGGAGAGGTTTAGAACCTATCCTCCAGCTCTGGCAGGATGGGAGGTGTGCTTCTCACAGGCGGTGGACCCAGGAGGCCCAGCCCTTTACACCCGTCTACTGAAGGCTCCCATCACCTACCTGTTGGTTTGTCATACCGTGATGGCTTGCCTGTTGCTATGATGCTGTAATCTATGACACCGGCATTTCAAATACCAGCAGGGTCACCCAGGGTGGACAAGTTTCAGTGGAGCTCCCAGACTAAGTTTCTAGACTAGAAAAAAGACTTGGAGATCTACTTCTGAAGATTAGCCAGTGAAAACCCTATGGATCACAACAGAATATTGTCTGATATAGTGCTGAAAGATGAGCCCCCTAAGTTGGAAGGCACTCAAAATACACAGTGACCACAGCAATGGACTCGAGCATACCAATGATGGTGAGGATGGCTCAGGACTGGCCCATACTTTGTCCTGCCTGCATGGGATCACCATGAGTCAGAGCTGATTCAATGGCAATTAACGACAACTGGAGACTCCATGGTGTAGGGATGAGATGCATTTCTCTGGTTTAAGGTGACTTCCACCTGTTGGGGGCAGAGTATGAACAAGGTCATGGCAACCCTTGGGAGAGCAGTTTGGGTAGGAGGAGGAGGAAGAGGCAGAACCAGGAGATGAAGGATCCAGCCTTGCTGGGCACCTAAGGACATTTGGTGGGACCTCTCTCCACAGTCTTCAGTAGTGTTTGTTTCCATGACTAGACGGTAAACTGCACAAGAGCAAGGATCTTCCCTGTCTCCTCCTCTGTGGCAGTGGTTCTCCACACAGGCGATCACTCCATCCCTCTTTCTCTGCCCCCATAGGGTTACCAGATCAAATATCGGCCACCCAGTTAAATTTGAATTTCAGATAAACACTTAATTATTTAGTTGAAGTACCAGGATGGTGCAAAAGGTCAGCAGTTTGAATCTACCTAAAGGCACCTCAGAAGAAATGTCTGCCAATCTGCTTCCAAAAGGTGACAGCTTTGAAAACCCAATGGAGTGCAATTCTACTCTGCAACACCTGGGGTTGCCATGACTCAGAATTGACTCTATGACAACTGGTGGTCTTGGTAATTTTTTAGTATAAGTGTGTCCCCTACCCAGTATGTCCTTCAGAACATACTTAGATTTAAAAATTATTTGTTTATGTGGAATTCTAATTCAAATTTAACTGAGTGTCCTTACTTTTATTGATCACCTTTCACAACCCTACCCTCAGGTGACACAGCAATGCCTGGGGACATTTTTGTTTTCATTTTTTTAAACCTTTTTTATTTTAATCATGTTTTAGATGAAGGTTTACAGAACTAGTTTCTCAGCAGTTAGTATACACATTGTTCTATGACATTGGTTAACAACCCCACGACATGTCAACACTCTCCCTTCTCAACCCTGGGTTCCCTATTACCAGCTTTACTGTTCCCTCCTGCCTTCCAGTCCCTGCCCCAGGGCTGGTGCGCTCCTTTTGTTTTGTTTTGTTCCTGGAGACATTTTTGGTTGTCACACCTTGGGGAATTTAGTGGGTAGAGGCCAATGATGCTGCTAAACATCCTACACACAGGAGAGTGGCCACAATAAAGAATTACCCAGCCCAAAATGTCAGTGGTGCCCAGGCTGAGAAGCTCTGCCCTCTGGGTACTCAGAGCACATGGAACTACCCACCCCACCTCTACCTCTCATCCCCTCACCCACCTGCCTTCCTTCCCCCAGGCCATTCAGAGAGGTGCAGGGAAACTCACGGCCTTGTTGACCTGTCACAGATATTAAGAAATGCCAAGTTATGAAGTTAACAGGAAAAACACAGAATACAAAATTTTGTGTACCTCCTGAACACTGCCTACAGGTAAATTATGCATAAAGAGTACAATGGAGAAAAAATTCCTAAAATGCCAAGGTGGTTACCTTGGGTAATAGGATTATGGATGTGTTTTTTCTCTCCTATTTTTCTCCCACATTTCCTGAGGGTTACATTTGTAAAAAAGAGTCGTGGTTGCACAGTGGCTAAGCTAATCAAAAGCTGCTAATCGAAAGGTCAGCATTCAAACCCACTAGGCCACTCCACCAGCCTGCTTCCATGAAGATTACAGCCTGGGAAACCCTATGGGGCAGTTCTACTCTGTACTATAGGATCGCTATGAGTGGGAATTGATTCCAAGGCAATGGGTATGTTTGTAGAATATTTAAAAATTTTTAAACTATCTTTTAATTATGTAAGTAATACACAAATACTTTCTCCTTGTATTAAATACAAAAAATGTAAAGAGAACACAAAGGCCAGTCTCCTTTGGTCTCCACCTCCCATCTCCACCCAGAGATGACTGCTGCTGCAAGGCTGCTGTTGAACTATGGTCATGGGCATAGCTCTAACTTCGCCTTTGAGCTGACATTGAAAGATGGGATTGCTCAATTATAGGACCAGTACATTTTCCTAGATACTGCCAAATTGTCTTTAAATTAGCTGTACCATTTTACACTGCCACCAGCAAGGTATGACAGGACCAGAGTGAGCCAACACTTGACAACAGACTTTAAAATGCTGGCCAATCTGATGGCTGAAAAGTGGAATCTCATTGTTTTAATTCGCATCTCCCTTATTTTAAGTAAGATGGTAAATCCTTTCAGGTAGTCATTTTTATTTTCAAGTTAATTAACTAAATTAATACATGTACATCAGAAGTTCCGGAGTGGCACAAGTGGCTAAGTGCTCAACTACTAGCTGAAAGGTTGGCAGTTCAAACCCACCCAGAAGCACCTCGGAAGATAGACCTGGCGATCTGCTTCTGAAAGTTCACAACCTTGAAAACCCTGTGGAGCACACTTCTACTCTGCACACATGGGGTGGTGGTGAGTTGGAATTGACTCAACAGCAACTAAAAACAATAACTTGTACATGTACATCATAAAACAAAACAAAACAAAAAACAAACCTGTTGCCACTGAGTCAATTCCGACTCGTGTTGACCCTATAGATCAGAGTAGAACTGCGCCGTAGGGCTTCCACGGCTGTAATCTTACCGGCTTTATAGACTACCACATCCTTCTCCTGCAGAGCAGCTGGTGGGTTCAAACAACCAACCATTCGTTAGCAGCCAAATGCTTAACCACTGTACCACAGGGCTCCTATGTACAGCACAAAATATTCAAAAATGGTAGTCAGTGAAATTAAGTCTTCTTCCTACCTCCAATCCCCAGGCCTACAGCCCCCTACCCAGAGACCACATCCAAAACCAGCTTCTGGCATTTTCTTCCAGAGAGAGTCAAAGCATACCCATGCGTTTACATATATAACCTTTTGTTTTAGCTTTTACACAAGTCATAACATTTTCTACATTATTCTGCACTTTGCTCTTTTTTTTTTTTTAACTTAATGCCATGTCTTGGAAAATGTTTCATATCACTACATACAGAGCCATCTCATTCTTTTTAATGATTTCATCAGATGGATACATTACAATTTGCTTAAATTGTTCCCCAATGTTGGAATTTTGGTGGTTTCCAAATTTTTTGCCACAATAACTATTCCTGTCCCGATATAATTATTAGATCTGGCATATTTATAGGATAATCTCCTAGAAGCAGAATCCCTGGGTCAAAGGGCAACTGTATTTAAAGTGTTTAAAGTTATTACCAAATTGTCTTCTACATCAATTTACTGACTGTGTCATTTAAGGTCATAAAGAAACTATCTTTTATTATTATTATTAATTGGAGGAAAATACAGCAGTCTTTGACAAAAGCATCATTTATGAAACACCTACTATGTGTCAGAAACTTTCCACATATTGCCAAAAATAGTCATGATACCTATGAAAAAAAAAACCTATGAGACACAGTGAATTAAGCTTTTTGTTCAAGGCACCAAAAAAAATAAGTGGCAGAGCCAGAAACAAAACCTCGGTCTGCATGGCACGCCAGCCTGGGCCTGGTCCTTGCCACCATGCAGGAAGCTGACACCTGGAATGAGGAACTAGATTCTAACCTAACACATGGCAATGTCACGTGACAGGTGCCACAATGGAGCAAGAACCAAGGACTGTGGAGACAGGGGCCCAGAAGCACATGGTGGGTGGAATGAGACGCGGTGGGGTGGGGCAGCTGGAAGCATTTCACAGAACTCAGAGTTGTTTAAGGTGAGGCCTAAAACCCTGGTGGCATAGTGCTATGGCTGCTAACCAAGAGGTCGGCAGTTCAAATCCACCAGGCGCTCCTTGGAAACTCTATGGGGCATTTCTACTCTGTCCTATAGGGTCGCTATGAGTCGGAATCAACTCGACAGCAGTGAGTTTGTTTTTTTTTTTTTTTGTTTTAAAACCCTGGTGGTGTAGTGGTTAAGAGCTACAGCTGCAACCAAAATGTTGGTACTCCGAATCCACCAGGAGCTCTTTGGACACCCTATGGGGCAGCTCTACTATAGGGTTACTATGAGTCGGAATTGACTCGAAGGCAATGGCCTTGTTTTTTTTTTTTTTTTTCTTGGTTTTAAGGGTTGAAGAAATAGATTTTGCTGGTGAAAAGCAGAAAAGAATGCTCAGAGGAGAGGGCTCAACATCAACAAAGACATGTTGGGTGCCATCCAGTTGATTCCAATTCATAGCAACCCCGTGTGACAGAGTAGAACTGCCCCCTAGGGTTTTCTAGGCTATAATCTTTATGGGAGCAGATTGTCAGGTCTTTATCCTGAAGAGCTGCTGGGTGGGTTCAAACTACAAACCTTTCGGTTAGCAGCCCAGTGTTTAACCACTGTGGCACCAGGGCTTCTTAACAAGGACATAAAAAAAACAAAAACTGTTGCCATGCAGTTTATTCTGACTCATAGCGGCCCTACAGGACAGAGTATAACTCCCCCACAGAGTTTCCAAGCCTTTAAATCTTTACGGAAGCAGGCTACCACATCTTTTTCCTGAGGAGGAGCTAGGGGGTTCAAACTGCTGACCTTTAGGTTAGCAGCTGAGCTCTGAACCACTGCACCACCAATCCGTTGCCATTGAGTGGATTCCAACTCATAGCAACCCTATAGGACAAAGTAGCACTACCCCACAGGGTTTCCAAGAAGTGGCTGGTGGATTCAGAGTGCTGACCTTTTGGTTAGCAGCCTGAGCTCTTAACCACTATGCCACCAGGGCTCCATCCAAACCAAAACCAAACCCACTGCCGTCAAGTCGATTCCAACTCATAGGGACCCGATAGGACAGAGTAGAACTGCCCCATAGAGTTTCCAAGGAGCGCCTGGTAGATTCGAACTACCGACCCTTTGGTTAGCAGCCGTAGCACTTAACCACTACACCACCAGGGTTTCCTAACCACCCGTAGAGGCCTGAAAATCAAGTGCAGGAAAGGAGACCAGGTGTACATAGAGCAGAAGTTGGTCTGGGGCTGAGGCTGGACAGGTAGGCTTCAGGTAGGTAGGTGGTGAAGGACCCCATGCATGTCGCACCAAGGAGTTTGGAGAGGTGGCACAGTGGTGGAGTTCAAACTCTGGAGCTAGGTTGTCTGGATTTGAATTTATCTCGACCACCTCCTAGGCTTTTAAATTTCATAATAATTTTATTTATGTTGTCAAAAAAAATTTTTTTAATTGGCAAAGAGTGGTAGTGGTGGCTGCACGTGGCTGAAGGTGACAGGTGGTGATGTCATAACGGCCCAGCCGGGCACCACAACAAGGCTTTGGTCAGAGTAACACCTGGCCCACCTCACTGGCAGTTCAGCAGCCGAGACAGTTCTCAGTAGTTTATATATTTTGCAAATAATTGTTTAGAAGTATTGAAATGCAAGGATGCAATGTGGTGTTTTTTTTTTTTTTTTCGGTTAATACTTAGCTCTCAGTATGTGGCAAGCACTGTCGTAAGAACCTCTTTTAATCCTCGTAACAACCCTATCAGATACACACTATTATTATTCCCATTTTACATTATTATCTACATTTTGCAGATGTAGAAACTGAGGCATATGGAGAGGTTTAAGCCATTCGCATAAGACCACACCGCTGGGATTCACACTAGGCTTCCTGAATTCGGAAACTGCTCTTACCGCTCCTCCCCCGCCCCCGCCAGAGGTGGCTCTTTCTGTGGGAAACTGGATTAAGAATCAAGTTATTTTTGTTTTCTTCCCAATCATTGTGCCTTTTGAAGTTAAGCTATCTAAGCTCTCCAACCTCCTGAATACAGAACAGCTCTGGTCCCCGCTAGAGAGGGACAGGGAGAGCCATGAAAGTTTCCTAATTTGGGGTAGCTCTGGTTCAGCAAGGGAGAGAAATGAGAGGTGAGGATAGAAAGGGCTGCTCCCTGGTGAAATATAGCAAGGGGGAGGAATGAGAGGTGAGGATAGAAAGGGCTGCTCCCTGGTGAAATATAGCAAGGGGGAGGAATGAGAGGTGAGGAAAGAAAGGGCTGCACCCTGGTGAAATATTTCGCCGGACAGGGCGGGGGCTGCGGATCAAGGCTGTAGGCAGAGTCAGGACATGCTCCTGGAGACGTTCTGGGCTTGACAGTCCCCTGGGGTGTTGCTGCTGAAATTCTCCTAAACCGTTTGTCGTGCAGAAGTGACCAAAATGAAGTTTCAGCCCTTTAAAGGAATCCTGGTTGTGCAACGGTTAAGTGCTCAGCTGCTACCCGAAAATTCAACCATTCCAACCTACCCAGCAGCTCCTCAGAAGAGAGACCTGGCGATCTGCTTCCGTAAAGATTTATAGCCTCGGAAATCCTGGGAGGCAGTTCTACTCAGTCCTATAGGGTCACTACGAGTCGTAATCGACTTGACTGCTGGTGAGTTTGGTTTCGGTTGGTAAGTTTAAAACACACATTTGATTTCCAAGACAAAACGAAAGAATGTAAGCTATCCCCACGATTTTTCTATATTAACGATACGTTACAATGATAACATTTTGGCTTCATTGGGTAAAATTAAAGTTACCTCATTTTTTCTCTTTTAATGGGGCTACTAGAAAACGTAAAATTACCTAAGTAGCTCACATTATATTTCTATCGAACAGCACTGGTCTATAACCTCCCTTCCGGCGACCTGCGTCTTCTCGTTCATGACAAGGTTATGTGCTCAGGGGTGGCGGCTTGGTAGTCAGAGTTCTTCTCCAGGCTTTTTAATTTGGGTTTACTCCTCCAATCGGACCGCGGCTGAGTCCCTGACCCGTCGGGTCCCCTGTGCTCTGCCGCCCTCTAGTGGCTCCTCTTCCAAACTGTACTCCTGCCCTCCAGCGACACCCCAAAACCAAAAAAACCAAACCCACTGCCGTCAAGTCGATTCCAACTCATAGCGACCCTATAGGACAAAGTAGAACTGCCCCATAGAGTTTCCAAGGAGCGCCTGGTGGATCTGAACTGCCAACCTTTTGGTTAGCAGCCATAGCATTTAACCACTATCCCACCAGGGTTTCCCCATCTGCGTTAATGGGATTCATCGGGATTTGGTATCCTGAAACACTGCAGTACCAAACCATTTATTTCACTCACCTACCATTCTGTTTTGATTTTAGACTACTCAAATCCACTCTCCAGAAAAAAAAATTAAGACATCTTCTAGTCCCTATTTATTATCTTAAACAATCATCTTCTCAACCAGCCTCTTAATACAATAAAGATGTCATAGGTATCTCTTCTCCAACTATAGCTTCTGGTTGATGGAAAGCTGTCAATGACATCTGGAAAATGATATTGCCTACCCTTTTAAGTTCCTGTTAGTAGGTAGTTTTATGTGGGGATTAGATTTTTAGTCTCAGAAGACAGTTTCTTTTTATTTGTAAACTGTGCTGTTGTTGTTGGGTGCCATCAAATTGATGCCAACTCATAGGGACCCCATGTGACAGAGCAGAACTGCCCCATAGGGTTTTCTTGGCTATAAGCTCTATGGAAGCAGATCACCAGCTCTTCCTCCCTCAAAATCGCTGGGTGGGTTTCAACCACCAACCTTTTTTGTTGTTGTTGTTACCTTTTTTTTTTTTCCAGAGCAAATTAGTTTCTCCTTAAACAATTAATACACATATTGTTTTGTAACACTGATTGCCAACCCCGAGACATGTCAACATTCTCCCCTTCTTGACCTCAGTTTCCCAGTTTCCACTCGTCCAGCTTTCCTGTCCCCTCCTGCTTACTCATCCTTGCCTCTGGGCTAGTGTGCCCATTTAGTCTTGTATAAATGGTTGAGCTACATGTGTTAATGCTTGTCTTATAGGCCTGTCTAATCTTCGGCTGAAGAGTGAACCTCAGAAGTGACTTCAGTACTGAGCTAAAAGAATGTCTCTGGGCCATATTCTTGGGATTTCTGTAGTCTCTGTCAGACTAGTAAGTCTGGTCTTTTTTTGTGAGTGAATTTTCTTCTACATTTTTCTCCCACCCTGTCCGGGAATTCTTTTGTGATCCCTGTCGGAGCAGTTGGTGGTAGTAGCCGGGCACCATCTAGTTGTGCTGGACCTAGTCCAGTGGAGGCTGTGGTTTAGTTGTGGTACTTCAGCCTTTGGACTAATCTTTCCCTTGCATCTTTGGTTTTCTTCATTCTCCTTGCTCCAATCAGTGTGGGACCAGTAGACGTATCTTAGATGGCTGTTTACAAGCTTTTAAGACCCTAGAAGCTACTCACCAAAGTAGGATGTAGAACATTTTCTTATAAACTATGTTATGCCAATTGAGCTAGATGTCCCCTGAGACCATGGTCCTCAACCCAGTAGCTTGGTCCCTCAGGGAGTTTGGATGTGTCTATGAAGCTTCTATGACCTTGCCTTTGTCCAGTTGTGCTGTCTTTTCCCAGTATTGTGTGCTGTCTTACCCTTCACCAAAAGTTACCACTTATCTATTGTCTAGTTAGTGTTTTTCCCTCCCAAACCCTCCCTTCCCTAGTCACCATCAAAGATTGTTTCTTTCTGTGTATAAACCTTTTCATTAGTTTTTATAATAGAGGTTTCATACAGTACTTGTTCTTTTGTGACTGACTTACTTCACTCAGCATTATGTCCTCCAGATTCATCCATGTTGTGAGATGTTTCACAGATTCATCATTGTTCTTTATCGTTTCGTAGTACTGTATTGTGTATATGTACCAGTTTGTTTTTCTGTTCATCTATCGATGGGCACCTAGGTTATTTCCAACTTTCTGCTATTGTGAACAGTGCTGCAATGAACACGGGTGTGCATATATCTATTCATGTGACTGACAGCTCTTATTTCTCTAGGATATATTCCCAGGAGTGGGATTGCTGGATTGTATGGTAGGTCTATTTCTAGCTTTTTAAGGAAGTGCCATATCATTTTCCAAAAAGGTTGTACCATTTTGCATTCCCACTAGCAGTGCACAGGAGAAACACCAACCTTTTGGTTTGCAGCTGAATGTTTAATCGTTTATAGTATGGTAATAGGTTAAACTGTGTCATGAAGATTATGTATATAAAGCACTTAGCACAGTGCCTGGTACATTATAAGCTCTGAATATATGTAGATATTACTATATGAAATTAATTGCTGTTTATGTAAGCCACAATCTTTTGAGAGTGTTATGGCTAGAAGTACTTGTGTTCCCTGAGTGCTAGGACTCTGGTTCAAACCCTTCTTCATGGGTAATGGGAAAAGCCTAAATTTCAGTGGATCACCCAGGTGTTTCAGGGTCTTCCTGGAAAATTACCCAAGTAAACCAAGTAGACCAAGCCCAGATCAACTCAGCCAACCAGGCCAGGGAAGTAGGTAGGAGCAGAAGAGATCATGGATCTGCCCTACAGGTAACCCTGGATTTTCTGGGGCCGGTGAAGACATTCTCAGAGTTGTAGAGAATGGAAATGTAAGTTCAAAGAGAAAACGGAACAACATAAAACATCCAACTGTTCAAGAAAAACTCAATGGTGTATTTTGAAAGTACATAATTGTGGGTATCAAATCACTGGGGCATTTATATTCCTGTGGATACCTTTAAAACAGTGACTATTTTAAAGTGTTGACAGCATAATAGTGTTGGAAATTATAGCTTTTGCAAGTTTATTTAAACTTATCATGCGAAGTTTTGCACGTTAACATCATTCTACATATTAACATACGTTAACGTACATATTAACATAGCACATTTTAAGTTCTACGTAACTTAAAAGGTACAAAGAAAAACCACATCCCTTAAATTCTTGTAAGAAGAATGTGGGCACAAAATTTTGAAGACCAGGGCTCTGGGAGTGGAATTGCTGGGTTTTAGGAATACATAATCAACATGTCTTGAGGGTGCTAAAGCAGCTGTGCTCATTCAGGCTTTGCATAAGCAAATTCCATTGCTCCACTTCCTCCCCAACACTCCAGGACCGTGTGGAAGTCTGCAACATTCAGAGGCAGACAGTCCACCGTCACTCTGAGGAAGCCCGAGGCCAAGCAGAGGTTACCTGGAGGTAGAACCCCAGGCCTTTCAAGCCTGTGGAATCAGGGTCCGGGGAACTATTTGGATGGCTCTAATGGCTTCTCCTTATGAAAGCCCAAAGCACCCTTCTCTAAAACAGAGTCCTCTCTGCTCCTAGCCAGCTCCCGTCATGGCTGAGTCCTGGCTCCTGCCCCTGGACAGCACTGGCTGCAAGCCCACCCTTGGCTCTTGCCCTCCCCTTTGATTCCAAGCTAACCAGCCTGTTCATACAGCCTTGCTTTAGGCAGGGAATTGGGGAGTTGGCATACTGGCTTACTGCCATCTTGTTCCTATTCTTCAGTCACCTAATGAAGTCACAGAGTCTCTTACGTGTGTATGTCACTAATGAAATCCTGGGAGGGCAGCTTCCAGCCTCTTGTTTTAAAGTGCTTGTGTACCATCCTGCCTTCTCATGTACTATCCTACCTCCCTCAAATAGGGCTACCAAAAGTGCCCATTTGGCTAGGGACCCAGCTGAAGGGGTGAGGAGTGCGGGATGGGGGAGAGCAGCAGTCCCCACCCCTCTCTGGGAAAGTCGCTGTAGTTACTGGTTGTGGCCGCCAGAGTGCGCAGTATGCAGAGTTTCGGAAGAGCCAGTTTAGGAAAGGTGGAATTTCTTCGTTCTAAAACTAAGCTGGACATACTTAATATCTCTATGTACTCCGACTGTGTTCCCGGTCATGGAGCTGGGCTTGGTAACATCCCCCTCAGAAAGGGCCCAGCTAATCTTTCTTACCTGCTTGGCCACCTGAGCCTGCCCTCCCCATCCCAGCACTTAGTAGCCCTGTGCAGGCTCTTCTTTTCAGCTGTCCTTGGGCCCCATCTCTCCAGACCATATGCTGATCCCAGGAGCAGATAGGGTTGGAATGTCCTAAACCTCTCTATCTTCTGTAGCTGCATCTTTCTGTTTCAGCAGCGTGCCATGTGGCCCACTTAGTCCCACATCTTTCCTTTGCGGCAGTTTTCTCTGCCCTGTACATTATTATCATATGGTCCTTTTGCCTGAAGTCAAATAGCGCCCAGTGTGTGAGAGAATGAATGGTACTGGTGTCTTGCCATCTTGTGCATAAAGCAGAGATGTGAGCCTATGCATTAGTGTTGGGTAATATTTGGGAAGGGCAACTCACACTAACCAAACTCACTGAAGATTAATGTAAACCTAAGTGCCAAATTGTTTATTTGCACTAAAAGCCATGACAATGTCCCATTTAATAAACACTTTCAACTAGCTGAACACTATTCTGAGTGTTTTACAGATACCATTAAAGCAATCAGAAAATCCTATGAGGTTAATGACAATTTCTCTAATTTCTAGATGAAGAATCTGAGGCTCAGAAAGGTTAGGTGGCTTGCTTGTAAGTCGCAGCACTGAGATTAAAACAGATGGAGATGACTCCAAAGCTCCATACTGTCCCGCCTGAGCTGTCCACTCCCCCAGCAACCTTCTGGCAAGCCCAAGCATTCCCTGTAGCACCTGTGCATTGTGTGACGTGGCAGGTGCATGTCTATTCATCACTGTGTACCTCGCTGTGGAAGGGGGGTATCTGGGATCACTTTCCTCAAAATCTGTGCACTGCTTAGCCAGAACACTATAACGCTAGATCATTTTTCTTTCTTTCTTTATGCTTTTCAGTATTTTTTATGAATGTAGAATCAAAGAACTATTTTCACAATGGGGGAAGAGGAGCCCTTCTTTTGCCCCCAAATGGATTCAGGCAATTCATTCTGCCTGATGTGCCTAGCTGGTGTGGAAAACACCTGAGTCTCTTTTGAGCCTTAACTCAAGGATTGGAGCTCTGTGAATCTTTTTCAACATTCTGCTTTCCCACATCCTGGAGAACTGATGCCCCTTCTTCCACTCGGTGCCATATTGTCCCTATCAAGGACATCATCCTTGGTAGAGTAGAGGGTCAGCGAAAGAAAGGCCCTCAACGAGATGGACTGACAGTGGCTGCAACAATGGGCTCAAGCATAGAAACGATTTTGAGGATGGTGTAGGACCAGGTAGTGTTTTGTTTTCTTGTACATAGCATCACTATGAGTTGGAACCGACTCGACATCACCTGACAACACACACGTTGCCATCGAGTCGATTCTGACTCATAGCAACCTTATAGGACAGAGGAGAACTGTCCCATAGGATTTCTAAGAAGCAACTGGTGAATTTGAACTGCCGACCTTTTGGTAAGCAGCCAAGCTCTTAACCACTAAGCCACCAGGGCTCAACAACAGCATGATGCTTATCACGCTTACTTATTTTCCATATCTCCACCCTCCACTCCCAGCTCTGAGCTTCTGGAGGGCAGGCGCTAAGTCAGATTCTCCAGTGTCCCCCGGAACTGGCATAGGCAGTGGTTGCAAGTAATAATAACTAATGTTAATGGAGCACTTACTATGTGCCAGGTGCTTTTCTAAGTGCTTTGCTTGTATTCATTTAACTTGACAACCATTCCATGGGGTGGGTTTACTGTTACTATCGTCCCATTTTACAGATAAGGAAACTGATGCAGAAGTAACTCACCCAAGGTCACACAGCTAGTAAACAACCAGGCCAGGGATGTGAACCTAGGCTGTCTGGCTCAAGCCTGTGTCCTTAAACTTAATCCCACACTGTATGGACGCTTGGTAAACTTTTGCTGAACGAAAAAACTGAGTTTCTCCAAAGCATCATTCAATCCAAAAGGTGCTCTGAAACTACATTTCCAAAAAAACTACACTTCCCATGATATCCCGCAATCGTCGACGTCGCGCAGATATTTGTCGTCCTTCCGCGCCCTTTATACCCACTTCCGCGCGCGACCCACTTCCTTTTCTTTCGGCTGCGCGCGGCGGCAAGATGGCGGTGCAGATTTCCAAGAAGCGGAAGGTGAGATGCTGAGGCCTGAGCTCAGGGAGCTGCGGCGCTGCGCGCGCCAGAGGGTTCTCAAGGTGCCAGCGCGAGGCTTGCAGCTGTGTGCTTTGCCCCAAGAAGCGGCTCGAACGCATGGCGTTCCCGGGGGCCGCGGATGGCTTTGGATTGAGTGCGGGACTCGACCTGGGCTAGCACAGTGTGGCGCCGGGGAGGGGAGAGACGGACGAATTTCTGTCGGTTCCGGGCAGGGTACAGAGATGAGCCCGGGGCGACCCACCTGCCCTAGAGAAAGCGCTGATGCATATTTTTTCGTAAAAAAAAAATATATATAAGTATTAGTAAACGTGGCGTTTCGAGGGCGTGAGCAATTCATCTCAGATTTTACACCATAGCTTTGAGAAGGTGAGGTGGAAGTAGCGTATTCTTGCTTTCTCGCCACCTTGTCTGGGTGCAGGCTTCTGCCCCGAAAGATCTCAGTTGAAAGGCTTCTGGCAATTTCTTGCTCTATTTGGGGACCCAAGGAAAAGTTGTTCTGGGCTAATAGAGGGAGAGGGCCGCGGGGGGATGCCTTCTCGGGTTTAATTCTTTCCGTGGGAAGGAACTGTTGAGTCTACTTGCTTTAGAAATAGGAAGCTTGAGATTTTATGTTTATATGAGTTGATGTTACGGTTAAAACTTACACGATTTTGTAAGGTAGGAGTTTGCCAGGTGTTACAGGTAAAAGGGTAATCAAGTAAAGCAAGATCACGTGGCTGAGAGTTTTCTGATGGTCCACGTTGAGTCTATGAACGAGATTGGTTATAATGGCACAAGTTACAAGCATATTGTCCCTGCTGTCTGAATGAATGAGGTTTTGCACATATAAATACAAATGGCAGCCCAAAAACCCTTCAGTGAAGAGATGATGACGAGTCTGATTGGAGGTGTTATCTTTGTCCAGGTGGCTTACTCTGTGCTGCGTTCTGTGGGGCAGGTTTAAGGATCCTGGGTCAAAGTGACTTCCTTAAGATGACCAAGAGGCATTTGTCTGAGAAGGGTTGTTACTTCCTGTTGGAAAAAAGGTTGATGGGTCATTTGTTGGAGGCACTGAATTTTAACGAAGGTTATGTTATGCAGGGGGAAGTGAGCCTTGCATCCATGTCCTAATTTTGAACTTTGCTTTTTGGTTAGTTTGTTGCTGATGGCATCTTCAAAGCTGAGCTCAATGAATTTCTCACTCGGGAGCTGGCTGAAGATGGTTACTCTGGAGTTGAAGTTCGAGTTACACCAACCAGGACAGAAATCATCATCTTAGCCACCAGGTAAAAACTCATTTGACTGGCCATCGACGATTTAAGCTTAAGGGAACAACCAATGACTTTGGCTTTAATCAATGTAATTGGTTTTTAAATCTAACGCTGTAGTTCTTGTCCAGAGTTTAAACATGCTTATGGGAAATGTGTGTTTAGTGCCACATATATGCAAGATTTAAAGCTGCACCCGGAATTTTGCGAGAGCTGTGAGCTGTCACTCTTTTTCCCCAGGACGCAGAACGTTCTTGGTGAGAAGGGCCGGCGGATCCGGGAATTGACTGCTGTAGTTCAGAAGAGATTTGGCTTCCCTGAGGGCAGTGTAGAGGTGAGTAGTCCTGGCTTATGCCAAAGATTACTGTGGACTTGAAATGGCTCTTCTAAAAAACTGTCACCATCACCTTTAAGACTTTATAATCCAGTTGAGTAGTATGAATGGGTTGGTATTTTTGATGAAGTTCTCTTAATGAGCACTCGGTTTAATTTCTCATGATTATTCTGCTAATTTCTGGTGGTTAAAGGATTTTATGTTCAACTCGGATATATACTGGAACCCTGATGTAGTGGTTAAGAGCTGTGGCTGCAAACCAAAAGGTCAGCTGCTCCTTGGAAACTCTGTGGGGGCAGTTCTACTCTGTTCTAAGTCAGAATTGACTAGACGACAATGGGAGTTTGGGTATTCTGCTTATTTCTGGTAGTTAAAGGATTTTACATTCAACTCAGGTATATACTTGGGGGTCATATGAGTTGCCATGTGTATGTACTAATGATACCCATGGTATATTGGCTGCGTCGTTATTCTCCTTCGTGTGAGCTGTAGTAACAGTTGAGGTTGGGAGGGCAATGAATGGTTTAGGCCATCTTACTGATAATGTGGGTAGTAGAGGGCTTTGGTGTTTACAGGATACCGTAGTACACCATATGATGTTGTAGAAATGGTGCTGATATGGTAAGAAAGGAATCTGGTATGAATGTGCTGATTTAATGGAAAACAACGAAGACAACAAAATTAAGGGTGTGTTTTGTTCCCTTTAAAGCTTTATGCTGAAAAGGTGGCCACAAGAGGTCTGTGTGCCATTGCCCAGGCAGAGTCTCTGCGTTACAAACTCCTGGGAGGGCTTGCCGTTCGGAGGTAAGTGTCTTGAGACTTTTAACAGTCATATCCTTTTGTGTGTATCAGAATATGGTGTGTTTGCCATTTTGTTAATTCGGCAGATGAACTCTTGATGGCAGACTCTGCTAGTCTCTGGGAGTTATAACAGTAAGACGTTGCCAATTCATGCCCTCTCTGAACTGCTAGGCTACCAAGACTAGTAAAGAAGCAAAAGCAATAAAGCGGTCAGTGGTGTAACAGAGACGTGTTCTAGGTGGTTTGGAAGTAGACCAGAAGTGGAACTCTAGGAGAGGAGGTTAAGTTTCTAGTTGGCTCCTTGGTGAAGCTGTGGAAAGAGCCTGTGGGGGGTAGGCAGTGAGAAAAATGATTCTGCCTGTGAGTTCATAGAGTAGGTAGAAGTGCTTTAGTACTTGTGGGATACCACAGAATTCAGAACAAGCAAGAAGTCCATCAGATCCATTGTGCTACCCCTTAAGGGTACTGTAAAGAGAGAAGACAAAATCTTGAGGTGAGAGCGGAAAAGACGTAATCTCTGTAAGCTATGTGTGAGGAGTGACCGGGTGAGGTATAAAGGACATGGGGTGAGGTTGACCGTTCCAGTAAGATTTCATTAGAAAGCTCTTTTTGCAGTGACTGTAAAGTAATTCAAATGCTGCCTGTGGATATTTGGAATATTACTCAGTATTTAATGCAGAGCCCTGGGGGCGTTTTCTGTAGAGGACCAACATGACAGCTGCACATTAGGAAGGTTGTCCTGGTGCAAATGGCTAGCAGGAAAGGCTCTAGGCAAGGGCCTGGCTTGAATGCCATTTCTACCACAACAAACAGTGGTTCTCAAAAGTTTGATCTCTGGCCTAACATCACTGCCATCACGTGGGAACTTGTTAAAAATTCACAGTCTCCACCCCAGACTCACTGACTCAGAAACTGGAGGTGTGACTCAGGTGAGTTTTACACACACTAGAGTGAGACTTGGAAGTTCTGAGACCTGAGTGAGTTATTGAACTCTGACCTCTGGGTCCCTTATCTTTAAATGGGGATCTTTATATCATCTCTTCTAAGATGGGATTAAATGAGAAAAGGCCTGAGGCAAGGTGGTAGATTTTATTAAATGCTGCTTTACTTTCTCTGTTGAAAGTGGTCTCTAGGTTTCTAATTACTATCTCCTAGTAGGGGTTTGGAGCCCAAGTGGCACAGTGGTTAAAAGCTCACTGCTAACCTAAAAGGTTGGTGATTGAAACCCACCACCTGTTCTGTGGGAGAAAGATGTGGCAGTCTGCTGGAAAGATAAAAAAAAAAAAAAAAAAAGCCAAACCCATTGCCATCAAGTCAATTTCAGTTCATAGTGACCCTATAGGACAGAGTAGAACTGTCCCATAGAGTTTCCAAGGAGCACCTGGTGGATTCTAACTGCTTTCCAAGGAGTGCCTGGTGGATTCTGACTACCAGCCTTTTGGTTAGCAGATGTAGCTCTTAACCACTACATCACCAGGGTTTCCCTGTAAAGATTCCAGCCTTGGAAACACTATGGGGCAGTTCTACCCTGTCCTGTAGGGTCACTATAAGTTGGAATTGACTCAACGGCAATGTTTGTTTGTTTGTTTGTTTAAATAGGTGTGTAAACTAATGAATGAGTTGGGGAGAGTGTGATTTTAGGGCTAATTCTCAATTTTATAGACTAGAGGTTCCCCCTCACTCCCAGTGCTGTAGTATCAAGGTATCCAGGCATCTGAATTAGTAATTGGGTTTCCTAGATAAACATGTGATGTGGAACCTGAGATGGTTAAAGAATATTTCAGTGACCGCCAAGAGATGGACTACTCCATGATGGAGCACTTCTAGGTTCTTCCTGGTTCCTTGACTGATTGAAAAATACTGAATTGTCAGAGCTAGACTGGACTAGAAGGACTTACATCAGAATAAACAGCGAGCATATCGTCCCCTTGATTGTCATAAGGCTAAATGTGTGGTTCACAACTTTGGTTGCACATTAGAATCACCTTTAAGCCCCTGGGAACATTTTTTAAATACCTGTGCCTGGACTTTGTCATCTCTGGGTTGCTGGTGTAATTGGCCTGGAGTAGGGCCCAAACATTGATTTTTTTAGTTCTTAACCTTTTTGAGGTGATCCTAATGCGTAGCCAGGGTTGAAAAACTTCGGAGTCTTACATTCACTTCCTAAGGAATTAGTCTTATATTAGATCTGATGGGAGTGGAAAACGATTGCTATTTCTCGTCTTAGATGCTGGTCACATTTATTCTCCATTAAAGGTGTGTTGAAAACAAGCGTTGCAGACTAATGTATAAATTTTCTGTAACTCATTGATAAATTCTGTCTTTGGTAACGACACAATGGGTCTCTGTCTTAAAGGGCTTGCTATGGTGTGCTGCGGTTCATCATGGAGAGCGGGGCCAAGGGCTGCGAGGTCGTGGTATCTGGGAAACTCCGAGGACAGCGGGCTAAATCCATGAAATTTGTGGATGGCCTAATGATCCACAGTGGGGACCCTGTCAACTACTACGTTGACACGGCCGTGCGGCACGTGCTGCTCAGACAGGGTGAGCAGATGGGAATGCTTGGGCTAGAGGGCACTTGGGGATAAAGGTGGTTTTCTCTGCACACTTCAGCGTTTGGGGGATTCATCTTGGGAGTAGCAGTGCCGTGTTAGTATTCCTTGGTTTTATTGGTTAACCGCCTGAAACTCTAAGAATTGAACTGCTGGAGTCAGTCAGATCCAAGCGTTCATTTGTCCTTGTCTCAGCCACCTGTGTACCCTTCGGTGATGACACGATGACGAGTCAGAAAGGTCACTTGCTGCTCTTGGTCCTTGTCAGTGCCACGTTCTGTGGTCCTGGTCATTGGTTCCTTTTGCAAAGGTGTCCTGTTCATTGGTTGATTTAGAGGCATTTGTCTGAGAAGGGACCAACAGGGTGCTTGAGTAAGCTTTCTTTCTGTCCTGTTGTGTGGAGGATGGTTGATGAAACCACTGCTGGGTCCTAACTCCTATCATCCTCTAGGTGTGCTGGGCATCAAAGTGAAGATCATGCTGCCCTGGGACCCAAGTGGTAAGATCGGCCCTAAGAAGCCCCTGCCTGACCATGTGAGCATTGTGGAACCCAAAGATGAGATACTACCAACCACCCCGATCTCGGAGCAGAAAGGTGGAAAGCCAGAGCCGCCTGCCATGCCCCAGCCAGTCCCTACTGCATGATAGGTATGTCTCCGGGGGCCTCTTGGGGCAGAATAGGGTCCCCATCCCTTTGTCTCCCCGTTCGTTTTTGTATTACTCTATGGTGTAAGCACTTGCCTCACATGGGAGAGCACGGGTTGGGTCCCATTTAACCCAGGATTCTGTTGGGGGTGTTTTGTTTGCCTTTGACCTCTCAAGAAAAAGTTCCCAACTTTATCAATTCCTGTAGGAATTTTCCTTTATTGTCCTCCCTTCTTTTCCCAAGGACCTGTGTCCTTTTGCTAGTAATTAGCTGTTCTGTCCTTCAGCCCCCTTGACAGCAGACCTCTCTTTTGCCCTACACATCGGGGTTTTTGTTAATTTTCAGGTGTTCTGTGAAAACCCTCAGTGGGAGTTTATATCCTTTGGTGAATGAAGGAACCTGATACTCAGGTGAAGTTACTGGTGTGCTTTCTTTGGTTTCAGGGTCTCCTTGGCAACTGGATCTGGAATTTGGATGTTGCTTTGTAAAGACATTAAATAAAATCTTTTAAAAAGACATGGCCTGACTTCACTATATGTCCAGTATTAAGACTGAGGGTCATGTCGACCAGTGGGAGCATTGATTCTTGTCTCACACTTGATTGGTGCTTGAGGCCACCTGGCTGAGAATGTTCGTGTGCTGCCTTTAAAGTCCCCTCTTGGTTTTAGCCATATTTGCTCAGTATTGGCAAGGGCCAGAAGGGGAAGGCCTGCGCAGAGTTAACCAGAGATATTCTGTGGGAGGTGACTTTTTTCCAGATGCTTAAGGAAATAAGTATTACACACAGAAAATAATACAATGGTAATTATATTTCAGGTCATTTTGTGCTCTAGGTGTTTTCATTTAACCCTCAGTGTTTCTGAACTGTAAAGGGAACTTGTGCCACTGATGAGGGGCCTGAAGCCTAGTGGCAGCTGCCACGGGCCTGAGACACCAAATCAAACGCATGACCTGTGGTGGTTGTGGCATCCTGGCTGGTGAAATATCCTTGTTCCACAGAACACCTATCTAGCAGATGTTCTGGTTTATTATTTGGTGTCTTCTGAACTAGACCGCCGGCAGCACAAGGACAGGCACTGTGTGCACATACTGGTAACGCCTAGCACATGGTAAGGTCTTCGTATCAGAGTGAATTGATGGGTTATGTTGGGTGCACTATGACTAAAGTACTTGGTTCACCCTTTCTGAAAGGGCCTGTCATGGATTGAATTGTGTCACCCAAAAACAGATGTCAATTTTAGCTAGGCCATGATTCCCAGCGTTGTGTGATTGTCCACCATTTTCTCATCTGGTAAGATATTCCTATGTGTTGTAAATCCGACTTCTATGATGTTAATGAGGCAGGACTCAATCTACAAGATTAGGTTGTGTTTTAAGTCAGTCTCTTTTGAGATACAAAATAGAAGCGAGCACCAAGAAAGCAGAGCTGGGAGCAGAGCGCATCCTTTGGACTCAGGGTCCCTGCACTGAGAAGCTTCTGGTCCAGGGGAAGATTTGATAACAAGGATCTTCCTTCAGAGCCAATAGAGAAAGCCCTCTCTTGGAGCTGACACCCTGAATTTGGACTTCTAGCCTACTAGACTGAGAGAATAAACTGTTGAAACCACCCACTTATATTTCTGTTACATCAGCACTAGATTAGTAAGACTGAAAAAAAAACCAAACTCATTGCCGTTAAGTCGAATCCGACTCATAATGACCCTGAAGACAGGGCCTTTGATGTTTTTACTGACTAGACAATCCCAACTGTTTTGTCAGTTTTGGTGGGAGTCGAAACCCAGTCATGAGCAGAAACACTCCTGTATCGAATTCTTCCTAACTTGGCATAATTTATCTCTTAATGACCCATAGATTGTGTTCCAGGGAGTGGGATGCTGTATTTTATATGTAGTATCTTTTGGCTAGGAAGTAGAACCTAGGTTTTGAATGATTGGTCCTCTGCCCAACCCTCTATTACAGGCAGCAATTGGGCCATTGCTACAGTGGGAACTGAGAACATGTACAAGCTTTTATTTATCCCTTGTGGGCAGAACTATTTGGCATTTGCAGTTTTCCTGAAAATTTTACTGTTTTAACTGAGCAAAGCTGCTGATTTCTAGACTTGTGATAGTATAGTTCAATTGCGACAATTATTTTTAATGAAACTAGCTCAACTAATTTGAGAATTCAGAGTACTGGGTCTTGGAAATAGAAATTAAGACAGTTCTGGCCATCTTAGAATCTGGCACAACCAGTTGCAGGCCTTTGTAAAGTAGCCTGGGTCGTATGGTATGCTTCCTTTCTTTTCTAATGAGTTTTCTCCAAACCAATCCAACTTAAGATTGGAAGTCAGGCTGTGGGAGTCAGTAGTGCTGTTAATGTTCCACCAGGTGGTGCTATAGGGGAAGGGCACGCCAGAGTAGCAGCTGGGGAGGGAGGGAGGGTTTTATAAGTAAACTTTCATTGAACTATGACAGGCATACAGGAAAGTACGCAGATCATTAGAGTACAGGTTGATGAACTGAATATACCTGTGTAACCATTACTTAGATCAAAAAGGAAGTGAGATCTTAAAACCTGACAAAACTAATGCAGAGCTTAAATGAGCGCTTCTGTAATTGCACGCCACCCTAGAACCCACCCTATGGTCCTACCCCAATCATAGCCCCGCTTTCAAAAGTTTCCAGTAAGTACCTTGATTTCATAGTAATTGTCTCTAGACACTGTAGTTTTATGCTGTATTTTTAAAACAATATGTCTTGTTAAGGGGGGAAGAATATAAAGTGCTTTGACCCAGTGACTTCAGTGAGTGGCTTTGCTCCTAGAGCCGAGGCTTGGCTATAGGGCTGTCGGGTTCCCTAACAGTGCTGCTGTTAGAGAAGCGGGGTGGTGGCCTCATTTCTCCTGAGACAGAATTCTCCCTCGGCATCATGGCTCTTGGTGAAGCAGCCTGCTGTTGCCAGTGTCCTGCAGAGACAGCGTGCAGCTTCACGTAGGGCACCAGGTGCAGCCAGAGAGACATCTCGGCTTTTGGTCTAAGAGTAGATGGAACTATAGCAGCAGTGATGGCACCCTTGAAGGAAAGTCAGCCAAACAAGTCTTGCAGCTCCCAGAGCTCACCACTCCTCACCTTAGTGCCTTTACACCTGCTGTTCCCTTTGTTTGCACCCCCATGACTGACCCCAGTAGAACTGAGCTGCAGTTTGCCTTTGTGAACCTTCCTTGATCTGCCTGTTCTCGCTCTGCACCTGCCACCCCCATGCTAACCTCTAATACCATATAGCTCCCTATGTTGAATTATTTCTCTTAGGGCTCACTCATCTCTGGGTCTTAGCCCCTAGTGAGGGGGCGACTGGTGGAGAATCTCAAGAAGGTCTGCTTAGTGAATAAATGAGCACATATGAGGGGAAGTTAGAAGGTACCTCATAACATCCTGGCCACTTCTAGGCAGTTAACACTTTGTGTATTAAACCCAGATCTCTTCTGTGACCCCATTGAGACTTCACTTAAGGCTGAGCCAAGGCCTAGCATAAAGAAATGAATAAGGAACCAGATTCATTTGTGACCAGTCGCATTGCCTATGCTGTGACCTGTAGGGTCTCTCTTTTTCTCTGACAATGTGAATTAGGAAAGGGAGCGACTCTGACCCAGAGGGGTCTCAAGGGAGAGCCTACTGTTGCCTGCAAGACCCTACAGACTGCACATTCCCCCCCAATGCCTGCTGGCTGACTGGCTGCCGGCTGAGCTTGGGTCAGAAGGTGCCAGGGTCAGAGCTGCAATGAAAGGGATTGTGTAACTATGGCACTGGGAGCAGGGAGGGACGGGGCACCTTGCCATGGGGCAAGACCTGCACAGATCTGGGAGTTCCATCGCCAAGGTTAGAATTCTGGCTGCTTTCTCGGTTCTGCTTCTCATGGTCTTGCTGTCTCTGGTGTTACAGCTTTCTCTCTGTCTCCTGGGTCTAGGAGGTCTCTGCAGAGATTCTGGGTCCAAAGGTTGTATTCTTCTACCATCTCCTTTTTGGTGGTAGTCAGGTCCTCCCCCCCCCCGCCCCCCACTTGTCGCTCCTTTTATCTATCTCCTAGAAAATAAAAGATGTGGTTCAGGTAAGGGCAGTGACTGGGATAAGGGTGGTTACTTGAGTCATAATACATCTCACCCTAATCCTGCCTCATTAACATAATGGACAACTACCACATGGGACCATAACCAGACAGGCTAGGATTTACAGTACATCACAGGATGGAGGATGCGTAAGTGCCAAACCGCTGAAAGTCTGGCCCAACCAAGTTGACACATGACCTTAACCATCAGGTTCCATATAGCTTATTTGAATAGTCCCACCCAGTTGTGTGGGAGTCACAAAGGTCCTGGCTAGAAGGGCCACGATAAGCAATTCATTTGCACTCCAGTATCCAAGAACTTACCATGGAGATTGGCACATATGAAGTGCCCTATTCTTGTGACTGTGGAGCTAGCCTGGCTCTTCCCACAGGTTCTGTTGTCTTGTCTGACTGAACCTCCCTCTACTGCCTGCTTCCAGAGTTGGGCCTTGATAAATGAGAGATTTGCTTACTTGTTCCCCCAGTGTTCTCAAAGCCTGTACATCTCCCTCTTTTCCCTCAATTCTAAGTAGGATTTGGAAGAGGAGACAAGAAGAGGGGTTGAATGAGCAGATGGGGGTACATACTGCCCTCAGGGACTCCTCTCATTACCCGCCCCCCCCCATCGTTCCCCACTCCCAGTGATTTCCTCTGCAAGAGGGTAGGAGGCCCACGCTAAAGGAGTAAGAAGGCTGAGAGCCAGGGGATCACATGAACGCTTCAGAGCCCTTTTTCTTTTTGTCAAGAATCTAATAACTAAGATGACAATTTATGTATATTTGCTAATTCCTAAAAATTATTTTCCCTACATGCTGTTACATTGGCTGCAGATAACACGTTTAAACAAACGTGTCCATTCACGAACATGAAAAAAATTCAGAGTAAGGGGAAAAAACGAAGTCCTCTTCCCACTCCCAAGCCGCATCCTTAAGTTCCTGTGCAGAGGCACTCCCGGTTACCAGTTTCTTGCTTCTCCTTTCAGAGATATAGACTAAGTATATACAAACAAGCGTGCGTATGTGTGTATTTTTATCTCTTTCCAGATGCTATTACGTTAAATCAAGTACCACAATACTGGCAGCTTAAATGCGCAGTTTATTCAGAAGCCATCTTTAAAAGTGCACGTCTGCCCTCAGGGTAACCTTGCCACAACAGGATTTTAGAAAAGACTCCCACACTGGGGACTAGAAGCCTCTAAGCTGGATGTTGTCCACACCAAATTAGTGTATCTACAAACAAAAGAAACTCTGGCATAGAAATTTATTGGAAGGATCTCAAGTGACTCAGAATCCATGGGAAGCCTGGAAAACTCAGTTCAGAAATGGAATCCAGAGAGGCTTGCATTGGGGAACACAGCCAAAGTTGGGACTGAGGAGCATTCTGGTTTAGGATGATATCACCACTGCTGTTAGACTTCCAGTGAGTGACTTTTCAACTGTCCCTTTGTTTTTCCGGTTCAAAGTTCCGAGTGTGAGCATCTGATTGGTCAAGCCCGGTGCCTGTGACCGGTGGGGAGAAGATAACCTTTGGTTCCTATATTGGAGGTGGGACCCAGCCTCTGTTCCCCAGTAGGCAAGGTGTTGATGCTCGGTAGCCAAAACCGTTCTGTGAAATTGTCCTGGGAATCCACTGGTGGAAACGTGGCTGTTGGCAACATGGAGGCAGGTGCTGAAACCTCTCATGGACTTTTCACTAACATGTTACTCTCAGGTCAGTAGGATTCCTGGCACCTGGTGCTAGATAGGAGTATCAAACAGGAGCTGGGAGCTGCTTGCCTGGGACCACCTTGCCCTTGCTGAAAGTGGGAACTTGGGAGCGGGCCCAAAGGGCCAGCATGGATCGGAGATCAAACGGCACTGTCAATACGGAGAACTGGAAAGGTGCGGAAACAGGTGGGGCCTCAGAGAGCAGCGTGTAAAGGAGTGTTTTGGGGGTCTGCCTCCAGGCAGAATGTGAGCTTAAGAACCTCCACTTACCATTTTCTTCATCAGGAACTTCATGGTTGTTTTTTTTGTTAGTTTTTAAAATTTATTTTGTCAAGAATATATACAAAAACATCAATTCAGCAGTTTCTACATGTACAGTTTAGTGACACTGATTACATTCTTCGAGTTGTGCAACCGCTGTCACCCTCCTTTTCCGAGTTGTTCCCTCCCCCTCCTTCTAAAGGTTAAAAAAAAACCCAGTCCATTCTTTACTAGTTAGGCTAAACTGTTGTTTGGTTTTAAGACTTCAGGGGATATTTTTGGTTTAAGGGTTAAAGATTATCTCAGGGTAATAGTTTCAGGAGTTATCCAGCCTCCATGGCTCCAGAAAGGTGGGAATCCATGAGAATTGGAGATTCTGTTCTGCATTTTCCCCCTTTTGATCAGGATTCTGCTATAGAGTCTTTGATTCAAATGTTCAGTAATGGTAGCCAGGCACCATTTAGTTCTTCTGGTCTCATGGAAAGGAAGCAGATATTCATGGAGCCAGTTAGCCACACATTCCATATCCTCCTATTCCTGACGGACATGTTCTGGTACTATTTTATCTACCAAACAAGCCATTTCCCAATTTGTTATTGATCAAAGATACATTTGTAATTTGATAAGCAATGTAACCATGGTGAGAAGACAGCAAAATAATAATCGTATGCCCTGAGCCTTCTGCCAATGTCCCTGAATGCACAAATTCCATTACTAACTCCATTTTACAGAGATTTTAATTATCCCATGCAATATAAATTGGGGGAATGTGTAATTTCTTTTAGCCTTTAGAAAAAATATTTAGAACATATTAAGGATCTCCACTCCTGGTTTGAGAACAAGTAACACAAGACGCTATTGGGAGCTACTTACCCCAATCCCTCATTTTTATAAGAAGAAGAACCCCAATAGCTCTGAAATTCAAATGAAACCACGCCTCTCCTGCTCAGTGCTATGTTACACTAATGGGTAATGTGCAGTGGGGTCTCTTTGTTCACTGAGCCACTGTGAGGGATTCATCTGGGCCTCCCTGGCAGGTCTTCAAGCCTACCTCCCCCACCCCCCACACGCCTGTGCGCTGCAGCCCTTTGTGCAGTGAACCAGAGGAGCTGGACCCTTTGAATCCTAAATTGCCTAGAAAGAGGGTAGGACTCCCCTGGCCTTTAATTAGGGATGTTTTTGTTTTTTTAAAGAGAGGAAGTGGGGAGAGGTTCAGCACAGCAATACGACCACCTTCCTTTGGGATGAGGGAGCGAGAGAGGTGGACATTTGCCCATTGGTTTTACTCTAAACATACCAGGAAAAGTAGTCACCACTACTTATCTGGGTCTGATGGGCCCCTCCTTTACTTTTTTGAATCATTTTACAAATAACTTACAGAAGTAAGAATAAAGGATAGTGAAGAGCCATTTTATTATAAATTTTAACCAGATTTCAAATACATCTCTAATACGTTCTAGCTTAGCTTCTGCTTATTTTTTTTTTGTACTTGCATCATCAAAACAATACTTTTGAAAACTTTGATGGTGTATAATTTTGTTGAAGAGAGCAGGACCATTTTCTTTGCTCCATAATCATAACAATTTTAGGTTTATAAACACAAACTAGAATGACCAGTCTAACGAATTCTTTCCATTTCTACATCATCTGTTTTCTTCTAATCACCTCTGGATACACATCTGCCCTTAGCACGTCTTTATTTACAAACTGTATCAAGTAAATTGTGCGCAGGCTTCATGGAAGAATACTGTCACACCATCTGGTAGCCAAACAGGATGGTCAGGTTTTTGGTGCAAAGTGTGTGATAAAATCCTTCCTATTGAATGACAACTAGATGAAAATACCACATTTCCTTTTTGTCTTTAGAAATATATTGTTCACACTACTGCATCTTCGTTCTGGATGACTCCATTATTATTACATTTTATTATTTTAGTTGTGTTTCACATAGTTTGGAATGATTGATGAAATATATGAAATAGTTTTTAGCATAAATTGCAAAATATCTTAAAATAGAGGAAAAATAAGATCATCAAGATCCCATAATGTACTTTAGATTTAGAAAAGGATACAATGGGTCCATATGATGACTGCAAAATAGAATGAGCTTTATTATACTTTCAAAAGAATATGTACATTTTCTCATTTTGGACCACTAAGAAAGAGCAATAAACAAGCCAAACTGGCTGTAGCTGAGTCAATTCTGACTCAGTGACCCTATAGGACAGTAGAACTGCCCCACAGGGTTTCCAAGGAGCCTGGTGGATTCAAACCGCCGACCTTTTGGTTAGCAGCTGTAGCTTTTAACCACTATGCCACCAGGGTTTCCAAGAAAGAGCAATAGTCACAACATATTAATCTTTACAAATAGTTACAACTGCTCAAAAAAGAAACTCAAACTAAATTTGGGTCCAGTGGATCCTGATAGTATGCCAAGAGGTAAGTCTTCAGGGGGAAAAGGATGGCATTCCTAGGTGGCTCAGGGTTCAGTGCTCAGGACATGTGGTCTGTCTGCCCACCGGATGATGACACCTCCTCCCCCAGCCCCATTCAGGAGGCATCCTATTGTCAAAAGTGCAGTGGACTAGGAGCAGGGGGACCCTCCATACGTGCTCTCAGTCTAGCCAATCAATCGTCCTAGGAGATTAGAATACATATGGTGTCACCTTTTGCTTGTGTTCCTGTATCTTCACTCATCGGGGATATAAAATCAAATTGGAGGCCCCTAATGGCAGGGACAATCTCAGCACATCAGGATGGGGTTTCCTACGGTGGACAAGATTAGCTTTATCAGATTAGCAGAGCCTGGGTGAGGCAGCGAGGAGAGAGCAAGCTTTGGAGACAGGTGGACCATTCACCAGCTGGTGATGCTGGCGAGTCACTTCTTAGCTCCGAGTCTCTGTGTCTTTATTTGTAAAGAGGGGCAATAGCACCTACCTCACAGGTATTCCAAACCAAAACCAAACCCACCAGGGTTTCCTCACAGGTATAAGGAGGTAGAAATCCAGGACACTTTTTCTTAGTGTATTCGGGGGGAAGCCTTGTGCAAAGCACTGGGGGACACCGAGATGTAGCAGACAACTTCCCTGCCTCAAAGGGCATCCTGTGGGCATGTCAGGGAAGACTAGAGGAGTCACATATAAAGTCCTGGCCATATGGCAGGTGATGGGGCACAGATAAGGAAGGGGCACAGAAGAGTGGCCAACTCCAGGGGTGGAGGGTGTCATTTGGCCCTGGCAGACAAAGCAGGAAATGGCATCTACACATGCATGAAAGAGTGCATGGGGGAACGAACGAAAGGTCAGCGTGGGGTCAGAAGGGCTACAGTGGCAGGAGTGGAAGGCTGCAGGAGATGGGGCACTCTGCTTGGCACACAGAAGGTGCCCAGCCCGGAGGAGATGCCCATTTCCTCAGGGACAGCTTGCCCTGGATTCAACCCCACCTTTTCCTGTCGGGCTTCTGCCTGGGTAGGCAAGCAACAGCGGCACCTTCTTTGCTTTGTCCTGGGTGTTACCAGTGGGGATGGGGGCAGGCAGGCCCAGAGGGGCTGGGCTTCTGCCCACTCCCTTCTTCCTTCTGCCATTATCAGCTTTGCCCAGATGGTCACAGTTCCCTAATCTGGGATAATCGTTGGGCTGGAGCTCAGCTGGGACAGGGGCCTTTGTGCTGGGCTGTGATGGGCCAGCCGCAGCTGGGAAGACCCCACAGATAAGGCCCTGGGGCTTTGGAAGATGGAGAGGGGCGTGGGGCTAGCCCATGCTAGAGGGAGATATGAGGAGCAGATGATAGTTCCTCTTCAAAAGGCAATCTGAGTGCAAATGAGGGGGAGCCTGCAGATGGGGTCTGGTGGGCTCCTGCGGGCCTCAGAGCCACAGGCAGGGAACCTGAACGCTGGGCCTCTGCCTCACAGGATCTGTTTCTGGCATCTTTTGTTCCTGCTCTCTTCCTCTGAGCTCACCCCTCCTTTCCACAGTTTTATGTTGCTGGTCCTGGGGCCTCAGGCCTGAGCCCAGTGTCCTGGTTCTCAAAGGCCTGTGGCTCTGGCGCCCACATGCTGAGCCTGCTGTAAGCCTCCCCACGGCTGCTCAGGGTTCACAGCTATTTTTCCATTTTGTTTCAGCCTCTTACATGAGTGGAGTCCTACTCTGGCCCAGGCTTATAGCAGTGAGCCTGGTTTGGAAGCTATTTCCAATCCCTTTACCCTATAAAGGGAGTCCCAGGGTAGCACAAATGCTTAAGTGCTCAGCTGCTAACTGCAAAGGTTGGCAATTCAAGTCCATCCCTGGTGATCCGCTTCCAAAAGGTCACAGCCTTGAAAATCCTGAGAAGTGCAGTTCTACTTTGCGTACACGGGGTCACCATGAGTCAGAATCGACTTGATGGCAACTGGTTGGTTACCCTAGAGAGTCTGAACCCCAGAGCTCGGGTTTCCTTCCTCACTGTTTCACAGTTCTGTTATTCCTAGTCCTTAGATGTGTTCGCTCATTAATGAGCCTCTGTATATGTCTATTTAGTTTTCTATTTGATATTCATTTTATTCTTAAACTGTACAAAAATATATGAACTCTGAATGTATGAAACATTTCATAATTTTTTAAAATGCCCACACTGCTGTTGTGAAGGTGAATGAAGTCATACATGAAAGTGCCTTCTTTGTAAAGGGTAAAAGCAGGGGGCAGATACTGGGGATTACTTCTCAAGGCAGAGCAAGCTCAAGCTGGAACTGACCCAACCTTTGAATGAGGTTTTATTTCTGTAAGAAAAGGAGGCCATAAATTAAGGGCTATTTACATGGAGGGACCATGAGGGGAACAGAGTGGTACCCCTGTGTCCCCACTCCACTCAGCCTCCTGGCTGAGGCCATCCAGGTCTGAGTCACCTGCCCAGGCTCTGGACGATGGTGACGCAGCCGTGGGAGCTGGTGCAGCGCTGTAGGGACGGCTGGGCCTCCACTTGGCCACTGCTGGGGTCAAAGGTGAAGACCCTATCGGTGCTATCCCCGCGATCATCCCGCCCGCCAAGGATATGGATCTTCCCATCACACACAGTCACACCGCAGCTCTCCTAATGGACAGACAGACAATCAGCCCATGGAGTCCAGCTTGGGGCCCTCTCTGTCCCTAGCTAACCAGGCCAGATAACAGAACCTTGACCCACAGAATATGAGCAAGCAGTTTGGATGGCAGAGAGGCAAGAAAGTGGATGGACCTGAGTTCAAGCTTTGGCCTGACCTCTTACTAAGTGAATGGCCTTAGATAAGTCACTTAGCCTCTTTAGGCCTCCGTGTCCTCATCTGCAAAATGGGAAGAATAGTGTTCCCTTAACAGTTATCCAATAACAACAATAATGATAATCACCACCACCATCTTAGGATCACCGAAGGCCAGAAGGGGCAGGGACTTCCAATCCAACCATACCTCTATCTAGTCTCTTTGGAGTTTCAGAGGAGTGGGACAGAAAGTGGGGGAGGCAGAGAGCTGCAGGAAACAGCTTCCAGGCCTGGGCCTTCCCTTTCCGACATCACTGGGGCAGGGAAACAGCTAGTCCCTTCCCCAACCTGCCCCCAACAATGGTCCACCAGCTAGTGGCCTTCAGGGCGGGGAGAGGCCTCGGTCATTTGGTCATTTTAGCCTAAATGCCACATCCAAGATTACAGCACTTGGGACTAGGTTCCAGGTTCTTCCCTAACTGGACTAACTGGTGACCTTAGACCAGGGCTCAACCCTTCTAGGGCCAGTCTCCTCACCTGAGAAACAAACGCAAGGTTGGTAATCACTGTGAGGGCAAAACCAGAGAATTATGTAAAACTGCCTAGCATGGAGTCAGACATAAGCCTCACTCACTACCTGTGAGATCCAGATCCTTAGAAGTGTCCTTTCACTTTCCTGCATAGAACCAGTGCCTGGGACCATGCCCAGGAGCCCCCACTTACCACAGGGTTGGGGAGGACAGCTGCCTCCCCCCAGACATCTGTGCCAGGGTCATAGGTGAAGATTTTGCTCATGAGGCCCCCCACCACATAGATGGTGTCCTCAAGGGAGACGGCTTCTAAACACCGCTGTGAGAAGGGGGCTGGTGACCTCAGGCTCCACTGGTCCTCCTGGGGGTCAAAGCACTGCACCTGAGGGGTGGGGGGAGCAACAGAGGTGTGAAGCTTCCTCCCCCAGCCTGCCCTACTGCACACACCCTCCCATCTTTCGCCGCTAGGGGCGCTCATTCCTCACATTTGTCTGAACCCACAGGCCTGAGCTAATGTCTGGGAGGGTGAAGGAGACCCATGGTTCCCACCCTCAAGAGCTCTCAGCCTAGTTCCACGTTCTATCCTCTGCTCCTGGACTCCCTTTGTCAAAAGCCTCCTCGTCTTTCAAGGTCTAGCACAGATGCCACTGCCTCCTTAAAGCCTTCCCTGGTACCCCCTGCAGGAACAGTCTCTCCTTTCATGGAGAAAACAGTCTGCCTCACATAAGATTAACCGTATGAGTACACGATACCAAGCTTGGAGAGGTGTTCATCCAAGGGATGGAAGAGCCATCCACATCAGTGCTATCAAGGGTCCTCAGAGGAGGCTCCCCATGGAGTTGCCTCCCTGGCTTCATAAATAGTCAGCCCTCTTCTCTCTTCCTGGTGTTCTTTGATCATGAAAGCCTCAACAAAGGTTTTCCTGCATTTCTACAGATGTCCACAGGCCTCCCAGCCCCAGATGCCCTTCACAACTTCCCAGGGCTGGAACCTGTATCTAGCTGCCTGCTCACTTGTCTGCTCACTGTTTCCTTGGAGACTGTCATAGGTTGAATTATGTCCCCCCAAAAATATGTATCATGATTCCCAGTATTCTCTGGTTGTCCTCCATTTTGTGATTATAATTTTATGTTAAGAGGATTAGGGTGGGATTGTAACACCACCCTGACTCAGGTCACCTCCCTCATCCAATGTAAAGGGAGTATCCCTGGGGTATGGCCTGCACCACCTTTTATCTCTTATGAGGAAAGAGAAGCAAACAGAGAGTTGGGGACCTCATACCACCAAGAAAGCAGCTCCAGGAGCAGAGCGTGCCCTTTGGACTTGGGGTCCCTGTGCCTGAGAAGCTCCTCAACCAGGGGAAGATTGAGGACAGGACCTTTCTCCAGAGCTGACAGAGAGAGAAAGCCTTCCCCTGTAGCTGACACCCTGAATTTGGACTTGTAACCTACTAGACCGTGAAAGAATAAATTTCACTTTGTTAAAACCATCCACTTGTATTTCTGTTATAGCAGCACTAGATGACTAAGATAGAGACCCCCAAGACAGCCTGTAAACAATGCTGTCAATGGGGCAGGTCATGTGGCTGCCTCCCCGACCCAGCTCCAGGAAGCTCTGTTGAAAGAATGGGGTCAAGGGAGTAGGTAAGGTGGGTGAGGGATCCTGGTTTGGGAAAAATCCAGGTCCCAGGACCACAGCCTGTGAGGCCATCAGGGAACAAAGGGAGCTGCCACTGCAAAGATTGGTTTTTATTTTCCAAAAGTCTAAATGTCCAACAATGGAGAATTAGATTAGCAGACGATGGTTTATCTCCCTGTGGAGCATTACACAGACATTGAAATGATGGCCATGAAGAGTTCCCAAGCATGTGGAAAATGCTTACACTTAAATGTGGAGAAGAAAAAGCAGAAAACAAAATTTTACTAACAGTAGGAACACAAGTATGTAAATACAAAGCAGAAAAGCAAAAATGAATTCAGAGGAAGCCTGGAAGGCAATGCACCGAAATGTTAATAGTCATCTTTAGGTGGTGGGATTATGGGTAATTTTTTTCTATTTTTCTAAACTTCCAATAGTGACTGTATTGTTTTTTGAATGGAGGAAAAACATTTCAACTAGCCCTGCCCCTGCCCTCACTTGATTTTGAAAACCTATGAGACCTGCCCATATGGCACCAGCCCAAACACTGGAGTCCAGCTGTGCTGCTGACCCGCTGTGGGACCTTGGAGTCATCTCTCTAAACTCATTTCCTTGCCCGGAATATGGGATAAATCCTCTGGGGTGTTGAGGAGATTTACTGAGAAAATGGACACGGACACATAAGTGCCAGCTCTGCGCCTGGCACACAGTAGGCGCTGCTGATTTCCTGCGGCCTACAGAGCCCTCTCCGCCTGCCCCGGGGGCTCCCCACCTTGTCGGTGTTGACGCCGTCCTGGCCCGCGCCCCCGATCACGTAGAGCTGGCCGGCGCAGGGCGCCACAGCGGCAGAGCTCACCGCCTCCGGGAGGGGCGCGGCGGCCGCCCAAGTGTTGGAGAAGGGGTCGTAGCGCTCCACGCTGCGCAGGCGCCGCAGGCCGTCAAAGCCGCCCACCACGAACAGCTGCGGGAGAGGACAAGGGTGCGGGCGTGGGGAGTCAGGGCTCTTCCGAGTTTCGGCCCCACCGTCAGGCACTGTATTCAGAAAAACTACCCCCTCCCACCTCACTTAGGGTCCAAATAGACTGGAGGCCGATCTGAGAGCGCTGTCACCACCTGGGCGATCTCCACCCAGTTACTGAACCTCCCTCAAACAAAAAACCAAACCCACTGCTGTCCGGTCGATTCCAACCCATAGCGACCCTATAGAGACAGAGTAGAACTTCCGCGTCGGGTTTCCAAGACTGTAAATCTTTATGGGAGCAGATCGCCACAGTTTTCTCCCACAGAGCGGTTGGTGAGTTCCAACCGCACAACTTTCAGTTAGCGGCCACTTTAACCACTGTGCCCCCATGACTCCTTATGTTTAATAATAATAAAAAATAATAATAATAGCTAGTCATTTATTAAGGGTTTGCCACCTCAACTGATTCTAAGAAGCACTTTTGTTTGAATTTCTGGATTCCAGATGTTGCTTACAGTTTTTTTTTTTTTTTTTTCCTTAAGTGGCAGTCAAGATTCAAACCCAGGCTGCTCTCTGCTTGGCCTCAAAGCTCACAGCCCTGACCACGAGGCTGTGTTATTACAGTAATTGCTATCATTATCATTAGTAGTAGTAGTATTAGATTATATGATCTTGGACAAGGCCCTTTCCTTTTTTGTGGGTTCAGATCCCTTCTTACGAAGTGGGGATTTTAGAGGGCCTTCCCCTACAGCATCCACAACTCTGTGCCTTGGGCTTCAGGGCAGCAGCTGCAATGTCCCTACCTGGCCTTGAATGACGGCCATCTTGTGCCTCCACCTGCCCTTGTGCAGTGAGGCCACCTTGATCCAGGTGTGCAGATGGGAGCTAAACATCCACACATCACGGCTGTTGATGTGGCCTCCTAGGGAGAGAAAGGCAGCTTTGCTCCCACGCTCTCTTGCTAGCCCCAACCCCCCAAAGAGCTAGAAACATGGGCCCGAGGATCCAGAGAAGGGGTTAAGGGTAGACAGCAAGAAGGGCTTCCTCCTGGGCCAGTGTGACTCTGAGCCCAAGAGTGTACTTTGAATAAGTGGTAGAAAGATCTAGGTTAGGACGATAGGCAGGGGGTCTTGAGGGAAAGCCCTGATGGATTCAGAAATTAGGAGCTGATCTTCACCTGGTAATTTGTGGTGTTGTGTCAGGCTCTGTGCTCAGGGCAGCAAAGACGTGGGCACTTACAACTCTACTAAAGGAAAGAGTGCATGGGCTGCCTAAGACAAGAGTCAGGAATGTACTGGGGTCAGAAGGAAAGCAGAGCCACCTGAATTTGAAGGCGTAAGGGATGGAGGGTGACCTGATATAATCCCCCCTCACTTCTGCCTTCACATTCTTGATTTCATTTCTGTTCCCGTTCCCCCATGAAGTGTTGGGATTATTATACTTTTAGTTTATAGACAGGAGACTCAGAGGCTAGGAATGGCTTGCCAAAGACTACAAGAGTAAGGACTAGAACCAGAGCTTCTGTCCCCCAAGCCCCAAATTGGTTTAATGGTAAAGGACCCAACCCACCTGTGGGGCCAGGCTGCCTGGCCACCCTAGGGTTCCTGACCAGGGCTCACCTCTCAGGAGCAGGCGGCCCAAACAACAATCCATGACTCCTCGGCCTGAGCCCATGACATGAGCCACATCTGTGTATAGCCCCTGAGTCTGTGTATTCTCAGTGGTGTACAATGGAGCCCCCCCCCCTCCGCCCATGCGATTCAGAGGCCATCAGTGGCCTTGGATAAGTTGTTCAGTGGTGATGGCCTCTGAGGCCTCCCGGGCTCATTCTCCTACTCCTTAGCACTCCATACCCCACTACATCAAATGCAGTTTCCAAGGCCAGCTGTCAAGGCTTCCGGGATCCGATTCTAGTCCCCTTCCCTGCTTCAACTACACTAGCCTCCCCTTCTCTCCCAGATGTACTCAACCTGTGCTTCAGAGCCTCCAGTGCCAGGGATCCAGGGATCCTTTCTGCACATTCCTGCCTTCATGCCTTTGTCTATGCTGTTCCCTCCAAGTTTCCCCTCAAGGGCAACTAAAGTCATCCCTTCTGTGAAGCTGGGCCAGATTGCCTGAGTAGGACCTAACTGCCCCTTCCCTGTGCTTCCGGATCACTTGGGGACTCTGAGAGCTCTGGTCACATTCGGCCTGGTGATAAATCGAGTCTGTGTCTCTCCTCTAACTTGGGCACCCCAGGGGTGCAGGGACTGTGCCTTATACATCTCTGAGTCTCCAGAGTCTGAATCTCAGGGAGTGCACATCAAACAGATCTGTGTTCTCATTCTACCTTTGCAATTTTTGAGACAAAAGAGAAATTCTTAATTTTTTGAACTTGTCTTCTCATCAGTAAAATGGGGATAATAATCTGTACTTCATTAAAAAAAAAATTTAGGGGGATTAAAAAAGAGATAAAGAATGCAAACTGCTTAGCATAATGTCCAGCATGTAGTGGGCTACACAAAGAGAAGTGATTATTAATACTAACAAGAATGGAAGCTAACGTTGCCGGAATAAAGGGCTGAGTCACATCGGTGATTGGCTTTGCTGGACTACATACCACTATAGCCAATAAATGTAGGGTATCAGGAAAAATACCGCCCTCGTTTGAAGGGAAGAACAGGTGTGGGCGGGTGTGCGGGAGGCGATGAGCCAATCCCGTGTAACTTTGCTGCGGGCCCCGCCCTCACCGGAAACGTAGACGTCGTTGCGGAGGGCGCAGGCGGCGAACTCTGAGCGCGTGTAGCCCGGCAGGCTGGGCAGTGGGGTCCAGCGCCGGCTCTCTGGGTGGTAGGCGTCGGCGAAGGGCAGCCTCAGAAGCCCCTTGCGGTCACAGCCGCCGATGACTACGATCACTTCCGCTAGGTCCATGAATCTGGCGTGGGGATAAGCCCAACAATGCCCACTGACCCGCACCCAAGTTTCATCCCCTCTTGGCGCCCTGGCGGACCACACCGTATGGTCCTGCTGCCCTTTCATGCCCTTCTGAGGATCCCTGTGCTGGACTCCGTCACTTCCAACCTTCCCTTTGGCTATTGATGGGAAGAGGGTCACTAATCCTCACCCCATCCTACTGACCGCTAAGGTATGGGAAAATAATCTTTACACAGCCCTTAGCCTTACCCAGAAAAATCATCTCCTTTAACCCTTAAAAAAATAAACATTGCCTTTGAGTCTGTCCCGACTCATAGCGACCCTATAACCCTGATGACAGTTCCATTAGGTAGGAATTACCTTTTTACAGAGAAAGCTGAGGTTCGAAAGATTTTGGTTTGCCCTAAATCATGCAGCCAGTAAGTGACAGAGCTGAGTTCAAGCCCAGATTTGTCTGATTCTAACCCCCTCTCTTCCTCACCCTTTTCTGACCTCCATCCCCGACTGCCTCTCCCCTATAACGATCTCTAAACCCAACCCTTAATCGCTGATTCCACTGAATCAGGCCACTGACCCTTCCATCCCTTTTTTCCCTCCCACTGACCCGGGAGGCTTCTGAGCCCACCGTAATTTCCAAACGCATTACCCACTTGTTTCCTAATTCATTCAGCAGATACTGAGCATCTTTGTACCAGGCCCTGCACTTAATGTTGGAAATAGAGTGTTAAGTGAGAGGGGTCCCCAAGGATTGATGGCTGGTCTTGGACTACTCCACCCAGTCTCCTGGTCTGGCATTCCAGGGGTGGGATTAGGTCACTTCATCTCCCCTCCCCCGCACTTGCTTATTTATATCCTTTTGTCATCTCCCAGAGGGCAGAGTGTTTTCAAACCACTCCCCAGTCCCGGTGCTCAGCATAGGAACTGGCACAGAATAAAGACTCAGTACGACGGAATGAATAGGCGAATGTGGGAGTGAATGGGTGGGCAAGGTGTGGGACCCCTGTATCTCTCCACTGAATTGTTAATTCTTCAAGGGCAGAATTCCAGCATAAGCCTACGAAGTGTTTGTTGAATGAAGGACTGAGTCTCATTCAAGAGGCACGACTGCGTGCCTGAATGAGGGGATGATGAAGGAATGAGTGGTTGAAGGAGGCGGGAATCACAGTGGGCGGGAGGCAATGGGGCGGCAGGCCATACCTCCGCGGCCGGGTTCGCAGCGCACCGACCTCCCGGCCCAGGATGAAGCAGGCGCGGGCCTCGAGCAGCAATGGGCGGCACTCGCCACACGCCTGCAGCAGCTCGTCCGCCTCCACCTTCTCCAAGAAGTAGGCAGGAGCCAGCAGCGGCAGGCGCACGTGCTCCAGTAGGCGCCGCAGCTGTCCCCGGCGGGCCGGTGCGTCGTGGCGCACCCAGCGCATGGCCGCCTCGAATACGGCCTCCTCTCGGGCCACGCCCAGTGCCGGGTCGGCCAGCAACGCTGCCACCTCGTCGGCTGCCAGCTCCAGGAAGTCGGCGTGGTGCGCCACCTCGGCGAAGGCCTGGCGCAGCACGCGGCCGCAGCGCTCGGCCAGCGAGGCAAGCGAGAAGGCGGCGGCCACGCGGCGCAGCGCCAGACTGTTGGCGGCGCGCAGGCGGCCCTCGAGGAAGCGCGCGCAGGCCTCGCGCAGACCCGCCACACCCAGCCGCTCGGCCAGCGCCAGCACTGCGGCTGCCTGGTCCTCGGCGCACAGCCGCACACCCGCGCCGTACACGTAATCGAGTACCACGGCCATCGCTGCGGCCGTGGCCGCCTCGGCGAGCCCCGCACCCGGCCCCTCGGGCGCCACCGGCACCACAGCCAGGCAGCGCTGCGGCCGACCGGCAGCAAACAGGCTGCGGAAGTAGGCGCTCCCCGCGCTGAGTGCGGCACGGTGGCACGGGAAGTCGCGGCCGCCAGCGCGCAGCACCACGTCGGTGAGGGTGCCGCTCCGCCTGTACGCGTTGAGGGTCTGCAGGACGCGCTGCGCGTGGCAGGCCCCCGTGCACGGCGCCTCAGAGCTCAGCTCCGACTCCTCCTGCTTGGAGGCCTCCAGCATCCTGCCAGGTAGAGAACACAAATCGCGTTGGGAAGTCTACCTGGCTGTTACTCTGTTGGGGGGCAAGAGGCCCAGCTTACCACACACTTCATTCATTCCTTGGTTTGTCCACTCGTTTACTCATTCATGCACGCATGCACACATACGTGTGTGTTTTCGCTCATTCAACTAATCTTTCCATCCACAGTGATCTAGCCACGGCCTACCTAAAGGGCAGGCCCCTCTCTTCTCAACTGTACTACTCTCTCCCTTGCTTATCCACTTCAGCCATACTGCCGTTTCTGTTCTTCAGACTCACTAAGCTTTTTCTGTCCATATGGGCAGGAAACAGATGGCTCGCTCTCAACGAGGGTAATTTGAGGAGAGTCAAATAAAGGAACGATTTACAAAAGCATAGGCAGTGTTTAGAGACTCTATCAAGGAATAGAGCCGTACCCTAGCAACAGGGAGCCTTAAGGCCGGTGGTGGAAGGGACTGACTGCTTTTGTGTGGCCTTTCTCCCCATGGTCTTGTAATTCCCACCCAGGTGATTGGGTAGGACTGTGCACATAGGGTAATTGTAGGGCACCAAAGGGATTGTTCAGTTTTGCTATCCCGCTGGACTTGAAATAAGCCACCCCAGAGCCAGGAAAGGAATGATCCCACCACCACCAAGGAAAAACAGCCAGGAGCCAGCATGCCCTTTGGACCCAGGAATCCCTGTTCTGAGAAGCTTCTGGAATGAGAGAGAGATGTAACACTGAAGGCAGCAAGACCCGACAGCAGGAGATGGCATGGTGGGCTTCCCTGCCCATGCAGAAGGAAAGCTGACAGCCTTTATGCAGAGGCCTAGGGCCAGGACGAGGCATCCTTGCAAGCACTAAGAGGCTGTCCTGATGGAAAAATTGTATCCTGAGTGTTCCTGAGGCTGAATTGTAACTGTTACTTCCCTAATAAACCCTATGATGGTCTGTGAGTTCTGTGTGGCCATTGCAATGAATTATCGAACCCAGCAGAGAAGTAGAGAGTGCCGGAGAGAGGAGGCTTGTCTGACCTCTGTCTCATAGGAATCAGCCTTGGGCGGTTGATCTTGATTCTCCAGTCCCCTTGTGAAGTTAGAGGAGGTCAGACTTTGCCCCCATGCTGTTTTTGCAGACCCCAAGGTCTGAAGGAAGGCGGGGGAGGCTACTGGAACCTGGACAAAATTCTTGTATAGGGAATTCTGACAGGACCTATAGCCTTTGGTCAAGGGATTCAGGTAACCCCACAGAGAGCCAGTGGGGAGTGAGGAAAAAAATAACTGAGAGGGGACCTTTAAACTGAGACTAGAGGGATGGGTAGAAATAGCCAGGTGAAGGGAAAGGAGTAGAGGGGGAACGTCTGCAGCAAAAAGAACAGCCTCTGCAGAGGCCCAGAGGGAGGGAAGGCGTGAGGTTACAGCCCGGGCTGAGGGAGGTAGGCGTTCTCTCTAGTATCAGCTCTCTTAGTGTTCTCAAGGAAGTAGAAAGAGTTCAGCTCTAAGACAGACCTGGGTTCTTAATCCTGCCTCTACCACTGATTCACTGTGTGACCTAAGCCAGGTCACCTCCTGCACCAGGCTTCGGTTTCCTCATTTATAAAATGTGGATCGTAAAGCCTCCCTTAAAGGGTTGCTGTAACTATTAAATGGAAAGCGCTAGGTAAAAACCCCAACCCGACATAGTATAAATTCAATAAATATTTCTTTGTATTGTTTTTACTCAAAAGGAATGGAGCATACCATGTGTGCTAGTTGCTTTTATATATATAATTTCCTTTGACTCTCACACAACCCTGAGCAGTTCCTTTAGACCCTTTTTTTGTTTTAAGTTTGTCATGAGGAAACAAGCGCAGAAAGGGAGGCTGCTTTTCAGAGGTTTGCTGTGAAGGCCAAAGGATAGGTGTTTGTGAAAGCATTCTACAAACTGAAGGGCCATACCCATGCTGATTATGATTTGGCTGTTATAGACGTACAGCCTCTGTTTGCACACCTCCAGTGACAGGAAACTCACTCCTTTACATGGCCCCTTATTCAGCGGGAGCGCAGCAGCTCTGCCCTCTGCCTCTTGCCTCTCCTCCCTCCACCTGATCCCAGCTGCTCTGCCCTGGGGATTGGATCCTATCCTGTGTCAGCCTGGCTTTCAGGGCTCATGCCTGGGTCATCCTGGGCAGTGAGTCCCCTGCTTGCACATTGCATGGAGATGAACTCCCCAGTGGGCGGGACTCTGAGGACGTTAGCTACTTTGCCCATGGGCTGGGCCATGATCCCATCTGGCTCCTGGCTCTGCCTGCCCAGCCACTTTGTCATACATGCCAGGGGGGTGGGGGTGTGTCCTGAGGAGCAGCCCAGGACCAGCTAGGGAGGCAAGATAGGTGACCAGGGCACTGTACCGAGTCTGACTGTTCTCAGCCAGCCAAGAAGGCAGCCACACTGAACTGAAACCCAAGTGGGCAGGTCTCATCAACGTAAGGAGGGACTTCTCCCTGCAGAGATGTACTACAGCAGGAGGAGTCAAGGAGCTGCCTAGGGGGAGGGCTTGAGCCCTTCAGGGGCTGTGTGGGCACTTCCTCATTCATTCTACTGTTGTCTACTGCGCGGGGTGCTGTGCACACACGGAGACATGAGACCCAGTTTCCCATTCTAAGGGCTGGTGAACACCCACTTGGAACACGGAAAGCAGGGATTCCCCGGACAGGGCTCTCTCCAGCATTCTCCCATCCCAGCTGAGAGGACTGAGAGAGGCACCCCAAGCCAAGGGTCTGAACTCAGACTCGGGAACACAGCCCCTAGGAGTTGACTTAAACAACAATTTGTTTCTTTTTGACACTTACACGCCCACTCACACAAAAATCCTTTTAGGCTTGTGAATACCACGCAGCCAGGGCTGTCCAGCCCCCCAGAGCCCCGCCCCGGATGCCCAAGATTCTTACCTGGCCACGCCCTCTCCCAGGTGCTCCGCTGCAGCTGCTGCTTGTGCACTGAGGTCACTCCTGTCAGTGCCTGCAACCTGCACCCCTGGAGCCCTGGCTCCAATGTCCCTGCCGCTCTGCCCACACTCCTGATCTGGCTCAGCTGTGGGAGGACAAAGGGGCTGGACACCAGGGGAGAGAGGAGGGGAGAAGTGGGGGGGAGGGGAGGAGGGGGACGCTGGGCTTTTGTTCCCCTCAAGGACCAACCCCGGAGAGAGGGAGGGAGGGAGTGGGACTAAGAATGGGATTGATTGCATGACTGGGATTGGGGGTGACCTGGTCCTGGCTGTGCCCCTGAATGATGCACAGGTGTGTGAGTGTGTGTATGGGCGGTGCTTGCCCCCTGTAGACTTCATAATCGTGTGATTGTGAGCATGCAGGTGTTCCACTGTGGGAGTGCAAGGAACATAGTGACTGTGTAGCATTGGGGTATATGTGGATGTGTGACTGTGTGGCTCAGATGTGACTAAGAATGTGACTGCCACAGCTTACCGATCTGTTTCCATCTTTCAGCTTCTGTGTGACTCTGTTCCACTTCTGTTTCTGCGTAACAGCAGACATGTAATTGTGGGACTCTGTGTGTCTGGCTGTGTATCCCTGTCTTGTGTCTCTATGTGATTGCTCATTTCTGGGTGTGACAGGCATCTGTGTCTGTGTGGACTGTGTGTATCACAAGTGTCTGTCTTGTGGACTATGTGAGTACAAGGACCGGTGTCTGTGTGATACTGTGTGGTCTGAGTTGAGGGGGTTTTCACTGCCCCCCTCAACGAGGCATGGCCCTTGGAGTGAGCACAGTGGGGCAGGGTGTGGTGGTCCTGGGTGGCCAGGGCAGGGTGGAGGGCAGAACGCCACAGCTCTGGACCAGTCTGGCTTCCACAGGCTGGCACTGGGTCATTTGCTGCCTCTGAGGGGTGCCGCAGGGCCTGACTTCTATGGGGTAGGTGAAGGGACTTGCCCTCGTGGAAGATGGTAGCCAGTTGGGGAGGCAGTTGCCTTGACAAGAGCTCAAATGGGGCACCTGGGGCTTGGTCCTGGTCCTGCCCTAAGTTGCTGTGTGACCCTGAGCAGATCACTGCCCACCCCCTGGCCCCAGGCCCCTCATCTCAGGAGGGATAATCGTGATTCCTGCTGTGCCTGTTTTATTGGGTTGCTGTGACACTCAAAAGAGGGTTTGTGAGTGAAAGTGATGTGAGACATGGAGTCACCCTCACTGGGGCCGGGTGCTGTACGGCCCCACCCGGGGCCAGGCTCAGGCAGGCCGTTTGTGGAAGGGCCATGATTAGGGGATGGGTCACTGTGATGCTGGCTGAGTTAGGTACCGAGGCCTGGCTGGAGATTGTATTCCAGGGACCCTGCTCTAGGGAATGGTGTCATCCCCTCCCCCACCACCAAAGGATTTGATGTTTTACTGTCTGTTAAAGGATTTGAGCACCTTTCTATCTGTACCTGGGAAAGAGGAGCTGAGGGTCTAGGCAGGGACCCTGGAGGAGGAGACCCTACCTTCTGAGGTCTGAGGGGAGGAAGGAAGGAGAGGTGCAGTGAGTTTGCAGGTGGCAGCAGAGGTGGAGGGGACCATCTACTATTTCTCTGTGAAGTGGGCAGTGAGGCCACCCTCCACAGGCAAAGGGAGGAGGCGGGGAGGGCACCAGGAAGGTGGAGTTTGTAGTAACCCCTCAGATTAAGGGAGAGGAACCAGGGTTGACCCCAGGCGGAGGGCTCAGCTGAGGATGGAGACAGGCCTAGGTTTCTGTCCAGCAGGGGGTGTAGGGGAGGCCTCCATTAGATGTTCATTGTTTGGGGTGAGGCAGTTGTGGACTGGGGAGTGGATGGTGCAGTGCAGGGCCCTGGTGACAGAAGGATGATGCCTATTCTACCCACAACTCCCAGCCCCTCCACCCCCATTCCATTCTGACCTCCTGAAGACTCCAGGATGACTCAAATTGCCCAAGTGTGGCCAGGAACCTGAAACACCCTGGCCAGTGTGCTGGTGGGGGAGGGGGGGTGCTGACCAAACAGGGAGGAGCCGACGTAAAAGGTCAAATTCACTTTCCTGGGTGGGCCTGCCAGAAGCTACAGAAGACACTATTGGGGTATTATGGGTAGGGCAATGCCCTCCAACCCTGACCCACCAGTTCTGGATTCCACTGACACTCCCTTGTGTCTAGGGAGAGATGGGAAGGGAAGCGTTTGCCAGAATTTCACCTGGGGAGGCGGGGGATAGGAGAATGCTCCCTCATCATTCCCTGAGGGGCAGCCCCAGAGGTTAATGTACATGGCTGAGCCTTGGTGCCAAAATTTAGGAGAAACCTCTTTTCCTTTCCTCTAAGAAGGTGCTAGAATCTCTCAGATCCCAAGAATACTATCCAGAAGACCCCTATTTGGAGGAGACACCCATTGCTTGGCTGCCAGGAAGGACCAGGTTTACTTAACACAGGCTGGAGCTGGAGTTCAGCCTCCTACATTTCCCTTAGGACCAGCCCAAGACCAGACAGACTCTTAGGACAAAGACTGGAGCTCCAGGCCTGCCTGCCTACCACTGACCCCTTCCCATGAAGGGATTTGAGCACCTTTCTGTCTGTACAGAAAGGGCTCAAAGACAGGAAGGGACATCTGTGGTCCCAAGGGCTGTTATTTTGGCTTTCAGACCAGGTGTCCCCACTGTGCTGGGTATGGGGGTGGGCCTTCTCACTATCTCCTGGGGGAAGAGGCATCTCCTGTCAGAGGGCTTGTCCTACCACAGGTGGGGGAGGGGGGGATGGTGGTGGGCAGTGGGGAGAGGCTCCGAATTCTTCCATGTGGCCATGAGGGGACCTGCTAGTCCCACTCGCAGCCCTACCCCAGACCCAGGACCCCTCCCCATCTACCTGTACAATTTCTGACTGGCCACAGATGGCATGCATACACTTTGGAGCCAGAGCCTGGTGAGATTCTGGCTCTGCCAGTCTAAGCTCTGTGGCCTTGGACAGTTACTTTACCTCTCCAAGCACAATATAGGGGTACTGGTTCCCAACCCCAGGGTGATTAAGGAGTCCCAGCACCATGGTGGATGCAGGATAGGGGTTCTGCCAGCATCTCCCTGCCATTCTCCCATCGATTTCTGAGAATGGTTCCTTCTCACATTTTGGGGCCAGACTGAACCCCAAACCCAGCATGCTCTGTCCCACCCTCCTGCTGACACCTCAGAAAGAGAGGACACATGTCAAGATGGCAGCTTTAATCTTCCTGGCCACAGCCCTTCAGGCCCTGCCATTGCAGGCCTCCTCACCACCACCTTTGACCATGCCCAGAGCACTTTTCCCAGGTGGCCCTGCCCTGTGGTCATGGACACGGGAACCTTCTGATATTATGTCAGTCTGTGGGACCCCTGGGCTTCAGGGCTGCTGTGTTTGCAGGGGCCTGATGGACACTGGGCATGGGATCCAGCAGCCAGGAGTCTGCTCTTCTGGCTGTCTCCAGCTGCTCCTGGGGGGCATGGCTCAGGCTTTCTCCTGGGGCAGGGCCAGTGGTGTGGGAGGCTGGTCATGGAGGGGGCATGTCTCCACCACTGCAGCAGGCTTTCCTCCTGGGCCGGACCTCCTTGTGCTTTGAGAATGACGTAAAGAACAGAAGGGCTGGAGGCAAAGGCTCAGCCCTGGCCCTCTAGGCAGGATAAGAACGGAGAAGTCGGGACGGACCCTCACGGTGCAGACAGGAGCACGGACACATGCAGGCGCACCTGGGCTTCTACATCATCTCTTGCCACAGAGGGCATGGCATGGGCCAGTGACCCATCAAGGCTTCTAGGTCAGGATGCCAAGGAAGACCTCAGGAGAAGGACCAGGCCCCAGGACCCACACTTCCAGCAGCCCCAGGCCTGCAGGGGCATCTGAGAAGCTGGAGTCCTGGCCCAGCTGGGCCTCAGGGATGAAGGTAGCCTCCTCCAAGAGAGTCCATGGCTGACCAGGGGTTGGAGCCGATGAGGAGGCTGTGGGGCCACCTCTCAGGGCACTCTAAGTCCAGATACATTTCTGCTGGCCCTCCTGGGCTCCCCTGGTTTCTCCTTTATGTACAGGCTAGGACTTAGGACAGGCAGGTCTTCAGCTAATGCCCACTCCTGTCTGTAAGGGTCTTGGCGTGGCTGCGGCCCCCTCGGGGAGCCACAGGAGTGCTGGCGCTGTTGGCATAAGTGTCATAACTGTTGTCTGAACACACGGAGAGCTCATCAGAGACCTCCACGCCATCGCTGATCTCTGTAGGGCCAGAGGGAGGCAGAATGTGAGTAGGGGGAGGAGAGAGGATGGGGTGGGAAGGCGGACTGCAACAAATCCTAGTCAGGCACTTGGAGGCTAGTGGAGCCACTGGGTTCCAGCCTGGTACTGAGCCTGGTACACAAGGCCCTCCTTGATCTCTGCTCAACCCTCCGGCCTCTCCTCAGTCCAATCTTTCCTGGAGCTCCACCTACAGCCACAGGAAACCATCTGCACCCTCCTGAACTTCACACCCATGTGTTCACTCTCCTCAGGGCCTTTGCACCTACCAGCCTCTCTGCTGGGAGTGACATCCCCATGAATACCTCGTTTTCTTCAAACCGAAATTCTAAATCTTAAATTCTTCTCATCTCTGTTATTTCAGCCTTCTGAAAGCCTCCTCTGAGACCCTCAAGCTGGGATGGGGCCTTCTCATGGCCACCCCATCCCTTGCCTCCTTTGCCCAGCCCTGACCACATTCTGTACAGTCACTGTCTGTGGGTCCCACTGACAGGAGCACGTCTAGGGCAAGGGTGGAGTCTGGGCATCTGGTCTCCAATGTCCATATAGCACTGGGCCCACAGCAGACACCTGGCAGAGATGTGCTGAGTAAGGCCGAGCCCACCCTTGGTGGGGGTGAGGGTCTCTGGAGAAGACCTCCCAACCTAGGGTGACAACGGGGTGAGGACTGTGGCTGAACCCTTGGGCCTGGCACTTCCAGAACAGGTAGGGGGTCTGGAGATGGGCAGAACCTTCCAGGCACAGGGGCTAGCCTCCTACCTTCCATTCATCCTACCTGCCTGTCCTGACTTCTCTGTGTGAGGCACAGTGTAGGCACAGGGGACCCAGATGTGACCCAAGAGTTCCCCACTGTGACCAGAGCGACATTAGAGAGAGGCTCAGAGGGCTGTGGGACAGCCAGGGAGGCGCTGCAATCCAGCCTGGGGTCAGGGAAGCTGCCCAAAAGAAAATCTGAGGTAGGGAAGAAGACTATAAGCACCTCAGTGGGTAAGAATCTGTCTCTGAAGCACCTAGAATAGTACCTGGCATATATCCGTTGAATGAATTAATAAAGGATGAATGAATGAGTGGATGTTCACATAATCCTTGGAATCAGCCCTGTTCAAAATCAGTATCACCCCAACTGGACCCTTGTTCATTCACCCAGTGCTCACCAAGCACCCACTTTGGGCCAGGCAGGGTGTTGGCCCTCACAAATGCCCTGTGAGGTGAGCATGAGCCATTGAACAGATGAGGAGTCTGATGCTGAGGGAGGTTGGATAGTGTGCTCAGGTTCACACAGCTAGTCGGGGACAGAGCTGGGATGTGATCCAGGTGCATCTGGCTCTTAAATCTCTCTGGGATCTCTCCTCCTCTCTGTCTCCACGGTCACACCTTTCACCTGAATTAGTTATTTTTTTCCCTTTACTTTCCCCCTCTAGTCTACCCCCTACCCTGCTGTAAAAGTGCTCAAAGGAAAATCTGCCCACGACCCTCTTCTGCTTTCAGAATAAAGTCCAGGCTTCTGACCAGTACACCTGAGGCCCACCTCTCCTGGTGTTCATCTCAGACTGAGCCAACCAGAGGCCTCCCCTTAGGCCATGTGGGATGATAGTACTTAGCTCTTGAGTCGAGCAAAGCAGTTCTCCCTTGCCACCTCTGAACACATGCTGTTCTCGCCTGGAACGCCTTCCCTTCCCTCTGCTGGCCCAGCCCTCACCTTAAACCCACATCCCAGGTACTTGCTGTTCGTCCTCCACATTTCAACTAGGTTGCCACCTTGTGAGGAGCTCTGGTGGCACAACGGTAAGTCCTCAGTTGCTAACCCAAATGATGGTGGTTCAAACCCACTTACCAGCTCCACGGGAGAAAGACCTTAAAGATTACAGCCTAAAAAACTCTGTGGGGCGCTTCTGCTCTGTCACGTGGAGCCACTATGTGTTGAAAATAGACTTAATGGCACTTAACAACAACAACTTCCTCGCAAAGTGAGCCCCTAAACCTCCCTCTTTGCCCCAGGGGACTCCACTCCCAGGAGCCCCACCCCCTCCTCCTCTATACCCCACCCTGGCCCGGTACCCCCACTGAGCTTTGGCCACACCCAATTTTCCACATATTTGCTTATGTACCTGGCTCCTCCATCAGACTGAGAATGCCAACAATGAGCGGGAGTGAAATCATTGTCTGTGGGACCCACATATGACGCAGGCTAACAGGGGATGGGCCTGCAGCACAGATCCCTCCCACCACCATGCTCCCGCACATCACCCTTGCCCGCCATGGCGGTGACACTGACCACAGGAGTTGATGAGTGTATGTGGAGGTGTGGGTTTCTCTATGTGGGTGTGTGCTTGGGTGGGTATGTGCATGTGCTGTGTGCGGGACTGTGTGTGCATGTGTGTGTGTAAAGAACTACGCCCAGTGCCTGGTTCCACCTGTGTGCAGGGCTGCACACCTGAGAAGATGAGCTTCTCCTTCATGATGCTGACGTCCCGGCTGGTCCGGCGCACTGCAGCACTCAGCATGATCTGCTCAGGGTTGTAACTCCGTATGCCACCCAGGCGCCACCTGCGGAGATGGCCCCTTGGGCATCAGGTCCCTCCCCACCCCTCCCCTGGAACAGAGATCTTGCCAACTTCCCCAGCCTCTCTGGATTTGGCCTGAGAGACCAGCAGGGCTCTTGTCCCACTGTACCGATGGGGAAACTGAGGCCCAGAGAGGCATACAGCTGGGGCTTGAATCAGAGTCTACTGATTCCCAGCCAGGGCCCTCCTGCTTCCCTCTTACCTCCAGAACCCTAAGTTAGCACCCCTTCCCAGGAAGTGTTCTGGGATTGGTTAGTTCTGTTTTCAGTGTCCCCAGTTATACACCTGGCTCTCTTCGGATGGGAGAAATTTGGGTTGGTGTGGGGAGCTCAGCAGACATGACTTGGATGACCTGCCCTGGGGTGCACACCAACCTCAGGGAGTCCCAGCTGAACTTGCCCAACCATAGTGATCAGGGTGAACGAAGCCAGAGAGGAAACCCCAAAGAGGATGTGAAGGAAAGCAGGGAGGTAAAAGGAGATGGCAAGGTGGGGCTTTGCTCAGAACTAGTCTTCACAGATTCAGGAGGCAAGGGTGTCAGAATGCCTCAGTGTGGGGCCATCTGCTGCTCTGTTCCAACAACCGGGGAAGAGTGGGGCATATATTCCTAAGGGGAGGGACAGGTTGGAGTATTAGTCCCTCTGATGACTGATGCGGGGGCAAGGTGGGGGTGCACAGGGCATGCAGGGAGCAGGTACAGAGTGGGGAGGACCCAGGTTTCACGCCCAGTCTAGGGGGCTGTTTTTGTTGTAGTCGTTCCCCAAATCCCTGACTCCTGGCCTTAGATTTTTCCTGGGATCTAGACAGGAGGACTCACTGGACCCCCACCCCAACCCCCACCAAGAGAAGAGGGTGGTCAGCTCAGACACAAGAATCCAAGCCCCCAGGGAGCTGAATCCTGCTTGGGTGGGTAGAGGGGGCCAAGATTCCACCAGGAATCAGTTGTGAGTTTCTAGATGGGGTGAGCACAGCAGAAATGGGTAGACAGATGGACAGACAGACAGATGGCTAAACAGCAGACAGACAAGGGGAAAGCAAGAGGCAGAGGGGAAGGCAGCCTGAGCTCTGGCCGTGCTGGTGCCCTGCAAGTCCTTGAGGGCAGCGGTTGGGCCTTTTGTATTTACTGCCGTGTCCTCAGCACCAACCGCAATGCCCACACATCACAGATGCCAGGTAAGTATGTGTTGAGTGAATGAATGGAAGAATGAGGCCTACAGGGAAGCAGTCTTCTCCCTGCCTCATCCCCCAGGGCACCCTCCTCCATCAGGCATCTCCTGACCCCCTGAAGAGAGTGGCATCACCCCGGCTGTATCTTGAGCATGGCCCAGCGTGTCTGTCACAGCACCTGGAATCTTGCCAGGTGTGCCTCCTCCACCAGGCTGTGGGCTCCATGGGAGCAGGTCAGGCTCCCTAAGACCAAAGGATCCCTAAAACCTAGGACTCTTCTTGGAAGTGAACATTAATCCCCAGAAGGAAAGTGTCAGGCCAGGGCCTCTGCAGCCAGGCACATCCAGGACAGGTAGCTCAGCCACTGAGGTCATCCCCACGGGTCCCTGGGAGCACGTGGGTGCTAACCTACAGGGAGACGCAGAATTACATCGGCAGGGGAAGGGCAGTAGAAGGGGAGCAGGGGATGGGAGTCAGAAAATGAAAAAGAGATCGATCAAAAGAGATGGGAGAGACAGAGAAAGATAAACAGAGAGTGGGTGATGGGAATGACAACCCCAGAGAGGGAGAAGCCAATGGAGGGAAAGGGCTTGGCAGGGTCTGTGCTGGGAAGATAGTGAAGGCCCCTGAGGGTGTCAGGTTCTAGGGAAGGGGGTGCCCAGGCAGAGCCCCTACGCCAGAGGGAGACACGCAGGTACCTAGGGGCCAGGTCAGCACCCTGTTAAGGAAGGGCTCGTTCCTGCAGCAGAAGCAGTGGTCGGGATGGAGAGCAGAGGGCCACACACGGCAAGATGGGAGGAGCAGACGGAGGACCGTGGGGTGGGAGAGAGGGCTTCAAGCAAGGGGAGGTGTCTGGGAGGAAGGCCCCCTGGGGACCCAGGGACAGGGCTTGGTGCCCCGCAGGTTTCCAGACAGAACCAGAGAAGGGATGGCAAGAAGGGAGAAAGAGGAGGAGGAGGACCACACCAGAATTACCTGATCAAGTGATAGCTGTGAATGCCAGAGTGCAGCAGAGAGAGGGGTGGGTGGGGAGAGAGAGGAGGGACATGCGCCGGATCAGAGTGGTATGGGACAGAGAGAGAACGTCAGTCAAGAATAAAACACTGGCCCCTTGGCCCCTTGGTTCATGGCTGATGGGGGCCCACCTGGTCCTACACCCACCCCTGGGCCATCCGTAACCCCCCACCACAACCACCTTCCCAGGTGTGGTCCTGAGCACTTCGAGCTTTGTAGCATGGCTGGGTGAGTGCTGGGGAGGCCAGGCCCTGGCTAACAGTGAGGAGGCAGGCCCAGAGGAGCCAAACTCCCTGAAGGCCACACAGCAAACCAGCAGAGCCTGACTCTGGGCTCCCAGCTGGTGCTCATTCCAGAAGCCACAGGCCTCTGGCTGGGGAGGATAGGCTGGAGCCATTGGGAGTCCTTCCTTCTCCCCTGTTTGGTCAGTCCTTTGGCCCAGGGTTCAGGGTTCAGGACTGGGTTTACCTGGCTGGGGTGGGGAGCTGGGCCTGCTGCAGGGTAGGGGTAGGGAAGGCCATGGAAGTCGGTCAGAGCCTACTCACTTCTGAAACACGAAGATGCCGACGATGAGGGTGAAGGAGATCAGGTCAGCGGTGACCCACATGAGACAGTACTCGTCCGGGGGCTGTGGATAGATGGCCTGTGGCTAGGCACTGGTCATGGCTGGTGCCAACCAAGGCTCCAAACTACAGGTCCATGGGCAGGAGGACCCCATGGGCCCATCAGGACCTTGAGGGAGCTGGGGGCTTGCAACTGTATTTCGCAGGAGTAGGCTCTGGGCATTGAGTCTGGGGTAAGGTATGGGTTTATGTTTCTGGGTGTTTGCAGAGAGTGGTCCTAGCTATGGGTCTAGGGTAGAAGGTGTGTGTGCATGCTCAGGATAAAAGAGATCTGTATGGCACTCAGGGAGCCCCTGGGTGGTGTGAAAAATTAACATGCATGGCTACTAACCAAAAGGCTGGAAGTCGAATCCATCTAGAGGTGCCTTGGAAGAAAGGCCTGGTGATTTACTTCTGAAAGATCAGTCACTGAAAACCCTACGGAGTACAGCTCTACTCTGATAGATATGCGGTCACCATGAGTTGGAATCGACAGCAGCTGGGCTTTTTTAGTGCTGGAGTAGAGGTGGTGTGCATTAAGCCTGGAGGGTTTGTGTGCTCAAGGGGGCTCCAAAAGAGAGTGAAAGACAAATACCTGGAGGCGAGGATGTGACATGACTAGCAGGTGAGCAGATGTGTGTGAACATGTGGGCAGGTGGACAGCATCTATATGGGTGGAAAGGTAGATGTGTCACCAAGCACGGGCTATAGGGTGTGGAGCATGGGGCCTCTCCCTCTAGAGGACTCTGAAGAGGGGCTATAGGGCAAAGCCATCAGTAGTAGCCAGTCCTCAAACCCCCTCAGTCTCAGGTAAACTGTGGAGGAGAGGAAGGGGGCCAAGTCCCTGTGGCCGGAAATTTCGAATGAGCTCAGGGCTCCTGCTGCCATGGTCTGTAAGTTATTTCATCTCAATCTGAGCTGAGTCTGGTCGGGGGGGGGGGGGGCGGGGGGTGTTAAGGACAGGGCAGGTGAAGAGCTGAGGTGAGGGGATCTTTAGGGTTATGAACGGGTCCTGATAAATTCCAGCATCTGAAGCCCAGGTCCCTGTTTCTGCCTCTCCTTGAAGCCCCTCTTTCTGGTTTTGTCCCTCCCTCCTCTCTCCTCCTCATCTTTCTCTTCCTCATTCTCCTCTTCCCCACACAACCAGACATACCCTAGTAATCTTCCTCTCCCTCATTCTCCTCTTCCCCACACAACCAGCCACACCCTAGTCATCTTCCTCTCCCTCACTCTCCTCTTCCCCACGCAACCAGCCATACCCTAGTCGTCTTCCTCTCCCTCACTCTCCTCTTCCCCACGCAACCAGCCATACCCTAGTCATCTTTCTCTCCCGCACTCTCCTCTTCCCCACACAGCCAGCCATACCCTAGATCTGATTCACTGGCACTGGAATTGTCTCAGCCACAACAAACCCCTCCACCTGCCCTTTCACATCCTTCACCTTGGCCTCCCAGGGATGCCACAAGGGGAGGACAGTGGGAGCCACCACCCCACTGCCTTGGAGGGAGGCTAGCAGCTCCCCAAGCCCACCAGTGGCAGAGCTGGGACTGCAATTCAGGCCTGTCCTCAGGTGCTTGGTCAACAATCAGAAAATAGCTTTATTCATTATATTCTCTGGTCAGCTTTTAAAGTCTTGGAAGAAGTATGACGGAGTGCTCCTTGGAAGCAAGCATGTTGAGACTTCATCTCAGGTACTTTGGACATGTTAGCAGGAGGGATCTCTCCCTGGAGAAGGACATTATGCTTGGTAAGGTAGAGGGTCAGTGAAAAAGAGGAAGACCCTCGACAGGCGGATGGACACAGTGGCTGCAAAAATGGGTTCAAGCATAGCAATGATTGTGAGGATGGCACAGGACTGGGCAGTGTTTCATTCTGTTGTACACAGGGTCACTATGAGTCGGAACCAACTCAACAGCACCTAACAACAACAACAATTCTTGTTTTAAGGAGCCCTGGTGGCAGAATGGTTAAGGCACTCACCAGAGGCTCTGTGGGAAAAAGGTGTGGAAGCCTGCTTTTGTTAAAATTTAGTCTTGGAAGCCCTACGGGGCAGTTCTACCCTGTTCTATAGTGTTGCTATGAGTTGGAGCTGACTGGATGGCAATGGGATTTTTCTGGATTCTTGTTTTGGAGTCCGTGAGTAGTACAAACAGTTAACACGCTCGGCTGGTAATGGAAAGGCTGAGATTCGAGTCCACCCAGAGGGTCCTTGAAAGAAAGGCCCGGTGACCTACTTCAGAAGAATCAGCCACTGAGAGTCCTATGGAGCGCAGTTCTACTCCGATGCACACGATGCACACGGGGTCACCGTTAGTTGGAACTGACTTAACGGCAACTGGTTATTCTTGTTCTATCGTTAACCTTTTTCCAATTCCCTCCCTTCCTTTAAAGCAAGACAAAAAACCCAAGTGGTTCTTTATTTCTCTAGGTCCTTCACTGATGGTGTTCTCCCTGTGAGTCAGGCCCAGATTCCCTCACCCCCAGTACCTTAGTGCAAGACCTAAAAGCCAGGAAAATCCTCCCCAGGCCTCAAGCAGCCTGTGCCCCCTGGAGACCCCACCAGAGAGGGCCCAGGTGTAGAGCCAGCCAAGTGGTCAGAGCAGGCCACCAGCAGCTCTCTGCCGCCCCACCCCCAAGTGTCCCCTCTGTCCTTAATAAGCTCCACTCACCATGATCCATAGAGGGGAAGGCACCTGGGACAGGCTGTGGGCGTTGTCAGAGGTGACAGACGGGACCCCTGCACACCACAGCAGGGAGAAGAGCCACGGAGCGTTGACTGTGTAGAGATTCACACTCAGGTTCCAGGATGCGTAGTCCCTGGGGGTAGGGTGGGCAGAAGCTGGTTGGCCCCATGGACTCTGGCTGCCTCCGGGGCCATAGGGCAAGGCTGTCAAACATATCCCCTTCACAGTCTTGAGGAAGGAATCTCCATCCCCAGAAGGCTGAGCTCAGATACAGCCCCAGGTCTACTTGGGTATAGCTGGTGCTCTTGACCTCTCACCTTTGAACCAGAGTGCCTGAGTACCCTGGGTGGCCAGCCCCATGCCCGGCTGTACACTGGGATGATGAGAATAGGGGAGACTTAATCCCACCCTCTTCTGGAAGAGTCTGGGGGTTGAGGGGCCGGCACCTGAGCTCCTGGCGGGACACCTGAGTGTATCGCAGGTTCAGCCGCTGGATATGGCCCCGCCGCAGGCTGGCCACTGCCTCCTTGGAGCCTGATGTCTGCTGGAAGCCGGGAGCCACCTTCCGCACCAGGGGCCTCTGTCTGTTAGATAGCCATAAAACCTGCAGGCAGGAGCGGGGGCAGCCTCAGATTTCTCTTCTGTGAAATGGGGCGAGGGTACCTACACCTCACAGAAGGAACACTAGCACTGGTGGCGCAATGGTTAAGTGCTTGGCTGCTAACCAAAAGGTCCGTGGTTCAAACCCACCAATGGCTCTGTAGGAGAATAGACCTGTTGATCTGTTCCCATAAAGACCGCAGCCTAGGAAACCCCATGGGGCAGTTCTACTCTGTCCTATAGGGTCTCTGAGTTGGAACTGACTTGATGGCACACAATGCCACCACCTCATGGAGCAACTGTAAGGGCTAAATAGAGGGGAGCTGGCACACAAGAAAGCTGCAACGTAATCATCATTGTTAGGGGACTCTTCATCCCAGCCAGGGCTGAATCATTCTGGCAACAATTCAGGAAGCTTCTAGATCCTTGTCCAGACAAGATTTTATAACCTAAATATCAGTTACTCTCCGTGTGGCCACCAGCCTCTAGTGTGCTGTCAGAAATGAGTGTTGGATTCTCTGATCCAAAAATATTACACCACCATGCTGTGGGCAATGTGCCCTTTGTATATTTTAAGAGACTTTCTTGTTCCCCTCTGGACCCCATGATGACCCTGTCAGGGAGGTGAGGGACATCCTATCCCATTTACAAATGTGAAGACTGAGGTCTGCAGAGGAGACACAGTGAGTTTATGCCAGAGCAGGCTTGAACCAGGCCAAGCCTCACCTGGTGTTGGGGAAAGCCAGAGCGCAGCACGGCCTCCAGCGTGATGTTGAGGAAACTGGCACGGTAGGGGTGCTCCCGGGGTGGGTCACGCAGGTTGAGCAGCAGTGAGGTGTTGCCCTTGGCCAGCTCCAGGAGCTCTGCGAGGCTGCAGAGGGACTGGTTCTGGGCCTCCCTATGGTCAGCAGGTGACAGGGAGCCAGCTGTCCAGAAGGGGTCGGTCTGATGGAGACACAGGTAAACACGGCTGTGTCATCAGCTCTTCCAGCCCCCATGTGCCCTCCCAGAAACCCAGTGTGGAGAGCCCTGGGCTGCCAGTGTGTGCTGGTGTGCGTGTCAGGTAAACTGATGGCGATGGCCCTGGATGGGGGCTCTCAGAGGCCCCAGCCCTAGCCTCCCTCCCCCACCCTGTGCCTATAGAAGGGATTCCTCCTTCCCAGCACAGTTCTCCTTCAGCAGCCTTTAGACCAGTGTACCAACCTCCCTCTAGCTTTACAAAATTAATGATTTAGCTTTTAACTGTTACCATCATCATCATCATCAGCTTTTTCTGGTGGGGGAGGTGGATGGGCCCAGAACAAGCAGTGAAAACCATGAGATGGGGGCTAGAGTGACAGAGGCCTGAGGAGGCCGCTAACCAGCTTGGTTATGTGGTGGGCCAACTCTTGGAGTGGGGTCCCATCCTGTGCTCCCATGCCCAGGACTGGGACTAGGGGCAGCCAGACCTTCAGGAACCACTGGCCAGCATTGAGCCTCTGCAGGATGGTCCAGTTGAGCATGGAGGCAGGCCTGCGGGCAAGCCCAGGGAACTCCTCTTCCACGTTGGTGGTGCGCCGCAGGGTGGCGTCATGCAGCAGGAAGGGCACACCGTCCAGGCTGCAGGGAGGGGGCCTTGGAGTCACCGCCCATCCTGGTCCTCAGCTGCCCTCAGATGATCACCTCCCACTCCTCTCCACCCACCTACCCTGACCAGCCACAGGGCCAGGGCAGGTCTCAGCTCCAGCCTGCACAGAGAGGACAGTGGGCTGGCTGCCTCTCTGGGAGGGTCAGACAGGGCTGGGGGCTTCGGAGAAGGGAGGGCTGGGAAAGATTGGGGCCATTCTCTCAGCAACCTTGAAAGGTAGGTGTTAGCTCATTTGATAATGGGGAAACTGAGTCTGGGAGAGGGGAAGTACCTAGTTCAAAGCCCACACCCAGTAAGTGGTAAACCTGGCTTGGAACCAAGCCTGTCTGACACCACAATGAGAACAGTACAAATGCAGACCCCTTTGACACATCCCATCCCCACACCCCACCATCTTCCTCTACCCCACCGGGGCTGCCAATAGAGCATAACGAGCCCTGGTGTGAAACAGTAAAAGGCACCTGTGCCCCTTCCTCAAGACATTTTACCATCACCTGCTAGAAAGTTGTGTTAAATATTCAGTTCTATGATGTCCTACCTGGGAACAGTGTTCTCACATATAGGGTACCCTTGTTCAGTACACAACTACACAAGGCAGCCCTGCCCTTCTCCCCTTCCCGATGGTTATGAGATTGGTGTGGATTCTTCCATGCCCTTTATACCTTTACATACTTGTATATCTACGTGTAGAAAGGTATATATCACTTTTGGATGGTCTCTTTTTAACAGACATTGTAGTGAACGTATTCCTTTGCGACTAGCCTTTTTCCATGCAGCTAATAAGCTCCACCATGCTGAGCCGTATAGATCCAATCTCCCTTCAAGTGGATCTGTGGCCAGGCTCCAGTCTCCACCCCCCACCCTGCTTGAAGCAGTGCACCTGTTGTTTTCTCTATTTTATGTCCTGAGGTTTGGCACAAGAACAGTTGTGCTGCTAAAGCTGGGTGTCTGCCCTGCCATGAAAAATCCAAGCCTCCACCCTCATCTCTGAGGCTCTGGGATTCGGAGGCTCCACCAGCAGAGACCAGGGATATGGGTGGGAAGGGGTGGGGTGCTGTCCTTCCTCTCCAGCACCTACCTGATGGTAACGTCAGCCTGGAGCCCGTACAATTTCTGCTCTATGGCCTTCTGGAATGACATCACCGTGTGCTCTGGGGCCAGCTGGAGAGGAACGGGGGTGAGGGGAAGAGCAAAGATCCGGGTGAAAAACTGAACGTACTCCTCCCAAATCAACAGGAAGTCTTCCATGTTGGGTAGGCCTGGTTCTAATTCCGGCTCCTCTAAATAGGAGCTGTGTGACCCTAGGCAGCCCACTCAGCTTCTCTCGGTTTGCTCATCTATTAGATCACGCCTGCCTCATGGGGTTTTTTGCAGGGGAGGCAGGAGGTGGTGGTTAATGTTGATATACGTCAATGCCTGGCATACAGCTGCACTTAATAATAAATAGGAGCTACGGCTGCTAACCAACAGGTCGGCAGTTTGAATCCAACAGGCGCTCCTTGGAAACCATATGGGGCACTTCTACTCTGTCCTATAGGGTCACTATGAGTTGGAATCGACTCGACAGCAACAAGTTTTTTTTTTTTTTTTTAATGGTCATTTTTGTGTACATGTGTTTTATTGACTATGCGAAGGCATGCGACTGTGTGGATCATAACAAATTATGGATAACATTGCGGAGAATGGGAATTCCAGAACACTTCATTTTTTTTTTTTTTTTTTTCATTGTGCTCATGTGGAAATTGTGCATAGACCATGAGGCAGTTCGAACAGAAGAAGAGGATACTGCATGGTTTAAAGTCAGGAAAGGTGTGCGTCAGAGTTGTATCTTTTTACCATACTTATTCAATTTGTACACTGAGCAAATAATCTGAGAAACTGGACTATATGAAGAACACAGCATCAGGATTGGAGGAAGACTCATTAACAACCTGCGATATGAAGATGACTCAGCCTTCTTGCTGAAAGTGAAGAGGACTTGAAGCAGTTACTGATGAAGATCAAAGACCACGGCCTTCAGTACGGCTTATACCTTAACATGAAGAAAACAAAAATCCTTCCAACTGGACCAACAAGCAACATCATGATAAACATAGAAAAGATTGACGTTGTCAAGGATTTCATTTTACTTGGATCCACAATCAAGGACCATGGAAGTAGCAGTCAAGAAATCAAAGACGCATAGCATTGGGCAAATCTGCTGCAAAAGACCTCTTTTAAGTGTTAAAAAGGAGAGATGTCACTTTGAGGACTAAAGTGTGCCTGACCCAAGCTACAGTATTTTCAATCGCCTCATATGCCTGTGAAAGCCGGACAATGAATAAGGAAGACCAAAGAAGAATCGATGCCTTTGAATTATGGTGTTGGTGAAGAATACTGAATATACCATGGACTGCCAGAAGAACTAACAAATCTGTCTTGGAAGAAGTACAGCCAGAATGCTCCTTGGAAGCAAGGATGGTAAGATGTTGTCTCAAATACTTTGGACATGTTATCAGGAAGGACTGGTCTCCAGAAAAGGACATCATGCTTGGTAAAGTAGAACGTCAGCAAAAAAGAAGAAGACCCTCAATGAGATGGACTGACACAGTGGCTGCAACAATGGGCTTAAACATAACAACAATTGTGAGGATGGCGCGGGACCAGACAGTGTTTCATTCAGTTGTACATAGGGTCGCTATAAGATAGAACTGTTGATGGCTCCTAACAACAACAACATTATATTATCATTATTGTATTCCAGGCACTGAGCTGGAAACTGGGCATAGGAGGGCTTTTTTACAGTCCTCTGTGGCTTTACAGGGAAACCCTGGTGGCGTAATGGTTAAGTGCTATGACTACTAACCAAAAGGTGGGCAGTTCGAATCTACCAGGTGCTCCTTGGAAACTCTATGAGGCAGTTCTACTCTGTTCTGTAGGGTTGCTAGGAGTCAGAATTGACTCAGGGGCAATGGGTTTTTTTGGTGGCTCCATGGCAGTCTTGGAGCTGGGCTGAATGTTAAATCCTCTCCTAGTTAGACCCTGAGTGAGTTCAGGTGGGGATTCTGGAAGAAGGTGAGAAGGTAGACGGGACGGTAGAGTTTCAGTGGGGTGATCAGTTTCCTCATCTATACAAACATGAACATGGACTGTTACATGGATGAAAAGTGCCTAGCACACTGCCTGATACACATTAAAGAGCTTAATAAATGGCAAACGTAACCCTGTAGCATATAAATCAGAAGATCCTGGTTCTTGTCCTGACTCTGGCATTAACTAGCTTTGTGGCTTTGGGTGTCCCCCTTTCTCCTATGGATCCCAGTTTCTTCACTTTTGCCTTGGGGATGTGGACTTACTGTTCTCTGAGGGCCCTTCCAGTTGGGAGAGTTGGGGTTCTAAGTTGCCTTCCCTAGTTCTGAAGACCCTGTCATACTCTCAGTTACCACTAGGGGTCAGCACCAAACCAAGGATCGGGCTTGTACAGGGCGAGGGGGATAGAGCAGGAAGGAGGGTGCCGTCCGGTGAAGAGATGGGATGGAAAGGGCTCCCATGGCAGATCTCATTCCCACCCAGGACACGCTCATTCTCATCTTCTCTCCCCATGTTCTCCAATATGAACCACACTCCCCTCCTCTGGGAGGCAAGGAATGGCAAGGGTTTCAGAACTGATTGAGAAGTCAGCAATTCTACTTCCTAGGCATCAGTCTTGGAAAATTGCCTCGCCTTTCTTAGCCTCAGTTTCTTTAGCTGCAAAATGAGCTGTTATTAACCTCACAGGTGAGTTAACAGATGTCAGAGACCCCAGGCCTGAGCCCAGTACCAGTAAGGTCTCTATAATGGGAGTTCTTTTCACCCCCTTTCCCCAGATCAGAGCAGCCTTAGGGATGTGGTACTGGTTCGTCCAGTCCAGTGAGCTGTGCGAGACCACCCTGAGGCAGAGCAGGGCCACCGAGGCACAAGGGAGAGGTGTGGACTCCGTGAGGTCCCACCCATCTGCCTCTCTAAGTGCCCTGTGGCCAAGCCTCCCCTGGTGACCACTCCAAGGGCGCTGATGCTCCATCCCACTGGGCTGGGGCTGCAGAAGGTGGACTGTGGGCAGACACAAGAAAGTCACGCAGTGGCTTTGAGGACTGCCTAAGGGCAGATGAAGTGCTTGGGACGGGGAGAGCCTCTCTTCCGGAGGCTTTTACACACAGTTAAGGTCTCCCCGGGTTAGGTGCTGGCCTCTTGAGACAAAGCCATGGAAACCTGGCTCTCCCTGTTCAGCCTCAGGGCTCCAGGAGGGTCCTAAGAAGTATCCAGGGATTCTGGGGTAAATTCTGAATCCTCATCTCATAGGTTCCACCTGCCTCAGGCCTGAGCCCAGGTGGGGTTCTGGAGTCAGGAGTGTGTGTGTGTATGGAGTGGTTGTTACAAACTTGGGTGGGCAGGACAACATTGTGGTTAGGAGTCCAGCTTCAGACTTGGTCAGACCAAATATTCAAGTATACACACACACAGAACAGGCACATACATGGACACTGTCTCCAAGACAGGGATTGCATTTGGGATACCACACACAGAGATGCAGACCCAGGGTCAGAACCCCCACAGCCAGTCATCTGAGGACACTGTTCTGCGTGCATACACAGAGACACACAGAGGAGACATGGCAGACGCCCATGCCAGCCCCACATCGACACCTCCATGAGGATGCGATCTGCCAGACACGCGACGTGGGCAATTCTACAGGACAAATGACTCCGTTTCTTCAGCAAAGAAACAGCATAAGGGAAAAAGGGTGGGGGAATTGTTACAGGTCAAAACATATTTGGTAGGCATGTCAACCAGATGCACTGTGTTTGGACCTGAGTTTTAACAAATCAGCCGTAAAAAGATGCTTTTAAGGTGATAAAAAAAATTGAACATGGATTTAGTATTAGATAATATTGAGAAATTATTGTCGATTTTGTTGGGTGTGATAACAGCATCGTGGTTATATTTTTTTAAAGTTCTTTATGTGTTAGAGATACACCTGGACATATGTACGTATAAAATGATAGGATGTCTGGGATTCTCTTTAAAATACTACAGCAGATTAAAAAAAAAGGTAGGGGGACAGATAAAGCAAGAATGGCAAATGCAGACAAACGTTGAGCTGGTATCGAATTCTTTATCCTATTTATCATTATATGACTCATTATACTGTTCTTTCTATTTCTGTGTATGTTTGAAATTTTTCTAGTAAAAGCTGGGGCCACCTCACTCCCCCACCCCCCACCTCAGCACAATCCCTCTTGCCCCCTGGCCTCCAAGGCAGGTAAAATGGATAATCTGGGGCAGGGAGAGACGAGGAGTAATGATCTCAGTCCCCTGAGAAGAGACCCTCTCTTCCCCCGGCCCCAAGCTCAGACCTTGCCCCCCTGGGACAGCTGCGATCCTAACTTATTTTCACAATAGCCAGACGTGTGGGTATCACTAACTCCTAGAGGCACACAGGCAGCGTATGGCAAAACTGGACCCAAAATCCAGATCCCTCTGACTCCAAAGCCATGGCTTTTCCAGTTTGCTGCCTCTGAAAGGTGCTGGGACCAACATGGGGTTTGGTGGGAGGGGACCATGGTCCAGCTCAGTGGCACAGGTCTCTGAATTTTCTGGAAAATGGGCACCATAATACCCACCACATGAGGAGTGAGGTGATTCTCCACCCTGTCAGACTCAGTATTCCTTTTCAAACAATTACTTTGTGAGGCCCTTTTCTGAAAAAAACAGCAACGTAACTCCCAATCATTGTGACAACTGAAAAAACCCTCAAGTCCCTCAAAATGCCCTCTGGTGGTGGAGGGCGGTACTGCCCTGTTTGAGAACCACTAGTTCAAGGCTTTCCTGGGTGAGGAGACCCTTGTCCAGAGAGGAGGAGGGCCTGCCCAAGATAACAATAATGTCTAACTCTTATTTATGGAGCACTTCCTGTGTGCAGGATCGTATGTGGACACTTTGCACACACTAACTTAACTGATTCCCACAACCCTTTGGGGCAGGCATCCTCATTATTCCCAGTGCACAAGAGGAGGTCACTAGGCACAAAGAAGATAGGAAATGTGTCCAGGGTCCCAGAGCTGGCGTGGCAGAGCCTGGATTCAAACCCAGGCAGCATGGCTCTGGAGACTGCCCTCTCAACCGGAAGCTCTACTGCAGAGTCACAGAACGTACCTCTTTGTCTCTCCGCTGCCTTCGTGGCCAGCTTCCACCCAGACCACCAAGGACCCTTCCCAGCTCACAACCTGGCAGTGTCTGGCCCAGGCCTACAACCCTTCCAGGGCCCTCAGGATAAAGGGTGAATTCTTTTTGCAAGACACCTTCAGGCTTGAATCCTATCCAACCAAGCTCTCCAGCCTTACTGTTCACCAATCCTTCCCATATACCCAAAAAAAAAAAAAAATTTTTTTTTTCACATACCCAAAAGAGGGCTAAAAAGTGTAGCTGTTATTGTATTATATGCATTATATCTATTTTCCAGCAAGGTCCTCCCACCAGGTCTTTGCCCATCTCCCACTAGAATGGCAGCTCAGGCCTTCCTCCACACCCCGGTCTGTTAAGACCCAAAGGTGCGCACTCACCATGGGGGCCCCGCGGTGGCCGATGAGGGCAGGCTTGGGGCCCAGGTCCTTCTTCTCCATGATGCAGGGAGAGGAGATGGAGAGCGGGGCCAGGTAGAGGGCAAACACCACAGCGAAGAAGGTGCAGAGAATGGCCATCTGGGAGGCTACACGAGTGCCACCTGGTGAGCCGCTCAGCTCCCTCCGGCCCTGGGAAGCTTGGGAGTGGGATGCTGGGCCCCACTTCCCTCCACCCATCAGGACCCAGATGTTCTGAGGAGACCCTGTACCAAGGGCCGCCCCAATTCTTGCTGGGAAGGTGAACCGGCCTCTAACTCCCACAGGTGCACACATAGACATAGAAACAACTGCCAGGCAGATGAGGCTGCAACCTCCCCTGGACTCTGTGGGCCAGTCCACCCCACGCCACCCCACACTGCGAGGAAGGGCCCTACCTCCTCCCCAGGCCACCCAGGTAGAGTTCAGGTGAGGGTAGGACAAGCTGGGCTTGGAACTTAGAGGTGTGGGGAGAGGCCAGGCCCTGCCCAGCCATACTCACAGGACCGCTCTGCACGAGCAAACTGTCCAGCCACAATCCATGAGAGAACAGTGATGGCTGCCAGGGTCCCCATGTGCAGGAATGGTGCTGTGCCCTGTGTGTGGTGGTGGTGGTGGAGGAAGAGGGACCAGTGAGTGACTCCTAGCCATGGCCAGCCCCCACCAGTCATCAGTTCCTATCTACCCACCCTATCAGTGGGCCAGGCAACCTTGTCTCCATTTTTTAACAGAGGAAATTGGGAGTTTCAGCTCATTGCTGAGCTGCAGCACCCTCCTTGCCTCTAACTTGCTGTGTGACCCTGGGCCCATCCCTGCCCCTCTCTGGGCTTTGGTCTATTGTAAGGGTTCTGGAGAAGGGGCAGCTCCCCATGCCCCCCACACTCACCTGTAGGGAGATCAGAAGCACCTCCCACTCATCCTCCCACAGCTGGGCCACAGCAGACATGGCCACCACCGTGGAGACCAGGATGACCACCAGCCCTATCTGGAAGGGAAGAGTCACCAGACAGAGAGTCAGATCAGGTGTGCCAGGACAGCCCGAGGCTCGCCCGTGTGTCTGAGAGAAGGGAGCAGACACAGAGAGGCAGAGGGAGAAACCAAGAGACAGGGGAAATGGGGAGTGCAAGAGACACAGAAGAAGCCAGAAGGAGGGGAAGAGGAGAGACAGAGGCAAGAACTGAAAGAAAGCCGGAGACAGACCAAGGAACTGAGATGAGGGGGAGGGCAAGGCAGAGGCAGGAGGATGCAGGCAGCCCCAGTCAGTCAGGGGCAGCAAGGGAAGTGAAGGAGGGTGGAAAGGAGAAATGAAGAGGAAGCTGGGGCAGGTCACAGGCACTTTGCAGCGGGGCTCAGTCCTGAGAGGACGAGGGAGCGGACCCGCTCAGCAAATGGGGGCTCCCCTGGGCCCAGCCAGTTCCATCCATGGCCTCAACTGGCCCTCACAGCACCCCCATAAGAAAGATCATCCCAGCCTGTGTGACAAATGAGGAAACTGAGGCTCCACTGGGGTCTGAGTTGAGGGGGGACTTGCCTGGCTACAGGGGCAAGAGGCTGAGGAGCTGGGTCCCCTGCAGGATGTGACATCCTGCCCACCAGCACGGGCTTGGCTCGTGGTGGCGCTTCAGGCTGGGAACAAGCCAAGCAGTGGGGCACAGGCCTGCCCTACCCTATGCCATCCCCATGGCTTGCTCTCAGACCCAGCTTCTAATGTGTTATGGCGGCTCCCCTCCTAGCAGGGACTAAGAAGCACAGCTCCAGTGGAGAACCAGGTGGCACCTTCATGGGACAGAGATCCTTGGGGACAGATGGGATCTGGAACATCTTAAACCCAAAGGAACATCTTACACAACACAAAATGCTCCCCCAAATTAGGTGATGCCTGGCTTCTAGCTACTCAGTCTCCAGGGTATCCTCTAAGCCCTGGATATCACCCCCCCCCACCCTCCCCACAGCACAAGACCTGTCTACCCCCACAAGCGCAGGGCTCACCTCTACTCCAAAGCCTTCTGCAGTCCCCACGTCTACAACAGGCCACTCAAGGCTACTACACTGGCTCCTATTGCCCCCTTCAGATTCATTCCACCCTCCTACCCCCCAGGAAGACCTGTCTTTCCCCTCACCGCTGGCACTGCCAGGCCACTCTGCCTTCCTCGAGCTGCTGCCGGCCAGCAGTGCCCTCACCCCTTCTCTCCCTGTGATGCCCTTACTCGAGGCAGCAGCACTCTGAGAATGCTCCAGCCCCTGAACACGGGCTAAATGGAATTTCTAGATGATTGAGGGCAGAGACAGGCATCTACCCATCTTCCTTTCCTGCCAGGTGGGCAAGATTGATTCTTGCTTCGGATTAAGTTTGCCTTTGGAGGCTTGTCATTCCGGCCCATCAGCCTGGAAACACATGTTCCAGTAAGAAACAATAACGAGGCTGAGCTAGGCAAAGGCCTCTATGAGCTGTGACAGGCCAGCTCTGGGGACAAGGGGAGGGAAGGAAATGGAGGTTTACAGAGGTCCATGTGTGCCCAGGCCTGTGTGAGGCACTCCACGTTATCCTTCCAGTTATTTGCACAACAGTCCCTGTGAGGTCTTATTATCTTCACTTTACACGCAGGGAAACGAGGCCCAGAGGGGCTAAGGGCTTGCTTAGTCAAACAGCTTTTTTTTCTTAATTTATTTTCTTTTTGTTGTTGTTCAACAGTTTCTACACGTACAATTCAGTGACATTGATTACATTCTTCATGTTGTGCAACCATTCTCACCCTCGTTTTCCAGATTGGTCCTCCCCCATTCACGTAAACTCACTGCCCCGTAAGTTGCCTATCTAATCTTTCTAGTTACTGTTCTTCAAAAAGTTAAACACGGACTTACCGTATGACCCAACAAGTTCACTCCTACATGTTTACCCAAGAGAAATGAAAGCAGGGACTCAAACAGATATGTGTACACCGGTGTTCACTGCAGCACTCTTCACAATAGCCAAAAGGTGGAAACAACCAAGGATCTATCAACAGATGAGTAGACCAACAAAATGTGGTCTATCCATACAATGGGATATTATTCACTCATAAAATGAATAAAGTTCTGATACATGCTACAACATGAGCCTTGAAAACATTATGCTAAGTGAAAGAGGGCGGACACAAAAGGACAAATACTACATGATCCCTCTTGTATGAAATACCGGTAATGGGCGAATGCATGGAGACAGAAGGTAGATTAGAGGTTACCAGGGGTAGGGGGAGGGGGGAAGGGGGAGGTATTGCTTAATGGGTATAGAATTTCTGTTTGGGGAGATGGAAAACCTTTGGAAATGAAGAGTGGTGATAATTGTACAACACTGTGAATGCAATGCCACTGAACTGTACACTTAAAAATGGTTAAAATGGTAAATTTTGTGTTATATACATTTACCGCATAAACATTTTACAAGTTTAATTAAAACAAAAATGAATAAGGATTCCTTAGAACCAAATGATAGAATCTGGGAACCAGACTGGTAGACTCTCCAGCCTCTGCTTGAGAACTCTGAGCCCTGGGGACCCCTCCTTTCCTCCAGGTGCAGCAGGCTGGGCCACAGGGATCAGCTTTGCCTGGAAGGAACCTTCTCATGCTGGGATCTCACGGGAGGTGGACAGAGCGGGGAGGAAGGCAGCCCTGGCACCCGGGGAGCTGGCACCAGTGGGGATGAAGGGCTCTGATCTTCTGGCCCTCCAGGAGAAAATCTGGCCTTGATCTGCCCACGTCTGGCCAACCCAGCACCCCCAAGGCCTCTCCACTGGGATCAAGCAGGTGGGAGCTGACCTGCTGAGAGCTGAGCACAGACCAGAGGAGGTGCCCACAGTGTGCGCCAGCCCCGGCTGGGGTGCCAGCTGGTGCAGTTCTTTCATGTGTCAGCTTTGCAGCCAGAAGGAGAAAGTGCTTTACAGACGGGATGCGGAAGCCCAAGGGAGGCCTCAGGATAGAGTGACAAGCAAGAGGAAGGCAGGTGGGACCTGGGGCTGCGTGCTGCTCTTCGCCCTTCCAGGACTTCAGTCAACATCTGGATGCCAACGATCCAACTCCGGGTCTGTCGCCTGAGCTCAGATTTGTGTCATTAACTGATCCTGGACACCCCCTGGACACCCACAGCACCTCACCTTCCATAAAGCCCAAATGAAATCACGCCACTTCCCTCTTCCTGGTCCTGGTCCAATGAAGTGGGGGCCCACCCCTCGGAGTCATTCTGGACCCATCTCATGGGCTCACAGTTATTTCTGGATGTTTCTGGCCCTTCCTAAATGGCGTGTGCGGGGCTGGGCCGGGCTCTGGGAAAGCAGAGATGACGCAACCCTTCCTCCACAGCCCATGGGCTCTGGAGGAGAAAGGAGGTCTATCCTGGTCAGCTTTGTACAACCCTTGTACCTGCTGGGGCCTCAAAAAAGTAGGCATCAGAAACACACATCCAACACCACACATACACCGAATGGGGCAGGAGAGCCGAGGCCCCAGAATACTCAAAGCCCACGTGCTTACAGCCCAGCCCTGAGTGGGGTACTGCGGACACAGAGGTGGACAGAGCCAGTTCTGGCCTGCAAGGAACTCCCAGCCTGGGGGTGTGGGCCTGGGGTGCAGGCAAGGGAGACAGATGGAAACCACAATGTAGATGCTCAGGAATGTGGCTGGGGGGCCTGCAGGGGCCTGAATACATGGGTGAGTGTCAAGGAAGGGGGAGAAAGAGAGGGCAAAGGGAAAAGGACTAAAAGCAGAGAAGAGGCAGACCGACAGCGAGGTGGTGAGGGAGCTTGAAATGCTTCATGTAGCAGAAGCTGAGGGCAACTGTCCCGTGACAAAAGTTGGGAGAGGTCGGCAGGCCTGGGGTCATGCAGTGCCTTGATGCTGGGCTAGAGTTTGGATCATTTAGGGAGCAATGGGAGTTGTGGAATGGGGAGGGATCAGGGTTTTAAAAAGAGCTCCCTGAAGCCAACCAGAGGGCCTGGCTAGTAGCTTGGCTACAGAGCTAGAACCCTGGATCCTCTACTTATTAACTGGGAGACCTTGGGCAAGCTACTTAATCTCTTTGTACCTCAGTCTTTCCAACTGCAAAATGGGATGATAACTGGACTTATAGGCTTGCTACGAATGTTAAATGAGTCAATAAAGGTCACTGTGAGAACAGTGCCTGGCATATAGTGAGTGCTCAGGGTTAGCAATTATAAGAATTACAATTATTATCCAGAGGAAGGATGGTGTGTTCAGGCTCTTCCACGGCCCCGCAGCCTCCCTACCTCCCCTGCCCTCGCAGGCCTGGAGGAGGCAGCCCTTACCTTGTGTAGCCAGTGCAGGTTCATCTGCTGCCCGACAGTGATGTGACATAGTGCCAGGATCTGAGAAGGGGTCCCCAGGGAGACAGTCAGCTCCATGTGGGACAAGAAAGCTCCCACCCCTGGTCAGGATTCCCCAGAAACCCATGCCCCCCACTGCTGATCTGGGCCTCACTCAGAGCACAGAGTCAGCAAATCCTCCCTATAGGCGACGGGAATGCCCAGCCCTGCCCTGCCCTGCCCAGCCCAGCCCAAGCCTGGTCTCCTTCCAGAATCTTTCAGGGCCCCAGGTCAGCATTCTCTGAGATTTTTCCTCAAGGGGTCGCTGGGTCCTCCTGCACTTGAACCGCCCAACTTAATTCATCAAATGTTTTGAGAGTTTCAGGTCCTAGGATTCTGAAACAGACTAGAGCCCTACTCTCAAGAAGTCTCCAGTCCAGCATGGGGATGGCCCAGGTATGAATGGGCAGAGTATTAGGAGCAGAGCTTCCCAAAAGAGGGACATCTGCAGTGGGCCCTAATAGCTAGGATGGCATTCACCAGGCGAGGGGGAGAACATTCCAAGAAGGAGCAGCCAAGGGAGGCAGGAAAAAGCAAGATGACCTCCCACATTGGGACACCTAGGCCTCAGAGCTACAGCAGTACAAGAGGCCTTAGGAAAAGCCAACCTCCCCCTTTAGACAAGGGTAAGGTGCTCCCTCAGCTTGGCATAGGCCAAGCCTCCTTCCCTCTGGGAGCAGGGCCACCTGCCCCTGTCAACAGCCCCCACGTACCAGGAGGCCTGCAATATACGTGAAGGCAGCAGCTGTGGTCACAAGGATGGGCACGGACCAATCGCTCCAGTAGCCCATGCGGTTGTAGAGGTACCTGCAAGGAGGAGGGGCGGGCAGGGGTCAGGCCTGGTCCAGGAACCAGGATAGTCCCACTGGTCAGGAGGGCTGTGAGTTCTGACACTGCCAGTCAGGCCACAGGCCTGGCCCAGTGACCAGGTGCTGCCCATGAAGTCCCAATGCTTCTCATTGCCCCAAGCATCAGTCACGTCTGCTCAGGATGGAAAACCTAGGGATACTAAGAGGCATAGAGAAAACGACAGTTCTTCAAAGTTCTGTTGCCCAGAAGTAACCATTACCAAGACTTTGCTGAATTCTCTTATTCTCTTCCAGTGGGGTATTTTCCCCTTTGTTTATATATTTGTATACAGAAGACCCAGGGCCACACTGTGTCTAGCGCAATGAGTGAGTGAGATGCCCACATTGGATTCATATCTCCACTTTGCCTCTAACTGGCCTGTAGGGCCTTGCAGAGGCAACAGGCTTCACGGACTCTAAGATGCCATGACTGTGAGAGTCATTTCTCTTTCAGGGTTAAATGCAAAAATACGAGGTCTTAGAATTGATGTTTTTAGGCACCATTGAGTAGGTTCCTACTTACAGTGACCCTACAATCATTGCTATGTTTGAGCCCATTGTTGCAGCCACTGTGTCAGTCCATCTCGTTGAGGGTCTTCCTCTCTTTCACTGATGCTCTACCTTACCAAGCATGATGGCCTTCTCCAGAGACTGGTCCCTCCTGATAACACATTCAAAGCACATGAGACGAAGTCTTGCCATGCTCACTTTTAAGGGGCATTCTGGCTGTACTTCTTCCAAGACAGATTTGTTTGTTTTTCTGGCAGTCCATGGCATATCCAGTATTCTTTGCCAACACCATAATTGAGAGGCATCAGTTTTTCTTCAGTCTTCCTTATTCGTTGTCCAGCTTTTGCATGCAAACGATGTGATTGAAAATACCATGGCTTGGGTCTGGAGTACCTTAGCCCTCAAAGTGACATCTAGAATTGATAACGTAATGTAATACCTGACTTCTTTGAGCCTTAGTTTCCTCATCTGTAAGGTGGTAGTAAGAACAGAATCCCCTTCAGAGTGAGGTGAGGCACACAGCAAGTGTTCAATAAATAACTGTTCCCCTTCTTAATGAGGAAACCCTGGTGGCATGGTGGTTAAGAGCTATGGCTGCTAACCAAAAGGTCAGCAGTTTGAATCCACCAGGTGCTCCTTGGAAACCCTATAGGGCAGTTCTACTCTATCCTTTAGGGTCGCTATGAGTCAGAATCGACTCGATAGCAACGAGCTTGGTTTGGTTTTTTATTCTTAATGACATAAGACCTACTGGTGTCAATAAAAATCCTAAGGAAATGTGATTTTTAACAGTCATGTGGTACTCCATTAATCAATGAATCATAATTTATGTAACCAGCTCTCTACTAAGGGCGCTTAATGGTTTTCAATTATTCACTATTAAAAATTAATACAAAGATGAACATTTTTGTACATGTATCTTTCTGCAATTTGACTTATTTCCTCAGGATAGATTCTTTAGGAATAGAATTATAGGGTTAAAAGGAATCAACTTTTTAAGGCTCCAGATATTGCTTAGCTGCTTTCTAGAAAGACTGAACCATCACATTCTTCCTGTACAACTGGGAAACTGAGACTCAGAGAAGGCAGTGACTTGCTCAAGTTCGTCAGAGAAACGGAGTCAGCACCAGGCAGTTTCAGGCCTGCTGCCATCTTGGGCCTTGGCAGGGGATGAGAGGGGAAACCAGGAAGACCCCATGGGGCATCTGCCTTCCCTGTGCCCTTCCCTGGTCCTCACTCTCAGATTCCAGGCGAAAATCTGCTGCCTGGAAGATCCCTGAGTACATGCAACTTATGGTGCAATTGGGGAAACTGAGGCTCTAAGAGGGGTGGGATTCACACCTGGTAACTACTTCTGAAGGGATGTGCTGGTCCCACTTGTCTCTTAAGTGCGACCACTTTTGGAAGGAAGCTCTTCTGGACAGTGACGGCCGAGATAGCCTTGCCCTGGTCCTCCTCATCCAGCCCTGACCACCCTGGTCTTGCTCATGTCCTCTCACAAAATGAATGTCCCTATTCCCAGAAACTGTCATGACCATGAGGGCCAGGCCAGGATCCTGAACCCCAGCATCGACTCCAACAAACTAAAGTGACATGCTGAAGCTGCAGGTCCCCAGGCCAACCCCAAGTCCCAGGACAGGCCTTCCCTCTGCAGCCTCCCAGTTCTACTTAAGCCTCCAGTGGCAGGGAGCTCACCTTCTGGGGCCAAGTGGGTGGCTCTGTGAACAGCATGGAACAGTCAGGCAGGCTCAAGTCCTAGATCTGCTTCCATTTTGCTGTGTGACTTTGTAAAGGCTACTTACCCTCTCTGACCCTTGGTTTCCTCAGACTGCCTTTAATACATGTTTTTGGCACTAACAGCAAAGTGGTTAAGAGCTACAGCTGCAAATCAAAAGGTCAGCAGTTTGAATCCACCAGCTGCTCCTTTGAAACACTATGGGGCAGTTCTCCTCTGTCCTATAGGGTCATTATGAGTGGGAATCGACTTGATCGCAACAGTTTTTTTTTTGTTTTTGTTTTTGTTTTTGGCTGTGTGGCTATGGGTGAGTCCTGCCTCTCTCTGAGCCTCAGTTTCCCCACCTGTACGTGAGGGGGGTAGACTTGATGATCTTTCAGGCAGCAGACTTCCAGTTCAGCATATGCAGTCGAGGGCCAGCAGGGGGCATTCCCGTTTACCCATAATGACAGTGCTTATCCTTTGGACACCGTGGGAATGAATAATTGATTTATGGCATTAAGAAAGGCCAGAGGGCACCTCTGGAACTCGGTTGGGGCCCCGGGTCATCTCGGTGGGCTGCAGGGAGCAGGGGCAGGAGAGCAGCAGGTCCTGTACTGTGCTCATTAAAGCCCGGTGCTGTGCAGAGGGAGAGGAGCTCAGACTCTATGAACAGCGTCTCCGGATCCTCACAGAATCCTAGAACCATGGCCCATCAGCATCGCAGTGTTCCGGAGCCCTAGAAACCCCAAGTTCTAACACCTTCCAGTTGGAGATTCTGCCTCCCAGGAAGCAGCCTCCCATGTCCATTTCAGCCTCAGATGAGGCCAGAGTTACCCCATTTTACAGAAGAGGAAACTGAGGCTCAGAGAAAGGCTCATGGTCACACTGAGCTGAACTGATCAATGAAACATCACTGGATGGGGAGTGAAGAGGCCTGGCATCTGAACCTCAATTCTGCCCCTAACTGACAATGTGACCTGGAGCCTCAGTTTTCCCACCTGTCGCTGGAGAGGTTCCCACTAGAACCCAGGGTCCTTCCCCTCCCACCCATGGCCTTTCACTGCCTGACAAAAGGCAGGAAATGGAGGTTGGGAGGGGAAACAGGTACCCCTCCTACTCCCAGAAAACTGCCTGAGACAAGCCTGCCCTTTGGACCTGAGGTTGGTGCCCACAAAAGACCCTGCACTGTCCCAGAACCATAGCATCTTCCAGCCCTGCCCAGGGCCCAGCTAAGGGAGTTAGCAGACCTGGGATCCAGGGCTACCTCCTCTGCTGAGACCTTGGTCTCCCTGGGCCTTGGCTTTCTTGTCTATAAAGGGGGGATCCAGAGGCCCTGGCTCTAGGCTGAGTCCTGGCCTCAGGACAAGTTCCCGTTGTCCATCCCTAGTTGTACCAGGAAGGAGCTCCCTATATCTTCCTAGCTTGCCTCAGCTCTTATCTGAGGGTCTTTCATTCTAGCTGCTAAGTCTTTTTTCTTTCAGTGCCCCAGGCTTCCGTAATGCAGGCTGAGTGGCAGAGGGAACACCAAGGGTCTCCAAGAAGACCAGCAGCTGTAGTCCCTTGTGTTTCAAACCTGGCCGCCCTTCAAAGCCAGCTCCCATGCCTCCTCCTCCAGGAAGCCTCCCCTAAGCCCCCAGAGGGACTCCCCTTAGGGCACAGATTTCTCTTTTTCCTGGTTCTAGATATTTCATTGTTCACCTGCGTTGCTAGGCTGGAGACTCCTGGGGACAAGACCCAAGCCTGTCATCTCTCTTGTCAGCCTATGGTACTCACCCACTTCCTACCTACAATGTCACGCCAGCCTCACCCAAGCCCTGGGAGGTAGAGAGGACAGAGGCTCAGATGGGGTGGCCTTGCCCAAGGCCACAGAGAGAGCTGGTGGCAGGCCTCCAATAGCCAACCTGGGAAAGAGGTACAAACCTGAGCCCCCAGGTCCCAGCCTAGGGTCCCAGGGCCCCACCCGCCTCCCACACCACACCTACTCACCAGTTGAATTCATCGTAGTCATTGTGGACTTCCCACCAGAAGTAGAGCCAGGTGAGTGTGAGGCCGAAGGCGAAGGTGAGGAGCAGGAACCAGAGGCGTTCCCACTGGAAGAGCAGAGTGAGGAGAGGGGTCACAAAGGGTTGAGGCAGACCCCCAAGCCACCTCCCACCCAGAACATTCCCTCTCCTCCCCTTTTGTAACCAAACCCCACAAGCAGGGATTACTGCCCTTTTTTTTTTTTTTTTTAAGCATAGGCCAGGAACTGAGGGCCAGAGACGGAAAGTGACCTGTCTAACATCACATAGCCCAAAGTCACACAGTGGTGGGGAGCTAGGGGCAGGAATCAGGGGTCTGCCAGAGCTGTGGTCTTTTTGCTGCATCCTGAGGCCTATCCAGGAGGCACCCGTCTCCCATTCTGGCAATGACGCCCCAAAACAAAGGCCATGTCTGCCCTGAAGCCTTCGCGCTGGCACAGTGACCTGCAGTTTGGGAAGTCACACCCCTCACCTTGTTTTTGTTTTTGGAGAACATGTACACAGCAAAACATAAACCAATTTAATTCCTGCACACACTATTCATGCTATCTTTTCCAGATTATTCCATCACATTTATACAAACTCACTGCTCCCTAAGCTTCTCATCTAACCTTTCAAGTTTCTGTTGTCAATTTGATCCCATATAGTTCTTCAAAGAGCACAATGCTCAAGACAAACATTCTTTACTACCTAAGCTAAATTATTGTTCAGATAACTTTAGGGAATAGTTTCAGTTTAAAGATTATCTCAGGGCAAGTTTCAGGGGCATCCAACCTCAATGGCTCCAGAAGGTCTGGATTCTATGGGCATTTGAAATTCTGTTCCACATTTTCTACCCTTTTAATCAGGATTCTTCTATAGAATCCTTGATCAAAATGTTCAGTAATGGTAGGCAGGCACCATACAGTTCTTCTGGTCTCATGACAAAGGAGGCAGTCAGCCATGCATTCCGTTTCTTCCTCCTGTTCCTGACCTTTTTCATCTGTTGCTCCAGGCGAATTGAGATCAATTATTATATTTCCGAACCCTTACCTCATTTAATCCTTACAAGTGCCTACAAAGCAGGTATTCTTCCTCCTCACCCCACCCATGCTACAGATAAACACACTCAGGCCCAGAGAGGTGAAGTGTTTGCCTGAGTCACACAGCAAGTTAGCTGAAGATTAAGGACCAGAGCCCCATCCTCAGGACTTGAAGTACATTGTTCTGTCACCTCCACCAGGTACCGGCCCCTTAGGGCTGGGCCAGGTCCCCCTCTGTCTCAGCCAGGGTGGGGGAGGGGTGGGGGAGGGATGCTGACCCCACCAGGGCTGCTTCCCGAGGAGCCGGCTCAGAGGTCTGCAGGCGCTTCCGGCTGGGCCCTTTGGTTTATCCCTGCTTTCATCCATCCCCCTTATCTCAGAAGCACAACAAGCTTGGGACATCCTGTACGCTGGGAAACTGCTGAGATCATCAGAACAAAGAGGTACCACGTGGAGAGAGAACCAAGACCCACCAGCCCTTGAGGGGCTCCAGGTTTGGAGTCAGGATGCCTCCTTGCCTTTGGAGACCAGGCATCTCTCACCTGGGCATGCCTCTGGGCTTGTGAGGACCAGCCTTACTCAGGAGTAGAGAAACCCTGGTTAGGAGCAGGACAGGCTGTGTGCAACTGATCCCTGGGAGCCACCAGCCGGGGAATGGCTGGGCCGTCTGGAGTAGCAGAAAAGGGCTGAAGCTCAGGGCTGCTCATCACGGTTGGGCTGTAGGCTGTAATTAATGGTGAGGACGCCCCTGCCTCGGGAGGGGCTGGCCCACACTGCCATATCTGAGCCAGCACCTCTTCCCAGTCACTCTCACCCTGGCCAGGCCTGGGCCCAGGGCACATGTAGCCTGGTCCTTCTGAGAGTCCCCTTGCTGCCTTGGATTCTTATATGCTCACAATAGCTCCATTTTCTGCCGACTGAAGCTGATGGGTCCCAGGCCAGCTTGACAATCTGGGTCTCCCAAAGGATGGGCCATGTCCCAAGATGGATCCACCTCTGGCTATGTGATGTCCTGCTCAAGAATCCCTGCTAGCCGAGCCCCTTAGCCCAACATTCAGGGCCCACTGGATCTGGCTCAGGCCAACCTCTGCACTCCCAGCCCTGTCTCTGCCCCCATGCATGCATTTTATGCTCTAAGCACTGAGTTACCCACTGTTTCCCAAACAAGTTCTTGCAAACCTCGGTGTATTTGCCAAGTTAGAAGACAACCCCTTTCTGGTCCACTGGGAAAGCCCTACTCCTCCAAGGCCTTCCCTGCCTCCCAGCAGAGTGAATCCATCTCCCCGGAGTGTCCACAACCCCTGCATTCATCTCTGCTATGGCACAGACCTCACAGTTCTATAACTGTCTCTTCATATGTAGGTTTCCTCTGCTATACCATGAGTGCCCTGAAGGTCTGGGTGGTCTTCATATTCCCAGGGTGAGGCAAGAACTTAAAGATTTGATAATGAAATGGTAGGTGAGGAAGCCCTGTCTCCCATCCCAGCATGAGTATGCCCACCCAGGAGAGAGCTCGCTGGGGCTTAACACCCAAGCCTCGCAGAGGAGGGTTTAGCCTCTTACAGCCCCTGAAAGGCAGTGCTGAGTGGCCACTGTCCACAGAGATTGCTCCACCTCAGCAGGTACAAGGTCTCTGACCACCAGACAGGGTACTGAGGGGCCTGGACGAGGGGTGGGCCTTGAACTATGACAGATCCTTCCCTAGGCAAGTAGCCTGGAGGTCGAAAGGTGGTGAGGCCAGGCGAGGGGCTAGCTGCAGGGACAGCAGTAAGGTAGAGAACCTGCCACAGGCTCTGGGAGGATGTCCGGTGGCAGGGTGCCATGCAGGAGCCAGGTGGAATGCTGACAGGTGGCCTGGGTGACAGCAGGTGTCAGGAGAGTCTGTGGCACACAGGGGTCCTGTGCACTAAGTGTCATCATCCTTACTTGGCTACATCCTTCTAGTGGGGAAGGGCAAGACAGGTGTGAATGAGGGGCTCGGTGCCCCCTCCCTGCCCCTGGGAACCAGCCAGGTGACACGATCAGAGTAGACAGATGGGTGAGGCACCCAGGGCCTAGGCAACAAGGAACCAAAACCAAAAACCAGACCTGCTGCCAACTCATAGCGACCCTATAGGACAAAGTAGAACTGCCCCATAGGGTTTCCAGGGAGTGGCTGGTGGCTTCAAACTGCCAATCTTTTGGTTAGCAGCTGAATGCTTAACCACTGTACCACCAGGTCTCCAACAAAAAACTAGGAGCCTCATTATCAGAGCTGGGGCTCAGGCTGGGGGCAACCTAGGCATCCAAGTCCTGGAGCTGGAAGCAGACGGCACACCGCCCTGGGGACCCTGCAGAAGTGGCTGCGGTGGGAGGGGAGGCAGCAGGGTCACTGCAAGAACAATCAGAGGAAAGGCTGAATGGCAGGGGCTGGAGGGAAGGGGAAGGTGAGGAGCTGGTGGAGGAAGTGGCCTGTGGGAACAACTCCACTGATAAAGAGGCTCCAAATGGTGCTAACAGTCCAAGTCAGGGCTCATTATGGGAGAGGCCTGAGTCTGCCTGCTCTGCTTGACCCATTAACAAGCCAGTCTGGCTCTGCTCCAGGAGCTAGAGCAGTAAGCACTGCTTCAGCCCAGGATGTGTGGTTACGGCCACACTGGGAGGGGTCATGGGGTCATCGGCCCTCCAGGCACAGTGGGGGACCAGAGAGAAGGAAGCTCCATGAAACCGACATCTCTCATAGTCTGCACATGCCCAGGGTGTTTATTTATGGGTATTTGTCCCCACCTGAGAGCAAATGAAAGCTCAAAGGCCATCGACATTAGGAAGTGCCACCACTTTGTGGTGGCTACACGTGTGCTTCTCTACCACGACAAGTGTCTGGCACATTCGCACAAAGGCTCAATGTAAGTGAGTGGAGGTGGGTCAGAGGGGTCGAGTAACTTACCTAAGGTCACCAGGTAGTGGAGGGGTGGAGACTGGATTTAAACCCAAGGATCCTGACAGGACACAGTCCTCGCAGGCCTCCTGGGGAGCCACCCTGAACAGCTCCCCTTAACGCGCCCTTGTACTCTGGGATCTCAAGCCCAGCTCGGCACCCTTGGACTCCTCTCTCCTCTCTCTCTCTGGGGTCCAACCCCAGGTCAAACCTCTCCATCCTCCTATCCTTCCAGCCCTCCAAGACATTGTTTCCCTGACCCCTTCTGCACGGCCTCTTGGTACCAACCAATCTGACCCTCAATCACATTCTGAATTGTAGAGCTGAAAAGAACATGGACTCTGGAGGCAGACAGACCTGGCTCTGCCACTTCAGCAAGTTATTTAACCCCTCTGAGCCTCAGTTTTCTCATCTGTAAAATGGGAATAATAATCCCTAGTGGCTTCATGGGGAAAGAGCTGGTGATCTGCTCACATAAAGATTACGGCCTAGAAAACCCTATGGGGCATATCTACTCTGTCACATGGGGTCCCTATGAGTTGGAATTGGCTTGACAGCATCTAACAACAATAACAACCTAAGAGGGATGCTATTAATGAGGTGATAAATGTCAAGTGGCACACAGTAGGTGTACAATAAGGGACAGGTCACTGGGCTGAGGACTCCTCCAGGTCAGGGATGGTCTGAGATACGTGTGTCCCCTGGGCCCAGCACCATGCCTGGTGCAAGGTGGTGCTCAGATACAGTGTGGTGAATGGAAGAAGGTGTGAATACTAGACGATATGGGACAGGGGTGTGTGAGGGCCACCTGTCAACCGGTCATCGTCCAAGCCCCCAACTCATTCTCAGGCTCAGGTCAGGGCCCAGGGAACCCAGAGAAGAAGCTCACATGAGACCTGAGCCTCCTTCCTGTCAGAGCCCTCTGAGGCAGGACAGAGGACGAGCAGGGTCAGGGCTAAAGGAGCGGCCATCTCCTGGGGTCAGGCAGTCCCAGGCCACAGAGGGGACAAGGAGGGAAGAGAGCAGCTGGGGAAGGAGGTAGCCCCTGTCTGTGGGTGGGGTGGGATGCGCCATCCCTGCTGCCTGGCGGTAAAGGATAAGATCCAAGGTGCCTGTGGTGGAGAATCCCAGAGGCTCCAGTAATTCAGCCCCACAAGCTTTGCCTCATCCATTTTCCACTTTCACATCCCTCCCAGGAAGAGGAGACCCCCCCCCCCGCACGCTGCATGGAGGCAATGGTACCAATCTCCCCAGAGGGCCTCTTGCTGACTGTCACAGCTTCTCCTCACCCCTTTCTGTCTCTATCCTGTCCCTTCCACCCCAGAGCCCTCTGCATCCAGCGGAAAGAGAGCACAGGCTGTAGCTGCAAACCCCAGCACTCCATAGGTAGCGTGGGCACGGTCCACTGCTGTGGACAGGACTGCTGCTGCTGTGTGCCACACACCACAGACCACTGCCCACACCAACGGCAGCCCCTCCCACTCCAGAGGGGTCTGGGCAAAACACAGAACCCGGAGTCTGAACCCTCCGTTTGGGACAGTGCCCAGCAGGAGCCGCTTCCCTGCTCCTTGGCAGCACCACAGACCTTCAGAATCATAGCTTCTAGGAGCCAACTAGTCTCCTGCTCTGACTGTCACCCCAGGGCAGAGACTGCCGCTCCTTGTGACAGGAGCTTGCCCTGCTGCTGCTCCCATAGCTCTGGGGTACAGACTCCTACTGTTGCACCCTGCCTGGGCCTCCTTTGGACTGAAAGTTCTTCCTTCTAAGACAGTCAGCTGAATGGGGCGGGGGGGGGAGCTGGGCTTTGGAGTCTACGCACACTGGGTTTGAACCCCTGTCTGGCCACTTACTGAATGAGTGACCTTGGGGAAGAAGACATTAACTCTCTCTGAGGCCCAGCTCCCTGCTCTGCAACATGGGGGCAAGAGTCCTGGCACGCTGTGCAGATCACTGAGACCTCACACGTCAAGGGCCAGTCAAAGGCAGGGCAGTAGGAGTGATCTCCCTCACCTCTGTGCCAACTGAGGGGCTCTCCACTACCACACAGAGCAAAGCCAGTTAAAAGGGTAAAGTGGGGGTCCAGGGTAGGAGAATGTAATAAAGAGCTGGATTTTGACTCCTGGCCTTCCTGACCACTAGCTGCGTTGCCCTGGGCCCCTCACTCAATACCTCAGGCCTTTGCTTCCTCCCCTGTTCACAGGGGTGACATCATCACCGCCTCACAGCAAGGCTGCAAGGCCCCAATGTGATTACAGATGTAAGCTGTAAGTTGCCAAATCCATGATCGTTCCTATAATTATCATTTCGAGTCTGACAGCCCTTTAATTATGTGAAGACAGTGATCAAGTCTTCCCCATCCCCCCCACCTCCACCAAATTTCTCTGGCTGCTGAGGACAGCCAGCCCGACCGACCAACCTACCCCCACCCAGGGTGGGCACAGAGGCCAACATGAGGTCAGGATCTGCAGGCTGTGGCCCCAGGAGTCAGCACGGATGGAGAAAGGCCCTGGTAAAGTCACCTGATCCCACCTTATAGCCCTGCATCATTGGAGAATATAGCCCGACATGAGCATTTGGGGGGTGGGGCTTTTAAGAGCCCCACCTCATTTCATCCTCTCTATGGCTCAGCAAAGCAGGCATTAAATTCCTATTTTACAGCTGAGGAAACTGAGGCTCAGAGAGGTGAAGTGATTTGCCCAAGATCACACAGGGCAAACATAACGTTGGAGCAGAATTCACACCCAGGTCTGGGTGCCTCCCGTGTACTCAAAGCAACAAAGAGCAGGACATGTAATTATTCTTGTTTGACCAAGTAGGAAATAGGCTCAGAGGAGCAAGGCCTTATCCAAGGTCACACCCAGAGTCACAGGCAGTGCCAGGGTAGGAACCCTGGAATTTCAGAGTTAGAAGACCTCAGAGGCCACATTACTCATCCTCCAAAGGTGAATCAAGAAATGGGGAAATGGAGACTTAAAGAAGGGGAATGGCCTTGAAACATGAACACACGGTTAAACCAGCTGACATCAAGTTGTTCCCACTCATTGGGACCCCATGTGTGTCAGAGTAGACCTGTGTTCCATAGGGTTTTCAATGGTTGATTTTTTTGGAAGTAGATTGCCAGGCCTTTCTTCCACGTGCCTCTGGGTGGACTCCAACTTCCAACATTTCAGTTAGCAGCCAAGTGAATTAACCATTTGCAACACCCAGGGACTCTGGACACATGGTTAGTACATGGTAAATTAGTGCAGAAATGATGGAGAATTCAGCAGATGGTGTTGGGACACCTGGCCATTCATCTGCTAAAGAATACAATTAGACCCCAACCTCACACCCCCATACCAAAGTAAATCTAGCATCTCCCCCTTCACGTCTTCTTCACTACTCCCTGCTAGTCATTCCACATACATGTGCTGAGCACTTTCCCAATCAGCCTTGCTGGGCCTCGAACTTGGAAATAAATCAGGCCTGGACTCTGAGTAACCAGCAGAGATGAATGACCAGCGAACAGGCAACCCCAGTCCTGGGAATGAGTGCGATGAGTGAGGCAAGTACAGGCTGCTTAGAAGCACAGAAGGCAGATCTTTAAGGCTGCCAGTTTATAGGCGGAGGGATGGTCTGGAGGGCTTCCTGGAGGAGAATACGCTTATGGCAAAGCTGGAAGGAATTGACTTGCTGGGATGACAAGGTTGAAAGCCTCAATCCAGGCAGGGGGAACGAGCAGCAGAGTGTAATGCACAGAGCAAGGTGGGTTTTGTTGGGAGGAATTAGCTTCTTTTCTTATGGGATTATAAAAACTATGTAAGAATATTAACCTACATTTAGTCTTTTTTTTTAATCACGTGAGTTTTAGTTTTTAAAGCTTTTTGTACTCAAATGTTTAATTTTTGTGAAGACAAATCTCTCTTTTCTTTACAGTTTTTGCCTTTGATATTGTGCTTAAGAAAGGTGGCTCAAATTTATATATTTAACTCATATTTTATACCGGTAATTTTTCAGCATTTTAAAAATTGTAACCCATCCACCCAACGATAGCTCCATATAAATGCACCCATGTTTTTTTTTTTTTATTTTTTATGGAGAAAGGCTTGAAATGCTTGTCTCTATGGGTTTTGTATAGCATTAAGGCTAGGATTTCTTTTACTTTATCTCTTTTCAAAATCTTTGAATTTTCTCAACAAATGTGTGCTATTTTTCTGAACAGGAAAAAACAGTTTCAAAATAGAAATACCTTTTAATCCATCTGGAGCTTATTTTGGTTTGAGGTAAGAGGTAGGGATCTAATTTTACTTTCACCAAATGGGTACTCAGCTGTCCCTACATCCTTTGTGATGTCTGCAGTCATTTCCACCTTAGTTTACAGTACACTACATTGGCCTATGTATGCGGCTTTGTTTCTAGGTTTTCTTGCCTGTCCTCCTGTCCCAAGGCAGTCCCTTCACCCAAGTACTCCCTCTGGCTGATACTTGGCCGAGCCTGCCCCTTCCCCCCCTACCCCCACACCCCCCACCCCTGCCGTGGTCCCAGCTCTGCTTTGAGGTCACAGAGCCCAGCTACACCTTAAGCCCCATATAGCCCTGCAGAGACGGGGAGAAAGAGATGGAGGGGCACCTACCCACCGAGTCTGCTCATCTCTGGGCCAAATCTCGGGCATCCAGCTCCTCCTGCCATCAGCCTGTTCTAACCTAGCTGAGTTCCATATGTGGCAACAGATGCACAGAAAAGCCAGGACTGTCAGCTGGGAAGGGTGCAGGGAGCACCAGCGGGGAGAGATGTGCAGCCCCTCCAGGATCACTCTGGCCCTGACCCCAGGAGATTTGGGGGAGGGGCGGCATGAGGAGGTCTAAGAAGCATTACAGCATTAGGACAGAGCAGGCGAGGGGATTAGAGTCCCCACCCCCAACCCAGCCCTGACAGCCTAAGAGGCTGGATTTATTTTTTCTGGGCTACAGAGAGCTGGGCAATTAGGTCTCTGCCTGCCCTTGCTTCTGCTGGGGTGCACTCAGAGCGGCTCGTTAGGCAGGAAAATGAAATCAGGCCCAGCCTGGCACTCTCTGTCCCCACCCCTCACCCCTTGAGTTGCATCATCCAAGGGGAGACACAGAGTGGAGGAGTTTGGGGCCCTGAGGAAGTGCCATCCCAGAACCCCTTAGAGGGTCTGCCAAAGTCTCAGGGAGGGTGGCTGCAGTCCCTGGGGTGATGCCCTCCATCCTCTGCCCCATCCTCAATCCTTAAGCAGATGCTTAAGGCACTCATGGAGGGTCAAAAACAGGGGCTTAGCTGCTGCCACCTGTGAGGAGTGCGGCCATGCCAGGCCCCCTAAGGGCCATTTCAAAAGGAGGTAGGGTGCAGGGATCCCAAAGGCCAAAGACAGCATGTCTTGATTGCTATGAATCCTTAGCTTCTTGCATTGCAGAAACCAGGTGCCCTGCCAGCCCCTCTTCTGTCCATCCTGGACATAATAACACCATCTTCCGTTTTCTCACCCTCACAGCAACCCTGCAAAAAGGTAGTACCACCCTCATTTTAGAGACAGGAAAATGGAAGCTCAGGGCTTGACTCTGGCCCCTGCTGGGTCCCTTTCCCCAAAGTACCAGTGAAGAGAAAGGTGTCACTCTAAAGTTTGTAGGGAAGGCACAGAGTGTGAGAGATGGTTCCTTCTTATACAGGACACAAGGCACGCTCGTATCCCTCACCTAACTGGTCCCTTAGGCAGGACGTGGATTTAGGTCTACACTTACTCCACAAGCCAGTTGGGCCCAGAGGCTCAGGGACTTGGCCAAGGTCTCACGTTGAGTCAGTGGTGGAGGCAGGGCTGGAGTCCAGGTTGAAGCTTCCTTAGCCAGGAACGTCAGCTGCATCTGGCTGAATATTAGCATACCCTGGAGTCCATCCCAAAGGCGGCTTCATCCAGAAAGCCCGCCCCGATTCCGAGGTAGGATCCACTCTTCCCTTGCTTTGGGCTTATAGCAAGGAAGCCATGGAGCTATGATTTGCTTTGTCTCAGCCTTACCTAAAGAGCAGAGACCCCAGTATTCTGTTCCCAGAGCTGGGGAGGGGGTAGAAAGCACTGTGGACCCAGTGCCCCACCCCTCCCCCCATGGTCCCCTTCCAGGGCTGTGATACCCAAGCAGGAATGGCAAAGAGGGTATCAGTAGGGAATCCCAGGTCCGGGAGTCAGAGACTCTTTAAGAGGTCATCTGGCCCAGTCCTCGGCCTGTAGGCACAGAAGGGTTTATGGAGACCAGGACCCAGGACTGTAGGCTTCCAGCCTTGACTCTCACCAAGAAATACAGAAGTCAGCACAGGTCAAATAGAGTGATGCATGGAGGACTTGCAGTGAATCTCCTTTGGGGCTGAGGGCTGTGAGCGACATGTGACGAGGGAGACTGTGTTGGTAAGGCTTCTACTATGGACTAGGCATTCACATGGACCATAAACCAAAAAACTAAATCTATTGCCGTCGAATTGATTCTGACTCATAGCAACCCTATAGGACACAGTAGAACAGCCCCGTAGGGTTTCCAAGGAGCACCTGGTGGATTCGCGCTACCAACTTTTTGGTTAGCAGCCAAACTCTTAATCAGTACGCCACCAGGGTTTTCTCAAGTGGACCACCTGATCTAATTCTTTACCACTCCTCCAAGGGGGTGACTCCTCTCCCCATGCCTCAGGAGAGGGAGCTGAGACTCCAAGAGGCAGAGGGACCTCTTTTCTTGATTCAACAGATGTTGACTGGCAAGTCCATGCTGCCAGGCTCTGTGCTGGACTCCAGAAGTCTGCTGTGACACACGCGGACCCAGCTCTGCCCTCAGGACAGATAGGCAGGTCACCAGGCCATGCCACTCCAGGAGGTCAGTGCTGCAAGGGGGTGGGGGTAGTGAAAGGGGCTCTGGGAGGACAGGGATGCCCCTAACCCAGGTACACAGGCCACAGGTACACAGCAGGTGGTAGAGCTGGGACAGAGGCCAGCTCCGTCTGCCTCTATTGCTCTCTGCTGCTGTGCCAGAGAAGACCAAGGAGAAGAGAGGAGAGAATGAGTTCTGAAGGGGGTGGGGGGACAGGAGGTCTGGATTCTGGCTCTCACTCTGTTGCTGACTCCTGTGGTTCCTGGAGCCACTCACTGGGCAGCTGTGGCCTCAGTTTCTCCAGATGTACCATGCCTGAGTGATGTACCCACAAGACGAACTAACATTCTGGAGAGTGCTTTGCTAACTGTACAAACAGAAGGAAGAATCCTTGTTAGGAAGTATCCTTCCCCTCCTCCAGGACAGTACCCCTCCGCTTGGGGCTGCCCGACACCCCTGACACAAACTCACATGGTTGGGTGATAGGACAGTAAGGTGGGGAGCCAGCTGGAAACTCACCCCCCTCCTCCTGCCCACTGGCAGAGCTTTACCCAGCTCCAAGGGTGGCCTAGGGGGCCTGCAGCTGAGTCAGCACCCTCTCCACTGTCAACCACCACCAGGGCATAAAAGCTAGAGCTAAGAATGCTGCGCACACCTGTCCACACATGTACACCTACCCTCCCCAGACCACCTGACACCCACCGGCCTTGGAAACCAGGGTCATGGATGAAGACAGGAGAGAGAGCAGGGGAGCACAGCAAGCTCATCAGGGGCCTGCCTCCCCACCCAAAGTCAGCAAGATGGCAGGTGCACTCCCTAACTGGCTTCTTCCCTCATTCTTCAACTCATCTGCTCAACCATCCTTCTAGGCATTCACTGGGCAAACCAGGCCCCTGGCATGGGGCAGGCCCAATCTCTGCCCTCAAAGCACTCAGGGCCCTGTGGGAGACACAGAGAATCACAATCTACATAGCTGGCACAGGCCCAAGGTGCTAAGGGATCTGAGGGGGAAAAGGAGGTAAGGATGGAGAAGGAAGGGGGGAGGGATACTTCTTAGAGGAAGAGACATTTGCAAAGAGCCTTGAGAGGCAGAGACAGAGAAGAAGGGCATTCCAGGCAGAGGTGATGGCCTGAGCAAAGGCAGGGTGCTGTGACGGGGTGAGGCATATACTAGGAAGGGGAGAAGCTCAGTGGGGCAGTGTAGAGGTTGTGGAAGGAAGGGGTGGAAAAGGAGCTGATGGATTTCCTTGCAGCAAGTGTCTTCCTGCACGGAAGGAGGGAGTTTCCCATTATAGAAGGTAGGCAGTTGGGGCTGGGCAGATTGATTTTGTCTATACACCTATGCCTCAGTTATCGACTACCTCACTATCTGACATTTTGCACTTACAACAATATCTGGCTATTTTGCACATTGATGATGTACCTCTGGTAATAATCCTTTTATGACCAGTGGGACATACAGTGCCCACCTACGTTTTCTGCCTCTTGGGTCCAAAGGGACATATGTGTCCCACATAATATTTTGTGATTTGATGTGGTTATCCTCCATTTTTGCATAATGACCTAGTCTTTGGAACCTAACCATGTTAATAAGTGAGGAGTGGGTGTATTCCACCCACCTGACTGTGCCCTCCCTGGACTCCACTTAGACTACCTTCTTTCTCACCCTCCTTCTCGCCCACAGCCAATCTGTTGACTATACTCTCTCTGTGTCACTAGAAGCCCTCCCCTATTCTACTTCCCTGTGACTGTCCCTGGCCCCAGTCGAGGCTTTTCTCATGTGGCTCCCTACTCTCCCACCTCTATTCAACTGCCCTTAAGCCATTCTTCACACTGTAACCAGTGCGGCCCTCCCACAGCCCAAGTCAGACTCAGGTCCCCGTTGCCCAGGATGAAGCCCAAGCTCCTCAGCTCAGCCTTGAGGTTCCAGGGCCCACTTGGCAACACCTCCCCACTCCTTACACCCTAGCCACACTGCAGCTGAATTACTTTCAGTTCCTAAACAAAAGACACATTATTACACATGCAGTTCCTCCTGCCTTGAGCTTCCCCACACCTTTCAGATATCAGCTCTGGTAGGGCATGGGCTCAGCCTCGAGGCTCTCCTTGCCCCAGTAGTGTTTCCCTCTGCCTCCACAGTGATCCCCCTGGGTGGTCTGGGTGTGTTGGCTCCTGTCTGCTCCCTCACCAGCCTGGGAGCCCTCCAAAGAAGGGAGAACCAGGTCTGATCCACTGTGACCCAGGGCCCATCGCAGGGCTAGGACCAGAGCAGACATCACAGCAGGGTTGTTGATTGAATAAATAACCATTGAATCCCAGACAAGGCTGTGTGAAATAGGGGAGAGGATACAGGATGGGGCTGCAAGCAGGGGGCAGTGAAGGCTGGGCCTTCAGCTCCTCAGCTTGAGTAAATCACATACTTTTCCTGGAGGGGATCAAATAAGCTTAAAACAGCCATCAAAAGGCAAAAGATGGTATAGAAATGCCAGAGAGCATCGACTCTCACTGTCCTGTCTCCTTCAGTGTCTCTGGCTGGGAAGTTCCTCCAGGTGTCTGACCTATATCTCTCTTGCTACAGAGAAGCTGGGTTTGACACTGTGCTCCCTCCCACAGATACGATGTCTTCAGGAGGTCCTGTGGGGACAGCCTGAGAACAATCTTCTGTCATAAAAAGTCCTTAATTGGCAGCATTACAGTAATGAGTCACAGGCAACAACCAATTAATTATTCCCAGTTATAAAAAGCTTCACTTCCCCTTCCTTACTAGTGAGTGAGCCGGCCTCCTGCGACCAGACTCCTCCAATCCCGGAGCTGGGGAAGGAGAATAGGTCATGCCACATCTCTGGTCCTCAGTTTCCTGTTTCCTTATTTGTCAAGCGTGTGCCCTGGGGGAAAGGGGCTGTGTGAGCAAGGGCTGGAGGAGGTGGGAATGTGGCAGGCTGGTAGGGGAGGAAGGAAGGAAGGGGGCCAGCTTGGCTGGAAAGGAAGCTCTTTGCCCACCCTTCAACCACCCCAGGGTTCACTTAGGTACTTGAAGGCTAGATCTTAACCAGGAAAACCCTGAGGGTTCCTAGCCTGGCATTCAAGGCACTCTAGATCTTGTCCCAAATCCTCCTGGCCCAGTGTTCTTTCTCCTCCATCAGGCAATTTCCCAAGTCCCCCACTCCTCCTTTCATCTCCTTCCAGCGCTCTCATTTAAACACACATACTCAAAATATACGTGCTCTCTCCTTCAACCTCCATCCTCCTGAGGCACGGGCTGCAAATCTATCAGACTCCCTGGGTGAGGCTCCACCCATAAAATGGGGATAACAATTAACCATGCCCCATGGGGGTGTTTTAACAATGAATGGGGCAATGCCTGAAAACCACTTGGCAAGGCTCCTGGGCAAACTGTAGGTACTCAATAAATGTCAACTGTTACTATTACTGTCATACTTCATTTGCCAGCGGGAGGATGACCGTGAGATGCTTCAGAGACTCACTCACCCATCTGTCACCCCATTTCACAGATGAGGCCCAGAGAGGTCAGGCTTCACAGAGGAGGGACTTGCACACAGGCTTCTCTGAGTTGAGGGATGCAGGTGGGGTTAGGGGCAGAGGGCTCCCCCAAGAGAACCTGAGGGGAGGCAGTGGTGCTGTGGGCAGGGGCAGGTGTCCCCAAATGAGGAGGGGAAGGTGGGAGTGAGGAGAGGTACAAGGGCCACTATTAGACCCTCCTTGCTCTTGCAGAGGCCTCTCCTCCACCGCCCAAGCCCCCAGCGCTCTCCTCTCCTCTCCTCTCCTGGCCCCAACAGTGTTGTTCCCAGGGCTCATTCTGGGCCTCTGTTCAGCAACATTTATGGAGCACCTACTATGCACCACTCAGTCTCTGAGACATGAGATCGCTGTTTTTTTCACTGTGCCAGGCCAAAAGCCCAGCCCCCATCACTGTCCTCTCCCAGCTGTTTCGGAAAGAATGCGGAGAAAAGAGGAGAGAGAGGCTGAGAGGCTGCGGCATGGAACCCAGGAGGTGGGAGGAGAAGTGGGAGTGAGGTGAGGGGCTGGGGGAGGGAGAAGGGGATGCTCATCCTCTGCTGTGAGTTTCGGGGTCACCTGAGGTGAGTTCAGCCCTCTCTGCAGAGGCCTTACCACCCAGAGCTGCTGCAAAATCCTCTCCCCACTCCCAGCCAACCTGGTGTACAGCCTCCAGTGTCCTCCTCCAGCTTTTGCCCCAACCCCAGTGCCACTGACCCTGGTGTTTGCAGAGCCTGCACCACTCTGGTTCCCAATCAGCTCAAACCCAGCTCTGGCCCACAACTTCCTCTACCCTGGGCCTTGTGCTGGCCACAGCCAAGAGTTATCACTTCCTAAGTCCATGGCTTGCGCCTGGCCAGTCCAGAGCCCACCAAAGGACATGAGACATCCTGGGCGATACATCTGTCCTGATGCCAGGACAGTGTCTGTCCTGATGGCCAAGGGCTTTCTGCTTGGAAGCTCAGTCACCCTTCTCCCTTCGCCTCAGCCATTTTCCCATCCCCGTCCCTGCTGAGAGCACAGTGTTGAACCTACATTGCCTGGGTCCAGATCCTAACTCTGTTCCTCACTAGCATCCCTATCTTCAGTTTCCCCAACTGTGAAATGGGGCGATGATGATCTCCAGCTTATGGGCTTGTTGGGAGGAACACAAGTAAGGATGCGTGTCAGTGCTCAGCATTTGCCCTTCTGGATACAGAAAGGTCAGGGCACAGTGAGACTCTGCTGCCTGACCCCAGCCCCTGAGGAGGGCTTAGCTTGGAGTAAAGCAGAGAGGCCAAGGAATTCTGATGACATCTGCCTTAGTTTTCTAGTGCTGCTGTAACAGAAATGCCACGAGTGGATGTCTTTAACAAAGAAATTTATTCTCTCAGTCTAGGAGGCTAGAAGTCCAAATTCAGGGCACCAGCTCCAGGGGAAGGCTTTCTTTCTCTGTGGTTTTGGGGGAAGGTCCTTGTTATCAATCTACCCCTGGTCTAGGAGCTTCTCAGTGCAGGGACCCAGGTCCAAAGGACATGCTCCCCTCCTAGTTACTTACTCTTGGTGACATGAGGTCCCCCTGTCTCTCTGCTTGCTTCTCTCTTTTCTATCCCAAAAGAGACTGACTCAAGATACAACCTAATCTTGTAGATTGAGTCCTGCCTCATTAACATAACTGCCTCTAATCCTGCCTCATTAACATCATAGAGGTAGGATTTATAACATATAAGAAAATCACATCAGATGACAAAATGGTGGACACTTATACGATATTGGGAAACATGGCTTAGCCAAGTTGACACACATTTTTGGGGGATACAATTCAATCCATAACATCATCTAATCCCCACCCCCCTCCCATTTCAGAGATAGAGAAACTAAGGCCAGGAATCTGGCATGACTCGTCCGAATGACTGGCCATAGTTAGCACAGTGCTGGTCACTTCATGCTCATGATCTTATGGACTCCCCACAGCAGTTCTCTGAGGGGGTGCGTGTGTTACAAATGAGGAAAAGAAAGCCGAAAGTCAACTAGGTACAAGTGGAAGAGGCACGGTTTGAACTTCAGGTCCACTTGACTCCAGAACCCACACCCTTCACCACTGAGGGGAAATTCCATGTCCACGTAAGGGGGAAAGCCTATAAAATCTGGTTCCCCAGGAGCTGTGCTTGAGGGTGGAGAGACCAGGCTCAGGAGGGACATGCTCTGTGGCCTCGGGCAGGTCCCTTCCTCTGCTTTGCCTCAGTTTGGCCATGTTGCCGCCTCTGTGCCAGGCCCTGTGTTGTTGGGGATATGGCTGGTGTGGACCTGATACCTGCCCTGCTGATACCTGCTTCTCCTGTTTGGAGGTCACAAACCCAGTTCCTAACTCAGTATAGGGTTCTGTCCCTCACCACCACATGAAGGAGGACAGACAGGCTGATGACAGCAGATAGACAGGCAGATAAGCTTCCCTGACCTCCCCATCCAGATAGCCTGCCCAGCACATGGCCTCTGACCTCAGCCTCCCCATCCCCTTGGCCACTTCAGCCTGTTTGGGGGCTGGCTGAATTCAGAGGCTGGCTTCTTTGTTCAGACATGCAGGAAGGAGGAGGAAAGTTGTTTTCCAAGCAGCAAAGCTTTTAGATAAACATCACACAGGAATTGGGTTCCTTCAGAGAAGAAACTAGATCTGCTGGCTGATAGTGCCCCAGGGACGGGAGCTCGACTTGGGGTCTGGCCCAGGGATCCAGGCACTGAAGGAAGCTTTATCCATCTGAGCACCTGCTGCCAGCCCTGGCAGGCCCGTAGCTCAGGTGACCGGGCCCTTGTGCCAGGCCACAGCCCTGCCAGCTCCCAGGCTCCAGGATGGCCGGGCTCACCTCCTCACCTTCTTTTCCAGCCACCTGCCTGCCTGCCCATCCAGATCTGCCAGGATGCTGAGAACTTCTGCTCACCTTGGGGTGACTCCTTCTTCCTGGAGCTCCCCTCCCTGCTCAGACCTTGGGAGCAGCCCAGGCCCCACCCTGCTGGAGGAGAATTCTCATCAGTCTCTGAGTGCTTCACGGCTACAAGCAGGACAGATGAGCTCCTTTCTTGCCCACCTGATTAGGTAGATTCAGGAACTTCTATGGGCCCATTTTATGAGGGAGAAGCTGAAACCCAGAAGGAGCACTGACCCATCTGGGCCCACATAGCAAATCCATGCCAGACCCTCATGTTGGCTGGGGTTCCCTGGTCCCTTTGATCTTGTCCATCCCAGCGTGGCTCACCGGTGTGGTGTCATCATGGGAGCGTTGGTAGCGCTTCCAGCGGCAGCCATAGATGCCCGTGAGGCAGGAGAGGCACAGCTGTGGCTCATAGTACTGCAGAGGCTGGTGTCTCACCATGCTCGTGCTCACGACCCTGGTGCCTGGCCCTCATGCACCCATGGAGGCCCCCAGCTGGTCCTGTGGGAGGAAACACAGGGCTGTGAGGCAAGGGAGGGACAGGCAGTCAGCCCCGGACACAGCAAAAGTCATTGTAGCCTAAGTCAGGGCAGGTCACCCTCTGCTCAAGGTCCTCCAGATGCTCCCCGTCTCCCTAGGAGTCATAATAGCCCACCCTTGAGGGTCCTTCAGGACCTGTCCCCTGCCCACCCACCCCTACCCTCATCCCTCCTCTCCAGCCACACTGACCTCCTTGGTGTTCCTCACACTTGCTATTTTCTCTCCCTGGTATGCTCCCTCCTTCCCCTCCTCAAGTCTTTGCCCAAATGTCCTTCTCTCAGCCAGACTTTCCCAGATCACCTTCTGTAAAACTGCACTCCTTCCCCACACTCCCTATGCCATTCTCAGCTCGATTTTCTCAATCATGTTCTAAAATATCATTTGCTTATATATTTTGTTTCTTGTCTGCCCTACCTCGCTATAAGTTTCATGAGGCAGGGTTATTTGTCTGTTTTATTCTCTCCCCAGTAGCTAGAGCAGTGCCTAGCACACAGCAGACTTTCAAAAGAAACATTTTTAGTACATTATCACAAATCATCCTAAAAGCTGACATGTATTGAGCATGTCAAAATACGCCAGGCACTGTGTATTAAACCCATTTGACAGTTGAACAAACTGGGGCTCAGAAAGAGAAAAAGGTTTTTCCTGGCCTGTGGTCACACAGCTGGATGTGGTCACTCTGGGAATCTGCTCTGCTGCGCCAAAGTGTCCATTCATTCGGGCACACAGAGGCCCCAGCCTGCTGGGGCCTGTGGAAGCTGGTGGAACAACAGGAGGTGTGTGGAGGGTTGAGTTGCTGACACCAGGAGCAGAGACACCTAGCCCCTCTTGATACGCTGGGGACACTTGCTGGGAGATCAGCCTTCTGGGGTCAGTGCTGACCAAGTGTGGCCAGATGGCCATTGGCTTGGGGCACCTCACATACCCTGAGTGTCAAGCATCATTTGATCCTTAACATCAGAAGTCCTGGTGGCGCAACGATTAAGAGCTCAGCTGCTAACCTAAAGGCTGGAGGTTCGACCCCACCCAGCCACTCTGTGGGGAATATCTGACAATCTGCTCCCAATCTGCCCCCATAAAGATGACAGCCTAGAAAACCCTACGGGGCAGCTCTACTTGTCACATGGGGTCACTATGGGTCAAAATTGACTTGAGAGCACCCAATAACAACAACTATGCCACCATCAGGTTGTTATTATTGTCACTGTACCATTTTACAGGTGAGCAGCTTGGATCTCAGAGCAAAAAAATGACTTGCCCAAAGATGCACAGCTGTGAGGACTGTCATGCCTCAACCCCTGATCTGTGGGGCTCCCGAAACTGGAAGCCACGTTCTATACCAGGCCCTGTCCCGGGCCCTGGAGACAACTGTGAACAGGACAGACACCACGAACCTCTCAGGACCGGCATGGGGAACAGGTACTGACTGTCCGCCAGGCACATTCCAAGTGCTTTCCACATGTTAACTGTAACAACAACCCTAGAAAGAATTACCATTTTTAAACTGAGATACTATAAAATTCACCCTTTTAAAGCGTACAATTCAGTAGTTTTTAGTAATTACAAAATTATGCAATAATCACAACTATCCAATTCCAGAACCTTTTCATCACCGCAACCAAAAACTCCGTATCCGTTAGCAGCCACTTCCCATTTCCCCCAGGTAACCACTAATCACTTTCTGTCTCTATGGATTTGCCTATTTTGGACATTTCATATAAACAGAATTATGCAATCTATGGCCTTTTGTGTCTGGCTTATTTCAATTAGCACAATGTTTTCAAAGTTCATCCATGTTGTAGCATGTATCGGTACTTCCTTAATTTTTATGGCTGAGTAATATTCCATTGGATGGACATATTACATTTCGTTTCTCCACTCATCAGTTGATGGATATTAGGGTTGTTTCTACCTTTTTGGCTATTCTGAATCATACTGCTATGGACATCCATGTACAAGTTTTTTCGGGAATGTGTGTTTTTATTTCTCTTGGGTATATAACTAGGAGTGGAATTGCTGGGTCATGTGGCAGTTCTACATTTAACCTTTTGAGGGACTGCCAAACTGTTTTCCAAAGTGGCTATATCATTTTCCTTTTCCAAAGTACGCTCATTATCCTAGATGAGAAGTCTGAAGCATCAGAAGATGTGTTTACTTGCTGAAGGTTACACAGTCAGAACTAATATTCAGGCAGCCTGGCACCAGGGGGCTTATTTAAGCCTGAGGCTAGCAAACTCCTTTATGGCTTGCAAGCTAAGAATAAATTTTACATTTGTAAATGGTTAGAAAAAAAATAAATAAAAGGAAGAGGACAATTTTGTAACATATGAAAAACTATATGAAATTCAAATTTCAGTGCACATAAATAAAGTTTTACTGGAAAGCAGCCACACTCATTCATTTACATATCGTCTATGGCTGCTTTCATTCACTACAACAGCAAAGGTAAATAGTTACATGGAGACCGTGTGGCTTGCAAAGTCTAAAGTATTTCTGATCTTTTACAGAGACAGTTTGCTGACCTCTGCAACGACTGAGCTGTCATAGCTCCTGAGCCAGTGCTCTAAGTGCAGCGTGGGATGGAGAAAAGGGAGGCTGGGGGCACTTAACATGGTACAGGGAGATCCAGGGCATGCTTCCTGGAGGCAGCCCTGAGCTGAGGTCTATAAGAGGAACAGCCCCTAAGAGGCCACTCTCTAAGTGCCTCGGTGGCTGCACCGGAAAGCCAAACTGGGCTACTTTCCACCTCTTGGCCCCACCCAGGGCCTCTGCCTACAACATCCCCCTCCCTGCCCTCCGCCAAATGTAACCTCAGCACTGGGATTACAGCTTCCAGTCTAAAGAAGAAGATGCATTAGGGGCTTGCCGGGAATATCGACTGACCCGGAGCCTCTTAATTGCTGGGAATCTTGTCTAGTACAACCGCTTCCCAGTGGCTCCCTGGGGAGGAATGTGGAATATGGTGCAGCTGCTCAGGGCTCTCCCAGCCGAGCCCAGTGCTCAGGGGACTCTGTGGGCTGGGGAAAGCTCTGGGGGCGCTGGGGAGGCCTTGAGTGCATGTAAGGGGATGCTCTTGGCTTCACTCCACTGTACTCCCAAGGTTTGGGAAGCTTCATGTGCCCACACACATTCACAAACTTTCGGAAGGGGTAGAAGGCAGGAGTCCAAAGCAAGGGGGACCCCGAATACCCACCAGATTAGGGCCTCCACTGTCAGATCGCTGCTTACCATCCCAGGAAGGGAGGAGGCAGACGATGTGTAGAAAGAAGCCTGGATTCATTGTGCCTCAGCCACTGTTATGGATTGAATTATGTCCCCCCAAAATATGTGTTATAAATCCTAACCTTTATGTCTGTGGTTATAATCCCATTTGGAAATGGGTTGTCTTTGTTATGTTAATGAGACAGGATTAGTGTAGGGTGTATTTTGAGTCAATCTCAATAGCGCTTTAGCTGAAAGTTTACAGCTCAATTTCTCTTACAAAAATTTATACACATACTGTTTTGTGACATTAGTTGCAATCCCCACAATGTGACAGCACACTCCCCCTTTCCATCCTAGGTTCCCTGTGTTCATTTGACCAGTTCCTGTCCCTTCCTACCTTCTCATCCTGCTTTTGGACAGGAGCCCCCCATTTGGTCTTGTATATCTGATTGAACTAAGAAGCACGTTCCTCACATGCATTATTTTTTGTTCTATAGTCCTGTCTAATCTCTGTCTCAAGAGTGGGCTTCAGGAATGGTTTCAGTTCGGGGTTAACAGTGCATCCGGGGGCCATAGTTTTGAGGGTTCCTCCAGTCTCTGTCAGACCATTAAGACTGGTCTTTTTACCAGAATTTGAGTTCTATTCTACATTTTTCTCCTGCTCTGTCTGGGACCCTTCTATTGTGTTCCCTGTCAGGGCAGTCATGGGTAGTAGCCGGGCACCATCTAGTTCTTCTGGTCTCAAGCTGGTGGAGTCTCTGGTTCATGTGGTCCTTTAGTCCTTTGGGGAGTTAATCTCTTTTGAGATATAAAAGAGATTAAACAAGCAATCAAAAAGCAGAGATGAGGGGAGAGAGATTCCAAGCCACATGAAAATCACCCAGAAGCAGAAGCTCAGAAGAGACAAGGATCTTCCTCCATAGCTGACAGAGAGAAAAAACCTTCCCCTAGAGCCAGCACCCTGAATTTGAACTTCTAGCGTCCTAAACTGAAAAACTAAATTTGTTTGCTAAAGCCATTCACTTGTTATAGCTGCACTAGGTAACTAAGACAACTACAGACTAGCTCTGTGACTGGAGTCACTTACGGCCCTTCCCTGAGCTTGTTTTTGAATCTGTAAAGTGGGGTAACAGCCAGTGCCTTGACTTCTGCAGGAGACCAGATGAGGTGGGAGTGGGAGATAAGGAGCATGGCACTGCCATGACTGAGGGACAGCAGGTGGACATTCTGCTAACAGGAGAACCCACACCCAGGTTCCCCTGCCTTCATCTTCCTTTCCCAGGATTTTCCTGACCCGGGGACTGACCTCCACATGTCCTCTGCCCTACCTTCCTCCCATCCCCACCCCCCCCACCCCCATGACTAAGCATTACAACACCCCCGGGAATGGAAATTCCACTTCAAATCTGCAAAAGGGGGAAGTAGAACTGTGTGTGCGTCACACCTCAACCCAGCCCAGGACTCAGATTATTCTAGATCTTGGCATCTCCTCTCCCCCAGGTAGATTTTCATACCGTCGTACTGTCAAGACATCTTTGGGAGGTGGACCCATTCTCTTTCCTCTGCATGTTCTCCTGGAGCTGTCACATCCACTCCCATAGCTTCAGTTACCAGGTGCTGCTAAAGCTACCCAATCACCACCTCTCATTGACATAGCTGTGGCTCCTGGCTGTCTCCCAGGAGTGTCATCAGACCCTGCAGACCAGCATGGCCAAACTGACCTCCTTGACATTTTTTCACCATCCCCTTGGCCACACCCTTGGTCCAGACCTCATGGCTCCCCTGGACAGGAAATCCTCTCTAGCCTGCCATCTCAGACCCCACCTGCAGTGAGAGTGAGCTTTTTAAAATGCAAATGAGCAGGATTTGGCCCCCACAATTCCTCTAGCCTCACCTTCCCAGTCCTTGCTGTTCGTTTAGCTAGTTAAAACCACCTTATCCTGGTGGCCCAGTGGTTAAAGCATTTGACTGCTAACTGAAAGGTTGGTGGTTCGAAGCCACCAGCTGCACCACAGGAGAAAGCTATGGCAGTCTGCTCCTGAAAAGCTTACAGTCTAGAAAACCCTATGGGGCAGTTTTACTCTATCACCTGGGGTTGCTATGAGTTGAAAACCGACTAAAGGGCATCAAACAACAATAATCCTTCAAGGCTCAGCTCAGATATAACCTCTTCCAGGAAACCTCCTTTCAGTGCTCAGGTTTGGTTAGAGGTCTCCCTGGTCTCCCATAGGCCTGCATGTTCCTCCTTGCCTGGGCACCCTGTGTGAACACTGTTGACACGCCTGGCTCCCCCTCTGGACTGGGCCTAGGAGTGACATCCATGACCTCAGTGACTAGCACAGGGCAGGTTTCCAGGGCCATACTTCAGAGGCCGGAAGTTCTGCTAATAGAGGTGTGCTGCATTGCTCAGAGGCTGGGCAGTCAGGAAAGGCTCCAGGAGGCCAGGCTCTCCACCCTTCCCCCACTGGCCCATTACCTCTACCTTCCTCTTGGGACTAACAGCATTACTAAGGACCAATGATTTCTCCAACACACCTCCCAGGGCGGCTGTTATCAGCCGAGTTCCTGAAAAATGCCCTGCCTGAGTCCCTGCTGGCTCCAGGACAACAAAATCTCTCACTTCTGAGTCTGGTGTTTGAGGCCCCTCCCCAACACAAAGTCCTGTTTTCTGTCAGAAATACTGACCCTCTCTGGGAACTTCCAAAGCCTCCTGTTTGCACAGGGATGGGCCTTCCAAGAGTCTGCAGATGAGGCAGAGGGGCACCTGCTGAGGAGCGGAAGCAGGCTGTGGGGGGTGGGCCCACGCCTCCTGGGGCGCTCCCCTGCTCCTCCTGCCTCCCATGATCTGTTACCAGGCTGCCGGGCTCTCACAGACCATGCTGCCTCTGGCCCTAAGCCCAGTGGAAAGATCTGGGGCTGGGTGTCACGGCGGGGCCTGGTTCTCTCAGCCGACTTGCTGCATGACCTAGGGCCTTACTTTACCATCTGAGAGTTGGGGACTGGATGGGGCGACACATAAAGGTGCCCAGGTCTGCAATAAAGGGGAATGAAGTCCTGATACATGCTACAACATGGAGGAACTTGAAAACATTATGTTAAGTGAAAGAATTGTTATTAGTTACTGTTGAGTCAGTTCCAACTCATGGCGACCTCATGTGTGCAGAGTAGAACAGCTCCAAAGGGTTTTCAAGGCTGTGACTTTTTGGAAGCAGATTGCCAAGCCTGTCTTCTGAGGTGCCTCTGGGTGAGTTCGAACCAACCTAGTAGCTGAGCGATTAACTGTTTATGCCACCATAAAATACCATATATTGTATTCAGGTGAACTGTGCAGAATAGATAAATCCATATAGATAGAAAGTAATGAGCAATGGCCTAGGATCCCTGGTGGTGCAGTGCTTAAGATCTCAGCTGCTAACCAAAAGGTCGGCAGTTTGAATCTATCAGCCACTCCTTAGAAATCCCATGGGGCAGTTCTACTCTGCTCTATAGGGTCACTATGAGTCAGAATCAACTCAATGGCAATGGGTTTGGGTTCTTTTGGTATAGTCCTGGGGAAAGGAGCCCTGGTGACGCAGTGGTTAAGTGCTCAACGACTAACCAGAAGGTCAGTGTTTCGAACCCACCAGCCGCTCTACAGGAGAAAGATGTGGCAATTAGCTTCTGTAAAGATTACAGCCTTGGAAACCCTATGAGGCAGTTCTACTCTGTCCTATAGAGTCACTATGAGTCAGAATCAACTTGATGGCAATGGATTTGGTTTGGTTTTTTAGGCCTGTGGAGGTTGGGGAAAAAGGTGAGTAACTGCTAATGGGCACAGGTTTCTTTCTGGGGTGACGAAAATGCCCTAAAATTGAATGTAGTAATGGCTGTATAACTATGTGAATATACTAAGTGAGTTCTGCACTTTCAATGGGTAAATTGTATGGTATGCAAATTCTATTTCAATAAGGGCGTTATCAAAAAAAAGTGCCTATGTCTGGAAGTTAGTTGAAGAGCATCTGTACTGGTTGTGGAGGTGCTGTGGCCAGGAGCGGCTGTACCCAGAGCAGTCAATGGCCTGGGGACCTCGGCTATACCTGGGCCCACTCCATTCCTGCTCAGGCCTGGTTCTCCAGGGCTCTCAGCTTCTAGGAACTACTCCATTCCCTTCCACAGATCTCTTTCTTTGCTCAAGCTAACCTGAATTTTTTCTGTTGTTTGCAGCCAAAAACTTTGACTGCTACAAGGATATTGTTTTTCCTGTATTTTACTGTGTTTCCAGTTCTTAGCAGGTTGTAAGCACTCAATCAGTATGTGCTCAGCAAATGGATGAATGAATATATGTATGGTGTTATTACTATTAATTGCAGTAGTTAGTATTGTTGTGCTACCACTTGCTAGTTCGGTACCATGCTGAGCATCATTCATGTATTATGTCCTGATGACAACCTTCTAAAGCAGAGGTCAATAGTTTCATTTTAAAGATGAAAAAATATGGGCCCAAGAGGTTAGATGATTCACCAAGGCCAAAAAGCTAATTGTGGAAGAGTCAGGATTTGAACCCAGGACTGCTGACTATAAAGCTGGGTCTTTCCGTGGCACCAGTCCCAGAACGAAGGGTCTGCCAGCATTTAACCGTCTTCCATGGCTGTGCCAGCCACAGCATCTGCCTAACTGCAAACTGTACTTCAAAGGGCCAAGCTCAATATTTTAGCTGGCACTAGGGGAGTGGGGGCAGGGAGTGAGGCCAGGAACCTGGGGGAGGAAAAGGAAAAAACCCCAAAAGGTGCCAGGGCTGGAGGGTGGGGTGGGGTCCTGACTGCTCCTCTCCAGCAGCCTGCCAGGGCCCCAGGAGACAGGCAGGGCACGCATGCGGTAGGAGGAAAGCATCACCTTCTCCTTGACCATGGCTGCCCTCACTGATCGTCTGAGGCTGAGCTCAGCCACCAGCAGGCTGGGTGAACTCTACAAGACTCTGGCCTTGGTTTTCCCTTTTTTTTTTTTTTTTTTTTTATCATGGGAGGGTTCAACATCGGATGATCTCCAAGGGCCTTTCCAGCATTCGACTTCTAAAGCCCTTTAACCACTTGCTCTCTCCCCATCCCCAGGTGGAAAGCAGACATGGGGCTGCTCAAAGAGGATAGAAGGACAAATTCCACATTCCTTCTTGGTGTGACTGAGGAAAAGCCCCACTATTTCCAGAGCTGGGAGCCCTGAACCCACCACTGGCTCACTGTGTGGCCTTGGACAACTCCCTGGCCTTCTCTTTTGGGTTCCAGTTTTCACCTGGGATTAGGGTAACCAACCATCCTGTCTGCCCAGGGCTGTGGGCTATCAGTGCTAAAAGTGGGACAGCGCCAGGTAAACCAGTGTTAGTCCCTTCCAGGACCCTGTCCATAACAAAGGTGAAAGCTGCAAAAAGGCCAGAGACAAAGCTAGACACCTGGTCATCCTGATCCCCGGCCAGGGCTCTGCCTCTGCCCAGGTGTTCCCACTATCTTTGATAGGGACCAAGGTGTAACCATGCAATGGCCTCGATAACTCACAAACACCGAGAACCCCAAACTTCATTAGTGTAAAACCCAAGGCATGGAAGGTTCAGGGCCACAGTGACCTCCCCCAGTATTCAGGGAATATGTTGGAGCTTGGCCAAGGCCTCCTCCCATCTCACTGCTTCCCTGTCTCCTGCTCCCACCTTGGCTCTGGAGCCATTCTGCCTATCCTTGCCTTTTCTCAAAGTCCAAACCTCTCACCCAGGCATCAAGGCCTGGCAAATTCCCACTCATCTTTCAGGGCTGAGAAAGGATAGCCCTCCTCCAGGAAGCCATCCCTGACTGAGTCAGAGTCTCTTCTGGATCCAACCTGTGTTTCCTCAAGTCCCAGCACTAAGCACCATGTGGAGGCTTCCTGGAGAAGATGGGCTCTAAGCAGAATTCAGAAATAACGAAGGATTTGTTCTCCTACAAAGGGCATTCTAGGTAGGGAGGCAGCAGAGGCAAACCCTGAGCATCAAGAAGAGGGAGTGAGCAGGGCCTCTTCCAAGGCAGGGGCATCCCCAGGCTCCAGTTTGGAACTCAGCCAGCAAGTTACATCTCAGTTTGGATTCCACCCAGTGGTGGGGTGTGTAGCTAACCTTCTCCTCCCTCCTGGGGTCCAGGGGCAGTAGTGCCTCTCCCAACCAGCTTACCAGGTGGGCCTCTTCCCAAAATAAAGACAGGAAACCCATGCCTATAAAACAAATCTCTGGAGCCAAGGCTGGAGCTAGATGTGGGGAGGACAAGGGCTGATTCTGAGACTTCCCACTCACTGAGGTTTGTGAAAAACCTGGAGAAATATGGGATCAACCAACCCCAGACCCTTCACTGCACACCAGCCTTCCACAGTCAGCTTTCAGAGAGTGCTCACGGGTTTAATACAGTTTTTGTTGCACGGGCATCATTAGATGGCTTGAATTGAAAGATTTAGGCTGCCACCACCTTACTGTGTGACCTTGGGTAAGTCTCTCCACGTCTCCGGGCCTCAGAGAAAGCCCTAGATTCTAATGAAATCAGAAGACCTATTCCAGCAAAAAGAAGCCCTGGTGGTGCAACAGTTAAGCACTCAGCTGCTAATCCAGAGGTTGGCGGTTTGAGCCACACAGCGGCTCTGTAGGAGAAAGACCTGGCGATCTTTTTCTATAAAGACTCCCACGGAACCCGCTGCCGTCGAGTACAGCCAAGAAAACCCTACGGGGCAGTTCCGCTCTATCACACGGAGTCATTCTGAGTTGGAACCAATTCAAAGGCACCCAACAACAACAACAGGGCAGGAAGGAAGTCTTCATAGCTAGGCAACTGCCAGTGGAGAGCGGCTGAGGAAGGAGGTGCCAGGGAAGGAGGGAAGGTAGAGGCCTCAGAGCTAAAGAGACCAGGTGGGCCAGAACTCCCCCATCCCACCATCATGCCTGCCCATTCTTTGGGGAAAAGGCACACAGTGGGTGAGGCTGGGGCTCAGCCGGAATCCTCAAAGAATCAATCATACCCTAGTTAGGGTCATTATTAATCTCTTTCCATGGTGATGCCAGGCCTCCTGTTTACCTACCACTTACGTCCCAAGAGCCCGCTGATTGCTCTTTCTCCTGGGATGAGGCTGGCCAGGCCCAGAGGTCAAGGATAGTGGACCCTCTCTGGCGGGCCAGCTTCACCCAGCCGGTGGGCTCTCCAGTTCTTTGGACCCTCTTGGCTGCTTCTCCAAGTGAAAGGGCTGCTTCCTCCCCTGTACTGCAGCCTCCCGGTGGTGCCATCTGTCCCAGATCTGAGGTTCTTGAGCTCATTCAGAAAATGTTTAAGGAGCTTCCACTCTGTGCCAGGCACTGCGTGGGGCTGTGAGGGATTCCTAGAGAGTCAGACACAACCTTCCTTTCCAGGAGAAGACAACCTAATTGTAGCAATGGCAGCTACAACAATGGTAGCAACATGCATGTGCTTTATGGTTTACAAAGAGCCTCCACGTGCATCATCTCGCTGAGGCATCACTCCAGCTCTGCAGGTAAGTACCAAGACCCCCATTTTATAGATGAGGAGCCTGAGGTTGGTGGAGGTCAGAATTTGCCCAGCCCCTGGCTGAGAATCAGGTGTCCTCGCTGTTCATCTTGGCTCTGTCTGCTGAGCTCCCCCTCAATTAAGGCCCCTGGAGGACAGACCTGCATATTTGGGATGACTCTGGGGTCACAGGCTGCACAGGAACCAGACTCAGGGCCCTGCCCAGGGAACAGGTTCCTTCCTTCCTTCCCAGGTCAGGGCCACCAGCTTGGGCTGAGTAGTCATCAAGAGAGCAGAGCTTTAGCATCTCAGAACTCAAAATCTCAGCTGCAAACTCCCCAAACCAGAGTCTTAGAAACTCACCTCACCCCAGACTCATGCAATCATAGAATCCTAGAATAATCCAACTAGGATCTTAAAAAACACACACACACAAAACCAAACCTGTTGCCATCAAGTTGATTCCAACTCATAGTGACTCTACAGGACAGAGTAGAACTGCCCCATAAGGTTTCCAAGAAGTGGCTGGTGGATTCGAACTGCCAACGTTTTGGTTAGCAGCTGAGCCCTTAACCACTGTGCCACCAGGGCTCCACTAGGATCTTAGAACTATCCAATCCTTAGATTTCAGACTACTGAGGTCATAAAATGTCAACAGCTGGAAAGACCTGGAGCCATTCCATCCAGCCTCCCTTTCCACTGGGGAATCCCTTTGCATAGCTTCTTGCTGTTCCCCAGCTGAGCCTCTTGCATAGGTTCATATACTGCCAGTGACAGGGCCCTCCCTCCTTAACTCTAGGGCCCTTTAAGCAGCCAGGACTGCTGGAAGGACATCCTGAGAGAACTAACTGCACACCCCCACCCCTGCCCTCACCCACCTTCCCCACTGGCCCTGATGGGCTCTCCCAGGAGCAGAAAGCAGATACCCCCAAGGCCTCTGGCTGTGCCTGAAGGGCTGGCCTGGGGGCCTGGTGAGGGGAGGAGACTCTGGCCCTCAGTTGACACAATGTTCCCCTCCCAGGAGCCCTGTGATTCAGTCACTAGGGACCAGGGTGGCTTTTTCCAGTGCCTCTCCCTAGGTCCCAGGGAAGGGGGGCCTCCCACAGGGAAGGAGGAGGATAAGCAGGAGGAGGAGGAAGCTGAGTCTGGCAGAGACTTGTGCTGAGCAAACTTGTCTCGGCCCAGTTTTCACCCCCTGAGGGAATGGGGAACAACGATTTATTTTATTTATTTATGTAAAATAGCGGAGTTATTATACAAACAGGCTTCCCAAGCAGGGCCTGGGGATGGGAAGAGAAGCAAGTCCTACCATTTAAGGAATCTTCTCTTTCTTCCTTCCCGTTACAACTACCTCTCTAGCCTCACATCCCCCTGCTCCAAGCACACCACCCTACTCAGCTTTCCCACCTTCCTGCCTTTGCTCAGTCAGGACCCTCTGCCAGGAAAGCTCTCCCACCCCCACCCACCCATCCAAATCCTGTCTATCTTAACAGATGCACCCTCTGCAAGCTTGATCTGATTCCCCCATAGCAGCCTCCTCCCTTTGTGCTCACATCATCTGGCAGAGCTCTCAGACGTGATCACAGTCCTCTGCGCACGGTAATTATCTGCTTCCGTGGTTGCCTGCCCCCAGACAGTAGGCAGCCCCAGGTTGAGACTTCTGATCCACCTAGCCCAGTTTTATCAGAGACCCACAGCATCTGTAGCCCTGTGCTGGGTGATGGGGACAAGAGATGTCCCAGACTCTGTTCCTACTCAAGTAGTCACTGTGTAGGGGATCAAAAGACACAGCCCGTGTTCTTCACACTGGGCCTGGCACTAAGGAAGTACTCATTTATTTAGCAGTTGGACTCCCTGGGGGGTGCAAAGGGTGAAGTGCTCTACTACCCAAAATGCTGGTGGCGCAAACCCGCCCAGAGGCACCTTGGAAGAAAGGCCTGGTGATGTACCTTTGAGAAATCAGCCATTGAAAATCTTATGGAATGCAGTTCTACTCTGATACACGTGGAGTTGGCCGTGAGTCAGAACTGACTCAGTGGCAGCTGGTTTGTTTTGGTAAAGCTGCTCATGGTGCTGCCATAAGTCAGAATCAACTGTAGGGCAACTGGTTCAACTGTTTGTTTTTTGTCTGTTTGTTTGTTTTTAAAGCTGATTAAGTGCAGGAAGGAAGGAAAGAAGGAACAAATCGGAGCATTTTAAACCACACAGCAGCATAGTTACTTCTGAGCCTGGTTCAGTTTTGCCACTCGAGCTGAATATTACCCTTTTCCCAATTTACAGAAAAAATTACGTTGCTAAAAAAAAGGCTCCCATAAATTTTTCTTACACCTCTGATGTCTGTTGTCACTTTTCCGTACCAGATCTAGTGTGAGAGGACCTCAGATTTAGCTCAAAATACTGATTTCGTCACTGGCATTTACATTCTCTCTTCTTCCTGGTGTTAACCAGAGAGCAGTCCCTCAGCTCCCAAACAAGCCTGGGATCCTGGGGCCTGAACTTTCCTTCCTCTTTTTCAGATTTCCAGGCTCCTCTTTAGGGACCAAGGAAAACTCCCGTGGTTGAAAGCTGCGGAAGAAAGTTGTGCCCCAGGAGTTGGCCAGCCCAGCACACCTAGAAGGTTCATGCCAATTCCATAGTTCAAAAGCCACCAATTCCACCATGTGTCATGCACTCCTTTAGCTGAAACATCATTTTCTCTAGGCTTTTCTCTTAAAATACTAATCCCTTCCTTGGAAATCGAGAAAACTCAGTTGAATACTTGGCTCATGTGCATGTGAAAGCTGGGCAATAATTAAGGAAGACCGAAGAAGAACTGATGCATTTGAATTATGGTGTTGGCAAAGAGTACTGAAATGCCATGGACTGCCAGAAGAACAAACAAGTCTTGGAAGGAGTACAGCCACAGCGTTCCTTGGAGGTGAGGATGGGGAGACTTTGTCTCACGTACTTTGGACATGTTATCGGGAGGGTCCAGTCCCCGGAGAAGGACATCATACTTGGTAGAGGGTCAGTAAGAAAGAGGGAGACCCTCAAGGAGATGAATTGAATTGACACAGTGGCTGCAACAATGGGCTCAAACACAGCAACAACTGTGAGGATGGCATAGGACCAGGCAGTGTTTCTTTCTGTGGTGCACAGGGTTGCTACAATTTGGAACCAACTCAACGGCGCCTAACAACAACTAAAACCAAAAACCAAACCCAGTGCCATCGAGTCAATTCCGACTCATACCGACCCTATAGGACAGAGTAGAACTGCCTCAGAGAGTTTCCAAGGAATGCCTGGTGGATTCGAACTGCCAACCGTTTGGTTAGCAGCTGTAGCACTTAACCACTATGCCACCAGGGTTTCCAACAACAACTAAGGGTGTAAATCATAGTGGTTAGGAATGCGCACCAAGAGCCAGCCTGCCCTGGTTAGAAACCCAGCTCTACCTCCACTTACTTAACTGAGAAGCTTTCTTAATGCCTCTATCCCTCAGTTTCCTCATCTATAAAGTGGCAATAATAGCACCAGCCTCATGGCCTGCTATGAGGATTAAATGAGTTCGTGCACGTAAGGTGCTTAGACAAGTACCTTATACACTGTGCTAAGCAAGAGAAAGCTCTACTCAGAGCTTCAGGGTTTTTTTTTTTTTTGTCCATAAAATGGGATAACAATCCCTATTTCCCTGATGTTTTTTCATAAACTGTAAAGTGCTGCCCCCATGGGAGAGGCTGGCATTGTTTTAGAACCCAGTGGACTGCTTTCTGCAGCCTGCCTCTAACTCTTTTCTCCCTCCCTCCTTTTTTTCTTTACCTGGAAGAATGTACCAGTGGCTGTGAGCTGGGCTCCCAGGGGTGTCCTGTCCACAGAGGCAGTGATGTCACTTCACAGGGAGAGCTGAGGGGACAAGGGGACAAACCCAGTCAGGTCAGTTGTCAGTCTACCCTGCCTTCTGTGTGAACCCCTGCTCTATGCCCACCCTATGCTGGCTGTGGAGCCCAGGGATGGGTCACACCTAGTCCTGCCCTGGGGGAGCCCCTCAGCTGGCAGGTGAGCCAAGTAAACACATGTGATCCAATCCTGGCCATGGGCCCCGGAACACGCAATCCCCGTGTCCACACAAGCTGCCCGCAAACCAGCCCCAACCCCAAACCCAGTTCAACCTGCTCTCTGAATCATTCTTGCTCCTTTTCAGGACCCATGGGAAGTGGTCCCAGGCCCAGACACCCTGGGGCTAAACCTGGGGCTGTACCTGGCTCCTGGGGGGCAGAGGCCATTTCATGTTGCCCAGGGACCTGCTTCTCTGGAGGTAGCCGCCAAACCAGCTCTTCTTCTAAAGCAGCCGCTGAGGGAGGGCCAGTGGGCTGGAGGCGGGATCTGGGGCACCACAATTATGTGTCTGAGTTCTGACTCACACACCTCCTCCCCCATCACCAGCTCCTACAGCCAGCAGGGCAGCCCCCTGCCCGGGAACTAGAGGAGAGATGGCACTGACAGGCCATGGTACCAGCAGACCCAGGGGCTTCCAGGTCAGCACTGTAGGCTGCTGTCACATTGCCTATGTTGGGGACACTGAGGCTAGCAGGGTCAGGGGTCTGTCCATGTCACCCAGTGCCAGAGGAGGAGTCAGGCCTGGGTCCCAGGCCTCCTGGTGCCCTACAGACCCAGGGCAGTGGCAGCTCAGGCCTGGTGCCGACCCTAGGGACCGTGTCTGCATGAGAACTCTTCCCCCAACCAGTCAGACCCTGGAGCCACACTCCTGTGAGAAATACACAGCCAAGACTCAGACCAGAGGTAGACAGACTGGGGCTCAGAGACTGCTTGGAAAAGACATCCAGCAGTGGAGAGTAAGACACCTGGGGCACCCCCAACCCTGCCTCTTTCCACTTCCAACCCCAAAGCGTCTCACAGTGCCCTGAATGTGCTGCACTTTGCCATTTGCAAAACATGCTTATTTCCTTTGTCTCCCACAACGATCCTAAGGCCTAAGTGACAGAGGGAATATAAACAGATCAGAACTTCTCAAACTTTAATGTGCACACACATCACCAGGGGAGCTTGTTAAAGTACAGTCTGACTCAGTAGGTTCAGGATGGGGCCTGAGATTCTGCATTTCTGATGAGCTCCCAGGTGATGTGATACTGCAGGTCCATGGGCCACAATTTGAATATTGAGGGCATAGTAGATAAGGGCAAGAGCGTTGGAGTCAATTTGCCCAAGTTAGAATCTTGGCTATTATTTACTGTGTCATCTTGGACATGTTACTTAACCTCTCTGTGACTCAGTCTCCTTATTTTTTTTTTTTTTTCTAGTATATACCAAAAAAACCAAACCTGTTGCCGTGGAGCAGCTGGTGGATTCAAACTACAGACGTTTTGGTTAGCAGCTAAGCTCTTAACCACTGTCACCTACCCCAGGGAATTAAATTAGTTAACATAGTTAACATATGTAAAACACTTAAAGTGATTATTATTATTATCATTACTTATCCAAATTTTAAACTGGAGGTTCTGATGAAGTATGAGAGCCCTGGTGGCGCAGTGGTTAAGTGATAAGGCTGCTAACCAAAAGGTCAGTCCTTCAAATCCACCAGCTGCTCCTTGGAAACCCTACTCTCTGACCCCTAGGATTGCTACAGGTTGGAAATGACTCCATGGCAACAGATTGGTGTTTTGGAAACCCTGGTGGCGTAGTGGTTAAGTGCTGTGACTGCTAACCAAAATGTCTGCAGTTTGAATCCACTAGGCACTCCTTGGAAACTCTATGGGGTAGTTCTACTCTGTCCCATAGGGTCACTATGAGTCGGAATCGACTTGATGGCAATGGGTTTTGGGATGAAGTATGATACATGCTACATGATGGACCCTGAAAACATTATGCTAAGTAAAAGAAGCCAATCACAAAAGACCACATATTATATGATTCCATTCATATGAAATATCCAGAACAGGGAAATGTCGAGAGAAAGATTAGCGGTTGCCTAGGGCAGGTGGAGGGGGGAACCCTGGTGGTACAGTGGTTAAGAGCTCAGCTGCTAACGAAAAGGCTGACAGTGCAAATTCAGCAGCTACTCCTTGGAAACCCTATTGGGGCAGTTCTACTCTGTCCTCCAAGGCTGCTATGACTCCACGGCAATGGGTATATTGGGGCGGGCTGGTGGCGGGGGAGGACCTAGGGGCATAAGAGGGCTTCTTTTTGGCGTGACGAAAATGTTCTAAAATCAACTGTGGTGATGGTTGCAGATATCTGTGAATATACTACAAACCCTTGAATTATACATTTTAAATGGGTGAATTGTGTGGCATGTGAACTATATCTAAATAAAGCTGTTAAAAAAAAAAAAAAGGAGGGTCTGAGGGGTGAACACACCCAACAAGGTGACTGGGCCAGAATTCAAGACAAAATCTCTTTTTTTTTTTTTTTTTGTGTTTTAGGTGAAAGTTTACAGCTCCAGTTAATTTCTCATACAAAAATTTATACGCACATTGTTATGAGGCCCTATTGCAATCCCTATAATCTGAGAGTACATTCTCCCTTTCCACCCTGGGTTTCCCATGTCCATTCAACCAGCTCCTACCCCTTTCTGCCTTCTCATTCTGCCTCCGGACAGGAGCTGCCCATTTAGTCTCGTGTACCTACTTGAACTAAGAAGCATACTATTCACGAGTATTATTTTATGTTTTATAGTCCAGTCTATGTCTGAAGAGTTGGCTTTGGGATGGTTAGTTCTGGGTTAACAGAGTCCAGGAGCCATGCGTTCTGGGGTTCCTCTAGTCTCAGTCAAACCATTAAGTCTGGTCTTTTTACGTGAATTTGAGTTCTGCACCCCACTTTCCTCCTGCTCCATCAGGGACTCTCTGTTGTGTTCCCTGTCAGGGTGGTCACTGATGGTAGCTGGGTACAATCTAGTTCTTCTGGTCTCAGGCTGGTGGGGTCTCTGGTTTATGTGGCCCTTTTGTCTCTTGGACTAATGTTTTCCTTGTGTCTTTGATGTTTTCTTTCTCCTTTGCTCCAGGTGGGTTGGGAACAGTTGATGCATCTTAGATGGGCACTTGCTAGCTTTTAAGACCCCAGACACCGCTCACCAAAGTGGAATGCAGAAAATTTTCTTAATAAACTTTGTTACGCCGACTGACCCAGGAGTCCCCTAAAACCATGGTCCCTAGGCTCCCGCCCCTGCTACTCTGTCCCTTGAAGTGTTTGGTTGTATTCAGAAAACTTCTTAGCTTTTGGTTTAGTCCAGTTGTGCTGACTTTCCCTGTATTGTGTGTTGTCCTTCCCTTCACCTAAGTCTTGAGTTCTTATAATAGTGGTCTCATACAATATTTGTGCTTTTGTGACTAATTTCACTCGGCATAATGCCTTCCAGATTTATCCACGTTATGTTTCACGGATTCATCGCTGTTCTTTATCGTTGCATAGTATGCCATTGTGTGAATATACCATAATTTGTTTATCCATTCATCTGTAGATGGGCACCAAAGTTGTTTCCATCTTTTTGCTATTGTGAACAGTGCTCCAGTGATCATGGGTGTGCATGTATCTATTCATGTGACGGCTCTTATTTCTCTAGGATACATTCCAAGGAGTGGGATTGCTGGATCATAGGGTACTTCTATTTCCAGCTTTTTAAGGAAGCGCCAAATCAATTTCCAAAGTAGCTGTACCATTTTACATTCCCACCAGCGGTGTATAAGTGTTCCAGTCTCTCCACAACCTCTCCAACACTTATTATTTTGTGTTTTTTAGATTAATGTTAGCCTTGTTGGGGTGAGATGGTATCTCATTGCAGTTTTGATTTGCATTTCTCTAATGGCTAATGATCATGGGCATTTCCTCATGTGTCTATTAGCCACCTGAATGTCTTCTTTGGTGGAGTGCCTGCTCATATCCTTTGCCCATTTTTTAATTGGATTATTTGCCTTTTTATTGTTGAGGTGTTGTGGTATCTTGTAGATTTTGGAGATTAGACCCTGATCAGGTAATATTTTTTTTCCCAGTCTGTAGGTTGTCTTTTCACTCTTTTGGGGAAGTCTTTTGATAAGCACAAGTGTTTTGATTTTTAGGAGCTCCTAAATGGGTTTTTAATTTTAATTATCTAGCTTCTCTTCTGGTGTTTGTGCATTGTGAGTTATGTTTTGTATCCTGTTTATGCCATGAATTAGGGCTCCTTGCATTGTGCCTATTTTTTCTTCCGTGATCTTTATCTTTTCAGATTTTATATTTAGGTCTTTGATCCATTCTGGGTTACTTTTTGTACGTGGTGTGAGGTATGGGTCTTGTTTCATTTTCTTGCAGATGGATATTCAGTTATGCCAGCATCACTTGTTAAAGGGACTGTCTTTTCCTCATTTAACGGACTTTGGGGGTTTGTCAAATATCAGCTGTTCGTAGGTGGATGAATTTACATCTGGATTCTCAATTCTGTTCCACTGGTCTATGTATATGTTATTGTACCAGTACCAAGCTGTTTTGTCTACCGTGGAGGTATAATAATTTTTTTTTTTTTATTATACCTCCACGGTAGACAAAGAGGTTCTAAAAATCAGGTAGTGTGAGGCCTCTCACTTTATGCTTCTTCGGTTATGCTTTACTTATCTGGGGCCTCTTCCCTTTGGATATGAACTTGGTGATTTGTTTCTCCATCTCATTAAAAAATGCCATTGGAATTTGGATCGGGATTGCATTGTATCTGTAGATCGCTTTGGTTAGAACTGACATTTTCATGATGTTGAGTCTTCCTATCCACAAGCAATGTATGTTTTTCCACTTACGTAGGTTTCTTTCAGTCTTGTAGTTTTCTTTATATAAGTCTTTTACGTCTCTGGTTAGATTTATTCCTAAGTATTTTATCTTCTTGGTGGCTATTGTAAATGGTATTGATTTGGTGACTTCCTCTTTGAAGTTCTCTTTGTTGGTGTAGAGGAATCCAACTGATTTTTGTATGTTTATCTTGTATCCTGACACTTTGCTGAAATCTTCTATTAGTTACAGTAGGTTTCTTGTGGATTCTTTGGGGGTTTCTGTATATAAGATCATATCACCTGCAAATAGGGACACTTTTACTTCTTCCTTACCAATTTGGATGCCTTTTTTTTTCTTTTTCTTGCCTTATTGCTCTGGCTAGGATGTCCACCACAATGTTGAATAAGAGTGGTGATAAAGGGCATCCTTGTCTGGTTCCCAATGCTTTCAGACTCTCTCCATTTAGGATGATGTTTGCTTGGTATAAATGCCCTTTATTATGTTGAGGAATTTCCCTTCTATTTCTATTTTGCTAAGAGTTTTTATCAGGAATGGGTGTTGGACTTTGTCAAATGTCTTTTCTGAAACAATTGATAAAATCATGTGGTTCTTTTGTTTGTTTTATTTATGTGATGGATTACATTGACTGTTTTTCTAATGTTGAACCATCCCTGCATACCTGGTATGAACCCTGCTTGGTCACGGTGAATTATTTTTTTGATATGTTGTTAAATTTTATTGGCTATAATTTTTTTCTTTTTTTAAAATTTTGTTTAAGTGAAAGTTTAGAGATCAAGTCAGTCTCTCACACAAAAATTTATATACATCTTGCTATGTACTCCTAGTTGCTCTCCTCCTAATGAGACAGCACACTCCTTCTCTCCACCCTGTATTCCCTGTGTCCATTCAGCCAGCTTCTGTCCCCTGTGCCTTCTCATCTTCCCTCCAGACAGGAGCTGCCCACATAGTCTCATGTGTCTACTTGAGCCAAGAAGCTCACTCCTCACCACTATTATTTTCTGTCTTATAGTCCAGTCCAATCCCTGTCTGAAGAGTTGTCCTTGGGAATGGTTCCAGTCTGGGGACCATGACTTCTGGGGTCCTTCCGGTCTCAGTCAGACGATTAAGGCTGATCTTTTTATGAGAATTTGAGGTCTGCATCCTGCTGCTCTCCTGCTCTATCAGGGATTCTCTGTTGTGTTCCCTGTCAGGGCAGTTATTGGCTAGAATTTTGTTGAGGGCTTTTGCATCTATGTTCATGAAGGATATTGGTCTGTAATTTTCTTTTTTTGTGGTGTCTTTACCTGGTTTTGGTATCAGGGTTACGCTGGCTTCATAGAATGAGTTTGGGAGTATTCCATCCTTTTCTATGCTCTGAAATACCTTTAGTAGTAGTGGTGTCCACTCTTTTCTGAAAGTTTGGTAGAATTCTTCAGTGAAGCTGCCAGGGCCAGAGCTTTTTTTTGGGCGGGGTGGTTTAATTACCTCTTCTGTCTCTTCTTCTGTTATGGGTTTATTTAGTTGTTCTACGTGTGTTAGTGTTAGTTTAGGTAGGTAGTGTGTTTCTAGAAATTTGTCCATTTCCTCTAGGTTTCCAAATTTGCTGGAGTACAATTTTTCATAGTATTCTGTTATGATTCTTTTCAATTTCAGTTGTGTCTGTTGTGATATCGCCCATCTCATTTCTTATTTGGGTTATTTACTTCCTCTCCTGTTTTTCTTTTGTCAGTTTGGCCAATGGTTTATCGATTTTGTTGATCTTTTCAAAGAACCAGATTTTGGTTTCATTAGCTCTTTCATTTGTTTTTCTATTCTCTATTTCATTTGTTTTTCTATTCTCTATTTCATTTATTTCTGCTCTAATTTTTATTATTTCCTTTCTTCTGGTGCCTGTGGGCTTCTTTTGCTGCTCTCTTTCTATTTGTTCGAGTTGTAAGGTTAATGTTTTGGTTTTGGCCCTTTCTTCTTTTTGAATGTGTGCATTTATTGCTATAAATTGACCTCCGAGAGCTGCTTTTGCTGTGTCCCAAAAGTTCTGGTAGACTGAGTTTTCGTTCTCATTTGATTCTGTGAATTTCTTTATTCCGTTCTTAATGTCTTCTATAACCCAGGAGTTTTTAAACAAGGTGTTGTTCAGTTTCCAAGTATTTGATTTTTTTTCTTGCTTTTTCTGTTACTGATTTCTACTTTTATAGCTTTATGGTCAGAGAAGATGCTTCATAATATTTCGATGTTTTGGATTCTTTTAAGGCTTTCTTTGTGGCCTAATACGTGGTCTATTCTGGAGAATGTTCCATGTGCGTTTGGGTGTCTATGAGATCAAGTTGGTTGACTGTGGCATTTAGATCTTCCATGTTTCTATTGAGCTTCTTTCTGGATGTTCTGTCCTTCACCGAAAGCAGTGTGTTAAAGTCTTCCACTATTATTGTGGAGCTGCCTATTTCTCTTTTCAATGCTGTACGAGTTTGTTTTAGGTATTATGGAGCCCTGTCATTGGGTGTGTAAATATTTATTATGGTTATTTCCTCCTGGTATGTTGTTGTTGTTGTTAGGTGCCATCGAGTCGGTTCCCTATGTACAACAGAACGAAACACTGCCAGGTCCTGTGCCATGCCCACAATCATTGTAATGCTTGAGCCCATCGTTGCAGCCACTGTGTCAATCCATCTTGTTGAGGGTCTTCCTCTTTTTCATTGACCCTGTACTTTACCAAGCATGATGTCCTTCTCCATAATGTCCAAAATATATAAGACGTAGTCTCACCATCCTTGCTTCTAAGGAGCATTCTGGTTGTACTTCCAAGACAGAATTTGTTCATTGTTTTGACAGTTCGTGGTATATTCAATATTCTTCCCCAACACCACAATTTAAAGGCATCAGTTCTTCTTCTATCTTCCTTATTCATTGCCCAGCTTTCACATGCATATGATGGAACTGAAAATATCATGGCTTGAATCAGGGACATCTTAGTCTTCAAGGCAACATCTTGGCTTTTCAACAGTTTAAAACGTCTTTTGAAACAGATGTGCCCAATGCAATGTGTCTTTTGATTTCTTGACTGCACTGCTGCTTCCATGGGTGTTGATTGTGGATCCAAGTAAAATGAAATCCTTGACAACTTCAATCTTTTCTCTATTTATCATGATGTTGCTTATTGGTCCAGTTGTGAGGATTTTTATACCTCCTGGTGCATTAACTCTTAACCATTATGTAGCGTCCTTCCTTATCCTTTGTGGTGGATTTTGCCTTAAAGTCTGTTTTGTCAGAGATTAATATTGCCACTCCTGCTCTTTTTTGATTGTTGTTTGCTAGATGTATTTTTTCCATCCTTTGAGTTTTAGTTTGTTTGTGTATTTGAGTCTAAGGTGTGTCTCCTGTAGGCAGCATATAGACAGATTCTTTTTTTTTTAATCCACTCTGCTGCTTTATCTTTATTGGTGCATTTAGTCCACTTACATTCAGTGTAATTACTGATAGGTATGAGTTTAGTGCTGTCATTTTGATGCATTTGTGTGTGTGTGTTGTTGACAGTTTTTCTGTTCCACTTGATTTTCTGTGCTGAGTTGTTTTTCATGTATTTTCTTTTCATCTTTTTTATTGTTGTTGATTTTGTATTTGCTGAGTCTTTAGGTTTTTCTCTTTTTTTTTATTTTGATGTGTAGGTTTGTTAGTTTCCTTTGTGGTTACCTTAATATTTACCTCTATTTTTCTAAGTTTAAACCAATCTTTTATTTCTTGATATCACCTTGGCTTCCTCCCTATATGAAAGTTCTATGACAACATTATTTAGTCCTTCTTCTTTGTTTTAATGTCATCATCTTTTACATATTGACATCTCTGTTTCCCTATTTTCAGTGGTTTATCTTTGTGGCTTCCTTATCTGGTTTGAGATCTGGTTGTTCTGTCCTGTGTTCTAGTCTTGGGTTGTTATCTGATGTCACTGATTTTCTAACCAAAGGACGGACTCTCCTTAGTATTTCTTGTAATTTTGGCTTGGTTTTTACAAATTCCCTTAACTTCTGTTTATCTGAAAATGCCCTAATTTCATCATCATATTTGAGAGACAGTTTTGCTGAATATATAATTCTTGGCTGACAATTTTTTTCCTTCAAGTCTTTATATATGTTATCCTATTGCCTTCTTGCCTGCATGGTTTCTGCTGAGTAGTCAGAGCTTAGTCTCATTGACTTTCCTTTGTGGATGGCTTTTCATTTATCCCTAGCTGCTCTTAAAATTCTATCTTTATCTTTGGTTTTGGCAAATTTGATTATGTCTTGGTGACTTTCTTTTGGGATCTACCCTGTGTGGGGTTCAATGACTTTCTTGGATAGATATCTTCTCATCTTTCATGATATCAGGGATGTTTTCTGCCAGCAAATCTTCAACAATTCTCTGAACTTTTTGTTATCCCCCCCGTGCTGGTACTCCAATCACTCATAGCTTATTCCTCTTGATACATTCCCACATAATTCTTAGGGTTTCTTCATTTTTTTTTTTAATTATTTTATTTGATTTTCCTCAAATAAATTGGTGTCAAGTGTTTTATCTTCAATCCTGCTAATTCTGACTTCCACTGCCTCAATTCTGCTCCTATGCTTTTCGACTGAGTTGTCTAATTCTGAAATTTTATTGTTAATCTTTTGGATTTCTGTTTGCTGTCTCTATGGATTCTTGCAGACTGTTAAATTTATCATTATGCTCTTACACAACCTTCTTAAGTTCCTCTATTGCTTTGCCTGTGTGTTCCTTGGCTTGGTCTGCGTTTTACCTGATCTCCTTCCTGATCTCTTGAAGAGTTCTGTATACTAGTCTTTTGAATTTTACCTCTGGTAATTCCAAGATCTTATCTTCCTCTGGGAGGTTTCTTGGTTCTTTGTTTTGGTCACTTGCTGAAGCCACCATGGTCTGCCTCTTTATGTGATTTTATATTGACTGTTGTCTCTGAGCCATCAATAAGTTATTATGTTTATTTTATGTTTGCTTACTGTGTCCTAGCTGCTTCTTTTGTTTTGTTCTTGTTTTGATATGCCCAAATAGGCTGGCCATATGTGCTACTTTGATTATTGGCACCTCTGAAGCTCTCATGTCCCATCACCGGGTGGTTGGAGCTATTACTAGGTATGTGAGCCCAGGAGTCCATTTACTTTTCTTGTGTGGATTCAGCTCAGGTGTCCAGGTCATCAGTCACTGAGTGTGTGGTGCAGGCTCTCACCTACAATCCTAGATACGCATGGCTACATAGGGGTGATTGGAGTAGGTACAGGTATCTGGCTGCATTAGGGGACTATGTTCTGAGCAAGGTAGGGGGCTGATAGCTGCCCTTGAGAGCCCAGGTAGAAGGCATGTCCCTGCTCCCTACAGCATGTAGGTGGGTGGGTTTTGCAGCCAAACTTTGGGCACCGAATGCTGTTGGCTGTAAGGACTGCGAGGCACTGCTTATTCTAGGACTCTTGTAGTAGGTGGCTAGGTGGAGTGGGTGAAACTACCAGTCCTCAGGTCCTAATGTGGGTAGGTGAGGGCCCTGCTTAATGGGCAGGGCGATGTCAATTGTCATGAATCTGCCACTCCCCTTTAGCTGTTACAGTTGAAAATAGGCTTCAGATATATACCCTGTTGTACTGTGCTAATGAGGGCCTATGCTGTTGAAATGGGTCTACACAGGTCTAGCCAGGGGTGAAAGGCATTCAAAGCTTATGGACCCCTTATGCTTGTGCCTAGGCAAAGGGGCTGTGCCTGCCCTGAATTCCCGGCTTAGCGGAGCTGGTAGACTATTTCTTCCCGGTTTGCTAATTTATTCCCTCTCCAAAGCCAGGGGAATGGGTTGAAGCACACGACAGGTCCCACTTCTGGCCCAGGGGGCACGGCAATCACTGAAGCCGGACTGGGACCGGACCAGAGTGAGGAGAGGGCAGGTAAATGGGAGAGAGTTACTTCCTAGATGGAGGGAGGGTTTTTTTGATCCCCCGAGGTAGGTTAGACACTTGCACTTAACTTTTACAGATTCAGCACCGGTTCCCTCTGGTTTTGGAGGCTTGAGCAGACTCTCCACCATTCAGTTTCTCCTAGCATGGGAAACACGTCCCGAGCACTACTGCTTGCCTCAGCCCGCGTGTGCCGACCGATCCAGTTTGTAGGGAGCTGGCTGGGTCAGGTCTGGTAAATCGTCACTGCTTCTGAACTGTCTCTCCCTCCCCCTGCTATTCAGTCTGACTCCTCAACTTTGTCTTCGATGTTCAGGGCACCTAGATTGTCATATACAACCTATTCATTTGTTTTTTTGGGTCTTTATTGTAAGACGCACCACAGGAAGCATCTGACTACTCCATCATCTCGGCCCTGCCTCCAAAACCAAATCTCTTAATGCAAACCTTGTAATAACAGGCTGCCACTAAAAGTCACGCCCAGCAAGCCTTCCCTCCATTAGATAGATATGAATACTGAGGCCCAGAGGGGACAAGGAACTGCCCAAGGTCACCAGCAAGTTGGTGTCAGAAATCCAAGTCCTTGACTCTCAGCCCAGTGCTTCCACCACACCTCACTGTTCCTCTGCAGGGGAAAGAAAGTGCCACAGGTTCTCCTGGAGGGATTCAAGGCCCTCAGACCCCACCTGGGCCAGCTACCCTGGAATCCAGATGTGGAAATGGCTTGATATGGAGGGCACGCCCATCCCCACCTCGCCCAAGTTCTCCTGCTCTCTGCAGGGCTCCTCCTCCACCAGGCTGGGTAAGGCCAGACAGTCTAACATTCTTTCATTTCCTCTCTCCTACCTCCTTTTTTTTTTTACCTCCAGTCTCTAGCCAATGCTCAGTCTCAGGGCCACCCAGCTGGGGTGGAAGGCATAGAGAGTGACATTGCTGGGCCTGTCTCCACCCCCACTTTGGCTTTTTAGCACGGGGCCAGTGGGAGCCTATGAATCACTTGAAGGAAGTGCTGGGCCCCAAACAGGAAGTGGCTGTTCAAGCAGAAACCTCCTGAAGGATCTCTCCAGGGCCCTGGGGCATGTGGCTGGGTGGTACGATCTGATGAAGGAAGGGAACTAACTGGGAGATAGCAACACCTGCTCAGATTTTACCTGAAACTCAAACTCAAAGGTTTCTCAAACTTGTAAAACCTGCCCTGGGGGCTTTTCTGCTGTGGACTTGCTATGTGATCTTAGGCAGTCAGTGTCCCTTCCTAAGTCTCAGTTCCCTCATCTGTAGAATCAGGGGGCTGAACTAGAAGACTGTCATTCTACAATGAAATGAAGATTGGAGAAAGTGAGTATAGGGGTTCTCTTTTTTATTTAAATAATTTATTTTTGTTGTTGAAAATATACACAGCAAAACATACACTAACTCAACTATTTCTACATGCACAATTCAGTGACATCGACTACCTTCTTCAAGTGGTGCGACCATCCTCACCCTCCTCTTCTGAATTATTGCTTCACCGTTAACGTAAATTCACTGCCCCCAACCTTCCCATCTAACCTTCTGAGCTGTTGTTGCCAATGTGATCCCATTTAAAGAACCATATAGACAGTTCTTTAAAGAGCACAGTGCTCAAGGCAGGCATTCTTTACTAATTAAGCTAACTATTGTTTGATTTAAAGAAGGCTTCTGGGAATATTTTTGGTTTCAGATTTGAAAATTACCTCAGAGCAATAGTTTCAGGGTTCATCCAACCTCAATGGCTCCAGAAAGTGTGGATTCCATGAGAATATGAAATTCTTTTCTGCTGAATACAAGTTTTTAATGAATGAACAAATGAATATATGAATGAAATGAATGAATGAATGAAGATGCCTAGATTTAAATCCCAGCTGTTGCCTAAGATCCCATCACTTATCTTTTGTTAACTGTCTGATAGAGATCTCCTCATTGGCACTAAGACCCACTCCCAGAACCACCCTTAGATGCAGGAAAGAGGGGCTGATATTTTGAGTATATAATAATGTATGAATTATAAGTCTTATTACTCATCCAAACATCACTAGCCCATCAACAAAATACCCAAAAATACAGAGGTGGAGAGAGGCTCAGGGGGTACTTGCCCCTGGGTGCAAGTCCAAGGGGCACCAGGTGAGGCACAGGATAACATTCTGAGGTGCCGCAATTATAAAAGGTGCCGACTGAGGTAGCCAGGCAAGAGGGGGAAGGCGTTTCTGCTGACCAGTCCCTGCCATCAATATCTATTCATCTTGAAATTGGGGGCAGTGCACAACTTAGAGATTGCCCCGGGTGCTCATTACCCTCGCTATGTCCCCATAGACACGTGCAATAATGATTAAATTCTGTCTTCTTTGATAGTTTGCTGTCATTAACTCTACACATATATTTCAACTTACATTATGAAGGTATTTCTTGATTTTCTTTATAACCTTCAAATATTTGATAAAGATGTTGTTATTAGGTGCCATAGAGTCAATTCCAACTTACAGCAACCCCAGGTGACAGAGTAGAACTGTCCTATAGGGTTTCCTCGGCTGAATCCTAAAGAAGCAGATTGCCAGGTCTGTCTTCCTCAGAGCCGTTGGATGGGCTCAAACCGACAACCTTCGAGTTAGTAGTAGAGCACTTAACCATTGTGCAACCAGGCCTTCTTCTTCGACAAAGATGTATGGGCCCCTGTTTGTATTTTAGGGATGGGCCTATCTGTTCCCTGCCTCTTGCACTTGTGGGACCCAGGCTACCTGCGCTGGCCACCTCACCTCTCTGAGCACTGGCTGCGCTAATAACCAGGCCTGCCTTCCCAGAATAACCTACTTTTACAAAGTGCTCTACACACAGGAGGGTCCTTAGGCTTAGATGTGGGCCTTATTTCCAGGGGGTACTCCCATTCCTTCAAGGACGGGGGCCATTACTCAACCAGCCTCTCCCCCAGATCCAGCATTCCTTAAAGTCCCTTCGACTCCTCCACCATCTCACAGCAGAGCACGGTTCTAGGAGTCGTTCACCCCTGGCGCTTGCTGCTGCCATCCTGCTGCACAGGAAGCTGGTTGGGAGGCCCCAGCAGCTTCGGTCCATCAGGCCCATAGCCTCCTGACCTTCGGGTTGGGTGAATGGACCTGACAACCCGTGGCCTCCACGACTGGTTTTCTCCTCCTCTGCACCCCTACTAAGGAGCCCTGGTGGTACAGTGGTTAAAGTGATCGACTGCTAACCAAAAGGTTCGTGGTTTGAATCCATGAGCAGTTCCATGGGGTAAAGATGTGGCAGTCTGCTTCTGTAGAGATTTACAGCCTTGGAAACCCCACGGGTTGGCTATGAGTCAGAATCAACTCCATGGCAGTGGGTTTGATTTGGTTTGGCACCCCTACTTAGCCCACTTCTACCCCTGACCCCATCCCCTGTCCCCTTATTCTGGGCCTAGTGGCCACGGTATCCTCCCTTTGGCTAAAGCCACCAAAATGCACCCTCTGCCCCATGACATCTGGGCTGACAAATCTCCCTAGTTCCTGCCCACCACCCTTCCTTCCTAGTATCTTTCACAAAGAGCTTCCAGAGGGCAGAAATGGGGCTCTAGAGGGGGGTAGGGGTGTAGAGGAGAGAGCAGGAGACTGAGAGCCAGGTGGCCTGGGTTCTGGTCCTGCCACTGGAAGGCAGATCAGCATCCTCTCTGGGCTCAGCTTCTTCATTTGTCAAATGAGGATACTGCACCCTGCCCAGACTCCCTCCTCATGGACTATTGGGAAAATCTAGTGAGCAGGACATGAAAGGGCTTTGTAAACTGTAAAGTGCTAAGCGGATGTAATGGGGTCCTAAAATCCATCTCTCTTGTGTTTCCTACCCTGCCTGGCACACCACTGAGAATCCATCTATTATAATGCTACCCACCCTTTGTGGAGGGTTGGCCATATACCAACGAAGAAGCGGAGATTTCTCTATGCCTTATCTCACTTGTTCCTTTTTGCCTCCCATTGCAGTAGGTATTCTACAGATGGCAATATGGAGGCTCAATGGGGTTTTCAGTCCCTTGCTCAAGGGCACAGCTAGCAAGTAGCAGAGCCAGGATTCACACTCATTCTGTCTGACTCCCAAGTCCATCTAGCACAACCATAAATCTAGTCATTAAGATATTTACTGAGCTCTCCTGGGTGCCTGGAGAGGCACCTGAAGAGGAACCCAGGACCCAGCGGGATAGATAGGGCTCTTGTCTGGAGAAGCCCGGAGTCTAATGGTATAGACAGAAATATCTAGAGTGTGATGTGAACAAAGGGAGGCAGGAGCCCAGGGAAGAGGCATGGGAGTGCCTTCTTGGTGGATCAAAGCTGTCTCCCAGCCTAGCACAGGGCTGGACCCACCACAGGCAGCAACAAACACCAGTGAGTGAGCAAACTTGTTTCCCCTACATCCACTGCCCCAGCCCAGCCGCTCCCTGCCTGCCTCCCAGGCAAGGCGGGCAGAGGGGCTCTAGACATTCTAGATTCTTGCTTCCTTCTCTGGGGCTACCACCGTATGCACACCTTTACCCCTGGGATCTGTGGGTTTCCTGGGCCTTCAGATAGGGCAGAGCAGAGGCCTAGAAGTGAACTGGACATTAAGCCCAGTAAAAGCAGCACCATGCCCATCTGTGCACAGAATCCTTATATAGCAGGTACTCAATAAATGGTTGTCAAAAGAGCTAATGACTAAACAGCAAAGACTGACCACTCTGGTACCTAGCCTAGTTCATCCTGACCACTGGGGCGGGGTGGGCAGGGCTGGTTAGCGCAGGTCCTGAATCAGAGTGGCTGGGGGCTGGGGGCCAGAGCAGAGCTGATAAAAGGCAAGGTGCCCACCTAAACAGCCATGGGGCTAGGATCAGGCCCTGACACTCTCACCTCCACCTTTTTGCTGTGTGGTCATGGGCAAATCACTTCACCTCTCTGGGCATCAGCTGTGTCAAGCAGGGATTAATACTGTGTTGAAATCACCTAATTCTAGATGAGCTCATCTAAAACTCTGCTTGGAAACATGAGGCTCAGAGAGGGGAGGTGTCTTGGTCCAAGTCACATAGCAGGTGACGGAGTCTGGACTAGAACCCATGTCTGTCATGCTCTTTGGGGCTGGATTACCAGATGCCCCAGGGCAGGGAAGCCCAGTGTCCTGAGTGGGGAGGCCAGACTGTGAGTGACATCCTTTGTGACATCACACGGCGCAGGAAAGAGGCCAGGGGTAGCTTCTAGCATGGCCAACCCAGATGGCCTCATCATCTATAGTCACTAGAGTCAAAGCCCTAGAATTTGGTCAGAATGGCCCGGAAGTACAACTTATGTTTGTTCTTTCCTGGAACACGCTGACCAGCATGAGTTCTCCAAGCGACCCCTGAGTGCCTTCTACGGAAAAAGCCCTGTAGACACAGTGGGGTGAACTGAGAAAAAACAACATCAACTCAGGTGCAGGATGGACTACCTGGGCCTTGATTTCCCCCTTGGCATTTGATATCTCCATGGCCCTTTCCCCTCTCCTGTTTGACAAAGCCGATGCCCAGAGAGGTAAAGGGATTTGTCTGTGATCACACAGCAAAAAGGTGGTGGTGACACCCTCTGGGCTGGACAGGCAGAGGGCAGAGGTAGACATCTCTGGAAGGGGCTACAGCAGGGCACCAGGGGAAATGTCTAAGGTTAGGACAGGCCCTGGCTGGGTCAGAGAGATTGCTGGAAATCAAGTCTTCTGGGGAAACACAGGGCTGGGGCCAGGTCTGCCTCGTGAGGGAGTTCTGTGGGATTCTGCCTCTGGAAGCTGAGATAGACCAACATCTGGGGCTAGGGGAGCAGGGGGTCCCAGGGAGGCTCTCAGAAGGTACTGCCTTTGCTGATCATGCAATCCTGGGGCACCACCTCTCTGCACCCCCTTTTCAACCCAGAAGAATAGCGTCACTTACTGAGTGCTTCCTATGTGCCAGGTTCTGGGGAATTAGCACCTCACACACTTTATCATGTATAGTCCACGCACGGATCCTGGGGAGCAGACTTGGCAGTACTCAACCTATGCCCCGAGAGCTCCCTTTTCCATCTTGGGCATACCAGGCTACGTTCCCTCACAACAGCCAGCACCTGCGGTTCTGTGAGGGAGGACTGTCCTCAGGCTGCCAGAATCCCCTTCCCAATGCCTGGCCTGACCAAGCGGAGGTAGGAGTTCTCCAGCATCCTTGCTATGGCACGGCCAGCTCAGAGGTGTGACCTACACTATCCCCAAAGCCCCTCTGCAGACAAAGCTCCCTCCATGGGACTTGGCTTGAAGTCACACTCTTCTTTCACATCCTTCTCTTTCTGGTCCTACCTTACCTACTCCCTTAGCAGTTTTTTCTCCCCCCTCTGGAAAAACTTTCTCGTAAATCACTTACACACAAATCCTTGTCCCAGGGTCTGCTCCTAGATCACCTAGCCTCAGAGACCTAGGAGGTAGGGGTCATTAATTTTCCCATTTCAGTGATGCAGAAACTGAGGCTTAGGGAGGCTTACAGCTTTGCTAACAACCCCACGTCTGGCAAGCAGCTGAGCAAGACCTGCCAGATGGCCAAGCCTGAGCAGACCTTGGCACTGACCACTCTGCACTACTGACATCATCCAAGCCTGTTTATATCCCTGAACGCTGTCTCCTCCTGGTCATCTGGGCTAGCTTTTTTTTTTTTTAAACTGGAAGGAATGGAGGAGAATCTGTGGATGATCCAAGAGAATGACTAAGTTCTTGGATTCCTCTCGTTGGCTCAGACCCTGTTTTGGTCAATCCTTGTGAACCAGGGCGGGTCTGACATTCTGGGAATGCAAGGAAGACTTCAAACCAACTTCATGAAAACAAGTTGTAAAAACACTGGCCGCCACTCAAAGCCACTGCTGTTCAGCTTGGCTCCCCGGAATAGGGATGAACGAGTTCACCAGAAGGGAACACACAGCAGGAAAGACTTAGGCTAGACCTAAAGGAAGAACTTCCCAGGGTGGGGCTGGGCGTGGCCTCTCTGGAAGTAGGTGAATTAGACGTCCTGACAATGTCGGGCCTTGTTGGAAGCGTCTGAAACCACCTGATGCCAACACTGCCCAGAAGGAGCTCCAACTACTGACCTGGAATCGGGTTTACGAGGATGCTCTGAGTTTATGGGGCTTCTGCCTCCCAGATCAATCCCCCACACCCCAGCACGGTTGCTCCCACTTTGCAGACCAGAAGATGAAGGCCTGGAGCAGAGCTTAGGGCAGGGCTGAGGGCTGCAGGTGCCCACCACGGTCCCTCCTCTACCCTCTGCTCTCCACAACCAGCCCTCTGGGAAAAGCCACCACCTCCAGGCACCTTCCCCAGGACCCTGCAGCAGAGGACTACCAGCAGGTGTTTATAAATGAGCATCTTCTCTTTCTCCCCCGCACTCTGCATCTCATCTCTCCTCCCTCTTGCTCCTTCCAGCCAGCAATTAACAGGCCTGTGTCTCACTCAAGGTGCACTGGTTAAGAGCTCTGCTACCTGAAAGGCTGGCAGTTCAAATCCACCAGATGCTCTGTGGAAGAAAGATGTGGTGGTTTGCTTCTGTAAAGATTACAGCCTTGGAACCCTATGGGCAGTTCTATTTTGTCCTACAGGGTCTCTATGAGTCGGAAATGACTCGACAGCAACGTAATTGGCTTTTTTGTTTTGAGTCTCACCCAGTCTACCCGTCCCACCCCTTTCCAGTTAGCACTCTTTTTCTTTCCTCCCTTTTCATCCAAACTTCTGGAAGAGTTGTCTATACTCCTGTCTCCATTTCCTCCCTCCCACCGATTGCTAAAGCCACCGCCATCTGTTCCCACCATGTTCAAAAATGATCTTTATATGGATAAATCCACTGGCCATTTCTCAAACCTCAGCTGATACTGTGAACCTCACCCACCTTCTGGAAACGTTCTTTCCCTGGCTTCCAGGGCACCAACTGCTCTGGGTTTCCCTCCTCCCTCTGGGCCTCACCTCCTCAGCTGAGTTGGCCCCTATTTCTGTGACCAGTACTGCTGCTCTCTATCCTAAGCCCTTTCTCTCCCCTTGCCCTTCACACTCTCCTTGGTCAACATTCCCGTGGCTTCAACCACCCCTGCGTACTAATGACTCTCAAATCTGTCTCTGCCGGGACCAGGCTCAAGATCTGAGTATCCAATGGCCCTCTGGTCACCTCCCCCGGAGCATCCCACAGAGGCTCATGCCCATAGTGGCCAAATGGGAACTCATCACCTTCCCACTAACCCTGCTCCTCCGCTTGCTCTCCCAGCTCAAGGCACCTCCATTACCCCCAGCCACCATGCAGGCCTGGAAGCTGGGGGTCACCCTTCCCACCTTGCTCTTCTCAAACTCCTGTCTGTCTCCAAGCCCTGCTCCACTCTCCGTCCCCTTGCCCTCATCTCCCACTAAACAACCCCCAAGTCTCAGCTCAAACTCCTCCTACAGGAAGTCTACCCTGGCTCCCACAGGCAGACCCTGACCTGCCTTTTCCTGTTTTCATGTGCCCTGTCTGCCCCTCAGCCAGCAGCTGTCCTAGTGTCCTGCTGCACGGATGACTGCCCAGTCTGGCTCCAGAAGGGTAGGAGTTATGTCTGATGCAACTTTGGGTCCCTAGCACCTAGCCCAAGTTCGGCACATAGGGGACCCAGGAAGGGTTTCTCAAATCTGGGAACTTGTATTTCGGCTGACTTTGCTCCATTGGTGAGGATCTTCCTTCAGCCCACAGGCCCCTCAGGGCGAGGGCTGTCTCCTTGCTCTGCCCCTCTTTAGAGCTCAAAACCCACAGGCGCTTAGCCTCCTCTTGAGATAGAACCAGAGGAGGAGAGAGATCTCCTGGAGGCAGGCCCTGGCTTCCTCCACACACAAACACACACACACACACAGGCATATAAAAATACACCAGCTGCACAGTCACAGACAGATACAGGTAAATGCATATGAACACACTGACACTAGCACACAGGCTCATGGAAGTACACATAGATGTGCAAAGATAGGCCCTGTGGACACGAGCATCCTGGAAACAGCATGGACCACTGCCTCCTTTGGGTACCAGCCTCACTCTGCATCACTGTCACTGGCTCCAGGAGTCAAGGTTGACTTGGCCAGAGCTCAGCACCAGCTCTCCCTGGCTCTAGTACAGGGGCTCAGAGAGAGCCAGCAACAGCCCCTCATCCTCAGGGAGGTACTCTGCCCTTCCTTCCCTCATGGTTTCTGCAATCTCCTCCTCCAGGAAGCCCTCCCTTACATGGCAGAAAGCTTCTTACACTGAGTCCCACAGCCCTCCCTTTCAGTGCCAGGTTGCGGGGTAGGGGAGCAATGCACCCAGAGGGGATGGGGATCTTGCCAGGGTCCCACCCCAGTCCTTCCCTTGGGCCCCTTCCCATCTGTAAAGGGAGGGCTGCACCAGCCCAGTCACAGCTAGGATCAAGGTGCCCCCTTTCCCAGCCCGAGTCCTGCCTTACCTCCAAATCCCAGCTCAAAATGCTCCTTCTGAGTAGCCCTGGGTGGCTCCCTTTCCCGGATGCAGCACCAGCATCAGTGGGACAAGAACCCAGCACTAGAGACTTCATCTAATCCTCAGGACAACCCCACTGGGATAGGTACCCTTATGCCCATTTTACTGATGAGAAAACCAAGGCTCAGAGAGAGCTCCACAGCCAAGTCCTTCTTGTTTTCCTTGAACTCAGTTAGACTTTGGTTAATACTCCCAACCAGGGCCTCCCCCCAGAAGAGAAGGCTGGCTTTACAGGGTAGCTGTGGGGAGGCTGCAAGAGGAGCTGTGGGTGGAGTGCCTGGCACAGAGACGCCCTGCCCCAAAAGGGTGCCTCATCTCACCTGAATCTAAGGCAGCCCTGAGCACCCCTGAACCTGGCTGCAGCCACATGAAAGGCCTAAGGCTGGCTCCTTTACTAACTTGCTGTGAGATGTGGGGCCTCAATTTCCCTATCTATGATATGAGGGGGGCTGGGTGCCACAGTCTCAGGAACTGTTCCAACTGGACCCTAAGAGGCTATAATCAGAGTGAGGAAGAGTGTTGGAAAAGGAGACCATGGTGGGTGCAGGGAGTGCCCCACAGATGGGGCTGGGGGTAGAGGAGGCCACTGGGTGTTCTTTGGCTGCCACCTGTCCCAGGGTTGGCTGCCAGACTGCTCCAAGCCCTCCTGCCAAGGCAGTCCCCCTACCCACTGGAGAGTCAATCGGAGCTGGGAAAAATCACATGTATCCAACAGGAAGAGCAGGGAAAGCAAGCCAGGGTGGATATGGTTACTGCATGCAAAATGACTAACCCCCCCCTCCCCGCCACCGCCTGCAAACTCCTGGGTGTGAGCCCCCTGTGGTTCCGGACCTCTCCCTATACCCCCTTCCTACCAATTCCAGTCCCTCCCCAACTCCTGCTGATTCCACCTCAGAAGTGGGTCCCCCATTACAGCACTCATCCTCTCATAACTCTGAGAAACAGCCCAGGACTCCCTGGAATCTACAGGGTCAGGTACAAACCCGAATGCAAGGCTTTTCTCACCTTGGCCTCCACTTATCTTACTGGTCAGCCTCTCCCTCTTTGCCTCAGGAGAGCCACTGCCACCTGGAGCTAAGTCCCTGCTCCCCACCTTTGGACAACTAGTTCCCTCTGCATGGAATGCCTTCCCACCTGCCTCTTGCATGGTGAACTTCTACAGATTCTTCAGTACCCAGTTGGGAAATACTGCTGTTCAGTGGATTGGTGACTGCAGTGGGAGTCAAGTCCTAAAGTCAGCACATGGTGAGAAAATTGCATATGGTCAAAGTCCGTATGCAATATATATGATCCTTGACTATATATAGCTACTGCTTGCATAGAATGCCTAGGTACTGTTCTAGACACTACCCGTCTTTTAACTCATTTAACCTTCACGACTGTGGCAAATTTGTTTCCAAGGGTGTCCGCAGCAATATCTCCCATCCCACATGCTCTGCTTACAATGAAACTTTGACATTCTTCTCATGGGGAGGTGGGGTCTGTGTTACCTCCACTTGAGTCTGGGAGGGCTTATGACTAATGGCTGAAGTGACACAGCGTGACTTCTAAGGCCAGGTCATCAAAGGTGAAGCAGCTTGTGTCTCGCTCCTGCTGGAGCCCTGGCCACTGTGTAAGCAGTCTGGCTGCTTTGAGGCCGCCATGCTGTGGGGAAGCCCAGACAAGCCCACCAAGAGACACCACATGGAGACACCCTGAGAAGACATGAAGAGAAAGAGAAGCCCAGCCAGCCTTGCTATTCTAGCTCCAGCCACCGTCTGACTATAACTACACCAGACACCCTGAGGCAGAACGACTCGGCTGAGCCCATATTAAATTCCTGACCCACAGAAGCTGTGAGATAATAAAACGATTGTTGTTCTACAAAGCCACTAAGTTGTGGGCGATTTGTTATGTAACAGTGTCAACTGGAACAACAACTCTATAAAGTAGTAACTATTATTATCCCCCAAGGAGCCCTGGTGGCACAGTAGTTAAGTGCTCAGCTGCTTAACCAAAAGGTTGGTGGTTTGAACAGCGGGAGAAAGCTCTGGCAGTCTGCTTTGGTAAAGATTACAGCCTTGGAAACCTTATGCGGCTGTTCTGTTCTGTACAGAGTTGATTCTGCTCTGAATCAGAATCAACTCGACAGCAATGGGTTTGGTTTGGTTGTTATCATTATCCTCAATTTAAAAAAGAGGTCTCTGAGGCACAGAGAGGTAAAGCAACTTGCCCAGGGTCACAGAGCTAGTAACTAGCATAGCCAGGCTTTGAACCCTGGCACTTTTGTCCCAGAATCCACACTACTGACTGCTATGCCAGACTAACTGCCTCCAAGGTCTGATTGGTCTCCAGGCCCTCAGCAGGCCTCAGGGAGTGGTTGCTGAATAAATGACTGAAGGAAGGAATAGGCAAATAAACAGCTGAATGAGAGTGAGGAAAAGCACAATGAGTGAGCGTCCAGGTGCAAGGCAGGGCCCTTAGATAAGCCTGCATGCACCATGCAAATGAGTCTAACATGACACCCTGGTCAATGGGGCAGTGCCAATGTCTACAGCCCTGGGAGAAGTCAGGAGATCAGAGGAGCCTGACAGATGCCACCTGCCTCTGTGCCTTCACAGGGATTTTCATTAAATGCTCATTTCCCTGTTCCCTACCTCTCCCAACCCTGAATGTTGAAGGACTACACATACCTAGGCCCCTGGGGAGCCAATCCCTCCTAAGGAGAAGGCCTGTGGATCCTGGGACTGCAGGAGGAAGGTTCCCAGGCTGGTGACCTGAGATTTAATCTTAGCACGGCCATTGGCTGACTGTGTGAACTTGGGCAAGTCCTTGGCCCTCTTTGGGCCCAGGTACTCTCCAGCTCCAATATTCTAAGACTTGCCAGATGCTGAGCTGGCCTTATGGATGAGGGTAGAGGTGTTTATGGGTATATGGGCCCTATAATACATGGGCAAAAGAGATCCAGGTGGATAACAAGAATGAATCCCACCTACCAGTCACTGCGAGCCTACCGTGTGCCAAGCATTTTTACACGGACAATTTTTAATCCTTGCAGCAACACCACTAGGCTCAGTTCCAAATGAGGAAAGACTCAGATTCACAGGAAGCCAGGATCCAATTCAGGCCCATTCAGCTTCAAAACTCCCACTCTTGGTGTAGAGAGAGGGATTAGGAAGGGCATTAAGGAAAGAAGTCTGAAGAGGCTTTGCAGAAGAGGATGTATGCATTGGGCAGGATTTGAGCAAGTACAGATGGGCCTAGACAACCTTACAGATAGACAAAGACTCGGACCTTTGGCCTCTGTCTGCCTGCCTGTCTCCCTCTCTCCCAGGATCCAGCTGACTCTATTCCCCGGCCCACCCCAGGCCCACTGGGTCTTGCCAAAAGCAGTACCACAAAGAGGAGGAGGCATTGGCCTGGAAGGAAGGAGGAGTTCCTTGAACAAATACTATGAATTCCAGGCCCACTTGCTACATGACCTTGAACCAGTCCCTATTCTCTGGGGCTTCAGTGTTCCTGTCTGTACAATCAGAGAATGACCTGGGATTCCTAAATGTCCTTCCAATCCTTACACTGGGAATAATCTCTAGGGATGGAGAGCCAAGGACCTGCAAAGAGGGGGGACCAGGACCCTCCCTGGTAGGAAGACCAAGAATCTGGAGCCGTAGCCTCCTGACTGCCCAAAGCAACCCCTGCCCACTCCACAGAAGAGGAATCTGAGGCCCAAGGGGGTTTTGTTTAATTCAAATTTAACAAACATGTGCCTGCACCTACTACATGGAAGGCATTCTCTACAAAAGAGAAGGCTGAGGCTCAGAGAGGTGAGACTGTTTGCCCAAGTCACCTGCTTGTTTGTGCTAGGACCACAATTCCTCCTCCCAATCCAGTGCTGTTCCTCCTACTCCATGCTGCCCCAAATGGAAATGATGCTAGCAGAAGGTAAAGCATGACTCATTGCAGCAAGAGAGATGCAAAGTCCTCCATGCCCAGGGCTCTTTCGAAGAATTCTGACTCTCACATCTTCACCTCGACTCTCAGCAATTCCTACTTTCTCCTTCACAAGCTTTGTCCCTAGAAGGAAGGAGGTGGGATAGTCCTATGTTCCTATCCCAAGTACTAGCTGGGCCTCAGTGTTGTCATGCACATCATGGGGACAAGGACACCTCCTCGCAGTGCCCTTGTGAGGGTTAGATGAGGCAAGGGCACAAAATGCTGAGCCCAGGGTCTGGCACACAGTAGGCTCTCAATAAAGGGTCACCGCTGTAGATTCTTTCCTTTCAAAGCCATCTCCATCGACCTTTCTGTTCCTCTCAGAGGCCGGATTGTTTGTTTGGGTGCTTCCCAGAAGAGATTGTCCCCCAGGACACTGTGTGATGATGCTCAGACAGCCCCAGGGAGGAGAAGGGAGGAGGGATGAGCCTTGCTTGGTGGAAAGAGTAAAAATCATCATCACGTGGAAACGAGGGAGAAATCCTGGGGAAGCCCAGCCACTGCCCCAGCACCCTTCAATCACCTCTCCCGCCTCCACAAGGAGGACCCAGGGCTGGCCCCAGATCCTGGTTAATAAGATCTCTGGGGCCTGGCTGGGAGGCCTGATATGATCAGGCTGCTGCTTAAATCACACAAAGCCTTCTATTCTTAGCTGAGCAGGAGCCTTGTTCCTTCCCAGCTGCCCATTAGCGCTAACCAACTCCGGGAGCGCCAACTACAGTGATGGGGGCGTGGGGGCCAGTCTCCCAGAGCTCATCAAGGTGCGGATAACAGAATGACAAGGAGGTGGGGGCAGCTGATGTTTCTGACCTGACTGAAGTCTGAGTTCCCCACAGGCGGGTTCTCAGGGAGCCTGCATAGGGGCTGCCTGGGCAAGATGGAGGTTTGGATCAGATGACCCCTAAGGTCTCTTCCAACTCCAGTCTGGTTCCCAAAGTCTTGATTTCATAGGGTCAAGATTCTAAGCTTCCATGGTCCAGTGCTTCCAAGATTTGGGAATAGAAAGATCCCAGAGTTCTAGAGTATCAAGATTCCAGGATGCCAACAAAGACCAGAGGCATGCCCCATACCCTCCCATACCCTTCACACCCCCACAGTCACCACTCTTTCCCCCACAGGCCCTTAAGAGGATGAAGATGGACAACTCTCTCCCAACTCTGGGGTCAATGACATGAATGGCCTGAGGGTACTAGAGCCTTGAGGTCAGCAATACCCAAAACCCCACATAGATCTCATGGGGGAGGAATTCCCGGGGGCCTAAGAATTGCAGGAGTAACAGGGGAAAGGATCAGGCAGGCCAAAGCTGTTCTAGGGCTCACCAACACCAGGCACTTCTGGGCCAGGCTTCCACAGTCCTTGTGTGCTCCGTGCTCCATGCCAACAGAGCTAGCACCTTTGTCAACAGGCTCAGAGCTGGGGACAACCTGCCCACAGTCATGGCTGGAGAGTGGAAGAGCCGGGTGAGAAGCACAGGCCTGGCTGGCTTCCGAGATCAGTCCTCATCTCACACTGCTTCACTGAAGGCCAAAAGTTCCTGTGACCAGCTCTTTCAGTATCCTCTTTTTGATGGGACAACTGACACCCAGAGAGCGGAAGGTCAGGTGCTGAAGGTCACACAGGGAGCTGGTGACAGAGCCGGGCAGAATGGTTCCCAGGCTGGGGGGCACTGACTACCCTCCACCCCCTGGCTGGGCTCCCACCATTGGTCCTTCTCTGGATTCTTCCTCTTTACCTTCCTGGAACAGGGATTCCCAGAACACGGGTGCCTCCTGCTCTCTCTGGTCCCCTGGCATTGGACACAGTGCCTGGTCCATGAGGTGAACCAGGGGGTGGGGCAGTGTGTCCCAGCAGACTCTCTCAGCCCCATGCCTGAGGCTGCTCAGCTGAGCACACGCACGGTCTGGCGAGGGCTGACCCTGATATGTGTCGGGAACACTCACGGAGCACTTGCTGGGAACACTCAGAGGCTACCTAACCAGCTGTCCTATTAAGGAAAAGTAAATCAGGCTCCACTCGGCTGGCTGTCACAGAGCCTGCTGGGCACCTGAACAGGGAACCTAGCCTCGGCTTCTGAGACCTTGGCCTGTACCCTGGCCATCCTCCCACAGGCTCCCTCAAGCACCTATGACGTACCAGGAATTTTTTGTTGTTGTTGTTAAGAAAAATAGGGTTTTATAGATTACTTCTCAACTAATCCTTACAACAACCTCCATTTTACAGAAGAGGAAACCAAGGGTCAGGGAATACTAGGGACTCACTTAAAGTCACCTGGCTGATATGGCAGAGTCAGAACCCATGCCCAGGTCTGCCTAGCCCCATGGCTTTACCGGGTCCCAGAGGGAAGTTCAACAAGTACAAGGTGATTTACAGGCTCCTGGAACTAAAACCAAACTCACTGTCATAGGACAGAGTAGAGCTGCCCCATAGGGTTTCCAAGGCTGTAAATCTTTATGGAAGCAGACTGCCACATCTTTCTCCCAGGGTGGCTGGTGGATTCGAACTACTGACCTTTCAGTTAGCAGCTGAACGCTTTGACCACTGCACCACCAGGGCTCCTTCGGAGGCTCCTCTGCTGGGGTAATAAGGGTAAGAATATGTTTAAGCTGCAGTGACCATTTCAAGGAGCTTAACAGAAAATGTCCCCTTCTAGAGAGGCCCCTGATAAAGTATCTAAAAACATCCCATTTATTTGCTCTGAGCTAGAATTAGATTGTTGCTGCAAATCAATGGCCTACTATGCACCAGGTACCCTACTAGGTCTCCCACCCACTGGGTTGTTTGCTTTGGCCTCACAAGAGGCTTGTAAGGTTGGCCTTATCAGCCCCATCTTACCGATGAAAAGATGAGAACCACTGAAGCTCAGAGAGGCTCCATCACAAATCCAAGTTTGCACAGGTGGTTGGAGCCAGGACAGGAACCCAGGTGTGTCAGGTTCCACTGTGAGGCCTTTTAAAGAAAAGTGGGGAGTCGGGGATGAGTAGGCTGATGTTTACGTTCATTGGGTTCTTTCCTCCATAAACTGCTTAAATTCCTTTTGACACGCTTCACTGTATCCTTCTGCCTGTTCCTCACCCCCAACACCTTCACCCAAGCAGAGGGAACACCTGTGAGGCCTCTGAGTGCCAGCTCAGCCCAGCTGTCTGTCCCTGGCCCCAGCCCCCTCAGGAACCAGGGCACTGAGAAGGTGCCTCCTGAATCTGTCCCCCCTGAACCCCCATCCTGGGCTGGGGTGGCTTTGACCAAGCAAGCACAGATGCCACAGGCACTGCTGAAATAAAACAGCCTTCACACCAGAGATCTGAGTCGCCCTGACTAACATCTCCTGGCATCAACTGGGAAGTGGGGAGATGGAAGGGGCGACAATCTGGTTCTGCCCCTTGGGCCCTATTGCCTCCAGCCCCAACTGACACCCCCACAGACATTCAGGGACACAGAGTCCTCTGGATGTGGGCAGGCTTGGCACAGACAAGTTGTGAGGGTGGGGTGGGGGTAGGGAAGAGTTCCTATCACACACTCCCCACCCTTCCTCACAGGCCAGGACCCAGCACTCTGCAGGCTTCTGGATTGTAGCAGGGGAGGGGGCGGTATCTGGTCCTAGGCCCCAGCAGGCAGGAGGTGCAGCCTTCGTTTCTCCTATTCAGACACACACAAACACAGGACTATAGACACACAGCCCTGGCAAGAGTGTACGACTTGTGCATAATTCATGGGCTCCTACCACTCTGGCCTGGATAAAACATACCCAGCAGGACATGCCTGCCTGGAGAATAGTGAGCTGCCACCAGGGAGCACTTCCCAGAAAGGAGGTGAGTGGGCCGGAAGCCCAGGGATTAACAGACACTGGACAAATGAATATTGTTAACAATGAAAACTGTTTACATGTGTGTGGGGTCAGTTTATAATATGCTTTCACAAATATCTCATGGGATAGTCACAAAAGCCCAGTGTGAGAGTACTATAATTTCCATTTTACAGATGAGGAAACTGAGGCTTAGATTAATTTGCCTATTTTTACATAAATGGAAGAAGGAGAACCTACCCCTAATCCCAAACTTCCTACCCTGCACCAAGCTGCTGCGTGCACACAACCCTCAAGCCTAGCAGGGCTCAACCTGCAACTCCCCTGCCCCCAACGCCAAGATCTGGGCCTGTAGAAGAGCCATCAGTTAGGACACCAGGGCAGTGTGTCCCGGGCTCAAGGAGCTAAATGCTGAAAGAAGAGAGAATGAGGAACAAATTCCACCAGCAGAGTCAGCCTGACCTCCGCCCTAGCAAACTCACTGCCCCACCCTGGGAGCCGCTGGCCCTGCCCAGTTGGGACAGTGGGAGTGGGCCAGGAAGCTGGGGGAAAAGTAGTCCAGTCTTCCCCTGCACGCACAGCCAAGAATTCCTTAGAGCCCTTCCCAGCTGGAAGGGACGTGCTAGGTAACCTTGCCCAACCATGAGTATGAGGAATCAGAGGCCCACAGAGGGGAAGGGACTTGTCCAAGGTCCCACAGTGGAACCGTGAAAGAGTCCGCTTGGTCCACAAACATTGGCTGGGCACCAGCCAATCATAGTGCCAGGTGCTGGGGATGCAGGGATGAATGGCTGCTCCCACTCTGCTGGTGTCTAGCTCTTGTGACCAGTCCCAGCCAGCTTCTCCAGCCCCATCTCCAACGATCCCCTTTTCTTCCTTCTGCTCCCATTCGCATCCTACCGGGCTCCTTACAGTGTCTTGAAGATGCTTCTTCCATTTATGTAAAGTAGGTTCTGCTTCTTGCATTTATGTGAAATGGTCAAGTTTCCACCTTTACACCTTTGTTCCTGCTGTCACTCTACCAAGAATGCCCTTCCCAGCTCTCTCCCAGCCTGCCTCCCTCACTCTTACCTCTCCTCTTCTTTGTGGAGGCTCCTCCCTCACCCCCAAGCTCAGGCTGATGAATCCCAGGAGAAATGCTCCCTCCCTCCCACCCTCCTTTCCACCTCTGAGCCTCCCCACACTACTGACCTCCCTTACAACATCTGTGCCCTCTGCCTGGGCTAATTGTTTCTGGCATCAGCTCACTCACTCCATTCCACATGCGAGACCCCTTAAGACCCAGTACTAAGCAGGGGCTTGGTAAAGCTCTGCTGAGTTGAGTAAACCTGCCTGTCACCCACCTACCCACCACACGATTTAAAAATCCCTTCTTCCTTGTAAGGCTTGTATTTTGATTTCTTTAAAAACCATTAGTGGGCACGGGTAAATGAAATGGAACGTTCTTAGTCAGACTCATCTTGGCATTTCCCAGGCGCTGGCTCTGGTGCCTGGCGCACAGGAGGTGACTGAGAAATGTTCGTGTGGTGGATGAAAGAATAAAAATATCTCCACCTTGCACTTCCCCAGGCTGCCTGAAATTCCACCGTTATTATCAATTCTTCCCTGGGGCTAAAAAGGGCTCCCTGTGATCCTCTCTCAAACTGCAAACCGCCCTGGGCCAGGAAACAAGCTTTATCTAGCTGGAGGCTTCCCCTGTGCAAAACGGGAAAGTAAAGGCGAAAGTGAGGGCGTGACAGATCAGCTTTTCCCAAAGTGTTTTCTCTAGAATATTAGTCCCAGGCACTGCTCTGTGAAAAAGGAGCTTCCTATTCAAATAAGCTTTGGAAAGCCTGGCTGCCCCATTATGCCACCTCTTGGGGGTCCCTAATTCATACCAACATATAAACGCCCTGTTTTGATTTATGTGACCTAGTATTTTTCCCATATGTGTGTGCCCATGTGTCCTAGAACCCATTGCCACCCCATGGAGCTAGGGCCCGTCAGAGTACAGTTGGGGAAGTGTGGACTAGATGGCATCCCCGGGTCCATTTGGGAAGAGGGCTGTGCACTAAAGGGTGTCTGCAGGCTGGCACCCAGCTGAGGCCACACTTCCTTGCACTGATCATTCTATACAGGCAGAAGGTCCAACCTGACCCAGCACCAACAATCTTTTGTGATAGATACAGAAAACGAATGAGGTATCATATAGCTTGGAAATGGAGCACAGAGGAGAGAGAAACTACAGGGCAGGCTGGAGACCTGAGTTCCAAGGCAATTTTGCTGCTCACTGCAGGCCATCGGGCAGGGGACCTCATCCTGCTGAGCTCTGCTTTCATCGTCTGCAAAATGGGGCTGATGCTATTCTCAGGGCCGCTGCGAAGACTCAGTGTGGTAATGCAGGCAGAGGCAGATTATAAACTGTAAAGTGCTGTTGCAGCATTTGTCACTTGCATCATTATTTCCCCGGAAGCACTGCCAGGAGGATGTGGTCGTGTCTTGACTGATCACAAGTTGCTACAGAGGTCCTCCATCAGGACTAATTGATTGATTGGATGAATGAATCCCCAGCAAAGCCCAGGCTCACCAACAACGGGTTGAATAGACATGAATGAATGAATTAACCAATTCTAATAAGCTCAATTGTCCCATTTCTTAGTCCCTCAACTGGTAGAAGCAACAAATTAGGAAGGGAACACACACACACAGGTTGTTATTGTCAGACACCATCGAGTCCATTCCAACTCATGGTGACCCCATGTGGCAGAGTAGGATTGCCCCACAGGGTTTCCTAGGCAATAATCTTTACAAGAGCAGATCACCAAGATCTTTCTCCCATGGAACCACTGGGTGGGTTTGAACTGCCAACCTTTCAGTTAGCAGCTGAGCACTTAAAACTTGCATCACCAGGGCTCCTTTACACATGCAGGAAGGGAGAAGAAAGAGATTCCAGCTACTGGAGGAAGGTCTGTGGGCAGCAGAATGAAGGGGCAGTGTGAGAGATGCCAGGAACCAGCAAAAAAAACTAGAGCTAAGCTCGTGCAGCAGCCTGGGGTCATTGGGACAGGGCGCATAGGTCTCGGCCCTCCCAGCCAAGCAGTCAATGTTCACAGGGCCCAGCCCTGACAGCTGAACCATGTTGGTACTGTGCTCAATCCTTTTCACAAAGGTGTTCCAATCAAAATGATGAAGAGTTATTTTTAAAGGGGATAGAGAGCAGAAGGAAGCTTAGAGGCAAAGGGTACTGGGTTACCCAGAAAAATGTGTCACATTATATACCAACTCATCAACATATTGATACATAAGACAAACATTTTTCAAGTGCCAACTGTGTGCCAGGCAAATGCTGCTAGGTACTGGGGACGCAAGAACACGTCAGATAGCATCACAAATTGAAGATTCTGATAAATGAGGTGTTGGGTCACTACAGGACGGAGAGGGAGGTGTTGTGGAAAAAAGCCATGGACAGGAAGTCAGGAGGACCAAGCTAAATGGCCATGTGATGTCAGACAAGTCACCTTTCTTCTCTGAGCTTCCATCTTTCCATCTATAAAACCAAAAAAACCAAACCCACCGTCACTGAGTTGATTCCCACTCACAGTGACCCCATAGGGTTTCCAAGGCTGTAAATCTCTATGGAAGCAGACTCTCGCGTCTTTCTCCCGTGGAGCTGCTGTGGCTTCCAGCTGCCAACCTTTCTATTAGCAGTCTAGCGCTTTAACCACTGAGCCACCAGGGCTCCTTTTTCTATCTATAAAGTGGGGCTAATAACAAAAATCGTGAAAACTACTGCATTGCACCAGGCACTGAACCAGTAGTTTTATCTCACCTAAGGCTCACAGCCAGCAAGGCAGGTATTGCTAACTGCTTATTGTGGGATGCTATTGTCCCTTTCACAGATGAGCAAAGGGAGGTTCTCCTGGTTAACTTGCCTAAAGTCAGAGAGGTGGAGGGAGTCAGAATTTAAACTCAGGTTTATCTGATTCCAGAGCTCACTCTGTCCTGGCCTCCCAAACAAGCCCCATACTGCCTCTTCCCAGGCGGCTGTGAGGGTTCAGAGACTTTGTGGATATAAAAACACTTTGTAAAGTTAAACTATTATGTGTCCAACGCCAACAAGAGATGTCTTGATTCCTCCATGAAATCAAACACTGAAGTTCACGGGGGCATTCAGAACTGATCCCTCGACCTCCTGCATTCCTTGGCCAGCTTCCTCCCAGAGAAAGGAACCCAAACTCCCAGGAGCCCAGCTAACCCCTTGTAGCCTGCAGCAGGGCCCTTGGTGAGAGCAGTGGCCCCGGAGGGCAGGGTTGCCCCTGGTCACTAAAGGGCCCACTCCCAAGCCAGAAGACAGCCCCATCCACGACCACCTCACTCTGCTGTGCTCCACACTGCCAAGGCCCTAGAGGGCACGAGTCGGGGCCAGGTGCCAGGGGGACTGTGTAGAATCAGAGAGCTCAGGCTCTCTCACCACTCCCCACTGACAGGCTGTGGGACCTTGGCCAGTCACTTCACCTCTCTGAGCCCTGAGTGTGCTAGTAAAATGAGGGGTTAAAGCAGCCTTGTGTGGAAAGAGTCTACTCAAAGGGAAAACTCAACAAACGTGACTGACCTTTAGTTGGATGAATTTGGCTGGGTGGGCAGAAAGAGCAGATCCAGGCTCCAGGCTGTCAAAATCCCTGGTCTGAGGAGGAAGGTACTACCCTATCCCCCAGGAATTCCTCATCTTGAACTCACAGCCTGCCTTGGGAGCCCTGGTCTGGAAGGTGGATTCAAGTCCTACTATCACCAGCCACCAGCCACCAGCAGGGCCCTAACCTGATGGTGTCCCAGGTCAGCTAGGGCCTGGACTGGGGAGAGAGAGGAAAAGGGCCTCTGAGAAGTGCATACAAGAGGCCTGGGCCCAGAGCACCGGTACCCTCACAGGCATATCACAGCTCAGGGGTGCCGTTAACTAGCTTCAGGTCACAGAGCAAAGTAAGTGTCAAGTGGGTGCCAGAGCCCAGGCCTCCCAGCCCAAGACTCACCCCAATACCCTACACCCTCCCCTTTCGGAGCATGAAGAAAGTGAAGAGAAAAAGAACAGTGTAGTCAAGTCAATGCACTCCCCACACCCCGCCCTGGTCAGGAGGCTCTGGTCATTGACAGCTGGGTCCACTGAGCTCTCGGGTGAAAGCTGACATCCATTCGCTCCATTCCCTGCTTCACTCACTGTAGGTGCTGATGGGGTACATTTGGAGGGAAGATGGGGCTCAGTCTGCCTCTGAAGAGACTCCAACAAGAGGAGGTGGGTCCCAGTTGCAGCACAGTGTGGACTTAAATTAGACACAGAAAAGAACTTCCTGAGGAGGTATTAGGAATAGACAGTGCACAGAGAAGGGGAGCAGGATGAGGGTGGTTGTAGAGTCTCCAGTGAAACACAAGATGCTGTCTCATCCATTATGCCATTTTACCTTCAAAACAGTCCTGGAAGGTAAGTGTTGCTGCTCTTATTTTACAGGTGAGCAACTGAGGCTCAGAGAGGTTAAGTGACTTTCCCAGTGTCTTCTAAGCTCTGCACAAAAGAGGCAGAGCTGGGGTTCAAAGTCAGGACTTGGCCTGGATGCCTGCACAGCCGCCTTCTCAGGGAAGCATCTGAGGATCGGGGCACTACCATACCTGCCACGGGCATCTTGCTATTCTTCCTCAGATGCCCATGGTGCAGGGGGACCAGGGGTGAGGGAGGAGAGGGCTCTGTGCTCCACCTGCCCAGCCATGCCCCATGGACACCATCACCTGGAAGCATCAAGGCACTTCCCATGCAATGTGCCCCCAACCATGTCTTCCATCCTTTCCCCTGACCACGCCACCACCAAGGTCCAGGCTCTAACCTTGGCACTCAGTGCCTAGTAGAAACCCCCCGTACTCCCCACACGCCTCACCCAGGCTCCTCATCACAGGGCAGGCCTACACTGTTTGCCTGCTCTCCCCACCCCCCACTATCCCCTATGACTCTCCCAGGCTTGCCCGGCCCTACACTCGCCTTACATGGCCCTCACAGTCTCCAGGGTGGTCAGCTGAGTTCAGGGGGGCATGGCCCATTCTCTGGGTCAGAGGCCGATGTGGGCCCAGGGCTGCCTCCAGAGCCACTAACACCTGCCCAGCTTTAAGGAAAGTGTATAAAGTGGCGACCCTGGCCAAGTCTGGGGGCATTAGGGCTACTGCTCTGTGTACCTGAGCTCACCTGACACCAGCCAGCTCGTGACCTTTGTCTGCTCCAGAGATAGGGCTGTTCCTGGCAAGTTATTGTTGTTAGGTGCCATTGAGTCGGTTCTGACTCATAGTGACCCCATGTACGACAGAACGAAACACTGTCTGGTCCTGCACCATCCTCACAATTGTTGCTATGCTTGAGCCCATTGTTGCAGACACTGTGTCAATCCATCTCGTCGAGGGTCTTCCTCTTTTTTGCTGGCCATCTACTTTACCAAACATAATGTCCTTCTCCAGGGACTGGTCCTCCTGTAAAATGTCCAAAGTACATGGGATGAAGTCTTGCCATCCTTGCTTCTAAGGAGCAGAATGCTGTACTTCCAAGACAGATTTGTTCGTTCTTCTGGCAGTCCATGGTATATTCAATACACCACCCAGAAGCTACCTGTAGTCCGATTTGAGGGAGGAGGCAGGGACTAAGGTAGGCTCTTGGGTCCCTGACTTCTCCTTTGCAGCCACAGGGAGGTTGGAGCACACAGAGGAGGGGAGGCTTGACTTCTCCCAGCCACACTCAGCACTTTGTATCTTACTGACCCAGCCCTAAAGGCCCTCATTTCCATTTCACAGATGGAGAAACAGAGGCGCAGAGGAGCTAAGTCACTCAGTCACAGTCAAAGAGCCAACAAGAAACTGGGCCAGGATACAATCCCAGGTTGGCCTGATAGCAGAAGCTGTGTGGTTTTTTCCTACCACATCATTCTGCTCTTTGAAAACCTACTGTATGCTCAGGCTTTCTGCAGGCCTCCGTTCCCAGCTGCAGCCCCTATGGTCGTGCCTCCTTGCCTTGTGCTAACCCCACCTCCTTCCTAGAACCCCTTTCCTGTCCAATTTGGACCAGCCGAGGTCCTAGCCTGCCAACGAGACTCACCTCAAATGCCCCCTTCTCCACGAAGCCTCCCCTGCCTTCTCTCATTCTCCTCTGAGTTTTGTTTCCTGCTCATGGCAGCCCAGCCTGCCCAGCGTTGAAGAGAATGAGCTGTGCCCTGACCACCAGGCCCCCTCCACTCCCAGCCTCAAGGGCTTCCCCAGGACAGGGACAACCTGATTCATCTTCGTCTTACAGCTCCCAGCAGACATTCTGAGACAGAATTTGGGAATATCCAGTCTGACCTCAAGAAGCCCTGGTGGCGCAGTGGTTAAGTGCTCAGCTGCTAACTGAAAGGTGGAAAGGTCGGTAGTTCAAACCCAGCAGCGGCTCGATGGGGGAAAGATGTGGCAGCCTGCTTCTGTAAAGATTACAGCCTTGGAAACCCTGCGAGGCAGTTCTACCCTGTCCTATAGGATTGCTATGAGTCAGAATCGACTTGACAGCACACAACAATAATCTGACTCCTTCTTTCACTGAGACTTGATAGAATGAGAGTCCACTTTTCACAGGTTATGGTTTGCAGGAGAGGACTGGGCAGGGCGGGGAGGTGGGAGATGCTAGCTGGCAGGTGGGCGTCAACAATGTGGCAAGCCTCCCAAGAACTATCACAGCCCTGTCACTGGGGCAATCTAGACTGAGGGAGGTAACAGTCCCGGTCCTCTCACTAGTGGTCCAGCCACACCTTGAGTTCTGGGCTCCCCACTATACTACTTACGGTAATAGTAATGTCTGCCATTGACAGGGCACTTCCTGCTCACCAGGCATAGTTTAAGGACTTTACACATACTCACTCATTTAATCTTCCCAAGAACCCTGAGGCACACTGTTTTGTTATCCCTATTTCAAAGGCTAAGAAACTGAGGCACAGAGCAATTAAGGGGCATGTTATATCGTTCTCCAGCTATATTAAGTGGTGGAATCAAGACTTCAGGAGAAAATCTGATTGCAAAGCCTTTGTTCTACCTATTGCTCCACACTGCCTGAAAAAGACAGACAGAAACACACTGAAGCTTGTCCAGAAACAGGGGACTGGGCTGGAGAAAATGTGGAGCCAGGCCCTCTGAGGACCAGTGGGGGCAGAGCTGGACTAAGCCGTGATCACAGGGCCCTGAGGCCCTGGCAAGGCAGAGATGGAGAGATGGGTGCCTCCGCACTCCTCTCCCTGAGAGGACAGGGCCAGCTGGGGTGCTTTGAGTTGTCTTTGGGGTGGGGGCTGAGACCTTCTTCCTTAAGGGTTGTATTAGTTTCTTAGAGCTACTGTTAACGAAGTACCACAAAGTAGGTGGCCTAAAACAACAGAAATTTATTGTCATAGAGCTCTGGAGGCTCAAATTCTGAACTCAGGGCATTGGCAAGGCCATGCTGTCACCAAAGCCTCTAGAGGAAGGTTCTTGTCTCTCCTGGCTTCTGGTAGCCTCAGCTGTTCCTTGGCTTAGAACTGCAGCATAACTCCAGTTTCTGCCTTCACCTTTGCGGGCATCTTCCGTCTGTGCCTCTCTGTATCTCTTCCCTTTTGTAAGGGCACTACTCAGACTGGAATAGGACCTACGCTACTCTGGTATGATCTCATGTTAACGGATAACATATTCAAATACCTTATTTTCAAACAAGGTTACGTTCACAGATACCATGAATTAGGACTTTCACATATCTTTTGGGGGGACATAATTCAGTTCATAATAATGCTTGAATAACAACAGATGATCCTTAAACCGCGTCCTAAGGAGAATGAGTGCCGAACTCCATGGCTTCTGACCGACAGAACGAGGGATGCCGTCTGCTTGCCTCTCCCAGTCCACTCTCCACCCTGCTTAGGCCCTAGAGGCTGACATCTATGGGTTGTATTGGGCCACAGGCTGTTGGCTTCTGGTGGCTTTCCCAAGGGATAGCACCGATGATTGCAGGAATGAGAGTGAGTTTTATTCCCGTGCTAGGTCTTCTGGGTTGGCTCCCTCCCTGTGCCACCCCCAGACCTGGGTAGTACCTGCTCCCAGTTACCACTGGCCCCTGGCTACTGCACCATCTTTTGCTGGTTTTCCAAATATCTGTTGCCTGAGCAGAAGCAGTGATGGTTCACTGGTGGAATTCTCATCTTCCATGCAGGAGCCCGAGGTTCCACTCCTGGCCAATGGCGCCTCACGTGCAGCCACCACCCGTCTGTCAGTGGACGCTTGTGTGTTGCTATGGTGCTGAACCGATTTCAACAGAGCTTCTAGAATAAGATGGACCTGGAGGATAGGCCTGGGAATCTACTTAACGAATCAGCCAATGAACACCCTATGGGTCACAATGGTCCTGTCCCCAACCAACCATGGGGATGGCACAGGACCAACTCAATGGCAGCTAGCAACAACTACACCACCTGGGCAGTTCACCGTGGACTGATACACCTTCTCTTGGTTAGGCCAAGTTGGGACCAGAGCAGAACTACATTGAACAAATGACGAAAGAAGAGCAGCTGAAAGGGATGCACATTGTTAAGTGGCTCATCTCAGCTCTGGCTTGGTGAGGATACGCAGCAGGCTGGGGGGATGGAGGCACAGAGCCCAGTCTTTTGGGGGCAGGGGGCAGGGGGCAGCAGGCGGGAGGAAGATTTCAGCTCTGTCATGAGTATAATTCCTGACATACTTTGGTGCTTACCATGTACCAGGCATTCAGCTTTACACACCAGACATCTCATTTGCTTCTCAGAACGCCCCATGGAGGCAAACCCTACTTATGACTTTGCAGAAGAGAAAACAGGTGCTCAAAGAGATGAAATAATTCACCCAGGGTCATACCACTGGTAAATGACCAAGTCAGGGGTCAAATGCAAGTTTTTCTTCCTCCAGAACCTATCCTGGTAACTGCCGTCATATATTTTTTATTGGGCTGGCTTATGACAGAAGCGGCTGACTTAAGTGGGGTCAGTTACGGTGAGGGCCTCGCACAGAGGCCTTGAATATTTCCCCAACACCCTCCCCTAGAGAAAAAGAAAATAAAAAACCTTCTGACATTCTTCAGTTCTCCCAGGTGGGGCAGGGGCCCCAAGGGGGCAGCACAGTTGGGTGTCCAAGCTAGAAAAACAAGCAGATTCAGACCAGGATTCATTGTTAAGGAGAGCCTGACATTTGGCCATTAAAATAAAACCAAGCAAAACAAAACGCTTGCTGCCTTATTCCTTAGAAAGAAGGGGGGCAGTGGGGAGGGCCCAAAGATTAGGTGTAGATTCCTCCGCCACCAGCCTTGATCTCTGAGATCTGGTTCCAGGCGTCTGGGTTGATAGGGAAAGCGCTTTCCGGGGATCTGGGGTCTGAGTCCAGCGGCCTCTGCTATTCTCTCTGTGACCTGTCACTGAGCACCAAGACGTGCCAGGCACTGCACTGCTGCTTCCCACGCATGGCCTGCTTGGTCACTATAGCCCATTCAGAAGGAGATTATTATTGTCCCTATTTTTCAGAGGAGGAAACCAAGGATCAGAGAAGACACTCAAGCAGGACACAGAGGAGTGTTGGAACCGAAGATTTTGGAATTGCACTTTCCACTCTCCCCATTTCCCTAGGCAGGGAGGTCCCAGGGAAGGCAGCGCCATGGAGAGAGGAGCAGCCTTGGAGGGAGTGAGCGCAGATGTGCAAGCATGCTCTCGGGGAGGCTGCAGGAGGCACCCTGCACAGGGCAGGCAGGTGCCCAGACCCTCGGTTCTCAAACTCAGCTGCATGTGGAAACCACCTGGAGAGCTTTCAAAAATACCAATGTCCAGTTCTGTCCCAGAGATTCCGAGGCAGAGCCTAGACAAGACTTCAAAAAATTTTCAAGTTATTCTAATGAGAGTCGCAGGCCTGGATGCCCACTAAAGTCGCTCCCACCTCAGAAACTCCCACCTCACAGCTCTTTAAGGGAAGACGGGATTTATTACCCTGACTCCATTTTACAAGAGGTGTGAAAACCAGGCAAAATCAAAGAGAGGAGGTCATGTCCTCAAGGCCCCACAGCCAGTCACAAGTAGAGGCAGCAGACGGGATTCCTGACTTCAGGGTGCCTCTGCAGTGAGCCCCATTAAGGTGACTTGGGTGGTTTTGGTTCCCTCACAGGTGGGGGGAAAAAAAAACTTTCTCTTTGAGCCTCTTGGGTGGGAGGGTGGGACAGATTCTTCTTGGTATTTTTTTTTTTTTTTTCCATTGAGAGTCCACTCATTCAAAAGCCAAACAGCTGCAGGATTCAGGCTGGAAGACCACTTCTGTCTGCTGGTGTGCCTTGAGAACAAGAAGATAAAAGAATTCAAAGCAAGGCCTGTTTATTCTTTTCTGTAGGAGATTTGGTCTCAGGCCCGGGAAGAGCTGGGACTCTCAGCTCAGCGACTTGCACTTCCTCCCTACCTGCCTTTTTGCCTTCCTTGTGCCCTGGAAGCAGAATGTCACAGATGGGTAGACGGCATGGGGTGGTGGGAAGAGGGAAGCCTGTGGCATCAGGCAGGCCTGGGGTCTGCCCAAGGTCCACCCCTCGTCAGCACCGTGACCTTGGACAGGAATACCTCCTCTCTGAGCTCACTCTCGGTGCTGACCTCACAGTGCCACTGGGGGGTTCAATGATATGTCCTAGCTCAGCTCCAGGAACACCACCTCTAGGAAGCCTTCCCTGACTCTCCCCCCTGCTGCCTCCCAGCACTGGGTAAGCCCAGTCTCTGGGCTTCCTTGTCACATCCTGTCACATTCTGTGTTGTCCTTGCTTCTGTGTCCATCCTTCTCTACCAGGCTGCTCATTCATTCATTCATTCCACAAAGCAGCTGCCCTTTGCCTGGAATTCATTCCATATGCCCTTCCTGAGTACCTGGTTCTTTTCAGACTCCCCGTTGGCTGCTGGAGATATGGATCATAACAGTTAACATTCGTTGAGTGCTTATTATATGCCGGGCATTTTTCTGAGTGCTTTAATCCTCACGGAAACCCTGGTGGCGTAGCGGTTAAGTGCTATGGCTGCTAACCAAAGGGTTGGCAGTTCAAATCTGCCAGGCGTTCCTTGGAAACTCTATGGGGCGGTTCTACTCTGTCCTATAGGGTCGGTATGAGTCGGAATCGACTCAACAGCACTAGGTTTAATCCTCACAATAGTCCTATGAAATAGGTGCTATAACTGCCCCCACTCTATATATGGGAAAACTAAGTCCCAGAGAATTTAAATTACTTGCCTAAGTCATACAGCTAGTAAACGGCAGAAGCAGGATTTGAACTCGAGCTGTGCTCTTGAACACTATCCCATATCACCACTCACAGACACTGATGGGACAACCCCTGACTCAGGAGCTTACTTGTCACAAAATTTATCTGTGTGTTTACTTGTGTAAATGTCTGCTTCCCCCACAGGCCAAAATCTTCAAACAGGTTACATTTTGATGTGTGCATGTGTGTATTAGAGAGAGAGAGACGAAATGAATGCTGCTTCTCTTTAAGGAAGCACTCACACTCTCTCCCCAGCATCCGCTGACTGGACCCCAGGAAGCTGCTCCCAACTGGCTCTCCTTCATTCCTGCTGCTAAGGTCCTAAAGAGAAAAACCTCAGCCCCAGATATCCCAATCCTGTTTCCTGCCTGAACCTAGCTCGGGGTCCCTCTGAGTCCACCAGCTGTCTGCTCAACAATTGCTGCTCACTGGGAAGGTGGGAATCACATCTCTGCAAATCCCACCTGACACACGGGAGTCCTCCCTAGGCAGCCAAGAGTGCCCTCATGGGAAGTCCTCCCGGCTACCTGGCAAGCTCTCTCTCCCGGCATCACTCACTGGACTCTTCACTCAGCTTCTGACTGAGTCACTCGTTTATGAGGCCAAGGTGAGGATGGGCAAGGGGACTCATGCTGACAGAGTATCCACCTGTGTGCCACACCTGGCCAGGCGCCTCACTCCTGTCATCTCATTTATCCTCATAACACTGTCATTACCTGCCCCACTTTACAGGGAAGGAAAGAGAAGCACAAAGGTTGAGCAACTTGCCCGAGGACAAGCTCACACTACTCCCACTGACTCGGTTGCTACTTTGGGGAGGCACACTGCTGGGCACTCTGCGGAGGAGAGGAGGGTTGGGTGTCATAGAATTTAGTCCTGACAACCTGGCAAGGGAAGCAGACCCACACAGCTCCAGCCCCCAGACTGCCTGCCATCAGTGAGTGGAGGGCTTCAGATCAGCAGGGGAGGAGGGTTAGATTCTGCCTGCTTGGGAGGGATCCTGGAAGCTTCTAGAAGGAGGAAACTTCAGGCCTGGTTGAGCTCCTCATTGTTCCCCTCCCACAACCACTACAACAGGAGGAATGGCAAGCCTTGGCCTACAAAGCACTAGTGCCCAGTGGGTGCTTGCCACCACCCTGGAGGCTGCAAAGGGAGAAGCTGTCTGCCCTGCCAGCTGTCCCGCCAATGACCCCACTGAGGCTGGGCCAGCCTACCTCCAGCCCTGCCAACCTGGCCTGGCCCAGCCAGCTCCCAATCACAGGGTCTTCTATATCCAGCTAATGACTATGCTGCCTGCAGCCCAGGCCACCACCCTCCTTCGGGGTGAGGCTGCAGCCATCCGCAGAGCCTGCTGGCCCAGACAGAGGCTAGGCCAAAAATCACAGCCACCCATCACACCACATCCTCTGGCTCTGGTGCTGTGGTCTCCTGCTCCTCCTTTCAGGGTCATGAAGGACACTGCAGAAAGCTGGAGCTATAGGGGGGCTCAGACATTAACCCAGTTACTGTAAACATGGGGAAACAGGACCAGAGAGGGGAGATGATTTCCCCAAAGTCACACAGCCAGGCAGTACAAAGCTGGGGCTAGGGCCCAGGGCCCAGGGGTCCCAGCCAGGGGTTCCTTCCTGGGCCCCACAGTGACTCCAGCACTGCCCTTCCTTAGCCTTCAGAAGGCTCATTTTCAGGCTTTTATGTGTGAAGTACCCTCCCCAGGGAGTTGGGCGGAGTTGAGACAGGGCATCTGCTATAAGCTGTCTAGGCTGCGTTCAGTCCCAGAAGGGAGCAGATTTCCAATTCAGATAAACATGGGCTTGACTCCCTGCTCCTCACTGTCTAGCTGTGTGACCTTGAGCAAGACACTGCACCTCTCTGAACCCCAGTTTTTGGGAGATTAACAGTAGCTCCCTCCCAGAGTTATCAATGAAAATGTCTTAGTACAGTGCTTAGTACAATGCCTGGCTGATAAGAAGTGCTCAAGAGCAAAGGCTATTATGAATATCAATATCCATCTTATTAAATGACTACCTGGATGCATTTTGTAAACTGTAAAATGTTATGCATGGTACGTATTATTCATGACTATTATTGTAACATGTTAAAGATTCAGAGGGAGCATGACCCGGAGGGTTGAGTAACCCAGGGATGTTTCTGGGGGAATTTATGACCTGAGTTGGGCCTTAACAGGTGGTGAGCAGAGAAGAGGCAGGAATGGTGTTTCCGATGAGAGGAACCATACAAGCAAAGGTGCAGGGATGGGACACACATGGTGTATTTAGGAGATTACAGTGGGCAAGGCCTCGAATGCTACAACTAGGAGCCTGGTCTTCATTTTACAGGCAACAAGGAGACACAGTGGGTTCTAATGGGGGCTCTACAATGCTTTCCGATATCTAAATTCTGTCCAACACCCAAGACTATCTACCATCTGGTGACCCACCCCTCTTCCCCACACCCCTCACTGACCCCTCAAGCCCAGCATCACAGCTCCAAGTTCTCCACATCTCTCTGGTTGCTACGTCATCCCATCCCCCACATTGGTCCATCCCATGGTTCGTGTTCACGATTAAGCAACTGTCCCCTGAGAACCTACCATGCCATGTGCTCTACATTTGTGACCTCAGGGTTACTCATAACAGCCTTAGGAAGTGGGTATCACTACCCGTATTTGAAACAGAAGGAAAAAGAGGGTCAGGTGTCTTGCCCATGGTCTCACAGTGATTAGGTGGCACAGCCTGGATGCAGCCCTGAGACGGAAGGCAGGACTCCTATTCTCCAGGCAAGTTGCCTCTAGCTCTAGCCTAGATCCTTCCTCCTTGACAAAGGCTTACGTTTACTCCAGTCCTCAAGGGCCTCTCCCTATCCCACCTCCCACCCAGTATCCTCACTCTGACTCTGCCCTCTCACCATCCATTTGGAATCTGAGGCCCACAGCTGATCCTAGCTCAGCTAGACCAGTACCCATTGCTTCCTGGGGGCTCCACCATGCCCCCCCCACAACAGGAAAGAGCCAGGGTTGATAATAGGTCAATCCCCACCCCCCAAAACACACACACTCTTTTTCTATCCAAGACTGTCATGGCACTGGCAGGAACCGTCTCCTCTGGTGGGATTCAGAAGTTCCACTGAGCACAGAGCAATTTCCGAAGCCTGACTCCCATCGTGAGGGGAGCAATAAATTATTCACTGTACCTTTGTGTAGAGGGAGGCCAGACAATGGGCCAGAAGGAATGGGCACCAGCCCGGAGAAAGTCAACAATCTAGGGGGTAAGGTCAGAATCCAGAGCTCCTTGCCCTTGTCCCCAAGCAGATTCTAGAAGCTAAGAGACTCAGGGAGGGAGAAGCAGGCAAGGGGGGTCTGATCCACACAAGAGTCCGAGCTGAGCAAATATGTCTCAGAGCTTATAACAGCAGCCTGTGTTCTAATCTAAGGCAAGTCTGAGAATTTTCTCAGACAGTGTTTAAAATTCAAGCTTCCTTTCCTCATAGGAAAGCAAATGGCTATTTGGCCAGGCACTGTATTTTTTATTTTTGTATCTCATTTAATCTTCATAACAACTTTGTAAAGGAGGTATTCTAATTTTACAGAAAAGAAACTGGATGGGGCTCAGAGATGTGAAGTAATTTTCCCAGTGCCACATGGCCTCTTGGAGGCATAGCAGGTTCCCATCCGCCTGGTCTGTCTGACCGACTGCTGCCTGTCTCTCACCAGTTATTTAGGTTCCAGGTTGCAACTTAGCCCACCCGATTGGGAGCTAGTAGTCACACCGCCTTTTCCATCTGGGTAACCCCCAGGGCACCTGGTATGCAGTCCAGTCCTCAATCAGTTCCTGAAGCAAACTCAAAGGCATTGGACAAGTCATTTCACCTCTCTGAGCCTCAGTTTCCCATGCAAGCCATTAATAACTAGCCCAGTGTTGGCAAACACAATGCTTGGCAGTTGGCAGGATGTGAGTACTCCATTATCTAGGCAGGAAACACATGGCAACCTTGACTCCATTTTACAGGTGAGGCTTGGGGCCAGGGACTCATCCCTGCTCTCCTACTCCAGGTTGCAGGCTCTTTCCATCACACCATGAAATGAGATCACAGGTGTGAAATTATTTCATCAAAAAGGAGCTTTGTTCAGATGCAAGGATTATTATAAGGATTTGTATTCCCATGGGGGAAGGAGAGGATCCCATGCCCCTCAGTCACCTTCTATTCCAGGCTCCCCCAATCCCTCCATTTCCAGGGACCTGAGCTTCTAGCCTCCACCTGACCCCTGACGTTCTCCCCCTCCTTCTTGGGGCTTTCCAAGGTGGTTTCCCCTGTGATTCCAGGAAGGTGGGCAGAGCAGGGGTTAATGAGTCCCAGCCAAGGTCACAGACCCCAGACCATGGCCACTTTCCCTGTTCCCGCCCCCGCCCCCCGAACAAGAGGTCACAGAGTCCATGCCAAGGGCTCTTTCACAACACCCCTCTCCCTGCATCTTGGGTAGAGGGAGCCCCTGCCTGGGAATCAAGACACCTGGGGCTGTGCTCCCCACCCCGGCAGCCCCCAATCATGAGGCCTTGAGCAAACCCCTTCCCCTCCTGGGCCAGAGGTGCCTTGCAGCTTCTCCTGCCCCAAGAGGCTGAGGTTGGACCTTTGGCCCAGTCAAAGGCTATGGGGCTGCTGGCATATCTCAGGCCCCAGCACCGACCACAAAGACTCTCACAGCAGCCATCCCAGTCTCACATTGGGGTGAGGGAAACCTCAGCCACCCACCAGAAAGATACTGAGAAGTTGGAGTGGATACCTTGCAGGATGATCAGGAAGGTTTTCTCAAGCCTTCTGGCTCAACCACTCACTCACCTTTCTGAGCCTCAGCCTCCCCATTAGTAATGGGAAGGAATGGAGCTGTGTGAGTGCTGAGGGGTCACATTCTCCCCCCTTCCCCTCCAGCTCTGACAGGCTCTGACTTGAGGGCCTACCTCCACAGTGAGCTTCCAACAGATGAGCAGGGTCTCAGGACCTCCAGAGAGTCTTACAGACCCTGGAGTCTGCCACACCCCCAGAGTGGGATCTGCGAGTGGGGCCAGGGGCCAGGGGCCAGGGGCCAGGGGCCAGGGGCGGCTGCTCTCCCATCCTAGATCTACAGGGAGCAATGGACCTGGGAAGCTTCCTGCCTCTGCCCTCAACTCTGGGTCACCTTTCCCAGGAGGTGACATGGCCAGGGAGCGGGAAAGAAGGAGGGAAGGAGGCGAGGGAAGCCACCTCCCCCAGCCTCAGGATCAGTTCTTGGATGCTCAGTGCCCCACCTTGATACACACACACACACACACAGAGACACACGCACACACAGACACACAGACACACAGACACACACACACACACACACAGACACACACACACACACACACACACACTCTCCTCCTGGACGACTATCCACTTCCTTTCTTCCTCCCTTCACTCCCCGCTTCTCCTCCTCGGTCTCACCCCCAGGGTGAAAAGGGCAGGGTCACTCAATTGGCTGAGCCTCAGATTCCCCATCTGTAGGCACCCATAACAACACATAACACCTTCTATCTCACGGAGTAGTGGTGCCTATTAAAAGAGGGACCATTTTGCAAGGGCGGGGCGCGGACTTGCACACAATGGGTGCTCAATAAGTGCCGGTTTTCCCTCTTCTCCCTCCGTGTCCGCGCCCCTCCTCGTCAGCGTCCGCCTCGGCCTCAGCGGTCCCCAGTCCACACCTACAGCTGCCCCTGCGCTGCCCCAGTGAGGTTGGAGGCCGCCCTCCCCCGGCATCCGGGGCTCTCTCACCTGCTGCTCTCGGTTCTCGCCGGCCGCCGGGGCGGGGCAGGGTGGGGGTGGTACTCTTGTCCTCTTTGGGACAAGCGCTGAGCCCCTGGCAGGAGCGGCAGGAAGGTGGCGGCTTCGGCTCGCAGTACCACCCCGGTCCGGTTCAGTTCGACTGTCCAGTCCGCCTGGGACGCCTCACGGGGCGCTGGGCTGCGCGGTCCCGAGTCCGAAGCCCGGATGGGAGGCAGCTGAAGGTTCGGGTCTTGGGGAGCCAGGGGCGTCCAGACTCCTTTGCACCAGGTCGAGGGTCTGGGGCACCTTGCGTTAACTCTGGGGCGGAGGACGTGGGGCTCCGACACACACAGAAAGAAAGGGAGCAAACCAGCAACGACGGACGGGGTCACCGAGGCACCAGACCAGGGTCGGGGGCTCGGGGCGTCCGGCCAAGATGTCCCGTCGCGGAGCCCGGGGCCGGGGCAGGCCGGGCAGGGCAGGGCGCCGGCAGGGAGGCGCGGAGCCGCGGCGGTCCGAGCCCTGCGGGAAGTCTTCTCACGTCGGGACTCGGCTCGCTCTGCAAAATGGGGTGACCCTCGGCGCGGCGGCTGCTCCGGGGTTCCGGGCCGCGGCTGCACTTCCTCCTCGTCCCCGGCTAGCTCGCCGCTCGCTCAGCCCCGCGCCGCAGCCGCTGCCACGGCCGCTGTCATCCCGCCGCCCACCCCCACAGGAGCTGCAGCGGCAGCCAGATCCGCGCAGAGCCCAGGCAGCGCCGCCCAGCGCCCGAGTGCCAGCGCGTGGGCCCCGCCCCGACAGGGCGGGATCACACCGAGACCCCGCCCCCGGCCGGCCGCCGGGGCGGGGCTACCCCAGAGTCCCGCCCCCGGCTCCGCGCCGTCGGGCAGCCGGAGCCAATCAGAGAGTGCGAAAAGAGCGGAGCCCTGCGGAACTTGTACTCTACCGCCGAGAGGGCGGGGCAGACATGGAGAGGTGCGGCTGGAGACAGGACAATGGCGGGGTAGGGGTTCGCCCTGAGTGCAGGGCGACGGTGGGGATAACCTGGACACCCCGGTATGGGTGTAACCCGGGAACCCCGGTGAGGGCAGAGGGGAAGAGGACTGGGTTGTCTGGGACTGGAGCGTGGGGGCCGCTGCGGAGACGGGAGGAGAGGAAGGGCAGGATCGAGGCGGGGTGAGCTATCTGCGAGTAATGGAGCCCCCAGGGGTGGTGGAACCCCGAAGGGTGATGCGGCCGCCGCCCTTACAGTACTCTTGCCCCTCCGCAGTTTATCTAGACTCGGCGCCTGGAGGTGAGCGTTGGGTGCTGTGAAATGCTAAGATTTCAGGAAGCGGTGAGGTGAAAAATGAGTTTTTTTTTTTTTAAATAAAGAGCTTATCTCTCTTCAATACTTCCCCCTTCCCAGCACCCATCTCTGGGGAGGAGCGTCACTGTCAGTTTCAAAAATATGAAGTCGAGCAGAGGTGTTTGAGGACAACCCACTCACAGACCTTGAATCTTCATGTCTCCATCGCGTGCTCCTCCCTTCCCCTCAGCACTGTGGGGACCACAGCGGTGTCTGATTTATCTCCGAGTGCCCAGCGCCCTCAGGACCACGCACATAGCTTGACGTGTGAATGGTTGAGCGTTGAATGTGCTGCAGGGTGATGTGAAAACCACTAATTGGCCTGGGAGGGGATGGAGAAGCCACAGTACAGCTTCTCTTGTAAGCCCCACATCAACCTTATGCAGTAGATACCCTGTGTCACCGAAGCACAGAGAGGCCAAGTGACATTCCCAAGACCACAAAGCTAGCACAGGATTCTGCCAACTTAGCACTACCGCATTCTAGGGGAAAGCTGTGTGGCTTTGAACAAGTTACTCTACCTCTCTGAGTCTCTGGTCCCTGCATGTAAAAGAGGAATAAAGATACTGCTTACTAGGGAAACAACTAAGGGACCTGGCAGGCACCAGGGCTTCAGAGAATGGAGGGAAGGGCATTCCTGGCAAAGGAAACAACATACGTAAAGGCAAGGAATCTGAAAGAACAACGTTAGGGACCCCTGGTATTTTCTGGAGGGATTAGGAGAGGCTTCCTGAGGGGATGGCAGAAAACAGAGGCCAGAAGTAGGGGTTGGTCAGGTTGAGAGGGGGCTTTGGATGGACAATACTCTGAGAGAGAGGACAGCCTGTGCAAAGTCCTAGAGGTGAAAGAGCATTGTGCTTTTGAGTAACCCAGAGAAGCTTGGGGTGGGTGCAGCTCCCAAGAAGCAACAGCAGAATCAGTGGGGAGAGGAGTCTGGAGAGGCAGATGGGGCCAGGCTGGAGGGAGTTTGAACTTTCTTCTAAGGGCCAGAAACTCTCTTGGGGCCTTCCTCATGAGGCTGTAGCCGTGAAGAGCCCTGAGTTTGGATTCACTGATTGTCCAAGGGAAGCCCTGAGAGGTTTATAAGCCAGGGATATGGGGAAGACAGAGTTTTGTTGGGAAACCAGGTAACGTGAAAACATTTAAAGTACATAAGAGACAAATAGTGTGGGGCCTGCAGATGGAAGCGTTCTGCGTTCTGGACCCGAGGCTGTGCCCAAAGCCCCGCTCTGGAGTGTACCAGCCTTAGGTCTGAAAGTCTGTATGGAAGAGCCAAGAAAGAGGTTGAACTAGAGGCTGAAGTCCAAGCTAGGGGGTATCCTCTCTAAGCCACATTGGAGCAGGGGGTGGTGAAGAAAAATGTGGGGAGTGAGGAGGTTGCCCCAGGAAGATTGTATTGGTCTCTGTGGCCTGGGAGCTGATACGCAGTTTAAGTGTTGAGTTTGGTAGTGGCTCCAAGAAAGCTTGTGACTTCTTCTGCTCAGAACCTTCTGTGGCTCTGAGTTGCCAGCACAATCAAGACCTAAGCCCTTAGCCTGGGATTCCTAGCCCCTAGCCCCTTGCACCAAACTTCTCTCAGCTCCATCAACAAGCAGGATGCTACTGTCTCATCCATGTCGTTGGTCCTTCTGTTCCCCTTTTGTGGAGGTTCGTTTTCTCCTTCTCTCCTGAGTGAATTCCTACTTCCATCTGGGCTGAAGGAATGAACCTTGAGGCCGAATGCCCATCTGTCCTGTTCACTGCTATATTCTCAGAGCCTAGCACAGTGCCTGGCACATAGTAAAAAAACCTGAGAGTAGAACTGGCCCATAGGGTTTCCAGGGCTGTAAATCTGTAAGGAAGCAGACTGCCACATCTTTCTCCTACAGAGTGGCTGATGGGTTTGAACCACTAGCCTTTTGGTTAGCAGCCAAATGCTTAACCACTGCAACACCAGGGCTCCTTGGCACATTGTGGGTGCTGGGTAAATAATGGTTGAATGAATGCTCCATCTCTGAAATCAAATGTCACCTCCTCGAGAAGCCTTCCTGCACTCCCCTCAGCAGCCTGCCTTCGCTCTGGGCTCCCTCAGCTTCAAAGTTCTACAATTATTTATTTTGATGTGTAGTTTCCTGCTGAGCTAGGAGCGTCTTCAGGACAGTGTTCCCTCCCTCCCATGTGAGTCCTCGGCTTTGGGAGGTGACTGAATGAGGCTCTTAGAGAAGTCCTCCTGCTGGCCCTGCTGTGAGAGCCCCCTCAGCGGGGCCAAATGAGCAGAATGTCAGAATGAAAAGGAGGCTTTCAGACCAGCCCTCCATTGCCCCTGAGACCCCAGAGAGGAGTGACCAAGGTCACCAGGAGGTGATCAGCAAACAGCCTCAGATCCCACATTTGTCCTCTGGCTTCCCTCCCAGAGGGGAGGGAGTCTCCTGATCTGGGGCATTCAGGCCTTTTTGCAGCCAGGGAGATCTAAGAAGCGTGACAGAAGCAGTGTTGTAATGGCTTGTCTGAGGGGTGAGGGAGAACTCAGAGGCCAGCTCTGGACCTGTGCCCCTGGGGCTGATGGAAGATGCCAGCCTTTTCAGCCTGGTGCCCCATTGATCCCAAGAACCTTCCAGTCCTTACATTCTTCTAACCAGAGGCAGATTAACTGTGAAGCTACTGAAGCTTAATTTTCAGGGCTCCCCGCTTGGATGGCTCCTTCCCATTTAAATTACAAATAAATATTCCCTTTTATGTCTACATTTATGTTAACAATTTATATTCTTTTTCTTAAATTGTTGTTGGTAGGTGCCCATCAAGTTGATTCCGACTCATAGTGACCCTATGGGACAGAATAGAGCTACCCCATAGTGTTTCCAAGGAGCACCTGGTGGGTTTGAACTGCTGACCTTTTTGGTTAGCAGCTGAATGCTTAACTACTGCACCATCAGGCCCCCCCCCCCTTTTTTTTCCTTAAGAAGGGCCACCAAAATATATAAGGCTTCACACCCCATGGATATACTTCCAGCAAATCCTAGCACTGCCACCACTATGCTCAGGCCCTGAGCTAGGTGTCGGTAGGGAATACCATGGAGCACCAGGCAGATGGGCCCTGCCCTCCTGCAGCTCACAGTCTGGAGGACTTATTAGGTTCCACTGAACTCATCGGGCCCTCAGAATGCTTTATGCTTTCCTACCTCTCTGTCTTAGCCTCTGCTAGCCTGGAATCTTTTCCCTATCTTCTGCCAGCATGAGCCCTACTCCGCAAGTGGGAATTTTCTCCATCCTTCAAAGGCCCCGTTATGGGAGAAAAGACTGGCCATCTGCTCCCGTAAAGATTACAGTCTAGGAAACCCTATGGGACAGTTCTACTCTGTCGTGTAGGGTCGCTGTGAGTCAGAATGGACCGGATGCAATGGGTTTTCAAGGCCAAGTATATAAGCTGACTCATTTAAGAACCCTGCTGTATTTCCCTTGTGGGAGGCACCTACATCTTTCTGCAGATCCTGTGATACCAGTGGCATCACTATGGTTGGTATCACCCAGTACCATAACTCACGGTGTCCTTCTCCCGTAACAGACTATAGAATCCTTAATAATGTCTTTTGTACTAACATTACTCGCAAATTGTAATTCCCATGTATCACTCCTTTTCCCTTCATAACTACTTCGTTCTCAAAAAAAGTTATTGATAGAGGTTCATAAATACTAATTACCACAATATTGTAGCTAAAACACTCAAAATTTTGTCGAAGACAAAGTCAGTGACTATAAAAACACCTGCAGCAATGAAAACCACAGCACGTCCTCCTGCAGACAAAACCACGTGATCCATTGTAACTGAGTAATAATGACAGCTCTGACTGGAGCTCATTAGAAGGTTCAAAAAGTAAATTAGCATAGAGTTTTAGCCTTGTAGGTATATTGATACATGTAAGCTGGATTTACAAAAATGTTTTTGTTGTTGTAACTAACTACAGGGATATTTTTATAAAGAATTATGTATTTCTGCTGAAACGCACAGAAATTTTATAGACAGTCATTTTGGTGTCACCCCTCTGATGGTGTAACTCGGTGTGGTCCACACCCCCAGCACCCCACTAGCGATGCTACTCTGTGACAGCACAGGCTCTTTGTGCCTCTCTTGGGACTTTGATCCCCTTGGATCCCCGGCTGTTTTTTAAAATAATTTGTTGTTGTTGAGAATATACCCAGGCGAACATACACCAATTCAACGATTTCTACATATATAATTCAGTGACATTGATTACATTCTTCAAGTTGTGCAGCCATTCTCATCCTCCTTTTCTGAGTTGTTCCTCCCCCAAGTAATGTAACTGAGTTTCCTATCTAATCTTTCAAGTGGCTGTTGTCAGTTTGATCCCATACAGTTCTTTAAAGGGTACAATGCTCAAGGCAGACATTATTTTCTAATTAGGCTAAACTGTTATTTGGTTTAAGAGCCCTGGTGGTACAGTGGCTAGGCACTTGGCTGCTAACTAAAACGTTGGTGTTTCAAACCCACCAGCAGCTCAATGGGCAAAAGATGTGTCAGTGTGCTTCCATAAAGATTACAACCTAAGAAACTATATGAGGCAGTTCTACTCTGCCATAAATGGTCACTATGAGTTGAAATCAACTCAGTGGCAATGAGGTTTTTTTATTGTTTGGTTTAAAGAAGAAGGAGCCCTGGTGGTACAGTGGTGAAAATGATCCGCTGCTAACCGAAAGGTCGGCGGTTGGAAACCACCAGTGGCTTCTCAGGAGAAAGATGTGGCAGTCTGCTTCCACAGAGATTTACAGCCTTGGAAACCCTACGGGGCCGCTATGAGTCGGAATCGACTCAACGGTAGTGGGTTTTTGCTTTGGGTTTAAAGAAGACTTTAGGGGATATTTTTGGTTTAAGGTTTAAAGATTACCTCAGGGCAATAGTTTTGGAGGTTTATCCAGCCTCAATGGCTCCAGGAAATCTGGATTTCATGAGAAATTTGAAATTCTGTTCTGCATTTTCTCCAGTTTTATCAGCATTCCTCTATGGAATCTTTGATCAAAATGTTCAGTAATGGTAGGGGGCACCATCCCGTTCTTCTGGTCTCATGGCAAAGGATGTAGTTGTACATGGAGGTAGTTAGCCACACATTCCATTTCTTCTTATTATTCCTGACTCTCCTTCTTCCTCTGTTGTTCCAGGCAACTAGAGACCAGAGTCTTGGGCTGTTCACGGGTCAGTTTTCCTACCAGATTATGAGCTTCTAGAGGGCAAGGGGTGGAGTCTGATTTCTTTCTGTGCCCCCAGCACTGCCCAGGCCACTCCTCCATTCACCAGCCTCTCCCGAGGTGAATGAGGTCCTATACCAGGCATCAGGGATCCAGGGATGGGACCATCAGGTCTCCCTCCTCCACCATCCTGCCCTCCTCCATCCAGGACTGTCTTCAATGAAAGTGTGTGCCAAGTGCTTTGTGAACACAGAAAAGGCTGCCTGATTTGGCAACGGGAGGACAGATTGGGGTGAAAGGTGGCTGTGCAGAGAAAGTGCCACTTGTCAAAATGGATAAGGAGGGAAGAGTGTTCTAGGCACAGGGAACATGAGCACAAATGCATGAAAGTGGGAATGGGCAGGTGATTGGCGATGGATGAGAAGTTAGGTGTGTCGAGGAGAATGGGAGTGATGCAAGAAGGGAGAAATTGAGATCCCACAACGGAGCAGTTAAGAGCACAGGCTCTGGAGCCATAGGGCCTCGTCCAAATCCTGGCTCTGCCATGTGCTAGCTCTGTCATGTCTCTGTGCCTCAGTTTCCTCATCTGTGAAGTGAGGACAATATTAGTACCTACCTTGTAGGGTATTCATAAAAATTAAATGAGTTAATTTTTGTAAAGCACTTAGGATAGTGTTGGCACATGGTAAAACCCTATGTAAAAAATCCGTTGCCATCTAATCAATTCCAACTCATAGTGACCCTATAGGATGCAGTAGAACTGTCCCATAGGGTTTCCAAGGCTATAATCTTTACAGAAGCAGACTGCTACATCTTTCTTCTGCGGAGCAGCTGTTGAGTTTGAAGTGCCAACCTTTCAGTTAGCAGTTGAGCTCCTAACTCTGAGCCAACAGGGCTCCGTAAACCCTATGTGAGTGTCTGATAAATAAGATGGAGCTGGAGGGGGTGGGTGGAGACCATACTAGGCAGGGCTTTGAGTTTGGACTTTATCATGAGGGCAGTAGAGCATCAGTGAAGAGGAGGGCGAAGGGGGAGGAGATTTGTCTAGGATCCAGCTTTGCTTCTCCCCACGCTGCTGGCCCCCAATTCCCTGCCTCTCCTCCTCTTGACCTTCAGCTGCCCCCGAAGTGGCCCTGTAGCATCAATGAATGTATAATGGGATGTTGGGGCTGGAGCCACCTGCACACGCAAGAAAACTTTATGGCCCAATTTATTGCTGAAGGAAGTCAGGGAGGGGCCCTGAGGGGGTCAGCACCTGGGCAGAACCTGTGTCTGAGCCTGGGCCAGGCTGGAAGGATGGTGGGTCTGGATCAATGTGTGTGTTGAGCGGGGAATGGAAGGAAAGTGGAGGGGGTAACAAAGGCACTTGCCCACACTGCAGCCCTAGGAAAATAACCCAGGAAGTACCTGATGAATGGAGTCCCTGGGTGACACCAACAGTTAAGCTCTTGATTACTATTCAAAAGGTTAGCAGTTGAAACCCATCCAGAGGCCCCTCAGAGGATGGGCTTGGTGATCTGCCCCCGAAAGGTCACAGCCTTGGAAACCCTATGGAGCAGTTCTAGTTTGAATACATGGGGTTATCCTGAGTCAGAATCAACACAACAGAAACTAACATGAAAAACTGATGAATGAGCCCTCAGAGGCCCCGAGGAACAGGCTGGAGCGCTGAGGGGTTAGTGGGGGAGGGAGCTTCAGGAAAGGTCTATGTCAAATTAATAAAAATGGTATCTGCTCCCCTTCTCATTCTCCTGGATCCGTGATCAGACTCCAGGCTTGAAACGTGGGGAGGTTCATGTTCTTCTCTGACCTTTGACCCTCATATCACCCTCCCTTCCAGCAGGCCCTGCCACAAGCCAGTGGGAATAATGACGATCATGATAACTTTTAGCTTATTCTTTACCACCACCTTCGGATCCTTACATAAGTGGGTGTCTAGTTTTGCCCCGCAGCTCTCAATTGCCAAAGACTGTACGCCTGTTACCTGCCTCAACAGGGTCTGGGTCACCCTTCGTTGGCGAAAGAAAAGCAGTGGGGATGTCTTCATTTGGCTTCCTCTGCTGCCCCCTGCTGTCTGATGCTGGTTGTATAGAATAATAATACCAGAAAAACCCACCAAACCTACTGTCCTCAAGTCGATTCCCACTCATAGTGGCCCCATAGTGTTTCTAAGGCTGTAAATCTTTGTGGAAGCAGACTGCCACATCTTTCTCCCCCACAGACACTGGTGGTTTCGAACCGCTGGCCTTTTGGTTAGCAGTCAAATGCTTTAACCACCATACCACCACAGATCATAATAATACCAGAAGTGAACACTAAAAGCCGGTGGTTCTCAAGTTTCTTGGTTTCCCAGGACCCTTTAAACTCCTAAAAACCGATGAGGACTCCAGAGAACATCTGTTTAAATAGTTTATATCTATTATTATTTACAATATTAGAAATTAAAACTCATAAACTTTAAAAAATTTATGTAATTATTTTTAAATAACAGTAACAAATCTATTGATGTAAGCATCCAACATTTTTATGAAAAAAATTACTATATTTTAATACATGCTACAACATGGATAAACCTTGTAAACAGCCTACTGAGCCAGTCACAAAGGGACAAAGATTATGTGATCCCACTTATATGAAATAGGCAAATGTATAAACCCCAAAACTTGGTGGTTACCAAGGGTAGAAGGGAGGGGAGGGGAAAGAAGGAGTCACTGAGTTTCTGTTAATGGTGGTGGAATAATCTGGAAAAGGATAGTGGTGATGGTGTACAACATGAACATCATCTCTATGACAGGCACCCCCCCCCCCAACCTGGTCACCCAGGCCAAACCCCTGGGGTCATCCAAGACTTCACTCCCTATGGTCAGTCAGTCAAGGAGTCTCAAAGAGAGGAATTCTGGAGCTACTGGAGTTCCCACGCTTCCAGCACTAGAGCCTCTGTCTTGTAAACATCTAAACATCCTTCCAACCACTCCTTGGCTCTGGGACTCCCATAATCGCAGCCCCAGGCTGGGCAGTTGTCTCAGCCTCTTCATTGCCCTCACTGCGTCCACTCTTGCTCTCTTTCTAATCCGTCTCCCACTCTTTCTAACTCAGATGTGATCACACCCTTCCCTCGATTAAAACACTCCAGTGGTTCCCCATTCCTGGACCCTCAGCAGTACCTGTCTTTTCCATTGGTCAGCCCGGAAGACCCAGCTCCAGTGTCACCTCCTCTAGGAAGCCTTCCCTCCGACTGTGGGTATGTCTGCCATCTGTGAAAGGAGAGAGGGAAGGGGGAATTGAGGAGTTGAGCCTCAGCCTGCAGTTCTGAGGGAGCCTCGGCTAGCCCAGCGGGGAGCTTCAGAGCACAAATTGCCTGTCAGAGGAGATCCTCCTTCTCCCACTGAGCTGCCCAGGGACAGCGTGGCCTCATTAAGAATGCTGAAGCACATCCTGAAGGCTGTTGCTAACCTCACTCCTGGCTGTAAGTTCTCTTTTGAAGGGAAATCTGAGCGGCACATCTTCATGGCTTGATTGATGCATTAAGTTGGAAGGGGTTTTAGAGATGTCTAGGGCAGCTTTGGGGTTGGAGGGCAGCTTTCTCTGCTTTCAGCCAGGATCCATCAGCAACAATGTCTCTTGTCCCATGTTCTCTTCTGAATCCAGCTTGAATTTCCAGCAGTTCCCTGTCGACTTACTGCTGCAACTGCTTTTGAATGATCTTCAGCAAGATTTTGCTAGTGTGTGATATTAATGATATTGTTCGATAGATAATTTCTGCCTTCTGTTGGATCACCTTTCTTTGGAACAGGCATAAATATGGATCTCTTCCAGTCGGTTGGCCAGGTAGCTGTCTTCCAAATTTCTTGGCATAGATGAGTGAACACTTCCAATGCTGCATCCATTTGTTGAAACATCTCTACTGGTATTCCGTCAATTCCTGCTTTTCACCAATGTCTTCAGTTGAAATTATGGATAACACTTCAAAGAATGAGAGTTCTGGAATACGTTGTTGTGCTCAGGAAGAACCTGTATATTGACCAAGAGGCAGTTGTTCAAACAGAACAAGAGGATTCTTTGGGGTTTAAAGTCAGGAAAGGTGTGCATCAGGGTTGTATCCTTTCACCATATTTATTCAATTTGTATGCTAAGCAAATAATCCAAGAAGCTAGACTATATGAAGAAGAACGAGGTATCAGGACTGGAGGAAGACTCATTAACAACCTGTATTATGCAGATGACACAACCTTCCTTGCTGAAAGCAAAGAAGACTTGAAGCACTTACTGATGAAGATCAAAGACTACAGCCTTTAGTATGGATTACACCTCAACTTAAAGAAAAACAAAGGTCCTCAAAACTGTACCAATAAGCAACATCATGATAAATGGAGAAAAGTTTGAAATGTCAAGGATTTCATTTTTCTTGGATCCACAATCAACGCCCAGGGAAATCAAGAAATCAAATGGCCCATTGCTTTGGGCAAATCTGCTGCAAAAGACCTCTTTGAAGTGTTGAAGAGCAAAGATGTCACTTTAAGAACTAAGTTGCACCTGACCCAAGCCATGGTGTTTCCAATCGCCTCATATGCGTGCAAAAGCTGGACAATGAATAAGGAAGACTGAAGAAGAATTGATGCCTTTGAATTATGGTGTTGGCAAAGAATGTTGACTCTACCATGGACTGCTGAAGAACGAACAAATCTGTCTTGGAAGAAGTACAGCCAGAATGCTCCTTAGAAGCGAGGATGGTGAGGCATTGTTTCACATACTTTGGACATTTTATCAGAAGGGACAAGTCCCTGGAGGACGTCATGCTTGGTAAAGTAAAGGGTCAGCAAAAAAGAGGAAGACCCTCAAATAGATGGATCGACACAGTGGCTGCAACAATGGGCTCAAGCACAACAATGATTATGAGAACGGTGCAGGACTGGGCAGTGTTTCATTCTGTTTTACACAGGGTTGATATGAGTCGGAATCCACTCGACGGCACCTAATAACAACAGTAACTAGGGCAGCTGGGGGCACTGGTGGTTAGGTGGTAGATTTTTGCCTTGCATGCAGGAGACATGGGTTCAATTCCTCACCAATGCACCTCACGTGTATCCACCACCTGTCTGTCGTTGGAGGCTTGTGTATTGCTATGACGCTGAACAGATTTGAGCAGAGTTTCCAGACTAAGAGGGACTAGGAAGAAAGGTCTGGCAATTTACTTTAAAAATCAGCTGATGAAAACCCCATGTATCGCAATGACTCAATCCTCAGCCAATCGTGGAGATGACACAGAACCTGGAAACATTCACTGTGTAATGGGATGCCATGAGTCAGGAGTCAATTCGATAGCAGCTAACAACAACTAGGGCAGCTGTTGCCACATTTTACGTATGAGGTAACTGAGGCCTGGTGAGGAGAAGTGATTTGCCTAAATGCACCCAGCTGGTAAGCCAATATGCAAATCCAGGTTTTTCTGACTTTCAAGTCTATGCTCTTCTATTTCATTGCTGACTTGACACCACAGCTAGCCTTAGAGTGCCGTGAAAAGGATAGACTTTAGGATGGGGCTCAGGAGCCACCTCCTCCTGGCCAAGCCACATCCCCAATGCCCAGCATGGGGCCTGGTCCATTGTGGTCATTGTTGCCTCCTTCTCTACTGACTTCTCTGGGCAGCTTATCCATCCTGGGAGAGCAATTCATTCATTTATCACTTTCATCATCTTTAAATACACATATACTGAGTGATTGTTTTGTGCTCAGGGTCATTCTGGATCCTGAGAACCTGGCAGTGGAAATCTCTGCCTTTAGGACATTTACTTTCTAGTGAGGGAGATCAACAATATGTTTTATTTTTCTCCGCATCAGGCATCAGTCAAGGCCTGGACTCTGTCCAGAGATCCTACCCAGTACCTCTGAATCCCACTGCATGTGCCTAGGCTTTGGTGCCCTGCCTGATGTCCACCAATCCCCTTCCCCTGACTGGATCCTCTCCTGCCTACAGCTCCTGGCCTAGCCCCTGAAGACCCCCTGCACCCTGGAGTTCCACTGCTAAGCAACCTGTAGTGAGGACTCAAACTGCTGGCCTTCAGATTTAGGGTGGCACATGCTCAGTCTTAGGGTATTGTGACCAGTTAGCCAGACCCACCCACAGATGTCCCTGCTTTAACCTCCCAACCAGTCCCAGCTCCCTGTTCTCATCTGCCCCCATCAAGGGATCACACTGCCCTATGTTAGTGATAGAGCTTGACACCATGGTCTTTCTGAGGTTGGGGGACGGTCCCACCAAAAAATCCACTGCCGTTGAGTCAATTCAGATTCATAGTGGCCCTATAGAACAGAGTAGAATTGCCCCAAGGGTTTCCAAGGCTGTAAATCTTGACAGAAGCAGACTGCCACATCTTTCTCCTGCAGAGCCACCGGTGGGTTCAAATCGCTCACCTTTCGGTTAGCAGTTGACTGCTTTAACCACAGCACCACCAGGACTCTTGGTGGAAGGAAGGCCAGTGAATGTTAAAAAGAGAAGGAGCTCAAGTTTTCTGAATTCTTCTGATGTATATCAGGTACTGTGCTAAGCACATGTGGCTGACACTTGGGCTCATTAAACCCATTGCTTGTCGAGTCGATTCCGACTCATAGCGACCGTATAGGACAGAGTAGAACTGACCCATAGGGTTTCCAGGGAACGCCTGGTGGATTCGAACTGCTGACCTTTTGGTTAGCAGCCGTAGCTCTTAACCACTACACCACCAGGGTTTCCACACTTCTGCAAGTTTCCCAATATTCATGCCCTCTTTCATAGTAATAGCACTCATGATTTTTACCTGGGCTTATGGTTCCTCACAATAAAGAGTACATTTCACAGGTTCTGAGGCCCTTAGACTAAAGTTATGGCCAATGGAATGTAAGCAGAAATGCAGTGTACAACTTTTGGAAAGTTTCCTTAAAGGAAGGAGCTTGTACTTCTCTGGTCCTCCTTCCATCCTGTTGCTTAGAACATGGATGTGATGACTGGAGCTCTGGCTGCCATCTTGGTCTTTGAAGACAAGGGCCATACTCTAGGGATGGAAAGAACCTCAATACCTGAGCACTTAGTGAAGCAGAGTCAAATACACCACCCTGGACCATTTACTTCCAGACTTTTACCTGAGAAACAAGCTCTTTTGTTTAAGCCGCTGTTATCCCGGAGTTCTGTTACTCATAGCTAAACATTTGATTCTGGCTTTAGAACTGTGAGAGAATAAATTTCTGTTGTTTTAAGCCACTCAGTTTGTGGTAATTTGTTATACCAGTCCTAGGAATCTAATACATCAAAGTAAATAAAATTCTGGGCCGTAAAACAAGCCTCAGTATATTTAAGAAGAGTAAAATCATGCAAAGTATTTTCTCTGACCAGAAAAGAATTAAAGTAGAAATAAGAGAAACTTACCTAGAAGAATCTCCAAATACTTGGAAATTAAATGACACATTTTTAAATAACCCATGGGTCAAGTAAGAAATTAGAAAATATTTTGAATGAAAATAAACTTAAAAAATTTGTGAAATGCAGTAAATCAGTGCTTAAAAGGAAATTTATAGTATTAAAATATTTGTATTAGAAAAGAAGGTCTCTGTAAGATCCCACCTTAAGAAATTTGAAGAGCAAGCTGAACCAAACCAAAACAAACAAAAAAATGGAATGAAGACATAATAAAGAGCAGGAATCAATTAAATAGAAAGAAACCAACAAGAAAAAAACAAAACAAAACCCAACAACAATGAAACCAAAAGCCGATTCTTTGAAAATATCAATAAAATGGATAAATTCTAGTCAAACTGACCAGAAGAAAAGAAGATGCAAATTACAAGTATCAGGAGAGTGAGGACATCACTATAGATCCTACAGTCATTAAAAAAGATGATAAAGAAATATTATGAACAACTTCATGTCAATAAATTAAACAACTTAGGTAAGATGGATAAATTCTTTGAAAGACACAAACTATCAATGCTAACTCAATAAGAAATAAGTTGCCAGAATAGCCCTATTTTTATTTAAAAAATTAAATTCATAGTTTAAAGCCTTCCAACAAAGAAAATACTGGGCCCAGATGGCTTCACTGGTGAATTTTACTGAGCATTTAAACAATAAATAGTACCAATTCTACACATATGTCTATATACCCAGAAAACTTGAAAGCAGGGACACAAACAGATGCTTGACAACAGTTTTCATTGCAGTTCTATTCACAATAACCAAAAAATGGAAACGACCCAAATATCCAACAACAGATGAATGGATAAGCAAAGCAGTAAATCCGTACAGTGGAATAGTATCCAGCCATGAAGAGAAGTGAAGTTCTGATACATGCTACAGCATGGATGAACCTTGAAAACATTATGCTGAATGAAATAAGTCAGATACAAAAAAACAAATAGTGTATGATCCCACATAGGTTAACTATCTAAAATAGGCAGATGCATAGAAAATGAAGCTTGGTAGTAGTTACCAGGGGCTGGCAGGAGGAGGAAAGGTGAAGTTATTGCTTAAGTGGTACTGAGTTTCTGTAAAGAGTGATGAAAAAAGTTGAAAGTGGGTAGTGGTGATGGTTGCCCAACATGATGAACATACCTAATGTCACGTGAAAAAGGTTGAGGTGGCAAATAGTTTGTCATATATATTTTTACCACATACACACACATACACAAAAAGACCTCATTCTGTATGATTCCACTTGTATGAAATTCTAGAAAAGGCCAAAGTGTCATTACAGAAAGCAGATCAGTGGTTGTCAGGTACAGAGTTGGAGGGAGGGGATTGACTGCAAAGATCCACAAAAGAACTTTTAAACGTGATAGAAATGTCCCCTAAAATGATAGTGGTGACACAACTGTATACATTTGTCAAAACTCATTGAATTATACACTTAATACTGGTCAACTTTTATTTTGCATAAACAAATTTTTTTTAAAGCTATGGCATTCACTGGAGATTGAAGCTAGGAGCACAGACAAGCAACTCCAGAGGACAGGCTAAGAAGGACAACTGTGAGGAGGAATAGAATAACCTCCTGTTTGCCTCTGAGAAATTAAGAATGAAAAGAGCCAGTGTTCTGTACTGTTTGATTAGGGCACTAAGATTAGGGCACTAGCCCTGCAAAGCTTCTATCATGAGTTCAAAATTGGCAGAGATCCCTGGAGCCATTCCATGAAGTTGGGGTTCATGTCTGCATTTCACTATTGTGCTTCCACTACTCAGGGTAGTGGCTGGCACATAGTAGGTGGTCAATAAATAGTTTTGGAGCCTCCCCTCCAACTGCTCCTCTGTTGCCTTCCCAGGCAGCATCGTGTCCCCTGTCGGCATCAGCTAGAGGCTAATGTTCAACTCTCCACCCAAGGCAGTTGGCAGGCCTTGGCTACCCCATCCCTCCCTGGGACATTGGCCAGAGGCAGGATTACTGTGCAGAATACAAGAGATAATGTCTACCTCCATGCTCTGTAGTGGCAGCCAGCTCTTGTCATAAAAGCAGTGGGAAGGGGACGCCCAGCGACAAGTTTTGAGCAGGAGAGTGACATGAGCAGACATTCTGGGGACTTCACTTTACTGTGTAGAAGTGGGGATAGATGGAGTGAGAATGGAGGCAGCGAGACAATGAGAAGTTGGGTAGTGCAATATGGGGAGAAGGGATGTCTTAGTTATTTAGTGCTGCTATAACAGAAATACCACAAGTGGATGGCTTTAAAAAACAAATTTATTCTTTTACAGTTTAGGGAGCTAAAAGTCTGAATTTAGGGCATCAGCTCCGGGGCAGGGCTTTCTCTCTCTATTGGTTATGGGGGGAGGTCCTAGTCTCCGTTCACCATCTGTGGGCCCAGAGTTTCTTGGAGATCTCCAGGTGTCTTGGAATCAATGTACCCCTGGGTCTAGGAGGTTCTCAATACAGAGACCCTGGATTCAAAGGACATGCTCCGCTACTGGCTCTTCTTTCTTGGTGATATTGAGGTCCCCCTTCTCTGTAGAATTCCAAGAGACAGATGGTGTTCTCTCCTTCCATTCCTTCTCTGTCCCCTTCAGTCTAAGCTGATGGGTTTTCTGATGTGGTAGTTGGTTAGATCCGTCAGTCACAGGCTTACTGCCCAAAGCTGAGGGGGCTAGGCTGCCATGCCTATGGGGCAGTAGAACAGGGCCTGTCAGGGCTGAGGGGGTGGGGTTGCCACTCAGATGGACTAGGAGAATGGGGCCACCCAAAGCTAAGGGAGCAGAGTTACCATCCCAGTGGGCCAGGAAGGCAGAGTTGAAGCCCAGGGCTGAGGGGTCTTTAACCAGAATCCAGAGAGTATGGCCAACAACCAGAGTCTGGAGGGTGGGGCCATGGCCCAGATGGTCTCAGAGAGCACAGGATTATTTTCAAGCCTTGACAGCTAATATAAATTGTTCTGCTCTGATTTGGACTTGCCTCGTGCCTGTTGTCCCTTTTTTCCCTCTGTCTTAGTTATCTAGTGCTGCTATAACAGAAATACCACAAGTGGATCGCTTTCAGAAACAGAAGTTTCTTCTCTCAAAGTTTAAGAGGCTAGAAGTCTGAATTTGGAGCACAAGCTCCTGGGGAAGACTTTCTCTTTCTGTCAGTTCTGGGGGAAGATCCTTGTTATAAACCTTTCCCTGGTCTAGGAGATTCTCAGCGTAGGGACTCTGTGTCCAAAGGATGTGTTTCACTCCTGATGCTCCTTTTTTGGTGGTATGAGGTCCCCCTCATCTCTCCTCACTTCTCTCTTTTATATTTCAAAAGAGATTGACTCGTGAAATAACCTAATCCTGTAGATAGAGTCCTGCCTCATTAACATAACTGCCTCTAATCCTGCCTCATTGACAACATAGAGGTTAGGATTTACAACACATGGGATAATTGCATCAGATCACAAAATGGTGAACAACCACACAATATTGGGGATCATGGCCAAGCCAAGTTGATACACCTTTTTGGGAGACATGATTCAATCCATAACACCTTCCAATTTCTCCCATTTGTAATGGGAATGTCTACACTGTGTCTGTTCCACCATAGTACTTTGGAATACGTTCCCATGTGGCTAGATAACTTGTAATCTAGATTTCACAGATGAAAAAGAATTTTGCCCAAGGATGGATATGCTAAAGTCTCACTCATATTTGATTTAGATGACTCAGAAGATGAGGTTTAGGACTTAGAGTTGATTTAAGACTTTTGGGATGATGTGATGGGGTGAAAGTGTTTTGTATGTGGCAAGGGCATGAATTTTAAGGGGACAAAAGGTAGGATGTTATGGATTGAATTGTGTCCCCCAAAATATGTGTTGTAATTCCTAACCTCTATGCCTGTGGCTATAATCCCATTTGGGAATGGGTTGTCTTTGTTATGTTAATGAGACACAATTAGTATAGGGTGTGTTTTGAGTCAATCTCTTTTGAGATATAAAAGAGATTAAGCAAGCAGGTGAGCAGGCAGAGATGTGGGGAGATGCCAAACCACATGAAGATTGTGCAGGAACAGAAGCTCAAAGAGACAGGGACGTTCCTCCAGAGCCAGTAGAAAAAGAAAGCCTTCCCCTGGAGCTGGACTTATAACCTCCTGACCTGTGAGAAAATACATTGTGTTTGTTAAAGCCACCCATTTATGGTATTTTTGTTACAGCAGCACTGGATAACTAAGACAGAATTCCATGTCAAGGGATCTGGGAAGAGAGCATGGGGGATACGGAAGAAGGAAGAAGCTAGAAAAACTCAGAGGCACCGTTCAGCTGCTGTTATCCTGATGCCTTTGGCCATTGAACTCTGGGTCCTTGGTGTTATAAGGGTCTTTCCTCAGACCAGTTACATGTTCTGTGGGGTCCAGTGCAAAAATACACTTATAGCAACTGCACTGGGTTTTACAGGGATAGGGCAGAATAGAACTTCCCCATAAAGTTTCCAAGGAGCACCTGGTGAATTTGAACTGTTGACCTTTTGGTTAGTGGCCGTAGCTCTTAACCACTACACCACCAGGGTTTCTGACTCCTTGGCAGTGGGTATGGGTATGGGTAGTGCAAAAATAAAAATTCAGAGCTCTTTGTTCAAAAATGACTGAGAATTTCAAGATGGTGAGAGCAGGCCTCAGAGAGGGTGACGTTTCAGTGAAGACTTGAAGGAGTGAGGTGGGAGCTATATGATTATCCGGGGGAAGCGTGTTTCACACAAGCACCAAGGAGGGTGTGGGCCTGGCCTTGGAGGAAAGGTAAGGAGTCCAGTGCAGCCGAAACAGAGGGAGCCATAGGGAAGGTAGTAGGAGTTGAGGTTAGGAGTCAAGGACCTTATAGACTATTTTAAGGACATTGCCTTTCACTCTTAAGATGGGAAGCCCCTGGAAGAGAATTGGGGGGTGAATAGCACAGGGTCCTTTGCATAGGAATGCCAGATTTTAAAAAAAGGACACCCAGTTAAATGTGAATGTCAGATAAATGACAAATAATGTTTTAATATAAATATACCCATGCAGTATTTTTAATAAAATTGAATCATTATTTAACTGACATTCAAATTTAACTAGATGTACTGTATTTTATCTGGCAACCTGACAAGTGAGTCCTATCTCCTCCATAACCTGGGGCTCCTAGGAGTGGCTGAGGCTAAAGGTTCTCCTGGGAGACTGGTTTTCAAACTCCTCCTGCCTGCATCAGAAATCACCTGGAGAGCTTGTTAAAACACAGATTTCTGGGCCCCACGCCCAGAGTTTCTGATTCACAGGTCTGGGGTAGAGCCCAGGAATTTGCATTTCTAACAGATTCCAAGGTGATGCTGATGCTGTTGCTCCTGGGACCACACTTTGGGATTCATTGTTTTCAGGGTTCATTGCCCTAGTTAGGCCCTTGAATAAGATACCGGAAAGTGCATTGACCCATAATGACCACCAGAGGACAGAAGCACCCACTAGCCAGGCCTCGGGACGCGCCCACTGTCTTGGCCCTGGGCTTACGCCTTTGCTGAACATTTGCTCTGTACCTTGCCATGTCAGTGGCATTAGTCACGCTCAGTCCTTGTCCCTGAGGGGCTCAGAGTCTGGAGGAGAAAGTAGATGTGTTAACTGGCAATTACAATCGATGATGAGATAGAAGGAAGTACCAGGTTGTGGGAGCCCGGCGGGCCTGCGGTGGCCGGGGCAGGTTTCCTGAAGTAGCTTGTTGCCTGAATTGACCTTGTCCTCCCCTGAGCCATCCAGGTGGGAGGAAAAGGAGAAAGGGTGATCTGGGCAGAGGAATCCAAAAGTCCGAGGGCGCACAGGCTGGAAAACACAGGGTATGGTCGAGAAGGAGGGCAGGGTAGGGGGAAGAGAATGGGGCGGGGGAGGGGATTAAGTATCCTGGCGAGGCTGACAGGGGCTGTGAAAGGCTTGACACCAGGCTGAGGGGCTTGGCTGGATCTGGAGGGTGGCAGAGAGCCCCAGGGGGGGTTTAAGTAGATGAAGTGCTAGAATGAGTCTCCTGGCAACAGGGTAGAGGAGGGGTGGGAGGAGAAGAGACCAGCTGCAGGGAGGATAGTGGGAAAGCTGGAGCAATGGTCATGGGAAGAGGTGACTGAGTTGAAGCAAGGGTGGCCATAGTCTCATCCATTCATTGCATGCATTTATGGGACAACTTCTCTTGGCCAGGCCCTGGGTTCTTGGCTTGATGGTGATCAAGTTCGGCAGTTCCTGGCCTCCTGAATGAGTTTACATTCTCACAGGAAAGGTCGCCATTCGGTAGCCATGGCACAGTGAGCTGTGGTCCCTGAGATGGTGCACTAGAGAGGCTAAGGAAGCCAAAAGTCAGGGTCTGGGCAGAGGTTAGGGGTCCTGGTGGCACAATGGTTAAAGTGCTCAACTGCTAACCAAAAGGTTGGCAGTTTGATCCCACTAGCCACTCCACGGAAGAAAGATGGCACTGGCAGCCTGCTTCTGTAAAGATTTACAGCCTTGGAAACCCTATGGGGCAGTTCAGAATTGACTCGATGGCAGTGGGTTGGTTAGGCAGAGGTTGGGCGGGTGGGGAGTAGGGGGCATTTCCCAGGAAAGCCCCTGACCTGAGCGTTGTGACCTACCGAGCACAGATGCCTCATTCAGCCCAACTCTGGCACCCTCCCCACTGCAGCCCAGAGCTAACAATATGGCCATTGAAGGCTTTTGCCACTCGCTGTGGTCCAGCCTTTCCTGACCCAACCCTCCCTCAGCCACACAATCCTGGTCTTCAGTGAGGAAGAAAGAGTGGATTATGTGCAGGTACCACGGACTGGGCCTACTACTCCTCCAGGGCCAGCCTGGCCCCTGGCCCCAGGTGAGCACCCAGGCAGGCACCTCCTTCACACATCCATGGCTCCTGCTCTAAACATGTGAAGAGTCAGCCAGCTAGAAGCAGAGGAATGGATGAGATGGCCCTAAGAGCTAAGCAGATGCCCTATATGGGGTTGTCCTCGGTGCTTAGGGTCCCTAGAGCAAACCATGCACGACTGTAGAGGTGGGACTGGCGTCACAGATAAAGTTGATTAAAATCTAACTAACTAGAGCATTACTTTCTAGAAGACTGGGCTTCTGGAGTCCTCATTCTAGCCTCAGGGCCTTTGCACATGCAGATAGATCCCTCTGCTCAGGAGGCTCTCACCCCAAGGTTGGCTTCTGTGGTAGGCAGAATAATAGCCCCCCAAAGATGTCCACATCTTAATCTTAGAACCTGTGAATGTTACCTTATATGGCAAAAGGGACTTTGCAGATATGATTAAGTTAAGGTTTTTGAGATGGGGAGATTACCCTGATTATGTGGGTAGCCCAATGTAGTCACCAGGGTCCTTATAAGAGGGAGGCAGAAAGTTCAGAGCGATGTGAGGACAGAAGCAGGGATGAGAGAGAGAGAGATTTGAAGATGCTACACCTGCTGGCATTGAAGATGCTACACCTGCTGGCATTGAAGATGGAGGAAGGGCCCACAAGCCAAGAAATGCAGGTGGTCTCTAGAAAGTGGAAAAGGCAGGGAAACAAATTCTCCCATAGAGAAGGAATGCAGCCCTGTCAGGGCCTGGACGATGCTAACAAAGTGACGGACTTGTAGGCAGTGTCTACGATTTTGGCAACCCCCAGAGTCCATGGCGACACTAAGGCCAGCATGAGCCTCCAGGTGCCCTCTCAGGTATGGCCCAGCTGGCTACAGTGAACAGAACCCCTGGCTTCAAGTGAGGAGACCTGCCTCCAAATCCAGGCCCTATCGTTTCAGGGCTCTTTGAACTTCAGTTTCCTCATCTGCAAACTGAGGGTTAAAATGCCCACCTCCCAGCAGAGTATGAGAGTTAATGGAAAGAGAGCTCCTGGCACACGGTGGGCCTGGATATACACTAGTGCCCTTTCTTCTATGCCTAGTTTGGGTGTTCAGACTGTTCACCTGTGCCTGAGTGACCCCTTCCTGCTCCAGCCCCAGCCTCTGAGTTTTTCACAACTCTTTGTCCCCACTTGAGAGATGGGCAAACTGAGGCTCTGTTATGGATTGAATTATATTCCCCTCAAAATATGTGTTGGTTAATAAAAACTACGATGAGATTCCATCTCACTCCAACAAGGCTGGCATTAATCCAAAAAACACAAAATAATAGATGTTGGAGAGGTTGTGGAGAAATTGGAACTCTTATACACTGCTGGTGGCAATGTAAAATGGTACAACCACTTTGGAAAGCTATCTGGCGTTTTCTTAAAAAGTTAGAAATAGAACTACCATACAACCCAGAAATCCCACTCCTCGGAATATACCCTAGAGAAATAAGAGCCTTCACACGAACAGATATATGCACACCCATGTTTATTGCAGCACTGTTTACAATAGCAAAAAGCTGGAAGCAACCAAGGTGTCCATCAACGGATGAATGGGTAAATAAATTGTGGTATATTCACACAATGGAATACTACTCATCGATAAAGAACAGTGACGAATCTGTGAAACATTTCATAACATGGAGGAACCTGGAAGGCATTATGCTGAGCGAAATCAGTCAGAGGCAAAAGGACAAATATTGTATAAGACCACTATTATAAGATCTTGAGAAATAGTATAAACTGAGAAGAACACATACTTTTGTGGTTACAAGGCGGGGAGGGAGGGTAGGAGAGGGTTATTTACTGATTAGCTAGTAGATAAGAACTATTTTAGGTGAAGGGAAGGAGAATACTCAATACACGGAAGGTCAGCTCAAGTGGACTGGACCAAAAGCAAAGAAGTTTCCTGGATAAACTGAATGCTTCAAAGGTCAGCGGAGCAAGGGCGGGGGTTTGGGGACTATGGCTTAAGGGAACTTCTAAGTCAATTGGCAAAATAATACTATTATGAAAACATTCTGCATCCCACTTTGAAATGTGGCGTCTGGGGTCTTAAAGGCTAACAAGCGGCCATCTAGAGGCATCAATGGGTCTCAACCCACCTGGATCAAAGGAGAATGAAGAACAAGAACACCAAGGTCACACGACAACTATGAGCCCAAGAGACAGAAAGGGCCACATGAACCAGAGTCCTACATCATCCTGAGACCAGAAGAACTAGATGGTGCCCCGGCCACAACCGATGACTGCCATGACAGGGAGCACAACAGAGAACCCCTGAGGGAGCAGGAGATCAGTGGGATGCAGACCCCAAATTCTCATAAAAAGACCAGACTTAATGTGGCATGTATCTTCCTGTCTAGTCTGACTGTGACTAGAGGAATCCCGGCAGTCATGGTCCCCAAACCTTCTGTTGGCCCAGGACAGGAACCATTCCCAAAGACAACTCACCAGACATGGAAGGGACTGGACAATGGGTTGGAGAGAGATGCTGATGAAGAGTGAGCTACTTGTATCAGGTGGACACTTGAGACTGTGTTGGCATCTCCTGTCTGGAGGGGAGATAGGAGGGTAGAGAGGGTTAGAAACTGGCAAAATTGTCACGAAAGGATAGACTGGAACGGCTGACTCATTAGGGGGAGAGTAAGTGGGACTATGGAGTAAGGTGTATATAAGCTTATATGTGACAGACTGACTTGATTTGTAAACGTTCACTTAAAGCTCAATAAAAATTATTAAAAAAAAAAATATGTGTTGGTTGAGTCATGGTCTCCGGACCCTTCGTTAGCCCAAGACGGGAACCATTCCCGAAGCCAATTCTCCAGAGAGGGATTGGACTGAACTATAAGATAGACAATGATACTGGTGAGGAGCGAGCTGCTTGGCTCAAGGAGACACAAGAGACTATGTGGGCAACTCCTGTCTGGAGGGGAGATGAGGAGGCAGAGGGGAACAGGAACTGGTTGAATGGACATGGGGAATACAGGGTGGAGAGGAGGAATGTGCTGTCTCGTTAGGAGGAGAGCAGCTGGGAGTACATAGCAAGGTGTGTATAAGTTTTTGCATGAAAGATTGACTTGATTTTTAAACTTTCACGTAAAGCACAATAAATTTTATATATATATATATGTGTGTGTGTTGAAATCCTAACCCCTATACCTTTAGAGATGGAAACCCTGGTGGTATAGTGGTTAAGAGCTACGGCTGCTAACCAAAAGGGCAGCAGTTTGAATCCACCAGGTGCTTCCTGGAAACTCTATGGGGCAGTTCTACTCTGTCCCACTCTGCCATTGACTCGATGGCAACAGGTTTGGTTTTTTTACCTTTAGAGATGGAGCCCTAGTGGCACAGTGGTTAATAGCTCAACTGCTAACCAAAACGTTGGCAGTTTGAATCCACTGGCTACTTCTTGGAAACCATATTTGGGCAGTCCTACTCTGCTTTATAGGGTCGCTATGAGTTGAAATTGGCTCGACGGCCATGGCTTTGATTTTTGTTTTTTTTTTAATACCTTTAGAGAGGAGCCTTGGTGGCACAGTGGTTAAGCCCTCGGCTGCTAACCAAAAGGTCAACTGTTTGAACCCACCAGCCGCCCTGCAGTGTAAAGATGCCGCAGCCTGCTTCAGTAAAGGTTACAGCTTTGGAAACTCTGTGGGGCAGTTCTACTCAGACCTATATGATCACAATGGGTTGGAATCAACTTGACAGCAACGTTTTTTTTTTTTAATACCTTTAGATGTAATCTCTTTTGGGAAGAGGGTTTTCTTTGTTATCTTAATGAGGTCATGTCAGTTTAGGGCATGTCTTAAACCTACTCACTTTTGAGATATGAAAAGCAGATTAGACACAAAGAAGCAAGCACAAACAGAGGGGAAGATACATGCCACATGGAGATCACCAAGGAATCCAAGAACAACACTAGAGAAGCTGAGACAAGGATTTTCCCCGAGAGTGGACAGGGAGAGCCGTCCTCTAGAGCTGGTGTCCTGAATTCATTCAAGAAGGTTAAGCACTTGGCTGCTACCGGAAACACTGATGATGTGAAACCACCCAGCAGTTCTGAGGGAGAAAGCTGGTGATCTGCTCTCGTAAAGACTACAGCCTAGTAAACCCTACGGGGCAGTTCTGCTCTATCGCATGGGGTCACTATGAGTTGACATCGACTTGACGGCACCTAACAACATGCGAGGAAATAAATTTCTTGTTAATTAAGGCCACCCACTTGGGGTATTTCTGTTATAGCAGCCCTAGATAACTCAGACAGGCTCAGAAGGATCAGAGACTTGCCTAAAGTTACACACGGAGTTAGAGGATAAGCACACACTAGAACCCAGGGCCTGGCTTAGCCAGAGCCCTGGACTTTGTGAGCACCCGCCCTTCTCCTCCCCTGCTTCCCTGTAGGGACTTGGGATTGCTGAGCCTGCATGGGACAGCTAGCTGTATGTGGGGCATCAGCTGTGGGTCTCCTAACCCCGCCCCATCTCTAGCCCCACCCCCACCCCCCCACACTGAGGGCTCTGGGTGATTGCATGGGACGCGTGTTTCCCTCCTGAGTCAGAACAGACCTAGAACGGATGGCCTTTGGGCCTGGCTAGGCTGCAGGCCCAGAGCTCCAGCCCGCCCTGAGAGTGGGCCCTCCTCCCGCGGGAACCTCTGGGCAGCGGCCAGCACAACTGCATCCCCTTAGCAGGGCCTGCAATGATAGGCCCACGTTGCATCAGCTGGGCCTGTCTCTGCTCCTCTCCAGCCCCCACCAGCCAATGGGGCCTGGCCGAGTGTACAGACCCCGGCTCTAGCCTTCCCCACCCACCGGCCGGAATCACCACGCGGCAGCCTGGTCCTCCCCCAGCATTCTCAGCTAGGGAGAAGGGGAAGGAAGGGACTGCGCTCCATCTCCTCTGCAGGGCCTTCTTTCCTTGGCGCCCTGCTCCCCACCCGTGGCCCTGCTAGCCCTCCTGCCTGGAGGTGGCAGCGGTACCCCCTTCGCCTGAAGTGGGCCTGTCTGCCAGCCTCTGTTCCTCTTAACCTGTGCAATTGCTCTACACACATCTTGTATTCCATCGCGTTCACTCCTCCGTGCCACAACTCCCAAATTGTCACATCCAGCCTGGCCTTCTCTCTAGATGCTGCAGCCTCCTAGAGGTCCCCAATCCCAGATGACTGAGTTCAACACCCTCACTGAAGAGCTCCTTACCTTCCAAAGGGGACTGTTCCCCACACTCTCACCCAGGGCCAGAAACCAGGGTGTCCTCCTTCTCTCCGCCTTCTCCTGGGCCCTCCGTGCCCATTTCATGTCCTCTCCTGCCCGTGGTTCCTGGGTTTTGGTGACATTCTTCTCTTTGACCTCTCCCTCTCACTCTCCCCCCACCCCCTTGTCTACTCAGCAGGCAGTGTTTTAAAAACACAAATGCCATCTTTTCACTTTCCTGCTAAATTTCCTTCAGCAGGAAGCTTGAAGCTCCTTGGCCCCCAAAGGACTTCAAGGCCCTGCCCACCGACTTCTGCAGCTGTACCTACACACAGTCCTGCCCGCTCACATGGTGACTTTGTCGAGACTCTTTCCTGCCCTGCCCTGGCCGCTTCCCATGAAATCCTGTCAGGATCTAGCTCGAAGGAGCCCAAGGTTTGAGGCCAGCAGGCTTGGGCTGGTGGAAAACACCAAGCCAGGCCAGAGGGGCCTCTAGCCTCCCATCTCCCCCAGGGCCTATAGTAGCGTGTCAAGATGTCCTGTCAGGCCTGACCTATCCCAGCCCCTGTCACACAGGCAGAACCTCCAAGTCAGAGCCTGACCTCTCACTGGATATTTCTTTTCTATTCATTTTATTAATTTTTAAAAAAACTGATTACAAAAGTAATATATGCTATTGAAAAATTCAAAGAAGCAGAAGGGAGAAACTAAAGATGACCTGTATTCCCATCTCCAAAGATACTATTAAACCATTTAAAAGTATTTCCTTCCAGCCTTTTCTAGAATATTATGAATATACAACAGCCACAACAATGGGCTCAAACAAATCAAAGATCGTGGAGATGGCAAAGGACCTGGCGATGTTTCGTTTTGTTATACAGTACGTAGAGTCAAAATGAGTCGGAGCCGACTTGATGCAACTAACAACAACATGTTTTATATATATATATATATATATATATACACTGTTGTTGTGTCGTTAGGTGCCATCGAGTCGGTTCCGACTCATAGCGACCCTGCATACAACAGAACAAACCATTGAAAACATATCCGGTCCTGCTTCATCCTCACAATCTTTGTTATGCTTGAGCCCATTGTTGTAGCCACTGTGTCATATAACATTATACATATAATTATTTACTTATCAAATACAAGCTCATTAAGAAAAAATTTCAAACAGCAGAAATATTTGAAAAATTAAGTGGGAAGCGTTCAACATCCCATACCCAGAAAGAGCCACCCTGACTTTTAAAAATTTATTCTGTTTTGTTGTTGTTGAGAATATACACAGCAGAACATACTCCGATTCAACAATTTCTACATGTTCAATTCGATGACACTGATTACATTATTCAAGTAGTACAACCATTCTCACCCTCGTTTTTCAAAATTGTTTCTCCCCCATTAACATAATCTCACTGCCCCCTAAGTTTCCTATCTTTTGAGTTGCAGTTGTCTATTTGATCCCACATAGATAGTATTTAAAAGAGCACAATACTCAAGGCAGACATTCTTTACTAATTAAGTTAAACCATTGTTTGATTTAAAGACTTCCGGGGATACTTTTGGTTTAAGGTTTAAAGATTATCTCAGAGCAATAGTTTCAGGGGTTCATCCAGCCTCTATGACTCCAGAAAGTCTGAATTCCATTACAATTTGAAATTCTGTTCTGAAATTTTCCCCTTTTGATCAAGATTTTTCTATAGAATCCTTGATCAAAGCATTTAGGAATGGTAGCCAAGCACCATCCAATTTTTCTGGTCTCATGGCAAAGGAGGCAGCTATTCATGGAGGCAATTAGCCACTCATTCCCATATTCTCCTCTACTCCTGACTCTTCTTCCTTTGTTGCTCCAGGTGAATAGAGACCAATTGCTGTACCTTGGTTGGTTACTTGCGAGCTTTGAAGACCCCAGGCACCACACAACGAAGCAGGAGGCAGAACAGAGGCACTAAATGCGTTAATAGGTCAGTTCTCTGGGAGGTCCCACGAAGCCATGACCTCCAAGAAACCAAATCCCATGAGGTGTTTGGTTGTATATAAGCCCATTGTGACATTCTGATGAAATGTGAACATCTTCCCAGACTCCTGTACCTCTGCACATAGAGTTTCCATAAATGTGCTGTTTTATAAACTGCTTTATTTTCCATTTGACGGCCCACAGAGCTTCTTTCTCCGTGGAAGGATTAACGCAGCCTCCCCCTTTGTGATGGCTGTACAATATTCCATCTCCAGCGATAGACATCGTTGCCGGTTTTTTGTTGTTGCCAACAAGGCTGTGATGAACACCCTTGTACCTCTCCTTATGCTGCTGTTATTAAAAAGCATTTCCTTACACTAAGTTCCTAAAAATGGATATTTTTCCAAATAGAACAGAAATCATTTTACATTTAAAAAATGTGTGAATAACCCCCGAGGGAGCAGGAGATCAGTGGGATGCAGACCCCAAATTCTCATAAAAAGACCATACGTAATGGTCTGACTGAGACTAGAGGAATCCCGGCGGTCATGGTCCCCAAACCTTCTGTTGGCACAGGACAGGAACCATCCCCGAAGACAACTCATCAGACATGAAAGGGACTGGACAGTGGGTAGGAGAGAGATGCTGATGAAGAATGAGCTAATTATATCAGGTGGACACTTGAGACTGTGTTGGCATCTCCTGTCTGGAGGGGGGATGGGAGGATGGAGAGAGTTGGAAGCTGGCAAAATTGTCACGAAAGGAGAGACTGGCAGGGCTGACTCATTAGGGGGAGAGCAAGTGAGAGTACAGAGTAAGGTGTATATAAACTTATATGCAACAGTCTGACTTGATTTGTAAATGTTCACTTGAAGCTCAATAAAAGTTAATAAAAAAAATGTGTGAATAGATAATGTATTCATATGGTTAAAAAAATTCATAAGCAATGAAAGATAAATCTTTTCCTCCCCCTCTGCTATCCAGTTCTTCCCCTGCCCTGCAACAAATGTGACCAGTTTCCTATGTCGTGGCCTTCCACAGATGTAAGCATCTATAAGCAATTAGAAATATCCCCTCCTTTTTTTTTTTTTAACCCAAATAGTAGCATACCATTCGTAGCATTCTTCGCTTTGCTATTCCACTCTAAGAGATGGAATAGCTATCAGTACACAGAGGACTTCCTCACTCCATGTTTTTCCTAGCTTCATGGTATCCCCACGCCCTATTGATGGACAGTTAGGTTGTTTCCAACTTTTGCTATTACAGTGAAATCTCTGAGAGCCAAACTCACAGGACTGCCTTGTTTTTCCGGGTCTCACAAGGTTTTCCGCCTGTGACAGGGTATAGTCTTACCACTTTTTTTTTTTTTTTTTATCAATCTCTATTAGTGGAAAATATTTGAATTTTCCTTCTCTGATGGGTTTCCACCTTATGCAGCTTCCACAAGTTTTACCGTATATACAATGTTGCAGGGGAGTGTTCAGTGAAGTATTTGCAAAGCTCACAGTGCAAACTGCCTTCTAGAAAGTGTGTGCCAATTTCTCCTTCAGCCAGTGGTTACGTATGAACCCTTCTTCCTATTCTTTTCCTTTTTACTGTGGTAAGTATATAGGTAACAAAACATTTGCCATTTTAACCATTTTCACATGCACAGTTCAGTGACATCCATCAGCTGGAGCCGTTTCCCTTCCCGGAGGCCTGGGAGGGTAGGCTGGGAGGAGGAAGGGAGCTCTCAGTCCCCGCAGAAATAAAATACGCTCCCTCACCTCCAAAACCGCCAGAGCTGAACTTTCTCCTGGAGCTTCCTCCCCTGCTCTGGCCCTCAGCAGGCAGAAGGTCTTGGCCCAGGAACACCAAGGCGCTGGATTTGCAAACCAGCACGCCTGATGCAAGGTGGTGAGGACAACAGAGGGGCTTAGACTTTCTCCAGGAGCCACTGGGAGCCACAGAAGAGTTTTTATTTTTTATTGTGCTTTAGGTTAGGTGGAAGTTTACAGCTCAAGTAGTTTCTCATACACAATTTTTTTATATTATTTTTTTATTGTGCTTTAAGTGAAAATTTACAAATCAAGTCAGTCTCTCATATAAAAATTTATATACACCTTGCTATGTACTCCTAGTTGCTCTCCCCCTAATGAGACAGCACACTCCTTCTCTCCACCCTGTATCCCCCGTGTCCATTCAGTCAGCTTCTGTCCCCCTCTGCCTTTTCATCTCCCCTTCAGAACGGAGCTGCCTGCATAATCTCATGTGTTTATTTGATCCAAGAAGCTCACTCCTCACCAGTATCATTTTCTATCCCACAGTCCAGTCCAATCCCCATCCAAAAAGAATTGGCTTTGGAAATGGTTCCTGTCTTGGGCTAATAGAAGGTCTGGGAACCATGACTTCCAGAGTCCTTCTAGTCTCAGTCAGACCATTAAGACTGGTCTTTTTACATAAATTTGAAGTCTTCATCCCACTGCTCTCCTGCTCCATCAGGAATTCTCTGTTGTGTTCCCTGTAAGGGCAGCCATCGGTGGTAGCCAGGCACTATCTAGTTATTCTGGTCTCAGGCTCATTTATGTGGCCCTTTCTGCCTCTTGGGCTCATAATTGCCTCGTGTCTTTGGTGTTCTTCATTTTCCTTTGCTTCAGGTGGGTTGAGACCAATTGATGCTTCTTAGATGGCCACTTGCTAGCATTTAAGACCCCAGACGCCATGCACCGAGATGGAATGCAGAATGTCATCTTAATAGATTTTATTATGCCAATTGACCTAGATGTCCCCTGAAACCATGGTTCCCAGACCCCTGCTCCTGCTACTGTGGCCTGCAAAGCATTCAGTTTATTCATGAAACTTCTTTGCTTTTGGCTTAGTCCAGTTGTGCTGACCTTTCCTGTATTGTGTGTTGTCTTTCCCTTCACCTAAATACACATATTTTTTATACTCACACTTTTATGTGACCCTATTTGATCTCCCTATAATGTAACAGCACACTCATCCTTTCCACCCTGGACTTCCCGTGTCCATTCAACCAGTTCCTGTCCCTTTCTGATCTCACCTCCAGACAGGAGCTGCCTGTTTAGTCTCGTGTATCTACTTAAACTAAGAAGTACATTCTTCACGAGTATCATTTTATGTCTTATAGTCCAGTCTAATCTTTGTCTGAAGAATTGGCTCGGGAATGATTTTGGTTCTGGGCTAACAGAGAGTCTAGGGGCCATGTCTTCTGGGGTTCCTCCAGTCTCAGTCAGACCATTAAGTCTTGTCTTTTTACTAGAATTTGAGTTTGGCACCCCACTTTTTTCCTGCGCTGTCAGGGACTCTCCGTTGTGTTTTCAGGGTGGTCATTGGCAGTAGCCAGTCACCATCTAGTTTGCCACAGAAGAGTTCTGAGCTGGTGCAATGGATGGAACCATGGGCTGGGGTCAGGATACTGTGTTTTGTATCTGGTTCATTCCATCTCCCAGTGGGAACAATATCCTTGCCTTGCTGGGTTTTTGCACATGGCACCCCAATCATACATAGTAGGTTTCAAGAAAAAGGCAGAGGGGAATGTCAGTAGGCAGAAAGGAGCTGGTAAGGAGAAGGCTTTGGAGAAGTCACACCCTCTCATTTTACAAAAGTGAAACTGAAGCCCAGAGAGGGGAAGTGACTGCCCCAAGGTTTCTCAGCAAATAAGGGGTGAAGAGATGAGCATGGGATCCCTGACTTCCTCGCTGTGAACTACCTGTTTCCCTTGAGTCTGTGCCTCTACATGTACATATTAGGCACACCCGTGCATGCCATGTATGGTGCCTTTGGATTGCTGGAGAGCTACATAGACGTGTGCATATGGACTGCGTGAAGGCCCTGCCCCCTTGTGCTGTGAACATGGCATGTGAGCGGGTAGACACACGTGCATATAGAGCATGTCGGTGGGCATGTGTCTCCTGGGTGTTATGTCATGTGTGTGTTATGTGTCCGTGGGTAAAGGCACTGCATCTTCCTGTGTGCCTTCACTCCAAGACAGAGGGAGTGCAAAGGGGTGGGAGCGGGGGCCCGGCCTGCTCTGGGAGGAGGAGGAATGAAGCAGTGGCCAAGCTATCGCCCACCCCTCCACTCAGCCCCTTACCCTCCTGCATGGCAGCATCAGGGACAGCCCACTCGGTTGCAAGGCCCCAGACTCCACCAGGGAGAATCAAAGATTGCACAAACCGTGTTTCCTTGACTCATGCCTTGAGCTAAGAGCACATTCTTGGCCTCAGGACAGAGGCTCAAAGGAGAGCTGCCCTTGGCAGCTCTGGCTCCCTGAGGGACTGCTGAGTCAGGACTGTGCTGCTGGAACCTCTTTGGGGCCCAGTTTTTTCCCATGTAAAATGGAAAAAGAGATTAAACTTCTTCCCAAACTATGTCCTATAATTAAAAGTGAGATACTATTTAGGGTGCCTCGCTCAGGGCCTGGCCCCAGCAAAGTGGCCCATAAGTGTCACTCCAGTCCTCTCCACTCCCCTCCTATGGACACGGTACGGTCAAACAGAACTTAGCTCGGTTCTAGCTCTGGCTCTAACTTTCTGTGTGACTTTGAGCATGCTGCCTAGCCTCTCTGGTCCTCAGTTAAAAAGGGAGAGATTCTTATTTACTGTAGGGATTAAATACGGGAACGTGCTTGGCACTTAGATGACATGTTAGTTTCTGTCCTAGGATTCTATGGGTGAGGAGTGTGTGAATCTAGCCCTGGGGCCAAGGAAAGATGTTTCTGCAATATCTGGGCCTGCATACCTCACTGGTCAGTTTGAGGGTGGTATGGGGATAAGAGGGCTTGGGGTTCAGGGCATAGACTCTGGCCCAGCTCTACTCTGATTTTCCTGTGTGACCTTGGGAAAATTCCTGTTCTTCTCTGGGCCTCAGTTTTCCTCTCTGAACAATGTGGGTGCAGTGGACTCAATGGTTTTCTCTTTCCCAATGCCCATACCTCCTGGTACCTAGAGGATTCCAGCTGGGCTCTTGCATGGTGGCAGGAACAGTTACTGCAGGGAGCTGAAGGCACTGAAGGAATCCAGACATGAAATGCTATACAATTTTTCTGCATTTCAGTTTCCTCCCCACCCTAAAGGGTGCTTTTCCAGAAAGTGCAGCCTCAGAGTGTGGGGGGAGGGCTGCAGTCATCCTGGGATGGGCTCAGAGCTAAGAATAATGTGGCAAAGGCTCTTGAAATTTTTTTGCTGATCCTTGAAATTTAAAGGAGCCGTTACCTCTCTTTCCTTGGGAAGGCCAGGTTTGTAGCTCAGTACGCTCAGGCACTTCCCCTCACGCTCTCGCTCTCAGTGGTGTGTTTACCAGGTGCCTGTTTGGTGCCCTGCCCTGTGTGAGTGCTGGGGACTCTGAGTGAGAAGGAGAAGGCTGTACCCTTCCAGAGTCTTCAGGGACATTCAGTGACAATACAGGGTGATGACACAGTGATAACGCAGCATGACAGGCCACAGAGGCTTCTGTGCTACTCTGTGACTGACAGGTTCTTTAGAGCCCACCCCCTCCCTGGGCCTCAGTTTCCTTATCTATTAATAGAGAGCATTGCTTCTTTCTACTTTCCCTTCTAGGGTTCTGGGTTTATCTAACAGCATGAGCCTTAGTTTACCCCTCTGCAAAATGGGATAGTCATAGCACCTTCAGCTTACCCTTCACGTGCTGGTGCGGCTTAAGAGATCTAAAAGATGCAAGAGTGCGGAGGAAAGGAAGTCTTTGTGGGATTTTGGAAATCTGGACCCGCTGGATAGCAACGTGAACCTTTCCTTCATTCTGCCGATTTCAGTGGACCTTTTCTGTTCCTGCCCTATCCTTTAGCTCATTGAACAAATTACAACCTGGGGCTGAACTCCTAGGGTCAAGGCAGACGGGGGCCTCTCTGGCCAGGAATCCAGGCTGTTTTCTTTGGTTTGTAACCAAAAAAACCCAAACCTGTTGCCATTGAGTCAATTCCAACTCATAGTGACCCTATAAGACAGAGTAGAACTGCCCCATAGAGTTTCCCAGAAACATCTGGTGGATTTGAGCTGCTGACTTTTGGTTAGCAGCCGTAGCACTTAACCACTATGCCGTCAGGGTTTCCTTGGATAGGAAGGACTTATCCTTAGAAGTAGAGTCCCTGGGTGGTGCAAAAAGTGAATGCTCTCAGCTGCTAACAGAAAGGTCAGCAGTTTGTGTCCACCCAGAGGTGCCTTGGAAGAAAGACCTGGTAATCTACTTCTGAAAAATCAGCCATTGAAAACTCTATAGAGTGCAGTTCTGCTCTGACACACATGGGGTAGCTGTGAGTCGGAGTGGACGGCAACTGGTTTCTCATCCTTAGGAGCAATGCACAGCTGAGACATGAGAACCAGGACAGCCACCCCAGAGAGGCGGACACCTCTCTAAGGTTGGAAGATTTTGTTAATGATCAGAAAAAAAGAATACAGGGTTGCTTCTGAAGGAAGTGAGCACCCTGTGCCTGGAGGCGCCTGATGCTTACCTTTTGGGGATAATGCAGAGAAGATTTCTGCCTGGGCCTGCAGAAAGTGACCAATCTTTAATATTTTCATTGAAAGTTGCCTTGACTCTGAGAATTTAACACTCTAAGATTCTTAGCTAGATTCAAAGATTCCATAGGGCTTCAAGTATAAGAAATATTCTATGATGATAACTTTAGTATCCTAGTCCTTTGATTCAAAGAGTCTGAAGCTTTTGGGACCTAAGATTTCCCACAGCCCTTGTAATCAGAAGTCTGGGCAGCAAGGAGTAGCCCTGTGGCACAGTGGTTAAGTACTCAGCTACTAACTGAAAGGTCCATGATTTGAACCCACCATTCAGGAAGAAAGATGTGGCAGTCTGCTTCCATAAACATTTACAGCCTTGGAAACCCTATGGGGTGGTTCTACTCTATCCTATAGGCTCACTACGAGTCAGTTGGCAACAGGATTTTTTTTTTTTTTTTTGATTAGCAGTGGCCTAACCCAGACAGACTGAGAAGTTGGCCTGCATCACCAAGGAACCCCCACCCTGCCTCAAGACCAGAGACTCAGGTGATTCATTTGCCCAGTGCTGGGATTCATTTATACCTCAGGATTCAGTGATGCACCTGGAAGACAGAAGGTGCTCAACACAACTTGTTGATTAAATAAATGAACGAGTGAATGATGTGTCTCTCCACCATATCCCTTCCTCTCCCAACTGTGCCCATTTGTCTGTGTCACTATTAAAGAAGATTGCACAGGGGACGAGGTGGTGATGGTTCTAAATTATGTTCTGTCCGACGGAGTTATCTACTGACATACACGTACCCTCCTTAGAATGTACATTCTTGAGGGCAGGGACTTTGTCCAGTTCTCAGCAGTATCCTCAGCACTGGGAACAGTAATGAATACTCCAGCTTAACTCAGAGCTCAAGAGCCTATCAGTTGTGGGAGGGCAGGGTGGGAGGAGCTGATAGCCAGACCTAGATCCCGTGGGAGGGGACCCAGTCAGGGAGGGCACCGGGATAACCGAGGAGAAGGAAAGAGAGAAAGGAAACAAGGACCAACTTGGCACCACATCTCACAGCCACGGGAGCTGAGGGTCAGAAAAGGAAAGTAACATGCTTAGAGTCACAAAGCACTGTTAGTGGAGAGCTCGGGCCTTCCTTCTGGTGCACTCCTCTAGGCCCAGCAGCACCACTCAACCTTCCCTGGGTGTCTCTGCCTCTGTGGCTCCAAGGCTTGGTCTTTCCGGGGGCGGGGAGTAGGGCTCACCCAACCCCCCCCCCATGCCCAGGCTTGCGGGGCATTGAGGTTGATCTCAGCTCAGCCAAGGAGTTTAGGGTGTCTCCCAAAGTCTGCCCATCTCTCCTGAAGCAAAGGAGAGGGACCCTGGCTGAGCAGAGATGCGGTGGGAGTGGGAAAGGAGAACCCAGTTAAGTTTCAGCTCGAAAACGGGGGAACGGATTCGCTCCGTGGCAAAGCCACCGCAGGTGAAGGGTGCCAAAGTGAATGGGCGCCTTGGTAGGCCGGCCTGTCAGAGAGCCCGGGGGTAGCGGGGGCTGCAGTGCCGGGGAGCTGGACTCTGGAGCCCAGTGTCCTCTCCAGCTCAGTAGTCCGAGTCCCCCGCAAGGGTCCCGAGTGTCCGATGAGCCCAAGGACGCCCGCGCGCTCCAGAGGACGTCCGGGTCGGAGTGCCAGGCCCGGCGTCTGGCTCCCCGCGACCCCGCCGGCCATCCGATGAGGAGGGCAGTAGGACCCAGGGGCCGGGAGAGTGCCCGGAGAGCGAGGGGGCGGGGGCCCGGCGGCTTGGGGGAGGTCTTTTGGCTTTTTTGGTGGAGCCGGGGCGCCCTCCGGAAGCTTTTCCAACTTTCCAGAAGTTTCTCGGGACGGGCGGGAGGGGGGCGCCATATATAGATCCAGAGAGCGGGCGAACGGGTGGAGAGTAGGTTTCGTGTGCGGCCGGAGAGCAGGCTCCTGTCCCCGCGCCAGCCGAACTCGGCCCAGGTGAGGGGCGGGGGCCGGCCTGGGTGCGGCGGGAGCGGCCTAGGGAGGGCGCCGGAGCTTCGAGGGTGTTCGGGGGGGAGGGGGTGAGAAGGGGCGGGAGGCGTTGGGGCCAGCCCAGGGCCCTCAAATTGGGGGGGGGGGGTATGCAGGGAGCGGGAGGGCTTGGAATCGAGAATCCGGGCTAGATGGTGATGCGGGCAGCAAGGCTGAGGTCTAGGGATGGGGGACCAGGGCTTTCGGAAGATCTGGAAAAAGTGGAGAAGCCCTTAGAAATTTGGGGCGAGGGAGTGGCAAAGAGGAGACAGTGGGGCTAGGGGCCAGGGTGCTGAGACTGGACCCTCTGCAGGAATGGAGGAGGAGGAGATGGGGTCTGGGGCCTTTTGTAGCCACAATAGGGAAACAGAGTAGCTTTGCAGTCCAAGGTGCCTCATGAGCTTATTGGGGGGCATCTAAACTTCCTACTGAAGGTAGAGGCTGGATGGTAGGAAAAGAGTCACCTTGGCTTTTCCTGGAGTGAGGTTCTTGGCTCTTGGGGTCCTCATGGTTTGGGAAAAGTCGCCAATGGTGGCTGCATTTCTAGTGGCCTGTGGTGTGGTGTGTAGATGATGGTAGTTAGAGGAGGGACTTGGCTAGCATCAATCTCCCCCTTCTCCCACCCGAAAAGGAAAAGAGTGGGTAAGGAGTTGCCTGGGTGTGCATCCTTGCTGGGTGGGGAGGGGGAGCTGAGCAGAAGGCTTCTGGTCACCCGTCACCCTTTTTCTATGCTCTAGCCCACTGCCACCTGGTTTCTGGAGTAACTGCAGGGTTAAGGGCACTTCCAGAGGCCACGTTCCCTGCCCCCAGCTCAGGGGCATTCCTGAGGAGGTTTGAGAGGAGGAAGAAGAATAAAAACACTTCCAGCTCAGCCCAAAGTTCCGACTCCTCCTCTTCCCAGGCTTCCGGCTAACCCCGCTGGGCCAGGGCCCGGATGGAGGCAGAAGGAAAATTGAGGGGCTTTGGATCCTTGGAACTCTCTGGCTGGAGCCACACCCTCTTGGCCCTCAGATAGTTCACCTGCCCATCCCCCTTTCCAAGGCCTCCTGTCCCCTCCTTTTGTCTCTGGTCATGGGGATTCCCAGCAGAGACTTTTTTTTTTTGCACTGGCTGTGTAACGGGACACCACATACTTCCCTCAGGAGGAGCTGTGTGGGGGCTTCTGAGAGGAGGGAGCCCTGTGCTTGGAGGCCTGGCCCCCACTGATCCCTGTGGGACCTTGGTAGCTCCCTGCTCCTCTCTGGCCTCAGTTTCCCCCACTGTACAGGGAGGGATTGGCCTCCAAGGCCCCTGTAGATCTGGGGCTGGTTGTGGCCTCCCTGCTAGGGGCTGAGTGTAGATGGGGTGCCCTTTCTGTCCTTACCACCTCCCCTTTTGCCCGTCCTCCTCACACTTCTGTTTTCTTTCAGAATGAAAAAGGCAGGCAGTGACCTCCCTCTGAGACAGTTTCAAGGTACTTTAGACTCCTTCAAATCACTTTGCAGGGTTTGAGACCCTTTGGTGGCCCCCTGGCATCTCCTCTCCATACCTCTGATTTACCCAAGCCCAAATCCAGCCCCAACTGGCAATTTGATCTTGTATTTTTTTGGTGGCACTGTAAATTGCCTAACCTTGGCCTGAGGGCTGGGATTTCTCTGTGGCAAGATAGGCTGGGCCATGGGCTGGTTTGCTTGCAGTAACTCGCCTTTCTCTATTCCTGCTGCTAGCTGTAGCATGGCAGCCCTTGTCCCCAGCTGCTTATATTCCTTCATAGATTGATGTGCACATGCGAAACTAAGGCCTGAGGAGGCTCCTGGAGTGTCACAGCAAATCCTTGGGACCTGAACTGAGGCCTCCTGCTTCCCGGGTGGAAGCCCCGCTCTGCTGGCTGGCAGTGAGAATTCAGCTTCCTGCCTGCCACGTCACCGGGAGCAGGAGCGAAGTTGTGTGGCAGCCTGAGGAATCCCAAACTAGTGATTTGGAGCTTTCTTGAAAAGCTCCTCCCAGCCCTTTGAGGTTCTGGTTGGCTGGGGATTGGGGCTATCAAGATGGTGTCTGCCGCGTGGCAGGGCTGGGAGCCAGGTCCCTTGATTGCCTCCCAAGGGGATGCTGGTGGCCTCTGCAGAGACCTGAGATCCAGCATCAGCTCTCTGGACTAGAGGTGGCCTTAGAGTGGGTTGACCATGTCTGTTGTATGGGCGTAATAATTAGTAGTGTCTCATTTTACTCTGGAAGCACCCCCATTTAAACCATATATTATAGTTAACTCTGCCTTTGCTGCTCCAGGCTTGGTGGGGAAGGAACCAGGGCTGGGAGGGAGGTGGCCTGGAGCTTAATCTAGGCCCTAAGGGCTCTGCCCACCCCCAACCACTCTGTACTTTAGGGTAGGACTGAGATCTTTCTTGTACCAGGCATTTGTGGATCTCAGTGGCCCTTTCTCCTTCCCCTACCTCCCTCGGGTACCGTTTGCTTCTCCTTTAAACTGTACTTCAAGACCCTCTAGGAGGGTGGCAGTCCAGGGAGGCGGGGATGGCTGCAGCCAAAGAGTCTTCCTGAAACCCCATGATCCCACAGGCAGGCCACAGTCTTGAGGGTCTTCCACCAGGATTCTGAATTTTCGGTCTTTCTCGAAGAGGACCCCAGGATCGGATCCCAGCCTCCCCTTAGCCTCCAGTGAGGTTCCTTTTCACAGTCATCTCCTCTTCCATTCTGCTATGTGAAGTAGAGGGGAAATTATCTGAAAGAGGGAAGCATGGGACTGTTCTTTGTAAAGAGACTGTCCTGATTCGTCCCCGAAGACAGAAGTGAAGTGGGGCTCGTCCTAGGGGGCATTGATACTGCTTTGGCTTGGGGAGGGGCCTGAGGTTACCCCAAAGCCACAGAGCAGATGGCCTATGTGGCAGTGGCTGTCACATGGCAAGGGAGAATGAAATCAATATGGCCACAGCTTCCTGAAAGGCTGGACACACACCTGGCCAGCCTTTGGTGGTGGTAGTGGTGGTGGCGGGGGGTGTTGATTGAACTGTGACTCACCTCTCCTCCAGCATCCTGTCCTTGCTGCTCTCTCAGGAAGCCACCCCCCTCTGTAAGTTTCTGAAGGAGTTGGCCCCACGACCTTTTCCTCTGGGAATTTCCCATTCGTTCCAGGGGCTGTGGGTAGATGGGCAGGTCAAGTTCTTGCCAAGATAGAGGCCTTGGGCATGGAGGTCCAGGCCTTTGCAGCTTAGAAGGGAGACTGAGGCTCAAGAGAGGGGTGAATTACCCCTCCCCCCAACAGACAGACACATACATAGACAAGCACTCATGATCTCCCTTGGGGCGGTAGAATGGAGCATTTGGGCAGCCCTCTTTTATTCTTTTTTAACTTATTTTTATTGTGCTTTGAGTGAAAGTTTACAAAACAAGTCAGTCTCTTGTACAAAAACTTATATACACCTTGCACCCTGGTGGCATAGTGGTTAAATGCTACGGCTGCTAACCAAAGGGTCGGCAGTTCAAATCCGCCAGGCGCTCCTTGGAAACTCTATGGGGGCAGTTCTACTCTGTCCTATAGGGTTGCTATGAGTTGGAATTGACTCGATGGCACTGGGTTTATGTACACCTTTTAGCTGCTCTCCCCCCTATGAGTCAGCATACTTCTCTCCGCACTGTATTCCGATGTCCATTCAGCCAGCTTCTGTCCCCTTCTGCCTGGGCAGCCCCCATTTAATGAGTGAACCAGCCAGTGATTAATTAACATCCCAGGGCAGAATGAAAGGCATGGGGGAGGGGGAGGGGGAGGCCTATAGCTCTGCCCTATGTGACAGTCCTTGCCCAGGCACCTGGGCTTCTTGGAGATCCTCAGCCTGGCGATCGCTTTTTCCTGCTGGAAAAGGACACCGTGGTTGTGTGAGATCGGGGTCCTGTATACACACTGATGAGGACCCCAGGCCTGGCCAAGGGACCCTGTTTTATATTCATTCAGAAACAGCTGAGATCTGCTGTGCACTAGGCACTGGGGATATAGTGGGGAGCCAAACTAGTTTTGTTTCCTGTCTTTCTGGAGGTCACAGTCTAGGTCACAGAAATAAATACATAATAAACAAAAATAAGTATGTGTGGTAACTCCAATGCAAGGAATCAATAGGGTGGTCAGGTGGTGACTTGGTGGGAACCCTGCTTTGGATAGAGACATCAGGGAAGGCCTTTGACACGGTGGGCATACAGACCCCTATCCTGGTTAGCCCCCAGTCAGGTCTGGGCTCCCCAGAACTCGCTTTCTTGCTGCTACCACCTGGGGACTTGGTGACAGGGAGGACAGCCTAGGGCTTCAGGGCCACCCTCTTTCTGTAGCCCATACAGGTCCACTGAGGTATACACAGCCCACCTCCCAGACATGCGGGCCCTTCTGCTCATCAGCACCTTCTGTTTCCTGGCCATGGCCCTGGCTGCTGAGGTGAAGAAGCCGGCTGCAGCAGCCGCAGCTCCTGGCACCCCAGAGAAGCTGAGCCCTAAGGCAGCCACACTGGCTGAGCGCAGTGCTGGCCTGGCCTTCAGTCTGTACCAGGCTATGGCCAAGGACCAGGCAGTGGAGAATATCCTGCTGTCGCCCGTGGTGGTGGCCTCATCGCTGGGGCTTGTGTCGTTGGGTGGCAAGGCGACCACGGCATCACAGGCCAAGGCAGTGCTGAGTGCAGAGCAGCTGCGTGACGAGGAGGTACACGCGGGCCTGGGTGAGCTGCTGCGTTCGTTCAGCAACAACACTGCGCGCAATGTGACCTGGAAGCTGGGCAGCCGGCTGTATGGGCCCAGCTCGGTGAGCTTTGCCGATGACTTTGTGCGCAGCAGCAAACAGCACTACAACTGTGAGCACTCCAAGATCAACTTCCGCGACAAGCGCAGCGCCCTACAGTCCATCAATGAGTGGGCCGCGCAGACCACCGACGGCAAGCTGCCTGAGGTCACCAAAGACGTGGAGCGCACAGACGGCGCCCTGCTGGTCAACGCCATGTTCTTTAAGCGTGAGTCCAGGACAAGGTTGGGAGAGGGGGCCTGGGCCCAGAACCAGGGACAGTGAGAGAGGGCTGAGGGTGGGGTCTTGCCCTCCCCACAACCAGTAACAAGAGTTATAACAGTATTCCCTGTGTTAAGCATTTTACCTCTTCTCATTTAACCCTCAGAACCTCTCAAGGCAGGCACTGTTATTAAACCCTTTTTCTGTACTGGAACCAAGGTTTTGAGAGGGCAGGGATTCAAACTCTGCAGAGGTACTCCAGAGGACATGATCCTACATATTGTATCAAATCAAATGCTATCGCTTGTAAAAAAAGATCTAACTTTAGAAATGTTAAAATTCAAAGAGTAGGTGTTTTGGCATCAGTAAAATTCAACAATCAATTCTGCCTCAGTATTGAGTCCCTGGTGGCATAGTGGTTAAGAGCTACGGCTGCTAACCAGAAGATCAGCAGTTCGAATCCACCAGTCACCGCTTGGAAACCATATGGGGCAGTTCTACTCTGTCCTATAGGGTCGCCCTGAGTCGGAATCTACTCGACAGTGACAGGTTTTTTAGTGAGCTGGAGAGAGGCCCCATACCTGTGATCACCCCTAATCCTCAAAGCAAACCTGGGGGCAGGCAGTGCTGTGTTCATTTCACAGGAGAAGAAGCAGGCTCAGCTAGGAGGTAGCAGAGCCAGGACTCAGGCCCAGGGGTCAGTATTGAATTGGATATTCAATTTGGGGTTAGTGAATATTTTTGAGTACCTATGTATATTGACTGTTAACCTCACAATTGCTGTGAGGATGAGGCAGCAACCTCTGACTGACAAATGAGGAGACCAAGGTAGGAGAGGTGGAAAGGTCTGTCAGTTGGTGGCGGAGTCTGGATTTGAACACAGGTCTGTTGTAAAGGCAAGGCAGGCCTCAGGCCATTGTCACTTACATGGTGTTTTGGTTATTTTTTTAGCCACAGAGACAGTTTGCAAACAAGAATTAAAGCTGGTCTTAGGGTGCTTCCTGCCCAGGGCACAGACCCCACAGGTAGCAGGTGGGGTGGAAAGCCCAGTTCAGCGCCAGTGCTAGGGCAGGGTATGGAGGTGGACACTGAGGTGGCTGAGCTGAGGGTCCTCCTTCTGAAGGACTTCCCAGTCATGTGGGAGCAGCCAGGCCCTGACTGTAGAGACCCACAGCCTCAGGCAGCATGTCCTGGGGCCAAGAACCCCTCCCTAAATCAGAGTACTCCTTGGCTGGGTGCTCAGGGAGGAGCTGGGCCACAGTTGGGCCCTGAGGAATGGAGCAGAGGCCTGGTGGCAGGGATAAATCCAGGGTGTGCAGTTGGGATGGTGTGGGCTATGATTGTGTCTTGGGGCGGGGGGCGTGTCTCATAGCAAATCTCGTGTTCTGCATCTCACTACAGCACACTGGGACGAGAGATTCCATCACAAGATGGTGGACAACCGTGGCTTCATGGTGACCCGTTCCTATACTGTGGGTGTCACGATGATGCATCGCACAGGTAGGTGCCTTGCCAGGCAGGGGGATGAGAGGAGGTGTCTGAGGGTGCTTGGGGCCTGGCTTACCCACATGCTACAGCATGCCCAATGCCTTCTCTGCCCTTCTCCCAGGCCTCTACAACTACTATGATGATGAGAAGGAGAAGCTGCAAATTGTGGAGATGCCCCTGGCCCACAAGCTCTCCAGCCTCATCATCCTCATGCCCCACCACGTGGAGCCCCTCGAGCGCCTTGAAAAGCTGCTGACCAAGGAGCAGCTGAAGATGTGGATGGGGAAGATGCAGAAGAAGGCTGTGGCCATCTCGCTGCCCAAGGGTGTGGTGGAGGTGACCCACGACCTGCAGGTGAGGGGTGGCTCAACTTGGGCCTATAGGGCTTAAGGGAGGCGGGGCTTGGGGCACCCATTCATCAGCTCAGCAGGGCTTCCCTGAGACCCCTGGGTGTCCAGGCAGTACTCAGTTATGCTGTGGGAGAGGCTGGGGGAGGAGGTGTGGGCCTTGCCCTCGGGAAGGTGATGATCACACAGGTAGCTGAATGTAACTGAGCACTTGCTGGGTGCCAGGCATCCTTCTAAGTGGTTTATATGTATTAAACTCTTAATCCTCAAAACAACTTTTTAGATAGAACTATAAACCCTATGTTTACAGATGAGGAAACCAAGGCTCAGAAAGGTTAAGTAACTTGTCCAAAGTCATACCTAAGTCCCAGAATGATGTGGACATAGCTATCCTTTAGATCTGTCTTTCTCAAACTTGAGTGTGCGAAGATTCAGCTGGAGAGTTGATTACAGCAAGGTTCCTGGGTCAGTGGCTTTGGACTGGGGTCAGGGGATGTGAGTTTAGAATAAGTTCCCAGGTGGTGCTGATGCTGCTGGTCCATGAACCGCATGTTGTGAAGCCCTGGTAGAGATTGCTCAGAGTGCCAAGGGTGAGTTCTGACTTCTCTCCTGAGTCTCAGTTTTTTTCTCTGTGTAGTGGGGATTAGAATCTCTTGCAACATTGTCATGAGAATTAAGAAAGCAGTAGTCTGAAGGGCCCAGTGCTGTGTTTGGTACATATAAGGTTCTTTACTCTTTGAGGAGTGGGCAGGGTAGGAGATGGTAGGCCGCATGGATGGAGGGTGAGGGTCTATGAACCTTGGCTGTCATGGCCTCACCTGGCGCCCACCTGATCCCACAGAAACACCTGGCTGGCCTGGGCCTGACTGAGGCCATCGACAAGAACAAGGCAGACCTGTCGCGTATGTCGGGCAAGAAGGACCTGTACCTGGCCAGCGTGTACCATGCCGCTGCCTTTGAGTGGGACACAGAGGGCAACCCTTTTGACCAGGACATCTACGGGCGTGAGGAGCTACGCAGCCCCAAGCTGTTCTACGCTGACCACCCCTTCATCTTCCTGGTGCGAGACACCCAGAGTGGCTCCCTGCTGTTCATTGGGCGCCTGGTCCGGCCCAAGGGTGACAAGATGCGTGATGAGTTGTAGGGCCCCAGGGTGGGCACAGGATGTCAGGAGGTAGCCGAAGGCTCCTGAGACACATGGGTGCTATGGTGGGGGTGGGGGGGGGTGGGGATCTGAGGTACCAGCCTTGAACGTTCCACGGGGTGGGGTGGGGTGGGGCAACAGACCAGGGTTGCTGAGTGTCTGAGCAGACCTTCCCAGCCAGAATCCACTCCACTCGGACATGGGCCCCAGATACCATGAAGCTGGGCCCAGAGACTCCATATCCTGTGGGATTTGGCAGTAGTCACCGTGCCCTGGCCTCAGAGCCCTAGGATCAAGTCTGCCTCAGTCAAGCATACATACTTACAGCCAAGTGTTTTTTCATCTGAACCAGAATCCAGCTGGGGATGTGGCTCAGCCCAGCTCTATGCCAGCCTTCTCCCAACTTCCCTCAACTACAAATTAGGTGCTGCAGCCCCTGGGACCAGGCACCCCCACAAGGGCCCTGGCCCCCATAAGGGGGATTGGAAAATAGCTCACAGGAGGGGGTCCTGGCAAACTCTGGTCAAGAATCATTATATTAGGCATCCTGGGAATGAACTTTTTTTTTTTTTTTTTTTTTTTTAGTTTTTCAAAGATGGGGAGGGAAGGAGAAACTTGCTGTCAAACCAAGAACTTATTTGTATAATTTTGTTTTTCAATAAAACTTTCCAATGAAGTTTTGTTGGAGGATGGAAGAAGATTGGATGATTGAGATTCTCAGGTCATTCTTCTCAGGGGAGAAGGTCTCACTCTGTTAAGCCAGGTTTCTACTAACAACCCCCATGGACCTGAAATGTTGGCAATACACTCTGCATGGATAATACTGTGCGGCAGGTCCACTACACACTGACTCGGCAAATTGTTTTGGGGAAGGTTGGCCTGGCAGCGTTGGAGGGGTTGTGGCTGCAGAACCTGGAAGACAGCACTGGTCCTGGAGCCCAGGGCGTCCCAGTCCTGCTGTGCGTGGCCTCAGTCTTCAGCCCCCAGCCTTTCGTTTCCAGCTAACCTCATTCCATACCCAGGGACAGAGGGTGCAAACTCAGGCTCACATTTATCTTTTGACAGGGCTTTTGAAGGAAAGAGCTTGTGGGGAGTCCTTGCTCTCAGATGACACAGCATGTTGGGTTTGTAGTAGGAAGGGAGAAGAGACCCAACACGGTCCCTCCTGAAACAGTTATCTCTCATGGCCCAGGGCTCCTGACATCATACCTCAAGGGCACAGGACAGGAGGCTGATGGCAGAGGAAACTGGATTTAAGCCCCATCTCTGCTACTTGCTGACTATGTGACCTTGGGCAGGCCACTTCCTCTGTCTGGATCCCCTCTGCCAACAAACTGCCCTGGGGGTTGTTGGTGTAAGGAGGGAGCCCCTACCTGGTCAAGCACCCCAGCTGCAGTTGTCTTAAGATGTGAATGGGGCTGCAGAAGGGCCAGCTGATTCATCCCCATTATTACCACAATGGGGTATCAGCAAAACTGTTCAGAGTCCCAGGTCTGCCTGTACTGCAGACACAGGAAACGATACTCTGCTCTCAAGGTGCAGACGTAGGGACAGTGACAGGTGTGCGCAGTACTCGCTGTGCTTTAGGTCACCTGATCTTTCCATTCACAGACCTGCCAACCTATTCTTCTGCCTCAGGCCTTTTGCACTAATGGTTCTGTCAGGTCTTTGCAGTACAGCTCTTTGTCGTCTAGGACTCAGCTGCTCAGAGAAGCCGTTCCTGATTGTCTAACATAAAGCAGCCCGCCTCCTACCCAGTTTCTCTACCATGTTTTCCCATTTTATTGGCTCCTTAGCACTATGGCATTATCTGCCTATTGGTGTGTTCAGTGTCTCCCCTACTAGGATGGAAGCTTCAGGAGAATTTACACCATGCCTGCCTGTTCATCACTGTGCATTCTGTACCAAGATTCAGTATTTTATACAAATGAGGCACTCAGAATATGTTTCCTGAGTGAATTAATGAAAGGGCTGTGCTAGAGGGGTGCTGAGGGCTGTGGGAGCCCAGAGGAGGAAGCTATGACTGCCTGGGGAGATCAAGGAAGGCTCCACAAAGGAGGTGGCATCTGGGCTGCCTTGAAGGGTGATTAAGCATTTCTGGATCAAAATAATGATTTGAATAATACCAGCCGGTACACTGTTTTGCTCCTGTTGTGTGCTGGGAAGTTGATTGCAATTCACAGCAACCCTATATGACAGAGTAGAGCTGCCCCATAGTGTTCCTAGGCTGTAGTCTTCACAGAAGCAGAGCACCAGGTCTTTTCTCCCGTAGAGCTGCTGAGTGAGTTTAAGCCACTGATTGATCTTTCTGTTAGCTGAGCACTTAACTGTTGTGCCACTATGACTCCAAAATCAAATCTGTTGCTGTTGAGTCAATTCCGACTCAGCAACCCTGCTGCCCCATAGGGTTTCCAAGGAGTGGCTGGTGGATTCGAACTGCCCATCTTTTGGTTAGCAATGGAGTTCTTAACCACTGCACCACCAGGGCTCCACTATGACTCTTACCGTGTACCAAATACCAGGTTGGTCATTTAATATATATAATTTTTTCAAGCCTCCAAATAGCTTGGAAGCATACAAAAACAGCAGCAGTTTGGCTAGGTAGGGATTATCACCCCCATTTTACAGGTGAGGTAGTAACAAGCAGAGAGAGATTAAGTGACTTGCCTGAGGCTCCACTGCCCGAGGGCCTGAGCTGGGATTTGAACCTAGACAGTTGCTCTTGCCTCCATGCAAGAGCAGTAGGGGGTTGGCCAGATTCCAAAAACGAAAGGGTCTAACCTGCCTAGAGTTTGCACATTTAATCTCCACAGTAGCCCCGTTAGGTGGGAAGTCATTCTAATACAGGCACAGCTCAGTGGCAGGCAGGGCCTGGGCTGGAACCTAGGACTTCCGGCCCCAGGGTCTGGCCTGCTACAGCTCCAGCACCAGGTGGGAGTGGGCAGTGAAAGAAGCCAGGCCTGGGTGTGGGGGTGGCCCAGAAGGCCCGGAGGCAACACTCCTCCATCCCGGCACAGGAGGGGAAGGGGGTACAAAGCCATGCTCTCATCCGGGATATCTAGCACCCTCACAGTGAGGGGTGGAGCTGCTGGTGTGGAAGGTGGCAGTGTAGGCAGGGGAGGCGGGTGGGTTAGGGCTGGGGTAGAGGCTAGGGGTCCCGCCAGTGTTAGCGCCCCCAGTGGCCCATCGCAGTCCTGCATGGAGCTTTTCTGCCACCTGGAGGCCATCGTTATGCCCACCCTAGCCAGTTCCTGTGGAGTCAATGCAGACTCGTGGTGACCCCATGTGTGTCAGAGTAGAGCTATGCCCCATAGGGTTTGCAATAACTGATTTTTCGGAAGTAAATTGCCAGGACTTTATTCCGAGGTGTCTTTGGGTGGACTCGAACGTCTAACCTTTGAGCAGCTGAGCACGTTAACTGTTTTGCACCATCCAGGGACTCTATTCCCATCATGGTGACTGTTAAAAGTCTCAGAGATGATGACCCTGCTGGATCGTGAAGGCCCTCGATGCGGGTGCAGGTGTGGGGAACTGGAGAACTGGAGGTTACTCTTTTACTGACTGCCTACTAGAGTCCCCGGGTGGGGCAAATGGTGGTTTGGTGCTGTGGTGCTTAGCAGCAAAGGTATTGGAGTCTGACAGGCCTGGCAGGAGTCCCAGCTCTGCCCTTCCCTAGCTCTGTGATCTCGGGCAAGTTATTTAACCTCTCCAAGCTTCAGTGCCCTCAGTAGTAAAGCAGAAGTGGTAACAGTACTTCTCTCACAAGATTGTGGTAAAAGTTACATGAGGCAATCCATGACACTTGACAAATTATATGTGGCTAGTAAATATTAGCTTTTAATAAAGTAAGGTAAGTAATGTAAGATCACGTAGCAGAACTGGGAGTTGAACTCACCTCTCTGTGACTTTAAACCCTGATTCTTTCCATTATGCCACACAACCTCCAGGGCAAAGTGAGCTGAAGTGATCAGGGGAGACTCCCTGGAAGAAGGAGTGCTAGAGCTGGAGAGAAAAGAGGGAAAGAGGCATTCCAGATGAGGGGAACAGCATGGACAGAGGTGTGGTAGCTGAAACTGCATGGCGAATTTAGAGCACAGCAAGGAGCTGGTGGGGAGCATGGGATTAGGAGATGGAAGGCAGGCCTGGATGTGAAGCCGAAGGCAGACCTGCTCCTAGGGAGGCTCGGGGTGGCAGGGAGCCCCAGGACGAGGCACAAAGCAGGTCAGTGAACATTAATAAGAGCAGAGCAGATGTTCACCATCTGCCCTGGTCTGTCCCTACAATTTCCCCTTCCTCCCACATGCGTTACTCAATTTCTCACCACTTCTTCCTGGACTTTTTCTCCCTTTTTCCTTTTGCTCAGGTTGTCTTCTCTGTCTGGTATGTCCTTCTCCATCTCTGCCCATGGAGCCCTTCCTCATCCTTTAAGGTCCATGTCAAAGGTCTCCAAGTCCCCCAGGGAACCTTCCAGCTCCCCAGGCAGAAGCATGGCTTCCTCTGTGCTCCCAATGCTTTGTCCAAGCATCTCTGACTGCACACAGGGACTTGATCCTTCACTATATTTGCTCTCCCTTCTTCTATTCTCTTAGTGCAACATGGACCTGTCTGCTGAACCTCGCCCCACTCCCATCTCCAGTGTCTCATTTGTGGGGGGAGCCCGAGTTCACATGCCCAGGCACGGGCTGACCCACCTGACCATTCCAGCAAGAATTAGGGCTTTTGCACTAAAATACGCATACTGAGGAGTGGTCGGCTTTTGTACTTTTTCTTGCTGTCTTTCCTTCATTTACCTGCTGTTGGTAGAAGCCAGAGATCAGGAACTCAACAGGAGAGGGGACGGGGGCACAGGAAGGAGAGGGGAGTGCTGAGCATGTTACTTTGTTTATCAAGATAGTTTTGTGCTGCGGTTGCCAAATTACATTGTCAGTTGAATACATAGCATTGCTAGGTTTTGGGTGATATTCAGGGCACTGATCCCAGGGTGGGAATTAGAAAAAGTACATATGGGAAGATTGGGATGACTTAGAGCACCCCTAGTCCCGAGCCTCCTTGTCAGCGGTCACAGTCCCTGCTCCTTTACCTGATGAGGCTGTGACTGCTTTGCCTGAAGACCTTGAACTGACCTTGCCTTGGAAGTTACCTTGCAAAGTATTTTAGTTGTTTATTGCTGAATAACAAGCCACTCCACGCTTAGTGACTTAAAATAAAAACTATTATTTTTCACGGTTCTGTAGGTTGGGTGGGCAGTTCTTCTGTTGGTCTTGTCTGGATTCACTCCCGTAACTGCATCACTGGATGCTGAGCTCAGCGGGGAGAGTTGAGCCTCTCTCTCCATCCCAGGATTCTTCATGGCATGGTAGCCTCAGGGATCTGAGAGGATGAAGGCAGAAGCTACAAGGCCTCTGGAAGCCTGGACTCTGGAACTGGCATGATGTCATTTCCATCATATTCTGTTGATCAAAGCAAGTCACAAGGCCATCCCAGATGCAAGGGCTGGGGAAGTAGACTCCACCTCTTGATGGGAAGAGTTGCAAAATACTATAGACATGTTTTTCTATCTACCAGGCAAGGGGGAATGGCTTCTCTTCATGCCCCACTCCCATTGTCTCCAGTCCCATAATGGTAGTTAGATCCTTGCCTGCCTCAGGGGACTCATTGCAGAGTCAATCTGCTAGGAGACATACACAACAAAAGAATTGTAAGATTTTGCTAATTTATATCAGCAGAAATCTAGGTAGTGTATGTGGGAGTGTTTTCTGTAGGTGCTAAACCAGGGAGAAAGGAGCATAATTTTCATTGCATTAAAATACACATACTGAGGAGTGGTTAGCTTTTGTGTTTTTTCTTCCTGTCTTTCCTTCATTTACTCACTGTTGGTAGAAGCCAGAGATGATAAACTCAACAGAAGAGGGGAGTGCTGAGCTCGTTACGTAGTTTATCAAGGTAAGAGTTTTGTGCTGCAGTTGCCAAATTACATTGTCAGTTGAATTCACAACACTGCTAGGTTTTGGGTGATATCCAGGACAGCGATCTCAAGGTGAGAATTAGAAAGGGGATGTATGGGATGTATTATTGATATAGGTAATATTCACCTGAGAATCAACATGCCAATTCGAGCAATTCGGAGTGGTTTTCATTATTTGCTTAGCTGGTTGACTAAAACCTGGATTCAACGGAGGCCTATGCTAATCGAAATTGAAATGCTTTAATATGGAGTAAAGGATCCAAAGACAAAGGCAGGAATGTTTAGGTAGATTTACCCTATGTGACTCACTCATACGCCCTGGCCAAGTTCTATACTCCAAAAAAACAAAAGTCAAAAACAAAACCCCCACACCAAAAGCAGTTGCCTTCAAACTGATTCTGACTCACAGCAACGCCATGTGTGTCAGAGTAGAGCTGTGCTCTGTAGGGTTTTCAATGGCTGATTTTTCAATTTCCTGAGCACCTCTGGGTAGACTCAAACTGCGAAATTTTCAGTTAGCAGCCAAGTGCTTTAACCTTTTGTACCACCCGGGAATGTCTTCCACACCCCTAACTTTTACAGAGCCTAGAAGACACTCCCTTCACCAAGGCATCAAGAAATACGTTCATGAGGGGAACATCTTTGAAACATGTTGTAGTACTTGTTTTCTGGAGGCTGGGCATATCGGTGGAAGATGCTGCCACAGAAAGGGCTCCATGACTTCAGTGGAAATGATGGGATCCCAGGGGAACAGAGGATAAGCAGAAGCACTTGACCACCAGGAACATCAGACCTCAAGTGGTAATCAGAATGGTCTGACTCACAGGTGACTTTAGCAAAGGCTGATTGACCAAGTGCCAAATAGACCAAAATAGATGGGTAGCCCTCTAAGGTCCTCCTTTATATAATATGAACAGTAAAACACAACAACAGATGAACAAAAACCTCCAGGCCTGTTAAGCAGAAGAAGCCTGACTTGAGCACCTGTGAAAAAGCCTGACCCAAAGTCCCTCGAGTGAAAGACCAGTAGCCTTCAGGAAGGACCCTTCAGTAGCAACACAAATACACATGGCAAATCTTCCTTTTAGCCTCCTCAAAGGGTACTGGGCCATTTGTCAGAGAACTGTACACTGTGGAAAGGAAAATACACAGGCTTTTCAGGGATTAGTGGGCATTGAGTCTATCTAGTGCTAATTCCTGAGGGCCCAGAAAGCCACAGTGTAGGGGATGAGGTGGGTCAGGTGATAACTGGGAGTTTTAACTCAAGACCAATGTATCCAGTGGAACCCTGGACTAATCCTGCAATTTTTTTTTTTAATTTCAAGGTGTATAATTGAAATAGTCATCCTCAGCAACAGATAAAATTCATGCATGAGCCTCTAGACCTGTGGAATAAGGGCTACTGTGGTAGAAAGCAAGACCTGGTGATCCAGTGGTTAAGAGCTCTGCTGCTAACCAAAAGGTCAGCAGGTTGAATCTACCAGCCACTCCTTGGAAACACTATAGGGCAGTTTTACTCTGTCCTATAAGGTTGCTATGAGTTAGAATTGACTCGACAGCAATGGGTATGCCCCTCACTGGCAATAAGAGACACAGCACTTGTTGGGCTTATGTGTATTTTGGAGGCAACATGTATTATGTTTGGTACAATGCTCTAATCTATTGACTGATCTGTAAGGGTGCCACCTTTGAGTGGGGCCCCGAGCAAGAGAAGGCTTTCAGGTGGTCCAGGCTGAAGGGCAAGCAGCTCTGCCACATGGTCCTGATGACCCAGCAGATCCAAAAGCGATTCAAGTATCTACAGCAGATGAGGGTGATCTTTGAATCCATGGCAAATCCTGACAGAAGGATCACAATGCAGTATTCTAGGATGTAGGAGCAAACTCGGGTATCCTTTAGCAAGCAATTTTCCTCCTTTTGAGGAAGAACTGTCTACTTGCTGCTGGGCCCTAGCTGAGAATGGTCCCTGTGTAGGAGACACCAGGTGACTGAAAGTAATTAGTGACTGAAACAAACTTCTCTTTTCTCAGGGATTCTTGGGGTATAGGTGGCTCATTGATTGTTAAATGGAATGTTGGTGAATTGTGCATCTGGTATGCAAACACATCCTATTTCTCCCTTTTCTAATCCCCCATCCCCAGGAATTGGGCTTCCGCTCCCTCTACTCCAGAGAGTCTGCAGTTGCCAAGATCACCAGGGATCTCTTTATTGCTAGTGCAATGGACATTTAAGAAAAACTTACTTATTCTGGAAATGTGGAAAATTTCAAACACATATGAAAGTTGAGAGAATACTATAATGAATTTCCATGTACCTATCACAAAACTTCAGTTGGTGTCAAAATTTTCCCCATTTTGTTCAATGGATACTTCACACCCCGCGTCCAGAAAAATAACATTATTTATTAATTAGCTGGCACACCTTTTTATTAACTTTCCCTATAGTTTTTGGCTATATACTATTTACCACTTCATATGACAATAGTTTCATAATTTTTAAATATAAAGCATAGATGATAGGTAATTCAGTCTTCTAGCATAGTTGATTAAAAAAAGTATTTTTTAAATCAGTGGACACTTTTAATCCTTATCTTAGGGAACTCTCGTGGTCTCTGACCCTGTTGACCACTTCCTGTTAATGGTTTCCTCAAGGTGGCACTCTTTTCTGGTTCCCGTCCCATGGCAAGCTCCATTCAGGCTCTCCTTCCTCTGCCTGTCCTTTCAAGGCTGGTATTCCCCAGGGTTCTGTCTTGAACGCTCATCCTCTCATTTTCTAGTTTCCCTGGCTAAGCTCTTTCTTTCTCTCATGGCCTCCCAAAGGCCCCTGGGCCACATCTCATAATGTCCCCATCTCTGCTTCCAGCCCAGACTTCTCTCCCAGGCTCAGAGCCCCATATCCAGTTGTCTCCTGGACACCTCTCCTTGGCTGCCCCACAGGCACCTCCCACTCCATCATGTACCAAACTGAGCTCATTCTCCTGCCAAAACCTTGTGTCCTGTATTCTCCATTCATCTATTCAACATATATTTATTAAATGCCCATTGGGTAAGGAAAAATTCAAGATTTTGGAATAAGCAATAGAAATTACAGTGATAATACAAAAGAATGGGCAATAACAAGTGTGGGTGAGGTTGTAGAGAAATTGGAACCCTCATACATTGCTGGTGGGAATGTAAAATGGCACAGCCCTGGAGCAACCAGAACCAGGTTTGGGCCATGGGGGATGTTAAACTGGATGGCCTGAGGTGGAGAGGGGTTTAAAGTGTAGGTGCTTTGATGGACGAGGAGTAGAGTGGCCTGACTTGGGGAATGGGGATGTTGAAAAAAGGCAGGGACTTGGATTGCAGTGCTTCTGAGGGATGGACTCAGATGTGGATGGCTACAGAGGTGTTTGGGGAACCTGAGTGTAACACCATGACCTGTGGAGGCTTTGGGAGCTCCCTGACCAAGCATGGTATAGAGAGAGCGGGGCCACCAATGCATCACTGGCTTGGGATGGGGGCAGCCATAGTGACAACTTCTGTGCATTTTCATCTCAGTATGGCCTAAGCCTCCTGGAATTGTGACCAGTCCCAGGGACAGGACGAAGCTCCCTTAAAATGACTAATACTAGAGTTCCCACCCATCCTGGCAGTGAGGAGAGGGGGCTCCAACTAGATTTCATTTATCAAGATACAGTAAGCCTCCTGGAATTGTGACCAGTCCCAGGGACAGGATGAAGCTCCCTTAAAATGACTAATACTAGAGTTCCCACCCATCCTGACAGTGAGGAGAGGGGGCTCCAACTAGATTTCATTTATCAAGATACAGTAATGTGGCATTTCTTAGACCCTTCTATGCTGTGGTGATTCAGGGGTAGAATTCTCCCCTTCTATGTAGGAGGAGACCCATGTTCTACTCCTGGCCAGTGCACCCCATGCATAGCTATCACCTGTGTGTCACTGGAGGCTTGCAGCATGTTGCTATGATGCTGAACAGGTTTCAGCCAAGCTCCTAGACTAAAATTAACAAGGAAGAAAGGTCTGGTGATCTACATCTGAAAACCAGCCAGTGAAAAAACCCTGTGGATCACAATGGTCCTATCTGCAACCAGTCATAGGGACGGCACAGCGTTTTGTTCTGTTATGCATAAGGTCACCAAGAGTTGGAGGTGGTTCCATGGCCGCTAACAACAAGAAACGCCATGATGTAATTCATATAAAGAATTATAAACTGCGATATGTGTGCGATAAGAGGAAGTGGCCATGGAGATGCAAAGAATGGGCAGATTCAATATTTACTTATTTAGCAGGCAGAGTGAAAAGGTCTGAATGACTGGAAGTGAAGGGTGGGAGACCGGTGCAAAAAATGGTTTTCAGGTTTCTGGCTGAGAACTCTGTCAACCGCAGTGCACTCCCCACCCTCCTCTTTGAGGCGATCCGTCCACCCCATGACAAAGACTCCTGAAGGAATCTCTCCAGTCTGACCCGACTTCTGCTCCCAACCGACTATCCGCAAGGACCTTCCCTCCACTCCCTCAAGATGTCAACTGGTACCCAGGCAGGCGGAGCACGCAGCAAGTGTTAAGGGCGGGAACCACCGTATGAGAGAATAAATTCTGGCCTTTCCCGGACCAGCCACCAGAGGTTCCAGCGAGGCCTCGGCCCAACTCCGAGAGCAGTCCCCAAGTCCTCCTTCAGGTGGCGCCAGCTCCTCGCCTCGGCGGGCGGGCGTGGCCCGTGCAGGGTCCCTCCCAGGTCCCGCCGGCTCCCCAGTCGTTGCCCTTCCGACGGGCACGACTGGTACCCCAAGGTCCGCGGGAGCCTGGCTCCACCGGCTGGAGCCCGAAGCCCAGGTCCAGGGAAACTACCCCTGGAACCGCTGCCCGGGAGCCCGGACAGTGAATGAGCCCCCGGGCGCGGAGGTGTGCAAGTGCGCAGACGCTGTGGGCTGGGGCTGTGAGGCTAGAGGATTCCGGCTCGGGGTCCTGCGCTCTAAGATTCTGAGCCGAGAGCCAGGTTCGCGGGCTCCGTGGGCTTAGACGTCTAGAGTCCGCCATCCTCTGTCTGGGCCTCTTCGGGAAGGATTCCAGCTGGCGGGCTCCGATGCTGGTTGATCTGAGCCTGGGGTCCCAGCAGGTCGGATTTGCCCTGGGCGGGCGCTGTCTCCCCTTCCGGAGACCCCGCCTTCCCCGCCGGGTCCCGGCAGCCTCAGCGCGTCCTGGGCCCTTCCCGAGGCTACCCGGCTCGGGCCGGCAAGGGGCGCCGCTTCCACCCCGACCCCAGGAGCCGTCTGCCCCCGTCCCCCAGGCCAGCGGCATCTGTGACGGTGGAGGACCCGGAGCGGCCGTTGTCGTTTATCATGATCCGCTACGCTGTCGCCCGCCGGCCAGCCCTCGCCCAGGAGTGGAGATGATGGATGATGGAGGTGGGGCTGGCAAATAGCTGCTAGAGGCCATGAATGTAGGCTGTGTCTGAGAACTCCAAAGAAAGACTAGTTCATTTTCCGCCTTTCCCGGCTCCAGGCCATGGGGAGGCCCTGAGCTGATCGCCTTCCCTCACTGGGTATTCTTTCTACGCAGAGGAGGACTGGACTGGGCGCGGTGGGCAGGGGTGGCCTGCGCTCCTAGGCTCTGAGCCTTGCGGCTCCACCCTGGATTTGGAGGTTTTCCGCCTCAGGCTCTCTAATCCGTCTAGACCGTTTTACAAGTGAGGGAATTGAAGTGGCTGTTGCCGGGCTGTAGCCCAGGCCTGCCTGGCTCCCAAGTGAAAGCTGCCACGTGTAACAGCCAGTTCCTCTGTCCTCCTCTCCACTATCTCAGCTTTAGACACTGCGCATCACTCCTTACTGAATCACTCCCGGCAGCGCAGGCCCCTGGGTTCTCCTTACAGGTCTGGGCGAGTCCTCAGCTTACTTTGAGCACGTCTCCTCCCACCTGTTAAATGTCTCCAGAGTTTTGAATTGAGCCTACTTCTATCTATTCTGTACACTTGTCCCTGGGGGAGCTCAACCTCCCCTGAGTGGGGCTTCAGTGACCATCCTCCCTCAAGCCCCTCCCCTCATCTCAACCCCCCCGCCCCCCCCCCCCCGACAAAGGCAGCTGACTTTAAGAGCCCTGGTGGTAACCAATGGCCTCCTGGACTTCTCTGGATGTCTCCAAGACCCTGGGGAGGTGTGTGTCAAGGGACCAAGTGTGTGGGTCAGAGGGCAAACTGAAGGCAGGAGAGAAGCATCCACATACTCCTTTAGCCTCAAGGAGGCCTTTTCTTGTCTGCAGGTCCCTGGCCTATTAGAACTCACATGAGGGGCTTCTTCTGTGTTGTGCCAGGAAGAGACCTCACGTGCAGAGGAAAGGGGTTATAGAGGTGACTTGGGGGCAGAAAACCCTGGTGCTGTTGGGAGTAGGGTGAGGAGGCAGGCGTGGGGACAGTTGGATGGGGAAGGCTTGCTCAGAAAACTGGAGTTCTTTAAAAGGGACCTCGAAAAGAAATTAGTGTCTACAGTGGGACCCAGCTTTTATAAAGGGGTGGGAGTGTTCCTTGGGACCCAGCTTTGGTGGGGCAACAATGGAACCTCCCCCACCTGCAGCTCTGGGCATGGTTTTAAAAGGGAAGCTGCCACACAGTCTTGTGGCCCACACCAGTGGTATCCTTGCATGACCATCCCTAACCAATGCTGAGCTTCAGGCTTGCTGGCAGCTTCTCAGTCCTCTTCCCATGGCCTAGCTGTGATTCTCCCTAAGCCTGTCAGCTCCACACAGGCCACACAGTGGGTCCCCTGGTTCCAGCCTCCTCCCTCCCCAAGGTCCTGGGATTCAGAAAACTGGTCATCCCTACCTGGTCCCAATTTTCTGCCATAGAGACCTGCTATATCCTGGGTCAAGCCCTTAGGCAAACTAGGTTCCTTTCATTCAGTGACTTTCAGAGGGAGAGGAGTTTACCCTGGCCCTGCAGCCACACCCATGTTGCCCCTTTCCATCCATGCCTGGGCGGTCCATCACCCTGTCTGAACTTCACTTTCTTCAGGAAGACTTCCTGATTGCCTTTAACTAGGTGTTCCCACTTCACTGTACTCGAAAAGCCAGGCCTTTCCTAGTCCTAGGCCCTCATTCCACACATAATATTGTGTCATAAAGCTGCGACTTCTTTACTATGGTGACCCCAACGCTTGGTACTGAGCCTGGCACAAAGTAAGTGCTAAAGAAAAGTCTGCTGCATGAATGAATGAATGGGGGACTTCAGGTATTTTTTAGAAGCTCCTGGGTGAGCTGCCCCGGTTAGGTTCTGCCCTCGTAAGTGTACAGGGACTTAAGACTAAAGGTCTGGTTTTCTCAAGTTTGGCCTCTGAATGAACTTTAAGACTGAACCTTTGGAAAACAACTGTCACCCATAATTACCCTGGGCCAACTGTGTCCCTATTCCTGTTTCCTCTGCAGACTTCGACTCTGACTCACACAGGGCTCAACCTGCTGGGATTTGGCACCTCTTGCTAGGCTTTCATGGGATCTGACCCTGCCTTGTCCTGCCCCACAACTGGATGATGGGGTCCTGTCTTCAGTATCCTAGCATCTCCTGCCACTCCTATCTCATGCTGACAACTCAGAGGAGCTGGGGATTTCTCAGATTCCTCTGGTCTAGTTGGGTGAATGCAGAGCCCTACGCACACATACACATACGCACGCACGCACGCACGCGCACACACACACACACATACACACACAGAACCAGAGAGAGACAGTGCTGAGCCAGGGTGACCAGTTTTATTAGATTCCAGCAAGACTATATGGTATGTGTTTCATGCAGATTAAATATATGTCTTTACTGCCCCTGGGAGGGGAGCACATTCACTGCTAGTTCCTTCATTGGCATGTCAGGGGGGTGAGTGTCAAGGGGAATCCTCAATATATTCCGAATGGGGGACAGTTGGGATCACGACTGGGGGTGGAGGTGAGACAGTGGGTAGCTCTAGGCCCCTGGGACCTTGAGTCTTCAGACATTCAGGGACCATAGGACCTTGGTCCTTTGCTGGTGCTGGCACTAGAGGATCTTGTTCTTTCAGAGGCCCCGGGATTATAGGAACTTGATCCTTCACAGGCTCAGGTATCACAGGGCCTTGATTCTTTGGAGGCTCTGGAACCGTGGGATCTTGATCCTTGACTAGGGCTGGGATCATGGGACCTTGATTCTTCACAGTGTCAGGGCCCACAGGACCTTGAATCTTTACAGGTGCCACAACCACAGAATCGTGGTCCTTCAGCTGCTCTGGAGCCACTAAACCTTGATTCTTTATAGGGTCAGAGACCACAGGACCTTGATTCTCTATAGGTGCTATGAGCATGGGACTTTGATCCTTCAGATACTCTGGGACCATGGGGCCTTGATCCTTGACCGGTGCTGGGGCCAAGGGACCTTGAGTCTTCTCACACTCAGGGACCACTGGGCTTTGGTCCTTCAGGGGCTCAGGTGCCATAGAACCTTGCTTCTGGACTCTTTCTGGGATCATTGGACTTTGATTCTTTAGAGAAATGGGGACCATGGGACTGTGGTCCTTGACTGGCGCTGAGATCATGGGACCTTCATTCTTTAAAGGCTCAGGCACCACACAATCTTGATCCTTGACTTGTGTTGGGACCACAGGACCTTGATCCTTTAGCAGCTCTGGGACCACAGGACCTTGATCTTTCAGAGGCTCTGGGACCACGGGACCTTGATCCTTCAGAGGCTCTGGGACCACGGGACCTTGATCCTTCAGAGGCTCTGGGACCACGGGACCTTGATCTTTCAGAGGCTCTGGGACCACGGGACCTTGATCCTTCAGAGGCTCTGGGACCATAGGACCTTGATCCTTTGGAGGTCCTGGGTCTGTGGAACCTTGATCTTTCGTAGGCTCTGGGATCACAGGACCTTGACCTTTCAGAGGCCCTGGAACTATGAGTCCTTGATCCTTGTCTGGCTCTGGGGCTATAGGACCTCGATTCTCCTGTGAATCACCGGCAGGTTGATCCAGACTCCTGCAAAGGAGAGAGAGGTGGTCACTGTGAGAGCCAGTGCTCAGACCAGGGATGGGGCAGAGCACAGATTGCCTGATAAGTCTTGGCCTAGTGGAGCCTGGGCAGGGCAGCTCTTGCTGGAGAGCCAGGAGGAGAATCTGATTTCCATGACCTTAGTATAGACCATGGCTGTGGGGAGGGGTAGGCTCAGGAATCATTCATTGTGCTTGCCAATTGATTATAACCTGCACGTGGCACAGAGGGTGGTACCCTGGTGGTGATAGCAGTACTATAGCTGGACTCGGAGTCCTCCAGTAGGCATCCCAACATTCCACCCAACCCAGGCCCTTCCTTCCTTCAGGATAGTTGGGTCCATCCTGGGAGTCCTATTTTAGCTGTCCAATCAGATAACCCTACCGGCCAGGGTGTTCCTTCCTTGTTCTCAGGTCCTTCCAAGGTTCCTTCCCTTCCCCTGACCCCCTTAAGGGCTGAGTGTAGGGAGGGAGGAGCAAAGGGCCCATGGCGTACCAACAATTGGGGCAGTGGAAATGTGCTCCCATCTACCTCACCTGCAGGGGGAGGTGTATTTTATCTGACATTGTTTAGAATTGCCAGCACATAAAAAAAAAAAAAAAAAAGCAGACCAGCTTTTAATTGGTTTTATTATTGCTTTTAAATTCTCTATAGAAATGCACCCCATTATTGCCTGCAGCCAGGGTGGACCGCTCCCATCACCTCCACTTGACTTTGGTAGGCCACTGGCTGGGACTCCCAGGCAGTGAAAAGGCCCTGATTCCCTCAATCCAGCCCACTTCCAGCTTTCTCCTCTCCTGCCCTCCCTTTACTCTTCTCAGGCTCTTCCCCTTGCTTACTGTAAGGCTGCTGGGCTTATTTCCTTACAGCCAAGAGTCCAAGCCTCTCAACAGAATCCTCATGGGCTGCTACCCTACCCTACGTTGCTTTGCTTGGCCTCTGGTCCATCCATATCATGGGTGGCACGTGGCATCATTGACACGCAAAGGCGAACATTGCCGTGCTCAGCTGGGGCAGTCTGGAGCTGTCTGTTTAGAATGCGTGCTCCTTCTGTGCTGAGAGTCGCCATTGAAAAGCGGCGTTGCTCAGTATCACAAGCCCTGCACACCTTCAGTGCACTCTACATTCCAAATAGCTTCTTTCCACATCTCCTTGACTTGTTTAGGGACCACAGGACCTTGATCCTTCAGAAGCTCTGGGACCATAGGACCTTGATCCTTTGGAGGCCCTGGGTCCATGGAACCTTGATCTTTCATAGGCTCTGGGATCACAGGACCTTGACCTTTCCGAGGCCCCGGGACTATGAGCACCCTGTGAAACACCCAGGGAGGATTTTATGATCTCTATGTGTCTGATGAAGAAACTGAGGTCTGAAGACGGCAAGTGATGTGGAAAGTGAGGGGGGCCTGCCTGGACTAGAGTCTGGGTGCTTCCAATCCTGGAGCCTGTGCTCCTTCCCTTGGAGTGCCTGGCACATAGTACATGCTCAATACACGATTGCTATAACTCGTTTACACTTTGTGGCCAACCAAGTCTTTAAGCTTAAAACCACTAGCATTTTAACAATTCCTCATGGATTTTAGGATGATGTCTTATTTATTAAAGCTGGTCCAATAAAACCTTTACTTGCTTATACTTTCTTAGCTTGTTATAGTTTCATCTCTGTGGGTCTCAGGTATATCATCCATTCATTGGGTATAATGATATTTATGAACTAGAGAACATGTAAGTAGAGTACTTTCTGCCCTGGTATTATTAGGTAGTATTATGATTATTTTCCTATTTACTTAGAAAAAAGTCACACATATTGGGACTATTTTTATTCTGATATGTCTTCCGGATCCAGAAAGCTTCTCAATGTCTTCAGCATTTTTTGCTGCTAGAGGGCTGACAGCTGTCAGCAGAGTACACAGTGGCATGGGCAGCCTACCCGCCCAGTCCCTCTTGATGTCTCTAAATACCACAGTGGAGGAAGGGGGCCAGGCCAGCTTCCTGGCTCAGCATGACACAGAGCACAGCTGCTCTGGACAGGCGGACCCAGCTGGCTGCCTTCAGCATGACCTTAGTGTGTGTGCAGAGAGCCAGGCAAGCCCATGAGAAACGTGCCGAATTCAAGGATGGCATTAAATTACCTCCAATAGCTGGTGCTTGGCAGGAGAGGAAAAATACTTAATTCAGAATAGACTCTAGCAGGAAAGTCATTAGATGAATCCTATCAGATAGTGACACAACCTCAGTGGTGTCATCCTGAAGGGGGTGATGAAGCTGAGAGAGGGGACAAAAGAAGTTGACCAAGGCTTAACTTGATCTCAGGGTGCTTGGGTTGCAAAGCCAACCCCATTGGCAGAACATGGACTCAGAGTCCCCTGCTGGCATGGAGGTTATAAAGAGGGTCAGCCTGGAAGCCCGAGTCACAAAATACATTTTCCTGGATGCACGATTGGCTCCAAAGTTGCGCCCTGAATTTTTGTCTGATGGACACTCCTAAGCCAGCTCTGAGGTAATCCCAGCTTTGCTTGGGTACGTAACCCTAGGCTGCTTTGCTTGGTAAACTTGTTTCACTGGTGGGTTAAGCGTCTTTAATCATGGAAAGGTTTAGAATTAAGATGATGAATTAAACCAAACCCCAAATATTAATCTTTTTTTGGTATTAAATTTAGAAAAAATACGTGTTGATATAGCCCTAAGTATTTGTAATGTTTAAGGTAATTTGGCATATTAGAATATATAACAGCTTAGTGTTGTGATTTTGACACAAACAATGTAACAGAATAATTTAGACTTATTATTTGAAGTTGAAAGATGTAAGCCAATTTTATAAGTTTTTGTAAACAGTGCTGGGACTTTTACAACAACCCAATAGTTACCAGGTTTTAAAACTAATTTAGTTTAAATTATTTATAATTTAATTTAAATGACTTTGGGGAATTGAATTAGTTTGCAAACCTCCCCTTAAAAGGGCTTGTTAAATTTTACTAGCTTTTTGAATTTGTTGCTTTTATAAATTAAGCGCTCATTTTAAAATGAAAACAGCCTCAGGTTTCTCTGTGCACAAAACTGCCCTTAAGGGCACCAAAAACTCTCAATGACACTTACTAATCATCACATAAGGAGCCCTGGTGGTGCAAGGGTTAAGAGCTTGGCTGCTAACCCAAAAGTCAGCTGTTTGAACCCATCAGCGCTCCGCGAGAGAAAAGACCTGGCGATCTGCTTTTTCTATACATAAAGATTACAGCCTAGGAAACCATATGGGGCAGTTCTACCTTGTCCTATAGGGTCACTACGAGTCGGAATCGACTTGATGACGACACCTAATGAATGACAACAACAATCATCACTTGGTTCTACAGTTCTCTGCCCAGCTTCCCCACCTGTAAAGTGCCCCACCACTTGCAGCAGGCAGCAGAAGGCCACAGCAGCACTCCCAGTACTCTCTGTGTGAATGAGACAATGCCCTCTCCTTAGGGTTGAGGCTGGCCCATGGCTGGGAGAGCACAGCCAGGCTGGATCCAGCCCCATCAGACCACAGGCTGGCTGTTCTTGGGCGTGGCCCAACCTGCACAACCAAATCTGGTGCTGTGAGCCAGCTGCAAATCTTCTCAAGATGGCATATGACACAGCCTCTTCTACCTTCTAGCCTGTGTGCCCTGAATGCGCTGCCCTCTCAGAATCTAGAATAACCTGCTGGGCTTATCTTGGCTTCTGTGCTGCTTCTTGCCTGTGAGATCTTGGATAATGACAACCATAAGGACAACCACAACAGACCTCAGTTTCCTCACCTGTAAAATGGGATAACAATACAAATATCAGGGACTATTACCATAACAGAGAATTGGAAGACCCTGTTAGGCAGGGATCTGAAATAATATTGATATTTGTAGAGTGTTTAGAAGCATTAAAATACCTCACAAATTAGTCCATTACTACAATAACTATAATAGCAGTTTACAAAATGCTCACACACTTGTCACATCATCTCACCAGACTTTCAAGGCAGCCCTGGGGAAGGAAGGGAAGTTGGTGGCCAGCCCTGTGATGTCACCCTCCTTGTACTTTCCTCGGCTGTCCCACATGCTGTCTTACATGCTCCCAATGCCACATCTTTTTTTCTGCTTCCTGGACTGCCTTCTCCAACCCACTGTTCCCTGTTGAAGCCTTGCTGATCCTTGAAGGCTCAGCTCAGACCCCACCTTCTTATAAGGTTTTCCTGTATTCCTCTCTCCGAATAGCTTTGGTCTGTATCTCCTTGTAGCACCATTTGACAGTCTCTTTCTCCACATTCACGGTTATCTCAGCAACACGTCAGTTTCTCCCATCATATGTGCTCCCTGAAGGCAGGCACAAAGATGGCCAAACACAAAGATTTGTTGAATTATTATTGCTGAAACCTGGTTCATATTCTATCCCATCACCCTAGCCAGAAACTGGAGTCATCCTTGATACCTTCGTCTCCCTCAGAACCCTCGCCCAACCCAAGTCCCATCTGTTCCAGCTCCTAACATTTATCTCTTGAATTGTTCCATTTTCCCTTGCCACCCCCAACTCACAAGCCATCATCTCTCTGGACCACCGTAACAGCCTCCTAATTGGTATTCCCTGCCCCGTCTATTCTTGCTCTCCCCCAATCCATTGTTCATACAGACATCTAAATGATCTTTCAAAGAAAGCAAACCCAATCACGTCTCTTCTTTGCTTACAATCTTCCGATGGCTTCTCCTTGCACTAAGAATACAGAGAAAAGTCTGTCACAAGACCCCACCTAGCCGACCAGCCTGCTTCTGTTGCCCTCTGTGGCTCTAAGTGCCTGAGCCTCTGAGGACTTTGTTCTGTTCTTCAGCACCCCCTACTGCTTCCCACTTCATGCTTTGTATGTGCTCTTGCCTCCTCCTGGGACATCCTCTTGCACCCTCTTCACCTGGTTAACACCTGTTCATCCTCTAGCTTTCGGCTCACTGGAGCACTTCCCCAGGGACGTCTACCCTGACCCCTAGACCAGGCCAGGGCTCCTGTTACAAGTTCTCCCAGTCCCTGGGACTTTCTTTCCTAGTCTTTATCACAGCTAGTTATTCACATTCTTGTGAATTAAGGTTTCCTACACTAGACTGAAGTGTTCAGATGGGAGGGATCATATCAGTTTTGCACATTATTGTATCCCTGGTACCTACAATAGTACGTGACCCAGGGAAGGACTTGAATAAATACATGCTGAATGAATGAAAGAGAGCCTTTTCTATGCCATACTTTGTTCTGTTTGTGACGTTTAATGTTCCAACACTACACAAGACATCCTAAGTCTTACACACATTTTCTACCTTTGTCCTGTTTCCATGGTGACAGGCAGTGCCTCCTGGGCACACACTGACACTAGATCCATGCTTCACTAGAGTCTGGAAGCATGACTATGGAGCCCTGCCCTTGATTACCTGGAGAAATGGCTTTATTCCCTACCCTTTCCTGCCCTTGCATACAATTCTCATCCCATAATCCACCCATGTGTCTTTTCTTCCCAGACTGTTTCCAGATATACCATCAAGGCAGCCCAGAGGTGAGGCCTTGCTCCAGGGGTTGGACCTTTTCTTGCCCATAGTGGACAAGCGACTCTCCCACAGCCACACAGCTAATGGACACCAGGCCGAGGACTAAAACACAGGCCTCAACATCTCTGAGGGTGGGTGGGAGGGATGCAGTAAACACACTCAGGCCCAAGATGGGCAGAAGGGGCTGAGTGCAGCCCAGGCCAATGCGCCATGGGGTCCTTGGCAGGAGGTGGGAGGGACAATGTACAGCATGATTTCATGCTTTGCTCCCCTCTTGCCTGCCTCCATGAGTCTATGACAAGCACCCACATTTCCCAGACACTGACAAAGCTTCCCAACACGGGGACTGGAAGTGCAGCCACCCAAATGGGATTGCCAGGGAAATCATCTTTGAAAGGCTCATTATTCTTATGAAGACACTGCGGGAGATAAGAAGTCCTTCAGACAAGAAGTCCTCCAAACAAGAACTCTTGCTCTCGCTCTCGCTTCTCTCACCCAACCCCCCCTCCCTCACCCCAGGACTCCGTGGTAGCCTCCATTTTAGCAATTATCCTGTTGTCTGATAATTATCTGCCTCTCCCTCTAGACTGTGGGCTGTGTTTTGTTCATCTTTGCATCACGAGTATCTAGCCCAGTGTCTGGCACGTAGTAGTACCTGGCAGATATTTGTGGGATTAATGGATGGCTGGTGTGTGGCTTTTTCTCTTCATTCTCTTTTATTCATTCATTGGATAAAATCTACTGAGCACCAGCTGGGTGTTAGGCCCTGTGCTGGGGCCCAGCACTGAATGAGACGCGGCCCCCGGGTTGAGGAGTTCCCAGTGTGTCAGGAGGTGACCTGCAAACATGCATGGTGAACACCCTCAGTGTAGAGGCACCGCCACCACCAGCCCTGGCTCCAACAGCTCCTTATCAGCCTGTGTCTCTTCACAGAGAGGTTCAAAGATCCCTTCAGGGGCAAAGATAATACTTTCCTGGAAAAGTCTCCTCTCTCTGTTCCATGAAAGCATAACTCCATAGAGCCAAATCAAAGGCCCCCAGGCTGGAACGACAGACCTGAAGGGTCACCAGGTCTCCAGAACCTGTGCTGCAAGATTCCTGCCATCTGGCTGCCTGGCCACTGTTCAGACCACCGCAGTTGGGGTACCACAGGCCCGTGTGAGGCAGCCTGCTCCACAGTGGGCCTGAGTGTTTAGACCCTGAGAAGAAACCTGTGTTTCAGTCAGCCTACTTCCCTCCCATCCCTGCACTGTTGCCAGTTTTGTGGCCCGGGGTCACCCTTTCAGGTAACACTGAGCCATCTGCCCCAGGATAGCCTTTCAGATACTTGAAGGGGGGCAGTGATTGCAACCCTCTTCATGACTTCTCTGAGTAAGACATACCCCAGAACAGCTCAGACACCTGGTGTCTGGGGCCCTCACTATCCGGACCGTTCTCCTTATAATACATTTCAGGTAGTTCCCATCCCTGGGAAAGTGTGACCCCCAGAACTGAAAGCAATATTGCAGTTGTGGTCTCCAAGGGGGACCACCCGCCTCAGCCCTGGAGTCCACATCTCCATTAATGTAGCCCTCAGCTTCTTTAGCTTTCTCTCAGGCACAACAATGTTGGCTGCCAGAACACTTCTTTCTTCCCATCTACCTAGGAAACCTCTTCTCAGTGAGTGAGTATTCAGTTCCAGGGTTACTTCCTCAATGGAAGCATCTCCAACCCACCATCTCTATGGGTTGAGTCCTTCTTATTCTGTGGTTCCTAGTCACACACCCCACCTACCCCCCAGCCTCATCAGATCAATTGCCAACTGCATCCTAGCTGCCTGGTCAGATTGGGGCTCTTTGAGGGCAGATACCATGTTTTGCTTCATCTTTCTTTCCTCTCTCCCTCCCTCTCTCCCTCCCTCCCTCCCTCCCTCCCTCCATCCCTCCCTCTCTTTCTCACTCCTTCCTCCTACAAACGTTTCATCAACGCCTATTATGTGCTAGGCCCTTGAATACAGCGGAGAACTGAGAGCTCTAGCATAGGGCCATGGTACATAGTAGGAGGCCTACACCCAAGATCACATTCTAACAACTACATTCACATGCCCTATAGATGTTTCCCTACTTTTAGCTGCCTTAGCACCTTTTTGTCCTCCCAAATTGTAACATCTCTTTATGGTGTTCTAGGAGGACTTTATAAAAACTTGACATTTCACATTCACAACAACCCGGTCAGCCAGGCAGATAGGGATCATCCCTGCCTCCATTTTCTAGCTGTGGAAACTGGGCTCAGAAAGGTGAAGAAAATTGCCTAAGGTCACATAGCGAGCATGAGGCAATGTCAGGACCTTAACTGAGGATGACAGACTTAACTTGAGCTCTTTCTACTCTACAACAATACCCTTCAAGGGCATGACTTCAAATACAGAGATTCCAGACTTGTCTGTAGATGTCTGAACTGGGTTTGGCTTGAGATGCTCCAGACTTGGCTCTGCCTGGTGCGAGAAGCTGGGGCCAATGCCCCCTGCAGGTCCCCAGCACAGAGCTCCCAACTGCATCTTCTGAGAGAGCTCCCCTCTGGCCCCCAACAGCCAGCCTGGCCAGCCCCGCTTTGCCTCAGCCCTTCCTGCCTGCATTCCATGTGGGCCCTGCAGGTTTGCCTCCTGGCATGCAGCAGACCCTGAGAAAGAAGATGGCCCCAGGAAGCGGTGGCATCTTAGCCCAAGAGGGCCCATCCACACCCATACCAGCAGTCCCCACCTGTGCAGCTGCTGACTCAGCCTGCCAGCCTGGACTATACAAAGTCCACTCAGGTGAGACTCTCATAGCCACAGGAAAAGCAACTAGGACCAAGGCGGCAGGGGGGCGGGGGGGAATGCTGCCACCATGAGGCTTAATTCTGGGTGGGGGTCGGGGGTAGTGAACTGTCCTGATCAAACTCAGCATCTGTGACCTTCATCTGATGCATTGATAGTTTCAGAGCAAGGGAGGGGCAGGATGAAGAGACAACTGTTTCAGAAGGACCAACATCTTCTTCACAAGAGGAGCCCTAGAGATAGATGGTCTCAAGTACTGGACAGAGAATGGGTTTTAGGGTCACACAAACCTGGGTTGAGATCCTGCCTCACCACATACAGTTGTGTGACTTTGTTACTTAATCACCGGGTTTTGATTTCTTCAGCCACAAATGGGGAAAATCCCTACAGGCACTATAGCCCTATTGTGAGGCTACCTGTTGCAATTGTCAAGTCGATTCCGACTCATAGTGACCCTACAGGGCAGAGTAGAACTGCCCCATTGGGTTTCCAAGGAGTGGCTGGTGGATTCGAACTGCCAACTTTTTGGTTAGCAGCTGAGCTCTTAACCACTGTGCCTCCAGGGCTCCATTGTGAGAATAAGTGAGATCAAGTGTGTAAAAGTCAAATAAGTGTTCGTTCCCTTCCCCTAGGGTGTGCCAATTCTGTATTTTACAGCAGTGGAACCAGAGATCTGGGGCAGATTCATAGTTCAAGGCCTTTTCTCACTACTCCAGGTTACCTCCAAGCAGATACATTATTTTCAAGAATAGGGAAATGGTTGGACTAGTTGGTTATGATTTCTACCTTGTGACTTTTTTCCTACTCTTAAATACCTTTTCTAGATTTAACCTGCTAAAGCCAAACCCATTGCTGTCCAGTCAATTCTGACTCATAGCAACCCTACAGACAGAGTAGAACTGCCTCATAGGGTTTCCGAGGCTGTAAATCTTTATGGGAGCAGATTGCCACCGTCTTTCTCCTGCAGAGTGGCTGGTAGGTTTGAGCTGCCGACCTTTTGGTTAGCAGCTGAGCGTTTAACCACTATACCACTAGGGTTCCTTCTGAGTGGCTAAGAAGAACTAAATAAATTCCCAATTGTATAGTAAATATTTTTAAAAAGCATCCGTGGTTGCTTTAATGCCAGGAAGGCACAGGCAAGGGTACAGCTGCTTGTCTCAATGGGCTGCCAGAAATCTGATAATCCTGCTAATGGCCCTTTTTAAAATGTAAGCTGCTGTAAGAACATAACCAGACAGTAAAGGCTCAGTTCTTGTCTAGCTCCATGCTCCCGGGAACTTGCAAATCAATTTTTGTCCCCTCCCCTGCTAAAGCAAAGGATGGGATCCTGAGCAATTAATCACAATTGGTCTCATGTGTCCAGAGGGGATCAATAAAAATGAACGTGTAATTGCAGAAATGGAAGTGCCCCAGGTGATTTATAGCATTGCTCAGAGAAGCAGGACCAGGCGATGGGCTGGGGGAAGGGAGGACCAGCACTAGGTGGGCTTTATCTCAGGCTGTTGTGGGGCACAGCGACCCTATAGGACAGAGTAGAACTGCCCCATAGAGTTTCCAAGGAGTGCCTGGTAGATTGGAAATACCAACCTTTTGGTTAGTAGCCGTAGCTCTTAACCACTACGCCACCGGGGTTTCGGTTGTGGGGCAGAAGGAGCGAACATACCTCCCTAGCTCCAGCTACCACTTCAGGGCCAAGGGTGGTAAGTGGTGGTCAGCAAAACTAAACTATTATTGACAACGGTGCTCACAACAAGGATTCACATGGAAAAGCCACTTGGTGGGTTACAGAGGACGTTCGCATGCATCCTAACGAGGCACACGCAACACCCCTGTGAATCAGAAACAGGTATCCGTTCCCATCAGAGATCTTGCCGCCTGCTATCCCAAAAGCTGGATCAAACAGATTCAGATAACACTGGGGCCCTTTGCTGGCCAAACTCTTACTTCCTGAATTTGGGAACCAAATAGATTTGGACAGTGATAGATAATTGCATTATTATTTCTTTGAAGCTCACAGAAATTAAACTCAGCCAAAGTCACACAGCTAGTAAACAGTAAAGCTTGCATTTAAAAGAAGGCCCAAACCAAAACTAAACCCCTTGCCTTGAGTCGATTCACAGACTAGAACTGCCCATAGGGTTTCTAAGGCTGTACATGGTTTATAGAAGCAGACTGCCACATCTTTCTCCTGCAGAGTGGCTGGTGGGTTTGAACCGCTGACCTTTCAGTTAGCAGCTAAGCGCTTAACCATCGCACCACCAAGTCTCCTTAAAATAAGGCCAGTTGGCTCTAATTCTGAGCCTTTCTTCCTATGATATCTCTCTGTCACCCTCAAGTCAGGAGTTCTGCACTGGGTATAGGGTGGGATTAGCCAAAATCTAATAAGAGTCCCTGATTTTATGAAGTTGGGACTGCATAAAAAAGTAGCTACTACAAGCACAAGGGTTTGCTGGCCTTCCAGAGGCCAGCCATCATAAAACCAGCCATTGATTGCTCTGTGTTCTCCTGTTGCCATTTGACCTCTCTCAAAACCGCCTCTTTCCATGTGAACAGGGACAGCTATCTGGCAGATAAAGTCTTGTGGAGGCACCATCTGTGGGAACAAGCTGGGTGGACCTAGTGAACATGGTCATTCATTCACTCATTCATTTATTCATTCAACAAACACTTTACAAGACGTTCCTCTGTAGCAAGTGTTGGGGCAGGAAGGACTTGGCTCTTGCCCTGGGAAAATACAGGATAGTGAGGGGACACAGACAAGAGCAGATGACACATTACATGTTATAAGTTCCATGATGAAGACACATACAGGGAGCATCTTACCCAGCCTGGGAGGTGCGGGAAAGGCTTCCGGGAGCTGTCTCCTGAGCGGAGTCTTGAAGGATGAGTAGGAGTTAGCCAGGTGGAGAAGCAGAAGGGCATTCTGGGCAGGTGGGACAGCGTGGGGAGAGGCATGGAGGTGAGAAGCAGCATGGTGCACTGAGGGAACAATAAGCTTCTGCGAGTTGAGAGGAGCCCAGGGATGGTTTTTAGCAGGGTATGACATGACCAGATCAGATCAGATTTGCATGTTCTAAAGATCTCTATGGCTCCTTAACCCAGCAGCAGTGGCATTAGTTTACTTATCTCAGCACCTGAAGCTACCTTGGCCCCAGGTAATATGTCACGGTTGAGGTAGTTACATGCAATACCAAATTAACAAGCAATTGAGGGCCACCTATATGAGGTCAAGGGACAGAAATTTAAGCTCAGTTTCACGGTTTGAAATAAAATGCACGAAATGGTGGTCTCTGGTCTAAAGCCCCAGGTAATGAATGCCAGTTTTATCCTGGGGTCTCCAGCGTCATGTATATTTCTTACAAATGAAAAATCTGTTGGATCATATTATATTAAACAGCCACAAGCTTCAGCCGACGAATCAGTTAATTTAGTACCCAAACGAGAAAAACTCATATTTGGCTGAGATGATAGGTCAATTCAGTCAAAATATTTGAGCCAGTTGTGCATGAAGACATGATCCAATTCTTATTTTACCCCAGTTTGTATCTGCATCCCACAATTTAAAGAGGATATTAGGTAAGACTGCTGGAGGGCCTGTGATGGCCCAACCAGAGTAGGGCACTGAGAGGTGTAGGCTCCATTTTGTAGTTAAGAGTCCAGCTTGTCTGAAACCTGATTTATTTCTAACTAGCCCCAGCCTCCTTCAGGTGAGGTGGGAGAAACAGCCCAGGCTGTGGAGCCAGAAGACCTGGACTCCAGTCCATCCTTCATCTTTCTAAGCTGGACTAAGCTGGCCAGGTGCCCTGTTCCCTTTCAGCATCCCTTTCCTCATCTGTTACCTGGGGCCAACACCTGCTTCACAACATTAGGTGAGTTCAATGGAATGACACTCAACAGCTTTGTACAACAATCAGTATAAATTGTTAGAATAATATTATTTAGGTCTGTGGACTCCAAGTAATTAATAACTGGAATTCTTTATATGGGATCTTCTTAATCAGAGCATTTACCTCAATTAACTTCATGTATCGTAAGAGATCATTAAGAGGTAACTAGTTGCCAGAAAGAGAGTGAAAACACACATTTCAATACTATAAAGGGAAGGGACAGGGGCCTGAAATGATCATGTATTTAGTGTCCACTACGGGTTCCCTACAGTCACGATGCCATTTCATTCTCAGTCTGGTCCTCTGAGGTGGGTATTACTGTGTGCATCTTCAGAGCAGGACACCAAGGCTCAAAGTTAAATGAATGGCACAGGGTCGCACAGCCAGCACTGATAGCCATCCATGAACCTTGTAAACGCTAAAGTGTACAGCCAGTGCTAACCAGTATTCACACAATAAGTAGTGAAATACATAAATGGTGTCAATTCTATTGCCTTGTTATTTATTATAGGTATTCCAGTGTGGTCTTGGTGTTATGCATCAGATGGCAGTGGGGGGAGGACAGTTCTAAGCGAGGGTTGGTGCCATTAATTTGAAACAGCTGCCTCGCCTGTCTGCGTGCACAGCTGCTGCTCTCCCAACCTACTGGCCTCAAGGGGGCACGGGTGGAGACTTGCCCTAACTGGAGATGGTCCCCAGGGTACAGCCTCAAAGAAGCCTTTTATACTTGTGGTCCTGAAAATCTAACCTGTGTTAAGAATTTTTAGCAGTGAAAGGACTTTGAAACCATGACCCACTAAGGAAATTCAATAGCCTTTGTGAAATAGAACTTGATACTTCTCAAATCTATGACAAGCAGGTACAAATTTTCAAACCCTAATTAAAAAAAAAAAAATGAGGAAAGAGTTTCACAAAGAACTCACAAACTCTAAAGAAGAATTAAAATGCATTTATAACTATTTGAAAACCAGAGGGCTGGTTTTCAGCTTATTGGTTTGCTGTTTTAGGGAAGCAGTATTAGCAATGAGTTATATATTTGCCTCCTTGGGCTTTGCCAGCAGCAGGGGTGCATGGTAGAAACAGCAGGTGTATGAGGCTCTGAGCGCACCCTGATTACGTGGCAGCGTCTACGGCACTAATAAGGCCTCTTCACCTTTCTGTCCTCTCCCTGATGATTTGAATGTATCTCTCACATCATTCTCAGTGTCTTCACATATATGTTTTTCTGAGTGTCTTTTTCTCTCTGTGTCTCTATGTCTATCTCTGTTTCCTTCCTTTCTTTCCCTCTCTCTCAATCCCTGTTTTGTCTCTCTCCCTGAATTGATCAAGAATGCTGAATAATACATAAAACCAAAAATCCAAACCCGTTGCCATTGAGTCGCTTCCAACTTATAGTGACCCCATAGGACAGAGTAGAACTGCCCCACAGGGTTTCCAAGGAGCGGCTGGTGGATTCAAACTGCCAACCTTTAGCAGTCGTAGCTTTTAACCACTGTGCCACCAGGGCTCCGAATAATACATACTTCCATGTATTTGTTTCATTTACTGAACAGTATTTTGTGTTTCCTGCCTCATACAAAAGCAGGCAGGTGGGCAGAATGTTTTCTATTCATCTGGAAAACAAACACATAGTGGTTTTTTCATTACGTGACCCTCGATTCCTACCACTGCCCCCACAACCCAGAAATCGGGGACCAGCAGTAGAATAACCGTCCCACCCTCAAGCTCCTAGCCTAGAGCAAAAGAGGACCAGTGGTTGTTGCCTGACGTGGGGTGAGGGAGAGAAGCATGATGGCGAGGAGCATGCAAGGGTATGGGGTGCAATCTAGACATATGGAATGCAGATACCAGGACTTTCCATGACCGAGCTCTGCCTGTGCCTTGACCTTGCCCAAGTGAACTACCCCCCGGGGCCTGGGCTCACCCGGTGTTTGGCCTTCCACACCTTTGCTCATGCAGCTCCCTTTGTCTGGCATGCCTTGGCCCACCTCAGCCCAGTTCACCTGATCAACAACTACCCTTCTGCTGAAGTCCTCCCTGATTCACAGAACCAGCCAGAATGCATTCTCCCTTCATGCACCACTGTGATCAGAGAGACTGAGTTCTGGTCTTCTTGGTTTCCCTAGTGCCCAGCACAATGTCTGGCACATAACAGGTACTCAGTGAACGCGTGCTAGATAAATGAAAGGAGAACCATGCATGGTATAAAATCTTTTGTCTCAGGCTTCAGCAGCAGGGGTATCAAAGTAGGCAAACTTGGCCTTAGCTTTGAGGTTCCCACCCAGGCCCCCACACTTTCCCATCCCTATACCTGTTCACCTGCCTGTAGGCCTGCTCCTGCATGCCCTGCATATCCAAATCCCACCATTCTCCAAGACCCCCTCTGCCATGGAGCTTTCTGTGCTTCCCAACCCCAGCAGGAAGAAACCTGTTCTTCATCTGAGCTCCCAGCTACCTAACCCATTGTTGCCTTACTTGGGCCTCTCTTATGGCTATATTGCAGCCCCATGTTAGGCATACAACCATTTGGCACCCCATAACGCACACAGTGAGCCAGCCCCCAGAGGGTGGAACCTCCAAAGTGGCCACAGATTAAACGAGTAAGTGAAGGCATCTCTGCCAGGTGACAGGGAGGGAGTAGAGAGTCAGAGCCCAGGCTCCCAGCTTGGTGAGGTGGTGCTAGGCACAGGCGGTCACTGGTCCCCGGCAACATGGGATGAAAACGTTACACTACCTTGTTGGTCAGTGGGTCTCCTGGTCCATCTTCGCTTTTCCCACACTTAGCTTTGACTCCTTGCAATTAGTATCTGAGAGGCAATCTAAGAGTCAAGCTGCATTATGGAGAACCCCAGGAAAACTGCAGGGCACAGCTCAGCTCGTGCAGAATGGATCAAATGGCAAAGGCTGGCTCCTTCACCTACTCAGCTGGGCCTCGCCAAGGAAATAAGATCAAGAAAGTGGTGTTCGTCTTTAGCATTTATTTATAATTGGAAAAACTGTTTGTTAGTTTTTTTTTTTTTTTTCTGAGCAAGCACAGAACCACAAGCACGTCACAATCAATTGGCTATACATGAATCTTTTTTGTCATTCTCTTACTAACAGCAGGAATGAAATAGCACCAAGAGAGGTGTGTCCTACACGTTACATAGACAATCTGTGGTATGCAACAAAACCCAGGCCACAAAATCGTAATTAGACACTTCCTGTCTGCCTTTGAGAGGCAAAGGCATAGGACTGGACGGGAGCACAGGGCAGGTGTCAGAAAGCTGCAGGGAGCCAACGTGCGCTTCTACGTATCATTTTTGCAGGCAGGCGAAGCAGACAGTGGGAAAGCTTCAGCCTTGTTCTCCTGCCAGGGGCACAGGGAGACGGTAGAGACACAAATAAAAAGGGTGGAATAGGCTTTGGAAGCTTGGTCACCTTCCGAAAGTTGAAACCGAAACACTGCTGGTGAAACTAAAATCAGTTTGAATCAACATGCTTGGGATACAGAACAAGACTAAACAGAACGAGACTAAACAACAACAAAAAAAAAAACAGAACGAGACTAAACAACAAAAAAAAAACAAACAGAACGAGACTAAACAACAAAAAAAAAACAAACAGAACGAGACTAAACAACAACAAAAAAAAAACAAACAGAACGAGACTAAACAACAACAAAAAAAAAACAAACAGAACGAGACTAAACAACAACAAAAACCAACCCCAGTGCTGTCGAGTCAATTCCGACTCATAGCGACCCTCTAGGACAGAGGAGAACTGCCCTGTAGAGCTTTCAAGGAGCGCCTGGAGGATTCGAACTGCCAACCCTTTGGTTAGCAGCCATAGCACTTAACCACTACACCACCAGGGTTTCCAAGAATGAGACTAGTTGAGTTTTATTTGTAAACAAAAGAAATCAATGGGAAGTTTCTTGCCAATATTCCAGAGTCAAAGTGAACCACGAACAGGGTTTTCTTGTGTGTGGGGTGTGTTAAAAAGATAGGGATACTAAAGGGTAGGGGAAGACATACAGGTCATCTAAAACCTCAGGTGGGGCAAGGTAGGAAACTTAATCCCTGGGGGCTGCCAGGTGGGTGCAGAAGCCCATGGGGCCCTGCGGTAAACTCTACAATTTGGGATCAAGTCGCGTGCATCCTTCTGGTTGTGTTGCCAGGGAGACAGATTGATTTATATTACTCACCATGTCTAGCACAGTGCCTGGCACACAGGCACTCAATAAATGTATGTTGAATGAATGTTCCTGTTGCCCTGTAAACTTAGACATGCTTGATCTCCAAAAAAATTTTTTGATTATGATTCTTCTATGGAAAAATTCAAATTGTGGCTAACATCAACATGTCTGACTAATGCCAGATCTTGAGAGAACAAACATAAATTGGTGAATTCTCTGGATAAAGTTAAGATCATGATGATGGAGATCTCTGGTTAATGTTAAGATGAGCTAGCAAATAGCTGGAATCAACACTAAAGGTCTACTCTAGTCATTTCCAGACAGTCATTCAAAACTTGTGATTCATAAACATTGAGACTCACTAACATTTTCTACCTTCTTCAATACTTCTTCCTCACAGCTCTGTCTCCTGAGATAGAAGGAAAATCGCAGGGGGACTGACAGAGCACTTCATTTCTAGTATCCCCGTTCTCTTAAGAAGTACAGCTCGCATAGCACATGCTGAATTAATTTCGGCTTCTAAATTAACTAATTCTAAGACTTCTCAATCAGCCCCAATGTGCCCAACAAAATGGTGTAAACGGAGACTTTCCTGCCTGAATGGTCCCAATAATAGAGAGCTGGTGGAAGCCCTGCTTCCTCGAAACAGGAAGGACCTAGAGGACTTTTCATGTAAGGAACTGAGACCTTCGCTCTTCATCACTTTCACTACAAAAGAAAAGAAGGCCTGAGCAGAAGCTTGATGTCATATAATAGTCAAGCAATTTCAGAATGCTGGGGATCGTAACGACCTTTAAGGGCACGAGAAATGAAGTATGCAAATCAATATACACATCACAATGCTTTATGTTTGCAAATATAATTTTTCTGCTAGGTATTTTTGGTTCCTTTGTGAGTGAGCACTGGGGATCTTTTCACACCTACTCCCTAACTCCTACAACAGTAGCACAGCTAAGATGGGGGCTTTGGCCACACGGACACACAACACACAATACTTTGAAAGCTGCTTTTCTCCATTAATGAGGCCAAAAATGCTTGCTAATCACTTAGCAGGGAACTCTCCTAGTCTTTACCTAAGTCATAGACATTTCCCCATAACCTGAAGCTTAGGCATCCTCTGTCCTCTGAGGAATACAGCAAGAATAGTTCAGAAAGGGAAGAGCTAAAAATCGCCACACTTACCACTATGTCTACTTCCCACCTTGTGTTTCTCAGAAGCAAGAAAGTCACATTCTAAATACCCTATTCCTACACCTTGAACTTTCTTCCTTGGTCACCTTTAATCAGTCGCTTTGCAAAATCAGCAGCACCAGACAGGTAGTCTATTGAAGGTAAACAGAGGAAAATAATCTCTTTTTTGTGACCTTCCTATGACTTCTAGATTGTACCTAAACACCTAACCTTTTCACCACCCTGGCCTAGTTTTAGTCATCGGTGGCCTCTTTATGACTGGATATACAATTTAAAGCCCATTGATTGAAAACTAAATACACCCATACATTTCTAACAGAATATCCTATGAAAAAATAACTTCAACTTCGCAGACACAACTCACTTTGTTTTATTGACATTAAGGCCAAGGTTTTTCTTTTTGTTTTTTACTATACCCACAAAAATTTGTTAATTGTTGAAGCCCGAGTTGTGCTTCTATAACACAGGATAATTTTCTGAATTTGGGAAAAGAATATATTCATCTAAAGTCCAAAATTGACCACTGAAACAGGCCGTGGGGAAGAATCTCAGGGGGACACCCTACAGAGGCTTCCAAGCACTACCAGGAGACTTCCTCGCAGCTACCTGGGAACTGCAGCTGTGCACCAAGACCTGCCTGCCTTCCTCATCGGCCTGCATCTCACTGACAGGGGAAGGCACAGCCCAGGTGCATGCATGCAGCCTGGTGTTCCTGGGGCCCAGCAGCCCAGAAGTAGGCCCTGCTCAGGTCCTCTGTTCTAGATTTAGAGAGGAGGCAAGCCACACAACCTTGGAAATAGGATTCCTCCACGAAAAGAAACCAAGCCAAAGAGCTCCTGGAACACTCAGGACCAAAGCAGATGAGAAGCCTCTAATTAATTTTGTGGCCTTTTTTTGTTTGTTGGTTTAAAAAAAAAAAAGAAAAAGAAAAGAAAGGAGAGAAGAATAAAAAGGAAAGTGCAGTGAAATTTACTCTTTAGCCTCAGCCAGTTTATTGTTCATCTCTTTACTTTGCTCCTTGTCTTCCGGTTTGGCGGCACTGGGACCTTCCGCGCTCTTTTTCTTGGCGGACCGGCCCGATACCACCTGCTTGTCTTTGGCCTTCCTCGGGGGCTTATGGCTCGCTGAGGTCTTTTTTGGTTTGGAACTCTGAACACTAGGTTTCTCTACCTGCATGGAGAGACAAACAGACCGCAAATACAGAAACACAAAGGGGGAGGGGCAGGAGAGAGAGTTTAGAAAGAAGACATTATTAATTAAAGAATAACACTGGTGATGAACTTTGACACTGATGGAACACAGTGTATGAAGTATTTTCATAGGCATTATATCACTTGGCTTCTCCCGTCTGAACTCCTTGTCAGTCACTGTGGCGACATTCTCACTGGCCACTCTGGCTTGCCGACCCTGCCAGTTCTTAACCCCGGGCCAGCCCAGGCATGTACCTTATCACTGTTGTTCAATATTTGCTGCCTCTCCCTGTGGGAAGGTTACACCTCATCACGCTATTCAACGAGGCATAGGCACGTGACTTGCATTGGTGGAGAAATGTGAGCAGAGGCCACCTGGGTCACCTACATGCAGAAGATTCAAGAGTCAGCATGTGCTTCTAATGCCTTTTTCCTTCTGCCACAGAGAGAGGCACTCCATCGCTCTGAGTCCCAGACTGAAGATGCAACCAATATGACTAGAGGGGCAGCCAACCCACAATGGACATGTATAAATCAGAAATAAACCTTTGTTGATGTCACACATGAAGACTCGGGGGTGTTTTATGACTGTAGCATAAGCCACTCTTCCCTCTGTTTGTGTCTCTAGGATGGACACTCATGGAGAAATGTCCTCACTGAGATACTTTGGGCCAGGAGATCTCCAGTCTCAGGCCTTCAACACTGCCGAGACGTCCTATCCTCACCTCTGGCTGCCTTCCTTGACTGCTTCTGGCAGACCAGGCATTCCAAGCCCACTCCACTCTCCCCAAGCTCCCTCCTGTAGCTCAGTTTTCCTCATTCTTAGAAGATGGCCTGGCCTTCTCTTCCCCAGAGAACCCTGCAGACACTAGGCATGACCTCCCTAGACCCATCTCTACGTTTGCTCTCCCCGGTCTTCCCACCTTCCTCTCCTTGAATCTTCTTTGGGACTGACTTCTTAGGTCACTCATTCACTGAGGTCTAGTGGTTTTCAGTCATCCTTGACTTCTAAATAAGGTAATCAATCATCCTGGTTTGCCAAGGACCAAGGGGTTGCTGGGGGCATTGGAGTTTTAGTGCTAAAACTGCAAGAGTTGCAGGCAAACTGGGTTGGTTGGTTATTTTACCTGTAAACTAGTCCTGAGATGGATAGGAAATTTCGCTCGCGTGTAAGACCTTAGGGCAAAAGCAGGAACCTATTTAGTTCTAGAGCAGTGGTACTCAGACCTTTATCTGCTGTTAGAAATAGGAGATAGTTACACAATTCCATGTGCCCTGACACCATGGACATGTTAGGCTGCATGGCGTGTGTGATTCCTACTTCACCAGTTGTATCTCCAACATTTCTCTCCCTTTCATGAAAGCATACTGAAATGCAAATAAGGCAGAGTAGTGTCATTAAATCCCAAATCCACTATAATTTACTTAGAAATGTAAACCATTCACAAACTGTGTTTATTATAGTAACACGTTACTCGGCACACATCTTGCTGCTGGTGTGACAGGGGTGTTGTGACAGGCTGAGAACTGCTGGTGAATGGCGTTTATCAAGGGAAAGGACAAGAAAGGGCAGGCAGTCTCCAAGAGTCTGGGGAGGTAAGGGGACTGCCAAAAGGATGAACAAATCTGTCTTGGAATAAGTACAACCAGAATGCTCCTTAGAAGCAAGGATGGCGAGACTGCATCTTACATACTTTGGACATGTTGTCAGGAAGGATTGGTCCCTGGAGAAGGACATCACACTTGATAAAGTAGAGGGTCAGAGACAGAGAGGAAGACCCTCAATGAGATGGATTGACACAGTGGCTGCAACAGTAGGCTCAAGCATTTCAACAATTGCGAGCATGGCCCAGGACCGGGCAGTGTTTTGTTCTGTGGTACATAGGGTTGCTATGAGTCAGAACCAACTTGACAGCACCCAACAACAACAACAACGGGTGGTAAGGAAGGGTCCATTGATGGAAGCTGAGGATGAGACAGGAAAGGAAGCTAGGTGAGGGGGCCTGGAATACTGGGTCAGCCCTGTAGGGGCAAAAGCACAGTTATTTTAAGGCAAAGAGACTTAGGGCTTAGGTGAGATTTTCTGACACTTTTTTTTTTTGAGTTCTTAAAATCAGAAGCTAGTTCTCTGGAAATCTGCTAGTCATTAAGCTGTTTTTATTTTAGGTAATGTTCCTTTTTATTATTCCTTTTAAATTTAACAAAAGTTCCATTTGAAGATGCCCCTATGTCTCAGGGTGCTAGAGGAAAGGAGGGATTTTAAAGGTGCCCTCGGGGACTATAAGTCGGAATTGACTCCACAGCAGTGAGTTTGGTTTGTTTTTGGTCTTGGGGACTGGGACAGAGTTGGAGGTAGCCCCACTCTCATGCTCTGCTGCAGTTAACCCTTCTGTCCCAGGCTGTTCTGATGGGCTCCCCACAAGGTCTGTCTCACCTTTGGGGATTCCTTAAAAGGTTCGCTGTAGAGGCTGCGTATTCTTCTGCGATCAATGACCTTAATATCGGCCGGTGTGGGCTTATTGGCCTCCCCTTTGAACTGGGCACTGTAGCTGGTCTCATGAACCATCTTATCATCTGGGGGCTTGTACTGGGGCTTGGCTTTTATTGGTTTCACGGGCTTGATATCTGTCCATGCTCTGAATTCATTCCTGTGAATCAAAGAAAGCATAAGTGAAATGAGATATCATATGGCTGGAAGCAGGGCTCCTAACACAGGGCCCCAAACACAGCAAGCCCTCAATCAGTGCTTATGACATCAAGTGAAACGTGGCTGCAGAGTTAGCTTCACACTTTTGTTTTGGATATGTGCAAGTTTTCCTTCCTGCAAAGCTAACTGAGGTTGTAGCAATAGCAACTGTACCTTGGAGGAAGAGCTCAGGTTCCCAGCTCTATACTGAGTGACCATGGACAGGTATTGCTAGTATTTGAACCTCATTTTCCCAACCTGTAAAACGACACTGAAAAAACTCAACCATTAGGTCACTGATGAGTTTGACAAATATTGTTGAATGCCTTCTAAGTGCAAGGTTAAAGACTGTGAGAATTAAATGAGACAACATTAAGCACTTTCCAGTTGCCATCGAGTTGATTCCAATTCGTGGTGACCCCATGTGTGTCAGAGCAGAAGTATGCTCCATAGGGTTTTCAGTGGCTGATTTTTTGAGAAGTAGGTCACCAAGCCTTTCTTCTGAGGCATGTCTGGGTGGAGTTGAACCTCCAACCTTTCAGTTAGCAGCCAAGCATTAACATGCGCACCAGCCAGGGACTGTAACACACATACTCCCTAGTATATTGTGGAGTACATTGTGGCAATCAACAAATGCCAGTTCTCTTCCCCTCTTTCATAATGAAGAACCTGTGTTATCCAAAATCCTTTAGGGTAATTCCTCCTTTTGAACACCCGAGGGCTTGCCTCTTATAGTGCCAGAACTTTAACTGTGCTAATCACAATCACTTTAAAATTTTAAATCCTTGGAAACCATATGATGGCACTATTTTTTTTTTTTTAAATCACTTTAAGGAAACCCTGGTAGCATAGTGGTTAAGAGCTACGGCTGCTAACCAAAATATCAGTGGTTCAAATCTACCAGGCACTCCTTGGAAACTGTATGGGGCAGTTCTACTCTATCCTATAGGGTCGCTATGAGAATCGACTCCACGGTACTGGGTTTGGTTTTTTTTTAATCACTTTAAAGTGGTGGAGTGCTACAGCTGCTAACCAAAGGGTCGGCAGTTTGAATCCGCTAGGCGCTCCTTGGAAACTCTATGGGGCAGGTCTACTCTGTCCTATAGGGTCGCTATAAGTCGGAATCGACTCGACGGCACTGGGTTTGGTTTTTTTGGTTTAGTCACTTTAAATGAAAACCCTTACGAAATGTCTAAATGCTTGCAGATCTTCAATAAACAAAATTTACTGAACATAATTTAGATATCGCCACTAGGACTTGTGTTGGGATAGGTATGTGGAGGAGAGTCTTCATGTGCTTTCTTGGGAATGGCTATTGGTCTTTGCACTCCATGGCCCCAGCCCGTTGCTCTTTTTCAGTCAGTGTGTTAACTCCCCTGAGCTGTCGGTGATCATTTTCTGCCATCAGTTTTCTTGTCCACAGCAATCCCTCTCATGGTTTCTGATCATCTGTTTCTGTTCTGTCCTAGGGCTGGAGAGTAGATGGCAGACAATGTTCAAAATAGGGTAAAATAAATGTAGCTTCTGATGGAGGCCATGAGGGTCCATCCTGTTTGTTAAGTGTATGAGATGCGTGAGCTGAGGTTCCTGAGGTCTCTACTGGTTCTGTTTGCACTGGGACTGTAAGAAGCTGTGTTGTGGGAAAGGAGGAGTTAGTGTATGAATATCTGTGGAGTCAAGTTTTTCCAATGGCACTCACCCCTTCTTCCACCAATAACTCACTCTGTGGTATAGGGAGGGGGTGAGTGCTGTGAGCAAGCGGCCACAGAGGATGGTAATGGAGACACTCCAGTTCTAGTCGTAGCACTACCTCTGAGTAGCTGTTGAGCTGACTACCCCCCTCTCTGAGCCTTAGTTTCCACACTTGTAAAATAAAAGAATTAGACTAGACAACTTTGAATGTCCCTCTAGCTCTGGGGCTTCCTGAGTTGATGAAGCTGGCTTGGTAACACTGAGCCTCTTGGTGCTGGTTATTGGACCTCCCAGTCTCTGGATTTGTGGGGAATTGGCTTATATGAGAGGAGAGACCACAATCTCCTAAAAGACCTTCCCCCAAGCTTCAGTCTCTCTTTCCTAGTGCAGCCTGGACTTCCACCTAGATTTCCCACCAATAACTTAGACTTGGCATATCTAGAACTAAATAGTCTTTTCTACCGAATTGTCTTCTCCTGGATTTCCTCATTGTTTGGTTTCGCCCGTTCATTAATTTACAAAATATTTACTGAATGCTTATGATCTGTGTGGCAGGATGCAGAGCTCTATGGAGCCCAAATTGAGGAAGAACAGGCCCTGAGCTCAAGGTGAGGTAGGCTGAGAGATTTGAAGTTTCTCTAGGACAATGTGGTTTAAGAACTGTGATGGAGGAGGGAGTGGGGAGTAAGGGGGAGGAACTCATATCCCAGCCTGGGAGTTAAGGAGGGGTTTCTGGAGTGAAGTCAAAGAGGCTGATTGAGCGTTGGCCAGGAGAGGGGAGCGGGTCCCAGGAGAGTGAGTAGTACATGCAGGGGCTCATGAGAGGCCCGGCCCCTGGGAGGATTTGTGGGCAGTTCGGTGTGGCTGGGTTCAAGTTTGGTGGGGAAGGGCACAAGACAGATCATGAGGTCTTGCTAACCCAGTGCTGTCGAGTCTATTCCGACTCATAGCGACCCTATAGGACAGAGTAGAACTGCCCCATAGAGTTTCTAAGGAGCGCCTGGTGGATTTGAACTGCTGACCCTTTGGTTAGCAGCCGTAGCACTTAAGCACTACGCCACCAGGGTTTCTGAGGTCTTGCTAGCCATGCTGAAGAGTTGATCCCAATTGCAGCAAGGAGCTGCCTAATGATTTCAAGCCAAGGGTAGGAATAACCAGGTTAGTTTCCTGGAATGGAATTTTGGCAGCAGTGTGAATGGAGGACAGAGGGGGATAGTGGAGGTGGAAGGCCAGTCAAGAGACTGTGCAGTGAGCCAGGGCAGGCAAGCAGAGGCCTGAACCAGGATAATGGCAGTGTGGACAGAGAAGGCACTAGATCAGAAGGGATAGAGAGAATGGGCAGGACTTGAAATCAATAAGCTGTGGGAGGTGAGGGTCAATGAGGCATCTGGGGAGACTCCAGGATTTTGGCTTGTGGTTGGCAGTGCCCCCCACGGAGATGGAGGAATGAGAAGAAGAGATTTTCTGGAGGAGGGTTGAGATTCTCCTGTTTCTTTTAACGGCACCCTACCCACCCCAGCATCTAGGCTGCTTTTGATTCTTTCCTCTCCTCCTTCCTTTCTCACTTTCTTTAGTTTCAGTCAGTTACCATGATCTGACTTTCTGAAACATGTTGGTTCTTCACGCAAGCCTGGGGCTGGCCAGGGTTACATTTGGGGCTCTGACCACCATTCTCTGCCTGAGACTTCAGGCCCTCCTTCCTTCCCTCCCGCCCTTCAGACCCAAAGCCCCACCTGTTAGATGGGCTCCTAACACTTGGGCCTAGATCATTCAGTAGTCCAACCAAGAACAACCCAGCTCCAAATATATCATGGTAGAAACCTGGATTTTCCTACCCCTGCCTACTTCCAGAATTAGGACTGAGAGGAGTGTACACTGCCCCTAAGCATTGTTCCTACGTCATCTCTCCAGGTCAGCCTTCCGCATCTCTTCAGTGGGCTCTGTGAGCTGGTGAGGATCTCACTTGCAGGCATCATCCATAGGATACGTCGTTGTGAGAAAAGATTAGTAGCCCCTGATCTTGAATAACTTTGGTACATAGTCTTCATGTGACTCCTTGTTAATGAGTCCCATAATTAGCTCACTGTAATTGTGACAAACTGTTAGGTATAAACTCAAATTCCATGACTTAGAACTTTCTTTGAACTCTCCATGAAACCTCCCCCAACAACTAATCATACGTCATAAAACTATAATTAGCTACCATTCATTGGTTGCCTTTCATAAGCTGGAGCGATGTGTCTATCTATCTATATTCCCTATAATCCTTAGAACAACTTTGAGAGGGAGGAGGATTATACTTCTTTTACAAAGGAAGTAATCAAGGCTCAGAGAAGTTAGGTGGCTTGCAGAAGAAGGCCACACAGCTGGCAAACAGCAGAACTGGGATCTGAACCCGGGTCAGTCAATCTCCGCAGCCCACCTCCTTTCCATTGCACTCTGGGAACATGCTGCAGCCACAGCGTGCTTTGCCTGCACTCACTGGAGGTGCTTGCACAAGGATTCTGGCCTGCTGTCTGCTGTGCAGTAGAGGGTTTTATATGGCACAGCCTGGAGTAGATGACATCTGACATCCTCCAGCCCCCAGATACTCAACTCAGAGTCCAGGAGGGACCATATTCTCTGGTCAGTTATGCCCAGGGCCTCTTGCTAGGTGTTCAGAGTCCTTTGCAACACAGTCTCCCCTTCATGTGCAGCCAGATTTCTGATTGATCATTCATTCATTTGTTCATTCATTTATTGATTTGGCATTTATCAAACCCCAGCCAAGGGTGTGTCACCATGTGCCCACAAGGATGAGTAAGCCACATTTGAGTTGTCTAACAACCTGTGATATGCAGATGACACAGCCTTGCTAGCTGAAGATAAAGAGGACTTGAAACACTTACTGATGAAGATCAAAGACCACGTAATTCAGTATGGATTACATCTCAACACAAAGAAAACAAAAATCCTCACAACTGGACCAATAAGCAACATCATGATAAACAGAGAAAAGATTTGAAGTTGTCGAGGATTTTATTTTACTTAGATCCACAATCAATGCCCATGGAAGCAGCAGTCAAGAAATTAAACGACGTATTGCATTGGGCAAATCTGCTGCAAAAGATTTCTTTGAAGTGTTGAAAACCAAAGATGCCATTTTAAGGACTAAGGTGCCCCTGACCCAGGTCATGGTGTTTTCAATTGCCTCATAAGCATGTGAAAGCTGGACAATGAATAAGGAAGATGAAGACAAAATTGATGCATTCAAATTACAATGTTGGTGAAAGATACTGAATATACCATGGACTGCTAGAAGAACAAACAAATCTGTGTTGGAAGAAGTACAGCCAGAGTGCTCTTTAAAAGTGAGGATGGTGAGACTTCGTCTCACATATTTTGGACATTTTATCAGGAGAGACCAGTCCCTGGTGAAGGACATCATGCTTGGTAAAGTAGAGGGCCAACAAAAGAGAGGAAGCCCCTCATTGAGATGTATTGACACAGCATCTGTAATGATGGGCTCAAGCATAGCAATGATTGTGAGGATGGTGCAGGACTGGGCAGCATTTCCTTCTGTTGTACATAGGGTCACTATGAGTTAGAACTGACCCGATGGCACCTGACAACAACAACGACATAATTTAGTGGGTCAAGACCTGTCCATGTATGACCCTAAGAAAAGGCAGGATGAAGCAAATGGGACAGAGTTAAGAGGAAAAGAATACTTAATTCTAATGGGGTGTGGGGGTACCAGGGAAGGAGCATTGAAGAACGTGCATAGATAGAGAAATGAATGAAGGAAATTCAGGCTGAGGGAACAGCATGAGCAAAGCTACCAGTCTGAGTCTTTGTGGCAGATTCAGAGAGCAGGTGAACTGATCAGGGTGCAGGAGGGCTGGGTTCCTGGAAGGATGTGCAAGGCTGGGAAGGAGCTGGGGCCAGGCGGTACAGAGCCTGGAATGCATGTTCAGATATATGTGTGGTCAGCCTAGGAGCCACTGAAAGTTTCTGAGTGAGGTGCCACTATTCCTCTATCGATGGTATCCTCCTCCTCTCAGACTACCCCAATTTTTATTGTTCTTTAAGGTCCAGCTCAGGGCTCTCCTCTTATGGGAAGCCTTCTTGGATTACTTAGCCCAAAGTTCCCCATCTCTTGGCTCCTGGACCATTCAATGTGCTGTCCAACTTTGTCGTTAACTATACTGTTTCATGTGGTTCTTTAATTCTTTCACGAGTCCATTTTGTCTCTCTTGAGGGATAAGATACTTAATAGAAAATTCATGATAGAACCCTACTTTCTGGTCCAATCTCATTTGCATTGCTACAGGGGGCTAAAGTAACTTATCCTATGTCAGACTACAGGTCAGGGCAGAACTGGGCTAGGGCCCCTTCCCGTGCCCGAGGCCACCACTCAGGGCCACCCTCCGTATCTTTCTTGAATCCTTCACAGGACCTGGCACAGGGATTGACATTGAGTGGACATTTAACGGAAGGACCTATTATTCAGTGTCATTTCTGATCAGCTCACGTCATCTTCTCCTAAGCCTTCCTGACCTACCCAAGATGGGCCGGGTGCTTCCTCCTTGGTGGAATAGAATGGTCCATATGTACTTCTATTTTAGTGCTGATCACATTGAAATGATTATGTGCCTACAAGCTTTTCTCCTACCCTAGACGGAGTAGACCTTCTTCAATAGGAGCTGTGTTCTGTTTCCCTGTGCCTGGCACAGCACAGAGCAATACCCTTAAGAAACGTTAGAGAATTAAAGAAAATCAAGCATTCTGTTCTACTTCAGATATTTAGGAAGATTATTCATATTTGGAGCTTCTATTATCGCTAAAGATCACTGCCTAAAATCCATGAACCACAAGTCTATAATTCCTTTACAGGGGAAGAGTTTCCCATACTAAAGCAAAGATTTGAAGTCCTCCAAGTTTTTATAAAATTCATCCTCCCTAGATTGACAGGAAGGAGCCCTGGTGGTACAGTGCTTAAGTGCTCAGCTGCTAACCGAGCTCCTGCTCTGTAGGAGAAAGACCTGGTGATCTGCCCCCATAAAGATTCCAAGACCAGAAGATCAAACCCTTTGCTATTGAGTTGATTCCAACTCAAAGTACCCTAGAGGACAGAGTAGAACTGCCCTGTCCCATAGGGTTTCCAAGGAGTGGCTTGTGGATTCAAACTGCTGACATTTTTGGTTAGCAGCTGGACTCTTAACCACTGTACCACCAGGGCTCCCCAAGAAGACTACAGCCTTGAAAACCCTATGGGGCAGTTCTACTCTGTCCTACAGGGTAGCTATGAGTTGGAATCGACTCGACGGCACACAACAGATTGACAGGAGGCAGTCCAATGCCCCTGCTGAGTTAAGCTGCCCAAGGTGTTGAAGAGTCTGAAGGCAGAAAGGAACATTTGAGAATCAGGAGACAGGTAAGGAGAGGAAAACTTAACTAACACTTGCTGAACATCTTTAGGCCAAGCCCTTATGAGCATAACCTTATTTCATCCTTTTAACATCCCTGTGAGGTCACTGATACTATCCTCGTGTTATACATGAGGAATCTGAAGCACTTAGAGGTGAAGAGACTTGTCAAGCTAATAAGTGATGAACCTGTCTGACTCCAAAGCCCTTGCTCTTTCCACCGTCACATGCTTGGGGGTGGCTGTGAAACCCAAGTTTGCCTTGGCATCCTTCAAGTTCATGGCAAATTTGGCTCCTGGCAGCAGTCACCACAAGAAAGCATTTTCTTCAGCTCATCTGAGTACATAGCATAGTGAGGCTCTGTGTATACTGTGGACCCCACATCTGCAGGCTGCTGCCCAGTCACTCCCAAAGGATTCCTCATGCCCTAGCTTCTCTCGTATCACCATGTGGGGAAGTCATGGGGACAGGATGCTCTCCAGCTGCATTGCTAAGGGCTCACTGGATCCTCCACTGCAGATCCACAGGTGGAACTGACACGGAGAGCTTGCTGCATGATTTATCTCTTGCGTAATACCTGCAAGGGCAGAGGAGGGTGTGATGGTTAATGTTATGTGTCAGCTTGGCTAGGCCATGATTCTCGGTAGTTTGGCAGATACTGGACTGGTTGGCCTTCCATAATGTAATATAAAATAATCACTTTCCATGATGTAATCAGTCAATCAGTTGAAAGGGGAGTTTCGTTGGTGGTGTGGCCTGCCTCCAGTATATAAATGGATGTTTTGACAAAGCTTGGTCTCTCTCAACTCTGCATTCTTCTTGTTGCCTGACTGCTGGCTCCTGGGACATAAGCCTGCAGAAGCCTCCAGCCTGCCGCCTGACCCGCATAGTTTGGATTCACCAGCCCCCACAATCCTGTGAGCCAGCAGAGGTCTCCAGCCTGCCACCTAACCTACAGATTTGGGGCTTAACAGTCCACACGATTGCAAGAATCAATTCTCTTGAAGTACATCTCTACATATATCTAAATACACATCTCACTGGTTTTGATCCTCTAGAGAGCCCAGAATAAGATACAGGGCCTGGGACTACCATGTTCACCAGTGGGAGGGTAAACTGCACAAAGTGAACCCAATCAATATGTTTAGATCTGGGTTTAAATGACTCATCTGATGGCTCATTTGTGCTGGGAAAATCTATGGAGAGAAGTCTAGACGAGCCACCCAGCTCCTACCAGGAAACCACAGAGCCAGGCCCAGCCTCAGCCATCTCTTGAAGACTTGGTGAGCAAGATTTTCCTGGGCTGCTCTCTCCCAGGACCTTTGAATACCTGTGTTGTCATGTTCAGAGCAGTTGCTAAAGCAGGACTTTTGTATCTTGCTGGCTAGGCAAAGTTTTCAAAGGAGTCAACAAGTACTCTACCTTCATCTCCTCCTGTCCACTCCCTCTGCCCCTGGCCTCGTGTGGGCCTCAATACCAGGAGAGGTTTTCAATATCTCTCCCTGGACCGTGACATTAGGATCACAGCATCAGAATCCTGGTCCCCATCTCCTTACTTCTGATTCACTGGCACATGTTGCAGGATAAATCCTCCAGCTCAGCTGTGAGCCTGCTGTCTCCCTACTAAAACAAGCCAACAAATCCTACCTTATAGGATGAAGTTCTAACTAAGGCGCTTTCTAGTTCCCCTGTGTTATGATTCCTTGGCATGACATACATGTATGGCCCTGTGATTTGGCCCCAAGCCTTATTTCTTATTTGGCCCCAGCCTTGTTTCTTCATCTTCATCACTCACTAGTGTTAGTCATTTTGTGAGCATTCTTGTGCACCAGGCATAATGTGCTAAGCTCCTTAAACGTATTGTCTTATTTAATCCTGACAGCAACCTTTTGCAATAGGTACTATCACCCACTCTGCAGAATAATACCCTGTAGCATGCTTCCCTCTTCGAATACCTATCGTCTTTTTACGCAAATAATATGTATCTTCTATGTTTGTTTGCCAACTGTGTTCCCCCACAAGGTATTTTCACATGTTGCTGTAAAAAAATTAGCATAGTGTACTTATAAAAATACCTTGTGGGTTGGGTAGGGAGGGCATGGTTGGCAGACAAACACAGAAGGTGTTCATTATTTGTGTAAAAATACGGTGCTCACTTTCCTTCGGCTGGGTTTTTGTTCATGCTGTTCCTGGACCTGGCACACTCTTTCCCCCACACCTCCAACTATTGAAATCCTACACGACCTTCCGTGCCAGGTTCCAGTGCTCCTCCCTCTAGGGAGCCTTCCCCAGCCACACAGCCGAATTAAGTTTGTCCTTTTCTGACCTTCATCTCTTTGTAGCACTCACAGCTCTAGCTTATAGTAGGGCTACCTTTGTAGATAAGTTTCTTTCCTGCCAGACTGTGCAATTGCTGAGGGTAAGGAATGTCCTTTTGCATCTGTGTAACCCTTACCATGCCTAAAACAGGAGTGCAGACTGCAGCCTCTACCTTACCCAGATGAAAGGCTAAGCGGAAGACCCTGGGCTGCCCCAGTCAAGGATGGACCATACAGTTGTGACACAGGCATCTCATGGCATCCATATCATTTCCCACAATATGTCCACAAATTATTTGAAATCTTTTCTTTCAGGAGGTGGAGCTTAATCTTCTACGCCCTTGAATGTGGTAAACTTACTGACTTGCTTCTAACAAACAGAATATGATGGAAATGATGGTGCATAACTTCTGAGCCTGGATCACAAAAGGCATTGCAGCTTCCTCCTTGCTCTCTCTCTTGGATCACTTCCTCCAGGGGTGGCAAGTTCTAAAGGATAACACACTCAAGAAGCCTCTATGGAATGGTCCATGTGGCAAGGAACTGAGGCCTCCTACCAAAACCCGTGTGAGTGAGCCATCTTAGAAGTGGATCCTCAGCTCCAGACAAGCCTTTAGATGACCTCATGAGAAACCCTGAGCCAGAGCCACCCAGCTAAGCGGTCCCTGGATTCCTGACCCTGAGAAGCTGCATGAGGTAATGACTGTTGTTTTAAACATCTAAGTTTGGGGTAATTTGTTACACAGCAATAGATACTAATCAAACCCTGATCAGAAATTATTTTTCCCAATTAAGGAAATAGCTTTGAAATATTCTCCTTTCATTTCAGCAAGACAGAAGATACGGGTTTGAGCAGAGCACAGGAAGTTCAAGTTCACAGCAGAGCTGCTGCATCAAGTAAACAGAGAGGCCATAAGACACTGAGAGTGAATATTTGCAGCTTTCATTAGGAGGTAGCAAAGCCTTCTATGCAGCAAAGCTGATAAAGATGCCCCTGACTTAAGGCGGGGTCATAAGCAGCAAGGAAGAAATATAGGCCCTCATACAAGACAGTGATGTCTCAGAGCACACAGCACATGTGAGGCACAGGGAAGAGGCTAACAGAGGTTAACAAGGCAGGGAAAAAGCATGGGGCCTGGGCCAGAGCAGAGACTGTGCTTCAGTGAAAAGAGCAAGGGCTCTGGAATGAGATAAACCTGGGTTCTATTGCAACTCAAATCTTCAGGCCAGCACCTCACCTGACCTCAGTTTCAGTGGACTTATTTCTTTGTTGTGTCTTGGTTTGGTTTTACTTGTTTTTTAAATTGTTGTTGAAAATATATACAGCAGAACATACACCATTTCAACAATTTCTACATGTATAAGTCTGTGACATTGATTGCATTCTTCAAATGGTACAATCATTGTCACCCTCCTTTTTTTTGAATTTTTCCTCTCCAGTTAGCATAAACTCACTACTCCCTAAGCTTCCTATCTAACCTTTTGAGTTGCTGTTGTCCCTTTGATTCCAGATAGATACTTCTTTAAAAGAGCACGATGCTTAAGGCAGACATTCTTTACTAATTAAGCTCAACTATTGTTTGGTTTAGAGAAGACTTCAAGGGATGTTTTTGGTTTAAAGTTTAAAGATTATTTCAGTCTCCACCAGAAGAGTCCAGCACAACAA